>NC_142517.1:50963333-51615000 GCF_057876585.1 Rhinolophus sinicus
CCCTGACAGGGTCCTCTTGGGGCGGTGGGAATGGATCTGCCTGCCCACTGGACCCAGTCATTTAGGAGAAGGGAAGAGGACACCATTCCAAAGTTTATATGATGTCATGAACTAGGGGTGGGCAGGACTATCTCTAATTCTTGACATCTCACCTCTCCATTTAAAAGCAAACCCTCCTTCGTTCCCTCCCTCTCTCCTTTTCCTTCCCTTTCTGTCACCATGCCTCTGTCATCACTGTTACCACAGATGAGTTTCCTAAAATCGTGGTGGTCCTTATAAGTTTTGCAATGAAATCACCTGGGTAGGGGGAGAGGGGTGGTAACTGGCAATTTGTAATTTTACAAAGCTCACTAAGTGATTTATATGGACCACATTATTTAGAACCACCAGGATATATTTTAGAATATTAAAGCTAGTCCAAACTCCTAATTTTACAATTAAGAAGAAGACTCCTGTCCATGGTCACAGGGTAGGTTAGGAGCAGAGCCAAAGCAAGAACTCTGGGTCCCAAGAGCCATGCAGAACTGTGTTTCCTGCTTCTCACATGTCCACTGTGCTGACCCCACAGCCTGAGCCGTCCCAGAAAACTTAGTGGATATGGCTGATGGCCACGTAGAGACTGGCAAGGTCACTCAGCTCTGGGCACTGGGACCAAAATAGTTTCCTGAATTAGCAATTACCAGAGCTACTTTCAAACCTGAAGACACGCTATTTCTTTAGCAAGTTTGGCAACCTTTCTGCAGGCCGAGGTAAAATTAGTATTTAGAAAGTAAACTGGGACTCACAAGAAGTTTCTTTTGGAATCCTAATGTCTTATTGCTGAAAGAAACAATAGTCATTTTATCCAACCCTCATGTGTCTGTTGAATTCCTGCCTCCATTCTTGTTAAAGTGCATCTGCCGCGCTGTCACCCTCGTGTGGTCTCTGCTTGGATCCCACCTGCGCTGGGGAGCTCATTATCTTTATAATTAACCAATCTTGTTTTCTTACTTTTACAGGTGGGTATCTTGTTACTCCATGTCCCATCCTTCAGACATTCAATCTGAAATGTGTCCATCTCAGCATCATCCTAGGAAGAAACGTGAAGAAGGTGTGGGAGAAGGAAGAGGGATGGGGTTGGTGGCTGTTTCCCAGTAAAACCAGCTCAAACTCCAAACCTGAATGTTCTTGACTGAGATTTTCCAGCCATGGGCCTCCAAGAGCAAGCTTGAAGATAAGGGACAGACAGATGCTGAATTCATACTCCCTGGTCATACTCTGGAGAGAGGCAAGGGCCAGGTATAGAAAGGGGTGTGGACAACAGTCTCTGAAGGGAAACCTGCATCCTAGATTCATTTTTCACTGCAGGGGCTCTCAAACCTGAGTGAGCATCAGCATCCGGGCTTTTGCATACACTGCTGGGCCCCATCCCCAGAGTTTCTGATTCAGTGGGTCTGGCCTGGGAACCAAGCCTTTGCATTTCCCACAAGTGAGGTGATGCTGTGGTGGGGACCCCACTTAGATAACCATCTCTTGAGAGTAGCAGTCCTCTAGCTTGGTTCATATCAGAATCATCTGGGCAACATAACAGAAAAAGCTATCCCTGGGCCTCACCCCAGAGATTCTGCTTTAATTGGTCTCAGGTGGGGACTGGGAGGTGATTTTGGTTTTTAAATTGAGGTGACTCCTAGGGGAACCACTGTTTCAGGGTGGGAGAGTGAGCAGTGCCTGTGTGCCACCTCTAAATCTCTGCTTTCTATCCCAGTTTCCTCCAACAATCCTGATGAACTTCGTAGGGTTGTTTGTCCTGACTGTAGGGCTGAATAGATCTAGATTTTTTGAAATTCAAATGAGCCAATGGTCTGATAAAAGACTTTTGTGCCAGTTCCAGAAGTGAGAGTCTGGGACACATGCTTTGAGTTTTTAGAAGACTGGAATTTCTGGAGCATTTTGAAGATTTATGGGGAAGCTGGAAAATACTGTGGTGGGACCATGACAAGCTCTGGAAACCCATCTGCCCCGGGAGCCCTGGAGAACGTCTGTGGCCTGGTGGCTCCCACTTCCCAGGCTGGACCCTGTACCTTTAGCACTTTGTAGCCAGTGTCACAGCTGATGAGCACCTGGTCTTTGAAGAAATACTTGGCTTGCAAGGGCTCGATTTTCCCGTGGACAGGAGGCTGTAGCCCTGGGCATTCATTCCCTGGTGGGGAGCAGTGAAGGAACAGCAGGTAAGAAAACAAGGAAAGTCTGGCAGCGAGAGGCCAGTCCCTAGAACACAAGGCCTGAAGGGGGTGAAAGAACCACAGGATTGGGTCTGAGGGCCCTGGATCTACTAAGTCCTGAAGAAGACTTACTCTGGATCCTTGAGCAAGTCACTTTCCAGCTTGGACCTCGATTTCCTCATTTGTAAAATGAGGTGGTTGGCCATGTGGTTTCATCAAAACCCGGGGTTGGAAAGTACATTAAATACCATTGGATGAAACCCTTGTCTGATATATATATGTATATATATATATATATATATATATACATATATATATATATATATATATATATATATATATATATACACACACACATATATACATACACACACACACACATATATATAATATATATACATTTATGTTATATATATATATATTTATTTTTTTTACAACATCTTCCATAGTGGACATCAAACATCTGTTTACATTCCTGTTTCTATTTGCATTCCATTACAATGACAGGGAGCTCAATACCGCCCAAACCTATGCCTTTTATGTTGGACTCATCTGAATAAAGGTACAGTGTTTTCCTAGTCAATTGAAAGTTATACCATTTCCATTTTACTCATTGGGTGTAGTTTGCCCTCTTGGGGGAAGTCAGGATGACTCCAATCGCTCTTTTTTTTTCATCTTTTCAAGACCATTCCTCTAAGTGTTACACTGTGATCACATGCCTCTGAGCGCTCTTCAAATGGCTAACTCAGGCTGGTCTGGGCCGATCCTTGACATTTTTTCCTGGACAAACTCTCCTTTGTTAATACTCTCATCACTTCCCTCCCAAAACTGGGCATTGAATTGGATAATGCAGGCCAGGATATTGGAGCCTACGAGCCGGCTTAGCCATTGTGGCCAGCGGTGGCCCTGTCGCTGATGCCTGCTGCCTTCTTCCTCAAGTTACTGCAGACCCCTTGGGTTAAATGACTCTGTCAGGCTTTGGGCTGGGACTCGCTGCTTTGGGGCACTGGGCAGAGGTCTGTGGGCTTCGTCAGTCTAGGGGGAACACAATGAAGCAAACTGCCAGAATGAAATATTTTGACCTACAGGCCACACCAAAATTCACCTCAGTCCTGGACAGGGCTAGAGATGAAGGGTCCTCTCCAGGCCCAAAGAATCACAGTGTGAAGGGATGCAGTACAGGAAATGCATATTTTTTAAAATCTCCCCATTTGATTCCAAAGTACAGCAAGGTTTGAAAACTATGTCTAGTCCAAACACACCATCACTGCTGCCCTTCATCACAATTTATAGATGGGAAACTTAGTCAGAAAGAGAACGCACCTCAGTCCCAAGCTACTCAGTGTCTCATAACCCGAGAGGAGTCCCAGGCCTACATCCCCTCATCCCTCGGCCACTGCTCCATGAAAGTTGAGCATGGTAACAAAGTGTGACCCAGGAGGGGAGAGGCTGTTACCTGTCGCACTGTATGAGAGCCTCCAGCCCCGGTTCTCGCCTGAGTTGTCACTGCGAAACAGGATCTGGATGCTATGGGTCTGTGTATTGATGGGTTCTGGGGCTTTCTCTCCACAGAAGGGTCCCAAAAGTTTTGGACCAGCTTTAATCTGTGAGGGGCAAGATGGAGAAAATGAGGGTGGCATCAGAGCAGTGGTGGCTGCTGCAGGGACCACCTTAATACTGCACCCGGGGTTTTCTGGGAGCCTCCATATGAACCCATAGTATTGACTCACGTTTCTAGTGGGCATTACCATTCACCAAATGGTTCCATCTCCACTCTCCAATTTACAATTTACAATGGCCCTAGATATGGACAAGGCAGGCTAATGATCGTCTGCTCAAAGATGAACATATTATGACTCAGACAGGGGCAGAGCCCCGTCCATGCACACAGGGTTGAAAAGGCCTCTGCTCTGAAAGACAGTGCAGTCTAATGGGGTGAGTCTAATAATGAATAATCAAATAATTATAGGCTGTGGTAAGGGTTATAGAAAATAATCAGGATGACATACATACATAATATCAATATATACTATACATTTATAATTTATATAGTAAAATCTACGTAACCTATATAATTTGTCATTAATATGATAGATAATAACTTTAAATAGGTAGTTAGGGAAGGCCTCTGTGAGGAGGTGACATTGGATTTGAGAAATGTAGGATGAATAGGAGCTTGTCATTGGAGGAGGAGGAAAGAATACTTTCCAGGCAGAGAAAACAACATGTAGGGGGGGAGTGGTAGACGAGGGTAAAGGGGATCAAATATATGGTGATGGAAGGAGAACTGACTCTGGGTGGTGAATACACAATGGGATTTATAGATGATGTAATACAGAATTGTACACCTGAAGTGTATGCAACTTTACTAACAATTGTCACCCCAATAAACTTTAATTTAAAAAAACCCCAAAAAACAGAAAACAACATATGTAAAGGTCAAGGCCAAAGGTGAGAAAGAGTCTGGAATGTATTAAGAACAGGAAGGAAGCCAGTGTGGCTGGGACAGAGGGAGTGACATGTCATAAGGTTGGAAAGGCAGGCAAGGGCCATATCATGTTGAAGAACTTAGGCTTATTTTCAAGTGCAACCTTGATCTAATCTGATTTTATAATGATCAGCCTGGATGCTATGGGAGAATAGACTGTGTAGGGCAAGGGCAGAAGCAAGAAAAACAGCTGGGAAGCTTTGCAGTTGGCCAGGAGATAATGGAGTTTGGACTAAGATAGAGGAAATGGGATGGAGAGAAGGGAATAGGCACTATTAGCTGATCCAGATTTCCCAATTCCCAGTCCTGGATCCTTGCTCTGCCTTTAACTCTTCCTTCCATCTCTGAGGACCAGGAGTTCTTAACTCTCATTTGGTGACTTCTACAATCCTGGGTGATATTTTCATTTTGTCACTCTTACTGTGGAAAGGGGGAAAAAGCAAAGCCCTGAGAGGTTAAGCTTCTGGGAAGCTATGTGTGGTAGGCAGAATTCTACGATGGTCCCACACGACCTTCACCTCTGGCGTTACTTCATGATGATGTTATGTTACGTGGCAAAGGGATTTTGCAGGTGGCCAGGAGGCTAGTTTTAGATCAGGGAAGATCCCTAGACTTGATCTTAAGGTAGCAGATGTTATTTTAAATAATTACTTTTGGGGAAGCACACTCCTTGACCCCCTATCCTGGGAGAAGGTAAAAGTCAAGAATATCAGTGTTCCCAACCCAGCAGTATTTTCCAGCATCCCCAGGGCAAAGGTCTATTGTAGGCTTACCTTGATGTAGTCATAGGGGCATGGCACCTCTGGGTGGTCTTCAATGTCAAAAATGTCCTCAAATTGCAGGCTGATCACGAAACCCTCCTCCAGTTCGATCACATAGAAGCATTCAGAGCTCTTAGGATACGGGTTGGGAAAGTCGGGGCTGGTGATCACACCAGTCCTCTGGGTAAAGAGGTTGTCATGGCACTCCACTGTGGGAAACATACCAAAGCAGAGTGACATACCACACCATGGCCACAGCAACTCCTTTCTTAACTTTACTGTACGATTTCCCAGTAGTCCCAAGTGACAAGCAGGAAAAGAATCAGTATCCCCGTTTCACAAATGGGGACATTAAAGTTCAATGAGGGGAAGTGATTTTTTTCAAGCCACACACACAGCAATTTTCAGAGTCAAGACTCAAAGGCAGTTAATGTGATACACCTTCTCATCAGATTCTCTGACATTGGTGGGGGGCAGGAGGAGGTTTTAGATGGGAAGCTTTGAAGATAAAGTGGTTGTAGGGGGCTGTATGGTCCTCTTTGGTTCTGCTCTCCCCCCAGCCCAGCACTCCATTAGGTCTGCTCAAAGCCTGCCTTGATCCCTCATCGAACAGAGGACATTCACACACACCCTCACTCTCTGGCCCCTGGCCTCGCTCTGTTTCAATACATGCTGCTGACCACTACTTACCATTATATAATATAATATATTCATTTGTGGATTTTCTTGCCCCTAATCAAGTGCAAGTCTCCTGACCTCAGGGATTCTGGTTTGTCCCTGTTATACTTGCTTCACCAAGGACCCAGGATCCTGGGATCATGGCCATGGTTTAGCCCTGCTGAGGCCCCTTTGTTGACCACTGAACCTTTGTCCTTGGGCTGACCCTTCCTAGATCTGGGGTATCAATCCTTTCTAAGGCTTTGTTCATCCAGCTTGTTTGCAAATGAGAAAACTGGCCCAGTAAAGGGGGTGTGACTAACTTGAAGTCCCACCGCTCTAAGCTCCAGAATAAAAGTTTAGACTGAGGTCACTTGAGTCCCCATCTTTCATTTTCTACCCTAACTACTCTCGTGGGGATGATAGTGTCCCAAAGGGGGCTAAAAATTCATTCTTGGTTGGGGGAAAGTCTTACTCTTTTATGCGTGATACACAGATAGACATGTAATGTGTATATATATATATATATACACATAGTGTATCTGTGGTATTAAAATTAAAATTTCATGGGTTAGGGCAACTAGAAAGATAATATTTTTAAAAGGCTCCTGGAGGGAAAGATGAAAATGAAAAAGAGATCAAGAAACTTTGCTCATCCTTAGCCTCCCCTGTACTCAGCATAGAGTGGATACTCAATAAATACTCAGTGGACACCACAGAAAATATAATCCTCTTCAAGAAAACTCCTGTATGTGCCTGCTTTCTACTGATGGGTCATATGGGGATTTTATTCCAAAGCAAATAGAAGTTTGTGCAGGAGAAAGGAAAAGAATTCTTGTTTCCAGCCTTGCTCTCCTCCAGTGGTCCCTCACTTAGCTTCCAAGCGAGCTTTCTAAAACACATATCCTTACCTGCAGTCACACTAATCTACTGGTAATTTCCCAAACATTCCAAATTGTACCCTGTCTCAGAAGGTTCATGGAAGCTGTTCTCTCTGCCTGGAATGCTCTCCTCTTCCTTATTTTTTCATCTCCGTCAGGGTCACCATCTCTGGGAAGTGCTTGCCTACTTCCTAGGCAGACTCAGGTCTAATCATCCTGTGGCCACACTTCTTGTGCAGCATTTACTACATTTCACCGTTTGCGTGTGTGGCTGTTACATGCTAGCCAGGATGGTCCTCATGGAAAGTGGCTGAACCCCGCTGTTTCTCCACCCCTGCCCAGGCCAGAGATTAGGAGAGAACAGGCACATTGATGATAAATGAAAACAGAGATAGCAAGAATGAGATGGTTTCTTGCTGTTTTTGTCTTTGCCTCTCTCTTCCCTCTTTTTTTCCTTTGGACTGAGAATCTTTTAATCACAGAAGAACTTAAGGGACCATGGAAGAGAAGATAAAAAGGAACTGCTAGGTAAGGCGAAGTTCATGGCTAGAGAGAGGACTGGGAAACCTACTTTTCCCCTAAACTGGGCCAGGCCAATTACCTGAAGTAGGAGAGGAAATAGGGACTAAAGGGCAGAGATTTCTGTTGCCCAGGAAGAAAGGTGGCCTAAAAGGTAGGGCTAGTGAGCATTTCTAGCATCTTCGTCCATGTGGTATATGAGGCATAGCTCTCTGACTTCATTTTTAATTGGTCCTCCTGCATATCTGTCATTTCTCTGAGCCTCCCTCATCTGACTGAAAAGCATGGCACATAACAGTGATGAACAGAACCCCCCCGGGCCCACCTCGGCAGGTCCTGTTGTCTGTGTGGAGGATGTAGCCGAAGCGGCAGGAGCAGTAGTAGCCGCCGATGTAGTTGTGGCAGTAGTGATCACAGGACAGCTCCTCGTCCTCCCGCTCCGTGCACTCGTCCACATCTGGGGGGCAGACAGAGCCTCTCAGTCAGCCAATCCATGTGTGATGATGAAGGAAACGGCCAACGTTTACACAGCGCTTAGCACGTGCTGTTCACTGTGTTGGGAGGTCCATGCATTCCCTCATTTAATCTTGCTCCAAGATGAACAAAGCCCAGAAGTAGCCATCATCTCTATTTATACAATGTAATTGGAACCCAGAGAGGTGAGCAACTTACCCAAGATCACAGAGAGCCAGGGTCAAGCCCAAGCATTCTGATTCCTGGTGGTGCCATTGCCCTCCAACAACTGTGAGAATAGCAAGCAGGACTGTTACTATTCCCATTCCGTAGATGATAAAACTGGGACTTAGAAGCCTTAAAGAACTGACTCCAAGTCACACAGATAGTAAATGGTGGAGTCAGCATTGAAATCCAGCTGGGCTGGTGCCAGAGCCTGGACTCTTAACTTCTCCTCCGTGCTGCCTCTCTCTTTCTATGTCGTTTGTAGGGGTCTAACCCTGTCCGAAGCATTGGAAATAGAAAGATAAAAAAGATGTATGTTCTCAATGCAACTAAAAAATTGGAACATACATTTCTCCTAAAAGGATATATGAATGGCCAACAAGCACATGAAAAGATGCTCCACATCCCTAGTCATCAGGTGGATACATATGTGATAGAGAGAATGCACTAAGGCATTCATGGTAGGATCTGTGTATACAGATGTTCACTGTAAAGAAGACAGAGCACAAGGCACTTTTAATCTTCAGAGAGAAAGGGAGAGTGGGGATGAGCCGCTCCTCCAACTTACCCACAGCCATGTAGTGGGCATCAAATCCCGTGAATCGCTCCTCATTGGAGAAATCGGACTGGAAAGTGATGGACATGAAGGAGCCCGGGGAGAGGACCACTTCCTGGCCAGGGGTATGCTCAGTGTCCGTGGACTCCCTGCCGCAGAAGATTGCCAGCAATTGGTCTTCAGTTTCTACCTTTGGGGTCAAAGCAAAAAGGCACAAGATGAGCAGCTTCCCAAATTAGCTTCTCTGCTGGTCTCCAGTAGAAAAGAGGAAGGGGTTGACCAGGAGTAGAGCAGGGAAACCCAAAGAGTGGGGGTTGATTCTGGGATTTAAGGAAAGAAACATTATAGGTTAAGTCAAGGTGGCCATCCAATCACTGTTTCATTCATTTTGTTTAGGTCCATCTGAAGTAGCTTGACATTTGTCATTCCTGTTGACAAAAAATGATTTATTTGTTAGAAGTAACTCACTGTTAAAATTCAAAAAGAGTTATATAACCTCACAGATGAATTCTATATGGAACAGAAGCTTACCATATTTCTAAAGACAAGAAACCTTATATACAATATATTTCATTGATTGAGCATTCCGTGTGTGCCTACGACTGAGCATAGCATGGGATGGGGGTGACGACAGCATAAGACATAGAGCTGTGCATGGGGAAGGCAGTGTTCAGACTGATGAAAACTCAGAGCTATTATACAGTGTGACAGGTGCTTTAATGGAACACAAGCACTGGGAATGCACTCAGAAGGAGGTGAAAGATCCCCGGTAGAATGTAAGCTGCCAGAGAACAAAACTTTGTTTTTTTTACAGATGTAGCTTAAGTGCATGGCACGTGACCTGGCACATAGCAGTTATCCAATGTATATTTGTTATGAAGAAGTCAAAGTGCAAGATCCATTCTGAGAACAATCCCCAGGGGGGATTGCAGGAGGAGATGCCTTAGAAGGATTGGTTGAAACTAGATTATGGCTGACTTTGAATGCCATAATAATAAGTGACTCTTCATTCTGTGAGTAAAGGGAAGATATTGAAAACTTTTGAACAGGGAAGTCATATAATCAGAACTACATTTTAAAAAAATGTATTGGGTTGACAATTGTTAGTAAAATTACATAGATTTCAGGTGTACAATTCTGTATTGCATCATCTATAAATCCCATTGTGTGTTCACCACCCAGAGTCAGTTCTCCTTCCATCACCATATATTTGATCTCCCTTTATCCTCATTTCCCACCCCCCACCCCCCTTACCCTCTGGTAACCACTAAACTATTGTCTATGTCTATGAGTTTTTGTTTTTCATCTGTTTGTCTTGTTCTTTTGTTGTTTTTGGTTTATATACCACATGTCAGTGAAATCACATGGTTCTCTGCTTTTTCTGTCTGACTTATTTCGCTTAGCATTATACTCTCAAGATCCATCCATGTTGTCACAAATGGTCCTGTTTCATCTTTTCTTACCGCCGAATAGTATTCCGTTGTGTATATATACCACAACTTCTTTATCCATTCATCTATAGAAGGACATTTAATAGGTAGCTTAATAATACCAAAACTACTGGAATCATCCAGAAATAGTGTATGTTTGTGTATTTGTTTTAAGTTCCAGATGCAAAATATGCCTATTTGCTAAAAGAATTCACTACATTGGAAGAGCCAGAGGCCCTGTATAAATTCAGAGACCCAAGCAGAGATCTGAAACGGGTTGTCTAACGCTGATTTTGTGTGTTGGTTTGGGAAGCACTGTATGGCAGCTGGTCGGTATACTTATTTGACCACGAATACTTGGCCTACCCACCACTTTATCATTTACACCTAAGCCAGTTCTTTTAAGCTTGTATTTGTGTTTGCACCCTCTAGACTGACATTTTAGCCAACATGCATGAGAAAGTCTCTCACCAAGAATTATTTCTGCTGCATTTCAAAGTCATTAAGGGAAAGTTCTCAAAGGCTGCTTATCTCTAGTAGATTCTAATGAATTCATTGTTTTGTTCATTAGTTTAGTATGTCAGAGTATCTTGACATTTGACACTTCTGTTTTGAACTAATGATTTATTTATTTAACATAAGTGGGAGTTTTAAAGAAAAACAATTTGCCTTGGCAACAAAACACAAGGACAATTAATCACTAACTTTGGGAATTGAAGTGTAAACAGAAGATGAGATCATGGCTTTGCTATTTATTCCTCTTCTCTGCAGATACTAGCCTAACTCGCACCAGCCTTATTACTGTAGAATATGCCTATCTTCAAGCAGCTGAAATGTCACTTCCTTGAACATCACAGCTGGTTTATTATTTTGGTTATTTGAGTTTTCCAGATGGTTGAAGTTTTATTTAACTATAATTTCTAAAATAATAATAAAACAAAAAACTTTTTTGGGTGGTATAATGCTTTTTAAAGTGTATTATACAAATTCCTGATTTTTTTAGGTGAAACATGCTAACCTTTTCTTGGGGATCCAGGGACACTGTTATGAACATCAAACATCTTGGGGATATTAAGTTGTGCAATGTGGCTTGCCCTGCACTGAACGTCCCCAAACTATGCCTTTGTAAGTCTCATGTCTTCTTTGTGTAGTATTTTATTTCCTGTATTTTTTATGAATATATTGTAAAATACATTGTAAAATAGAATCCAGTTAAGCTGCTCTTCTTAGAACTTAATAAAAATAAGACTAAATAGATTTAGTGTGAGGACCTCGGCAAAGGTTTCTTCTATGAGTAACTGCATGAACTTAAGTGTCTATTTTGGTGGCCTCTGCTTTGAAATAATGGAAGGTGTATGCACCTGGCAGTTAGAAGTCCTAAGCCCTGTTCCTGACTCTACCATAACCTGTAACATGGCCTCCTTCTCTTTAACTCTCAGTTATCCACCTGATAAAAACAAGGATTTGAGCTAGCTGAGCTCTATGTTCTCTTCCAATTCTGACATACTAGTATTCTAACAAGTCATCATATCCATACATCAGAACCACACATAGAAGATAGTGAGCAGGAGTTTCAATAAATAGATTGCTTCCTGCTGAAGAATCTGATGAACTTGAACTTGTTTGTATTCTATAACCGCATAATACAAAATCACTTACTAATGAGTAGTCATCTCTTGAGCATTAACACTTCCAGATAGAGCAGCCTCCTCAAAAACACCCAAGGTCTTTTGGGTCCTATAATGCCTGTAGCATGGACACTTTCAAGTAAAACTAACCAGAGATAATTTGCATTAGGGAGAGACCTAATGAAGTTCTGTGAAAAATAAACTCCCTCTTTGTATCTTCAAGGTTTAGGAACCTTTTCATGATGACAGACAAACAGTCATCACCTGTTTATTTTAGAGAAGAGCCACATTATTTTAGAGAACAGGTAAGCCTGCCGCAGCTGAGACCCATGGGACAATCTGAGCCATATACACCTTTAGAAGCAGGGAAGCGAAGTGCCTGAGGCCCTGGGAATTCAGCCTGTAGCTCAGAATGGCATCCTGGAGTATCAGAGTTGGGAGGGAAGGCCTTTTAAGAGCTATTTCAATCTCCTTCCTTCTAGAGGAAACTGAGGGTGAGAGAGAGAAAGTGACTTGCTCAAGAGTAGAGATAACCACAAGCATTTCTTGATATCAATGTTGCTTTTGGAACTGTTTTGACCCTGGAGAAAGGAACCCACCAATCCAGAGCATCCATGACAAAAGACACAGATACTTTGACAAACAACTTTCCTGGCTCAAGGGCCTCCTGAAACCTTATCTTGGGTGCATGGACTGTCTCCCAGAGAGGATGTGGCTCAGTGACAGCTCCAGCCATAACCTAAACAGAAAGGGTCACTGGCCCTGATTAATATTTGCAGCTATGAATTGTAAAATTCTATAAAAATCATATACCTCCCTGAGAACAGGTGGACTATTGAGCCCTGGCTTCTGTTTGGACGGTCCCATTTCTAGGGTCATCATGTTAACATTATGAAGAGAAATACCTTATCACATGAAGACACAAAATTCATAATAACAGACAACCATCTGGCTGGGGATCACAGACTCTTCATTTTTCTAATTCTCACTATGGGCAACTATGTCCTTTCCGGCTCTTATAGGGAACCAACACATAGATACATGTCCTCAAGTTGTTTTCTTTCATCTTAATTAAGCAATTATTTATACACCAAGTTCTGTCTGGATTATAATGTGGAGAATGCCAAAAATTACTTATTTGTTGCATGAGCATAATATGCAAGTCCCCTGCCTCTGGGAAGGTAAATTTAATAGAAGAATAACGTAAGTACTCAAATGTGTACGTGTTAGGACATTGTCAGGGTGTAGTGACTACAATGAAAGATAGAAATGCCCAGGGCTTAAAAAAAGGGGTGGGGGAAATTGCATCCAGCTGAGGGGAATTAGGAAACATTTCGGAAGAAGAAAATGTTCTTTGAGCTGGGAGCTAAAAGGTGAGTAGGATTTAGGCTGGTAGAAACAGTAGGTGGTGGGTTGGGAGTCTTAGGGAGAGCATCCAGGCAGAGGGAATCCATGGCCTGCAGGGTTCAGAGTCTCAACAACCCCTTCCTTCCCACCACCATCTGATGAAGGAAAAGGGTTCTACTGAGGATAGAAATCTGGAGAGAGCTACGGAGGAGAAGCCAGGGTTTTCTATGAATTGTCTACCTCACTAAAAGAGCACAAAACTCCTAGGCGAAAGTAAGGCAAAGCAGCAGAAAAGTTGGCCAAATTTCTGTGGGAAGACAGCTGCAGCTGCTCTCCACATGTCCATAAAATTATCTCATCGGAGTTTAACAAATGCACTGACCTCTACCCATCAGCTCCTCAGAGCAATGGAAAAGGTAGCTAAGAGTGATTATTCTCATTTTATAGATGAGAAACTTGAAACCCAGATGACTTAAATGAATCAGGCAAGGTCACTGCTTAGCGCCAGGTCCATAATTTCAGCATCCTGATTCTATAGCCAATAACACTCATGCTCCTTTAAGGCATGAGGCAAACCAACAAAGGCTATCCTACAGACCCAATGGCTCAAGGTTTTGCTTGTCTATGTTCCCGAGCTGCACCCTGGAGGCCCTCTGATACAATCTCTGGGCCCTTGAAGAGCTTTTCAGGGTTAATTTAGGCAGACATTAAGAGAGTGTGCTGGATTGTCCTGTTGTCAATTCATCTGAAAACTACATTCCCAAGAATTTCCGTCCCTGTATAGTTCCAGGAAAGAGTTGGCCAAAAGAGGAAGTTGAGTGAGTTTAGAAGGGAACAATCCTTTACTCTCTGAAGGTTGTTTTGTGATCAGATACAGAGATGGACAGATGTAGATGTGCCCACTATGTTCTAACTTGTCCTCACACTCTTCAATCTGCATCCAGATCTTCTTTCCAACTACTGACTCTGATGACCAACAAGGGCCCAGACTTACCATCAGATGCTTGCAGGTGGGACGGTAGCTGCTCAGAGCCAACAGCTTCTCATTGACTCCTCCCCAGGGGCTCTCCTAGTGGCACTTTGACTCCTTATATGGCCCTGACTTCTTGAATTCCCCTGCAGATGCCATCATTTCCACTCATGCCAGGGTTTCAGGAGAAATGATTAGTGACCTTTCTGTGGTTCTCTAATCCCTGTCTATGCGAAGCTGGGACCTTCACTTTCCCAGCTCCTCCTATAATTACATGAGTTCTAAAGCCCATAAATAGCCATTATCTCACAGTACTCATAGAAGCTCTGCTTTCCTGACTGTACTCTGACTGATACAGTTATTGACATCAGAAGTAGATGCTGCAGGAATAAAAACTCTAGAACATATGGCTCCATTTTGGGGGCTGGCCAACAAGTGCAGGCTAGAAAAGCAGTGAGGAAACTGCTATAGGAGGCTTGAAAAAAATGTGGCCTGAGTCATATAGTGGTGAAACAATTGGCAAAATTTGCTTGTGGCAACTTAGAAGGTAGAAAACTGTACGGTAATAAGCTTATGGATCTGGTTAAGGAGATCTCTAGGCAGAATGTTGAAAGCGTCAGTATGTGCTTCTAGCTGTATGTGGCAAGGTACTTCAGGAAGAAGTAAGTCTTCAGAAATTAGAGGAAAAACAGAGGGCCCAGGGCTAGCTGTGTTGGAAAATAAGACTACTTCTCATCCATAGTCTCTTCACTAAGAAGATATTTTAAAAGCAAAAATGGCTTTAGGATAAAAATCATGTTAAAGATCTGGCGGTAAGACCCTTCATTGAGATGTACAAGATTTAAGACAGTGCCTAGGGCTCCCTATCAGCTAGACAACAGGGCATTGAAGAATCTGAAATGCATTGTCTCATAGCACACTGACATGCCCTCCAAAGTAGAGAGAGGACTATTTTGAAGAGAACGGTGGGTGTTGTTTTTGGCTAGTGGAGTGGACTATATTCTGATATAAGAGACACATGAAAAAAATTTTAAGGGAGATGTACCAACCAACTTGGACTAGAAATGACTGAGGCAATTCAAAATGAAAAGAGGCCTCCAGGTCTCAAGTTTCAGTGCACAGAAAGTAAGTGGAAAGGTCTACTCAGCTGCAAACATGTGGCATCTCTTAAGGAAAAGAAGAATGTCTCAGAGGATGAAGCTGAGAATCCAGAGGGCAGAGACAAGAGCCACAGAGAGCAATGGACGAGGGAACCGCTCTCAGCGACAGGAACTGGGCTCTCATTGAAGACAATTCCTGGTCTCTGGAGGAGGCAACACTTGCCCGGCTGGATTTCAGATGACTATGGTACAGCAACTGTGATATGCCTCCCATTTCTCCCATTTTTCAGTAGGAATTCTATTGTGGTTATCTTATCCTTGAACTACCAAGACAAAAAGATAATGGGTCTATGGAAGGAAGACGACTTTTCTTTTGGGTTTAGAGATCTCTGGATCAAGAGAAACTGCACTCACAGATTTACACCCTTGGTGAGTCATCTGCCTCTGGATCTGATTTAAATCATGAGGTCCTGGACTTCAAGCTTGACATACTAATGGGATGAGACCTTTGAGGGATGGGGCAAAAGTGTATTTTACACATGGGAGGGGCATGAATTGTTTTGGCCAGAGGGTAGACTGTGATATATTGTTTGCAAAAATACCTACAAACAGGGGCAGCCAGATGGCTCAGTTGGTTAGAGCATGAGCTCTGAACAGCAGGGTTGCCGGTTCGATTCCCACATGAGCCAGTGAGCTGTGCCCTCCACAAGTAGATTGAAGGACAATGACTTGGAGCTGATGGGCCCTGAAGAAACACACTGTTCCCCAATATTCCCCAATAAAAAATTAAAAACAAAACAAACCTATGAACAATCCCTTTCATTTCTGTACACAGACAGTTTTGTAAAGATTGGCCTTGTGAATTGCTTTGACAAAGAAACGTGTGAGGTGGCCTTGTAGCTCCTTCCCCTGTGGAATACTGCCCTGAGGCTACCATATACAGAAGCCCTGTCAGGCCTACTGGAGATAAAAGGCCACATAGGGCAGACATAAGTCATCCTAGTTGAATTCCCTAGATGGACCAGCTGACAGCCACCATCAACCACCAGATCGATGAGTGAGGCCATCTTGGATCTTTTAGCTTCAGTTAATATTCTAAATGACTATAGCCACATGAATGACCCCAGACAAATTCGTCAAAAGGATCACCCTGCTGAGCCCATCCCAAACATGAGCAAATACAATGGATTTTGTTTTAGCTACTAAGTTTTGGACTGATTTGCTACATAGCAATAGGTAACTGATATGGAGAGTAAGGAAACAATATGGGACAAAGAGTAAGACTGACATTTGTGAACTGAAATTTGGAGAAGTACAATCTCATGGATTCTGGGGGCCTTGAAAGTTCCTTAGTCTAACCTCTTATCTTTCTACCAGGTCCTTATCGAAACTCATGCCACCTTTCTATGATCAGTTGCAGAGATGAGAAACGCACTTCCTTTCAAGATAGATCAGGCCATTTTGGATGACCCTTTAGAAAGTTCTTCCTTGGCTCCATATCTGGGAATATAACTTGGGGAAAATATTCCAAGTATGGAAAGAACTTCTATGAACAATGATGTTACATATAATAATACAAAACTGGAAACAATGCAAATATCTGATCCTAGGGGAACGGTTAAAGTGGTATTAACTTTGTTAAGCAGCCATTATCACATTAATAGAGAATTTATAATGATCTGGAAACATATTAGTAGGTTATATTAAGTGAAAAAGCAGGAAAAATTGTATATACAGTATAATTACAACTATGCTATACATTGAAAATAAAAAGTAGAATGAATTAGAGCAAACTGTTAACAATGGCTAGTGGAACTATAGTTAATTTTTTTCTCTGTTCTTATATTTGAAAAGGATTTTTTAAAAAACTTGGGCCCAGAGCTACTTTTGTCTTCTACTCAATGACATAAAATCATTTAGTTCAGGTCAACAAGCAAAAGGAATGCACAGGAGGGGCAACTAAACCAGCCTGGAAGCTCAGTCCCTTCATCTCTCATCGTCACCCGAGTCCTCCCTTTCTCATGGTCATGGAATGGGGACTCCTCATCACTCTCACCTCCTCTCATTTTTTCTAGCCCTTGAGTCCCAACAGAGCTGAAAAAGAGACAAAAATCTTTTCTTTAATTCCACGCAAACCATACAGTGAAAAATACAATACTGATAAAATAACCAAGAAACTCAGAATAACCAAAATTCACAGATGGTAGTGCATGGCAGGGAGGGTCTCATGTCAGGGGACAGGTTTTGCAATTGTCAAGTTTAAGAGGGACTCAGTGGATGGAGTGTAAGTGAATGGATGAGAGGATAGAGAAGAGTTCCTTTGTGTGGAGGTAATGAAGACTTTGGGGGAAGAAGAAGGAGAGAGAGAGAGACAGAGAGAGAGAGAGAGAGAGAGAGATTGAACATTTAAGAATATTTGTGATAACAACATGTGGTTTCTCAAGAGAGTGAGTTGAATTGTGAATTGCTTTTGATCTTTTAAGCTTTCTGTTATTTTGGATGTAACTCCTTACTGAGACTGGATCATGTGGACCTCCTCTTTACATAAGACCTCATCTTTATATAAGTTGCTCATGAGTCTTCACCAACTATTAGATGCTGGGAGAATTACTTAAACTCTCTGTATTGTAGGTTAAATTGTATTCCCTGAAAAGATGTGTTCAAGTCCTAACCCTTGGACTTGACTTGACCTTATATGAAAATAGGTCTTTGCCATGTAATTAAGTTGAGATGACTGGCGTCCTTATAAGAAGAGGGAAATGTGAACAGAGAGACACACACAGAGGAAAGTGTGAACACAGAGGCAGAGATTGGAGATATGCCATCACACCCAGGAAATGCCAAGGGGTGACAACAACCACCAGAAAGCTAGAGGGGGCAAGAAAGAATTGATTCTTCCCTGGAGCCTTCAAAGGAAACATGGCCCTGCCAACAACTTGATTTCAGATGTCTAATCTCCAGAACTGTGAGAGAATAAAATTCTGTTGTTATAAGCCACCTGGTGTGTGGCAATTTGTTATGGCAGCCTTAGGAAACTAATACGCTCTGTATATAGGTTTTCTCAAATGTAAAATAGTGAGAATAGTAGTATTTATATCACAGGACCTTTGTGAACACAACATGAGTTATTATATGTAAAACATTTAGAAAGTTGCCTGTAATATAGTCAGTACTCAGTAAATCAGTGAGAAGAGCAAGACCGCTGAGGTTCGGCCAGCTGAGATGCCATATTTTTGGACTCCCAGCTAAATGGGGCACGGGTAATTTCATGTGTCTGAAGAAGAATGAAGACACTGGAACTGTCCCTGGGTATCGTTTTTTTATCCATGTCCCACTCCATTCCTAACGTCACTGAAGCTGTCAGCACAGACTTCCCTTTCTATGAGATCCCCAGGTCCCCAGCTGATGGAGCAGGACTGAGACCTAGAGATCCCTCTCAGCCCAGCCCCTTATTTGTCAGGTGGTATCTTAGGTCCCTTTGGCTCTCTGCACTTGTATACCTCCTAACAATCCTGGCAGATGTGTGACATGGAAAGGTTTGTTCCCTTATTTTATGAGAGAGGACCAGAGTAATGTAAAGGATCTCTAAAAGCTTCCATCCACAAGATAATAGTATTAGGTCCAAGAATCTCTTCACGTTCCTGAGGTTCAAAGGATTTTTTTTAGATGTGTAAATTTAGGCCAATGATTCAGGGACAGCCCCAGGCCCAGGACTCCTGACTCCCAAGTGAGTGCTCTGTGCTCCTGAGGTTACTGTCACCACAAGTTTGTCACCTGCAGGGACTGCGCCAGAGGTTAACAGCCCGATTGTGCTACTTTATGCAGTTGTCAAAACTGCAGTTAAAGATCATAAGAAGGAGAAAATTAAAGGTATTGGATGCCAGACAAGAACCTGGGACTAGGGGGAAAAAAAGGAGGCGTGTGTGTGTGTGTGTGTGTGTGTGTGTGTGTGTGTGTGTGTGTTGCATTTCAGAAGCTCTTGAAAGCCAGGTAAGTAAAAATAGCACAGCTGGTGGGTCTAAGACTCGACTTGGCCTCATTTGAGAGGGGCTAGAAGTTGATGCTTCCATCCTGGCCCATCGTTTGGCCATAAAAACAAAAACAATAAGAGCAATGACTATAACAATAATAGTGAGAGTCTCCTGCTCTGTGTGAAACTTTCCAGTTGGGAGAGGAGAGTATTTTCACCTTTGGTTTATTTGCTTCTGATGGCAGTCTTGTAATGAACGTACTTCAGGTAGACATTGTGATTCTGGGG
The DNA here is from genome assembly GCF_057876585.1 of Rhinolophus sinicus. Classification (NCBI taxonomy): domain Eukaryota; kingdom Metazoa; phylum Chordata; class Mammalia; order Chiroptera; family Rhinolophidae; genus Rhinolophus; species Rhinolophus sinicus. The sequence continues at coordinate 50,982,808 of NC_142517.1, forward strand.
CCAGAGAGGGGACATAACTCCCCAAGGCCACACATCCTAGGAGTAGCAGACCTGAGACAAAAATCCAAATATCCTGTCTTCCAGCCCTGATTCAATAATTGGAATCAGAGAACCATAGAAGGTCAGAGATAGAAAAGATATTACAGGCTATCAAGTCTAGTCTCTCCTTTTTGATAGGGAAACTGAGGATCAGAGAAGTGAAGTAATTGGTTCAAGCTTACACGCCCAGATAACGACAGAGTCCAGACCAGGGCCCAGTACACTGATAGTACAGTGTTCTTACAGGTTTGTGAGTCACAGTAAAAACCTCCTCACGGAGCTGCGGGAGCCCCTAAGAGTGTATTGTGTGTATGCATGTGCTAGAGACGCTGAACACTGTGACGGCCTGAGACGCAGCTCCCTTGCAGGATTTTAGAGTCTGAGAATCTCACTGCTACAGCAAGGATTGCTATTTATAAGGAGGGCTCTGGACAGAAAGGAGGATGGTCTCCAGGCAGCATGAGCATGGGGAGAAGAAAGAGCTGGCTGGGGAGGGGTCGCTGGGAGCCTGGGAAGCAGGCATCCCGCAGGTGGGAAACTGGCAGTGCCCACCGTCTCAGCAGGAGCAGGGGTTGGGGTGGGGAAGACTCTGGGAATCCTGGCTGGAAAGGAGGGCCAGGAAAGATTTATAGTCTTGTTGGCCTGTGAATGGCTCAGACTCCCCACCCCACCCGTCAGAGACTTCAGAGCCAGATCCATTCACTTGCAAATCCCCTCAGGCACTGGGAGGCTGAGCCCTAAACAGTTCAGGAAAGTTGCTGCAGGACAGAAAAAAACAAAGCCTTTTTCTGTTCTGCTGCACTTGCAGCCTGGCTTAAGGTATGTCACAGTCAAGACTGGAGTGAGAGCAGTGATTAAGCAAGTGCTGAGGGAAGAGAAGGGACCCGCGTCACTTTCACTCGGCAGTTTCCAGGAATGTGTGAGCTGATGTGTTCCTTTGCCACCTCCTAGGACCCTACCCTACCCCAGTCCAAACGTATCTCCTCAAATCTTCCCATGGAAATGCTTCCAGAGAACTGGAATAGGAAGCAAACAACCCGAGTTCTGGTCACCACTCTGCCACTCATATGTCATGTGTCACTGTAACCTCCCCAGGCAGTGGTATGCTGCAGTTGGGTTGTGCCAGCTTATAGGAGCCGATTGTCTACTCTACAGGGACTTTTGTCACCCTGTTGCTAAACACAGCCATCATAAAACATTGTTTCATAAACTTATAATTAAGTAATATATATTAATAACAAATTATATAAAAACTCATCACCTCCTGTTTTATCATTTTCCTATTATCTATGCTCTTAAGGCTGTTAATGTCTAGTATATCTGCATGGTGAATAGTGTGCTACTATACATCTCTTCTCCCCACCCGCCCAGCCGTCTCCCAGTCCAGATCCAGTTGTGAATCATTTATAAACACACCACTGGGTTCAAGCTGAGTTTTCGCAAACATGCAAGGTGGACGTTAAGAGTCAAGAGGTGAAATGAAACATGGGTGCGAAAGCAGCTTGTAGAATCTGTCCTTGCCATTAAGGCTCTCCTTCCCTGCTCCCCACCAAACCTCTCTCTTCAGTTCCCATCCCCGTCCTGCCTGCTCCAGCCACGTGACCACACTGTTGTTCTTCAAACACACCAGGCATTTCCCATCTTAGGGCCTTTTCTCTCTGGTTGGAATGCTTTCCCCCGAAAAGCCACATGATTAACTGTCTCAACTTCACATCTTTGCTCAGATGCCACCTTCTCAATGAGGACTACGCTGAGCAACATTATTTCAGTCATAACCTCCACCTCGACTCACACAGCCCTCTTTACCCTGATTTCTTTGCCTATCACCTTACTCACTATATAATTCACTTGTGGATTATGTTTAATATTTATTATCTATTTCCCCCAGTGCAATATAAGTATCCACCTGGCAGGGATTCTGTTTTAATTACTGCTATACTCCAAGCTCTGGTAAACACCCTGTTTCCCCGAAAATAAGACCTAACCGGACAATCAGCTCTAATGCGTCTTTTGGAGCAAAATTAATATGAGACCCGGTATTATATTATATTATATATATTATATTATATTATATTATATTATATTATATTATATTATATTATATTATATTATATTATATTATATTACATGAGACCCAGTCTTATATTGTAGTAAAATAATACTGGGTGTTATATTAATTTTTGCTCCAAAAGACGTATTAGAGCTGATTGTCTGGCTAGGTCTTATTTTCGGGGAAACATGGCAGTAGGCATGCAATGAATACATTCGTTGAATAAATGAACAACTCTCATTCCTTAGCTTTTTCCTTTCTGAGGAAATCAAAGTAAACTCAAGCTCTGCTTTTTACTAAGGTGTATCTGAGAGCAGCCTGTGTACACACAAGCACACAGATTTGCACACCAGGTACACCCACATCCCAGAGAACTCCCACCTCACACTTACCTACACTTGAGCACATTCTCTGCCCCAGCACTTTGACCTTCCTTCTGTTTTCCATCACCTCATAGCCTGTGCTGTTTGCACTTCCTGAAAAAAATAAGCCTTTTTTTCACACTTTTCTGAAGCTCATTTTCACTTCTTGATTCTTCTGAATCAGCCAGATTGGTGTTTGGGACACAGTATCTCTGGAGTGAAAGAATCCCACCAGGGAATAAAATTAAAATTCATGAGAAACATTTAGCTATGTCCCATTTCTCTTTTCTTTCGGGGGTCAAGGCCGCCTGTCCACTCTCACAGAATTAGCAGAGCTGCTGCAGGGCTGGGGTCACTGACAGCCACAGCCTGAAGGTCGAGGGCATGTTCTGAGTAAACACAGAGGTCTGCACAGAAATTAGGGGCCGAGGGTCAGAGGAGTCAGTTTGGAGCGGGGCATGGGAGGGACTTCTCTCTGAATGATACAGCAGCATGCGGACTGACCCGTGAGGCCTGGGGAAGGGGCAGTGGACTGGGAGCTGCAGACCATCAGGACTAGAAGGGCTTGCAGAGGTCAGCTAGTGAATTTTCTCAGCAAGCAGATGGGGAAACTGAGGACCAGAGCAGAGAGGTGACTTTCCCAATGTCTCAGTGGACACCAGTGGCTGATTTTTAGACCAGAGTCCTTTCCTTTATGTTCACTCCCAAGAGACACGGCCTGTTTCTGTTCTGCCCCAGGACTGGGAAAAAACACAGACATGAGTCCTGAACTTATGGGGCTGACAGTATAGTGGAATGACCTTGAGTTCGCCATTAGAACTTGTGTAGCACAAAGAGATAAATCAAGTATTTCCCATCCTTCATAGCTCAAACTCCATTTCCAATTGTTATTATTATTATTATTATTATTATTATTATTATTATTTTGTAAAATGCATTCCTCTCAAAATCAGGATAAAAGAGCGAGTTCAATCTAGATAACACAGGGACCCTTAAGGTCCTTCCATTTTACTTAATTTTACTAAATTACCCCAACAGGCAATGTTGCCTTAGGAATAATGCATAGCCAGGAAGTATACCAAGTTTCCTTCCAGGATAAAACTTGTTCTAAGAAGGGCCAAATGGAGAGAGAAAATCATGACTTGGAAGTAAGGACACCAGGGATTGAGACCTGATGTTCTGTGGAGACTTGGACAAATCCACTTAAGTTCTTTGTGCTCAGTTTCCTTTCCTGTAAATTAGGCGTAATAATCCCTGCTCTTCCTGGTCCACAAGAATGAAATGAGGCAATAGATTAGAAACTGCCATACATTTGTGTTACTACAAGGTAAACACACAAGAGGAAATAAACAACTTCCTGCATTTGATCAGCCCTTTCAAAATACTTTTCCATAAATTGCTTGAAAAAAACTGAGGGACATGAACAAGGTCTTAGATGGCCAGCTAGTGGTAGAGTCAGAGTATCCATTGAGCATCACTGACACCAACAGACACTTTATTACTCACACTATTGCCAGCAGTACCACTATAATAGTATTTATTGAGCTAATCACATACATGTTAGATATGTACCTTTAGAGCTTTTATCTCATCTGGCATTCACGATTAGTCCATTAGATAGGCATTATTATTATCCACATTTTGCAATATGAGGTAGAGGCAGGACTTGGTCTGACTGGCTCTAAAGCCTGATCTCTGGGCCATTGAGCATGATTGCCTTTTGTGATAGTGCTTCCACTCACAGCCATTATCTGCTTTAAGCCCTCCTATAACCTGCGAGGAACGTACTGTATCATTATGAACTTTTTTGTTTTGTACTGATGACAAAGTCGATGCTTGGGAAGACTGAGACGCTTAGGGGATTGCATCGTTGCATTCCTGTTTGCCCCATAAGATTTATCACAAACACTAACAGTTCCCAAAGCCTTTTCTGAACACCCAGAAATGACTACTCCCCAACTTATATACTGCCTCATACCCCTCATGTTATTTGCCCAGTTTTAATTTAGTAATTATATACTTGTCCCATAACATACTACAAAACTGTGAGTCCCTTGAGGGTAGGTACTATCTAACTCATCGTCGTGGGCCTTGTCTTTGGTGCAGTGTGCAGCTTGGGCTTTCAATTGGATTCTTGGACTTCGTTCCATAGATGTTGGAGAGACATTGAAAGATTCTGAATGGCACAATCAAAGCAATGTCTTAAGAAGACCTCTCTGGACACATGTAGAAGGAGAACTGGAAGGGGAGAGACTGACAGCTGGTAGACATTTAGGGGACTATTGCAATAGACTAGGTGAGAGGAATAATTGGAACTAAGGGGCTAGCAGGGGAAATAATGAAAGAAAGGTCAAATACATCAAAGATATTGGGTTAACAGGAGAACAGTGGCATTGCATTATATGAGCATTCAAGAGACGCCAATTGAGCTATACACACTCAATGAGAAAAAGACAGAGAGAGAATAAAAACCGAATGCAGGTTTTTATTATCTCCTTTTCCAATGAACAGATGACATGGAGTAAACTGGAAAGTAGGATGAGTGAATCTACTACCTCCTTGGGGGTTCTGGTTTCTAAGTACCTCTTTCAGTAGCTATAGCTCTTGGGTACCTTACTAAGTCCAAGTGGACCACTTGGACTTGACCAAAGCAGTTGACCACAATTGCTCAACAAAAGCAACTGTAATTTGTTGCATTTCTGAGGAAAAAAAAGGCTCTTCTACACATATTAAAAGACAGTGCACTACAATATTTAAGAGATTAGGTTTGACTATAGACAACACTTGCCTTTCACTATACTTACATTGCAATACATCACTTAAAAACCTAAGCATCCACAAGATGGGACTCCATGGTTATTTAATTTTTTAAAAAATAATAAAAGACTGAGAGTCTTGAGATATAAATTTTGGTCCCAGTGTGAACTTGGCCCATGAATTGCCATTCCTTGGGTTTCAGTCATGATAATGTGGAGTTGAACCATGATTTTTGAAGCCTTAGATGCATAGAATATTAGGGCTAGATGGCCTTAGAGACCCTGTATTTGAGAAAGGAGGAAGCAGAGTCCCCTCTAGAAGTAATCACTTGCCCAAGGTTACCTAGTTAGCAGAGAATGGCCACAGGGATCCAGGCCTGCCAGCTCCTTAGCCAGCATCCATGCTCTGCCCTCACCTACAGCATTAACCAGCTGTGGTTTGTGTGCCATATCCGTGTACTGCAGGAATCCACACATTGTAGCCACATTCCAAGGAGGCAGATGCCGCTGTGCAGATGTGCATGAGCCTTGAAGACCAAGCACTGCAGGAAGTCAGGCCAGAGAGAGGAATTTTCATAAAACAAGAGCACCCGGACCGCAGCCTTGGAGTCCTGCTTTTCTTCAAGCTACTGATGTGCGGTGTCAGCAGTTTGGTCATCATCACTCTGATGAGCCAGGGTGGGAAGGGTGGACTGTGGGTTTGGGCTGGGCCAGAAGGGTTCTTGTGAGTGGGAGGGCCCTTTAAACCCACTTCTAACCCTGCCAGGGGAATTCAGTCACAGAGTGAAAAAGCCTCAAAACAGGGGACATTATCCCATGAAATGGAAATCAGTGATATTTAAATTTGCTTAGAAAAGGACAGCGGTGGCATGATATGTTTACCAGTGTTCTTTAAATGACATGTCACTAAGGCATCCGCAGCAGACAGTAGGCTCTTATCGGAGTGCGTATGGCCATGGAACTTTGAGAAGTGGCTGTTGTAACATATTATTACTGGTTTCTGCCATTATCCTAATTAGGATAATGAGGGTTTGGTGGGGTCATCTGGAAAGTTCTGGCAAGGAAGATTAGGATTAAAATTCTGGAATTTAAAGGACCTTAGGGATCATCTCATCTCACCCCCTCATTGGAACAGATTGAAAAAAAACCAGAATTTTGGAGAGAGATGTCGACTTATCGGGGGGTGGCCTGGCATTCTCATGCTTTATTCAGATGGAAAGGGAAGTGCTTCCTTCTAATTTGTAGCCAAGGAAGACACATTCTGGGGTTAAACGTGGGGGGCAATTAGAAAGAGTGAGGGGGTTTCAACTATGTGGAAGGCTTCTGGGTTTAGGAGTTCAGATGCCAGGGTACGAGTCTTGTCCTTGAATTCTGAGCTTCAATCTCCTCTTCTGTCCAACGGGAACTTAACCAACAGTTAAGCTATAATTCTGGAAAGGTGTGACTTTCAGAGTGACTAAGGAGGACGAGTGAACAGAGTGAGTTTCAGAACCACCTTCAGCCTGAGCAGCCCCACTTCTGTTTTTCATACTGAGCCTACTAGAAGATTTGTTAGAAGAAAACGTTCACTGGGAAGAAAAATTTGGAAAACAATAATGACAACTACAAGAGTGTGGGACTAGATGAGTCTCCAGAGGGCCCCTGCAGCTCAATATTTTGTGAATTCTTGACTCTAGGAGAGGAACTCTGCAGGGCATGTGCGGCCAACAGCACAGGGCCTGTCCCCCTGTGGGCTCCAGTTGTCAGTAGACCACGTTGCAGCATCCTGCAAAGGGAGGCCTGCTCAGGCCTCATTGCTGCTGGAAACTGCAGGGAGGCTAAGCCAATGCTGGGATGGCATTCTGGAAGGGAGTCAGCTGGGCAAACCCAAGCAGAGAAATACATCTTGCCCTTCCTGCCCAATATGTCAATCCCTTCTTCCAAAGATTTTGGAAAAAAATGTGTCTGAATCAGAGATACAAGGACCGTAAGGTACTTCATGTAGTAGATAGCTCAGTCTCTGCATTGCCTGAAGTGATGGCTTTTTTGCTATGCGCAAAGGTCATAAGTCTAATTTTGGAGCAGAGAGAATGGTGCAAAAAGTAATTGCAGTTTAAAAGGTTAAAAATAATTGCAAAAACTGCAATTACTTTTGCATCAACCTAATATAAGATTTTTCTGAACTCCAGATCATTTGGGAGTTAATTGCAGATATGGCACTAGAATAGGCATTTCCTGAATCCCAGGCAAGAACCTAAGACCACGCTGCCCTTCCAGAGGGTCTATCTAGTTCCATCTCCTTGGGCTTTCAGGAAGGTGTCTCATTAGCCTGGACAGAAAACATTAATCAGTTTCCCAAATATTCTCCAGACAGAAAGGCCAAGCTTTGGGTAGAAATGTATTCCAGTGTCCTTAATTCAGTGTCAGAAGATGTCTTCAGATTCTATTGTTGCCCTTGAAAAGTACCTTGTCATTTTTTCCCACTATGAAATGCAGCTGATGTCAGCTCCTTAATCTGCCTTGCCAGGAGACTAAATTTGAAGTGGGAGGGGGCTTGGGCAAAGGAATGAGTTAAATCTTCTATTGTGTGTTTATCATCTTGATGAAGGAGTCCTAACAAGGTCAAACTTGGCATCTGTCTGAATAAGAAGAAAACTTGTAAGAAAGAATTGTTCAGTGCGTACGAACTGAGAGTCAATTCTTGGGGAGGCAGGGAGGAAATAATGAAAAGAAGTCACTATTTGAGCTAAAAAAAAAAAATCTGTAATTTCTATGGTTGTGAGTCCTCAGTTGCTAACAAAAGCAAGTGTTTTCACTGACAAAATTTCTAGATGGTTGACGTCTTTGGAAGTAGAGAAGAAGAAAAAAATGGTTAGAAAGTTCACATCTAGCCTTGTCTAAATCTATGGAATTTTCTGTCATATTAAACCAACATTTGGTCATTTTCCTTCTGATTACATCCACTCTCCAACTTAAATATTCAAGAGTGTCATGGTTTTATGACAAGCATTAGTTGGGGAAATGGGCCGAGGGATTCTGCTAACCTAGTGCTCCTTAACCATAATCCATCTTCCGCTGGAGTTTGGCTCTGGCAGAAGCTAAATTATATCCTGGAAGACATAACTGACCCGTTTGTCAGAAACTTCAATTTAGGATGATGAATACTTAGGGTCTCAGTGAATAGCCCCTGCCCGATCCTTGTGACTCAGAAGTTGGCTCCATTTTTGATGAATTTATAAAGACTATATGTCAGTCCAGATTACCAACCTACATCATCTCTTAGAGCAACCAGTTCCACCCCTTCTGATTCTGTTAGTCTTTTATTGTCATTACTCTTTTCCATCTTGTGCAATGGCTATTTTACTAGGCTGATCTCTCTTTGTAAGAGGCAAAATCTTTTGTATCCTTAAATTCTCAGAGTCCCTAGCACAAAACATTCCAAAAAGGGCAACATCCCACAGAACAGTGGTTCTCAAATGGGGAGATTTGGCCCCTTTGGGGATATTGGCAACTTCTGGAGTCACTTTTCGTTGTCACAACTAGAGGGGAAATGCTATTGGCATCTTGTGAGAAGAAGCCAGGGATGCTGCTAAAAATCCTATAATTCTCTAAACAGCTTTCCTCAGAAAAGAATTATCTGGCTCAAGACGTCAATAGTGCGGACATTAAGAAACTCTGCCATGGAGCACCAGTTTTGGAAATAATTTTAGTTATAGAAGTCTTGTTACAAATGAGATATTTGATGAAGACCCAACATAAATAATAAGCAACACCCAACAATGGAAATGCAGGGTAGGGGTTCACAGCCCCTCTTCCCAGGCCTTCTCCCCTCCAGTGGCCTTTTAAGCCCCTGCAGAATCCTGGGGCTCAGGGGAGCACAGCTAGTGTAGCCGAAAAAGGATGGAATCGAAATCACAAGACATGGGTTTGGAACGTTGATTCACCACTTACTAGTAGCTACTATAAAACCTTGGATGAGTTGCTTTACCTTCTTGGGTTTGTTTCTTAGCCTGTAAAGTGCGATAGTAGTACCTGTCTCATAGGATTGTTTTAGAGGTTGAACGCGATTACAAGTGTAAAATCACCTTGTAAATGCACTGCTTTGCTGTTGATCAAACACCTTGGTTAATACAAGATTAACTCTTACTGAGTTACTGGCTGTGCAAAAAATGAGACTGCAATAGTACCAAACATATACAAAGTCTAGCCTACAGTGGTTTGATGAGAGCCTCTTCCAGGAAGCCAGAGAAAGGCTAGAAAGTAGGTTCTCATATTTTTGAACCAGATACAACCTTGATAAACTCGATCGCTTCAGAAATACTCCAAATGTATTTTCTTACTTAAATTAAAAAAAAAAAAAAAGAAAGAAAGGAAAAAAAAGGTACTGCAACTTTTCTCAGCCCTACTTTTAAAGAAGAGCCTCCCATCTGTGGCATTGTTGTGAGTTCTCTATAAATTCCAGGGAATATTGTGTTGATGTAATCATTTCCTGCTCTTCTTCCATGTGTTTTTTACATGTACCTCTAATAGTGATTCCCATCCTTGTCTATAACCTTGGCTGATAAAATCCAGACTCCTTAGCATCACATTCAAGGCCCTTCAGAATCTCTCCCCAATCTAACCCTCCAACCTCATCTCCTACTGTCTACTACCTCACAACCTACACTTCCCAAACACTTGATCATTACTTAGGGAATGGGGCAATGCTTTCTAATGCCTCCGCTTTGGATACAATTATGGATGCGTTTCAGTCCGATTAATGCTGACTTTGGGGGTCTCTGCCCTTTTCTGCTTTTTTGAATTAAAGGTGACCTTGGAGCAGAGGTTAGCGGAAACATTAACTATTGAGAACAGAAAGACACAGAGGAGGTTGCATTGGCTGAGTTACACTTTGCCAGCCTCAGTTTCCCTCATGGTCTTTTCTAGGCTTCCCCACTCAGCCTGCACCTAGCATACCACCCACAGCTTCATTCATTATGTTGTAACTAGTGTATATCCCTCATGCACTCGCGCTCTGGGAGGGTAAGCACAGCGTCTAACTCGTCTAGGCTTCTCTAACTCTCAGCAGATGCTCCAGTAGAGATCCTGGCCCAGTTAGGGAACATCAGAGGTCTCACCTTCACGTAGTCATATTCACAAAGGTAGGAGGATTCCAGGTTGAAGTGCATGAAGTAAAGCTTGATCCGAAATCCCTCTGGGACAGTGATATTCCAAGTCACTTTTGAATCACTCGGGTAGGAGTCTGGATAGCCAGGTGACTGGATCTGGCCATACATATTGTTAAGCTCCACAGTGTGGGCCAAAGCCTTCAACAAGGAGAAGCATAGAGCATGATAGAGAAGGAGCCACCTGAAAGACACACATGGATCTTCTTAACATTCACAGACATAAGTCCTCACTATTTAACTAAATCAGCAGCTAGGACACCAAGTTCTCAGCATATCTCTGCCTCTGACCTGCTGTCATTACTTTTCCCCTCTGGGGGCAGGAAGACACTAACCTGCCCGTCAATAATACAAGAAGATAGTAACTCAGTGATTTCTAAGATTTTTCCAGTTGTGCTCTTTTGAGGATTTGATAATAGTATTACATTTTCTCAGAAAGTACCAGATTTGGGAATCTGACACATATTTTTCTGTTGAAAATGTAAATTTCATAATTAAGTAAAATTTGATATCATTTCTTTAGCTCAGCTTCATTTAAGAATCATAAAATCTTGACTCAGTTTTCTAAAAAGTAAGTAATAGTAACTTGGTAATAGTGCGATGAGATTTATACTCAATGATCTGCAGTATCTTATATACAAATTTAACAAAATCAATCAAGGTATGCAAAGCTTTAAAGTAAGACAGAATGAGTGAAACAATTTTTTTTTCCCTCTTGGTAAGTGTGCTTATAAAAGGATCAAAAGCCTACAACTTATTTCCAGCCGTAGGAATCAGAGATAGTGGACTGTTAAAAGAATTGTAAAAGAGACAAGAAAAACTCAATAAAACTCACAGAACATGCCCAACGTAGCTGATGCAATAAAGAGGCAGAATGTCTAAAGCTAGTCAAAACCCTAATGGTCAATATACACCACAATTACGCCCACTGCAACACCCAAGGACCTTGAACTCAAACATCCCAAACCTGGTTTATCAACGTCTTCCATAAGCCCTATTTGTTCTGCTTCCTATGTTTTAGAAACCCATCTGCTTTTCTCCAGTCAGTTAATTTAAATGTTCTTATCTAACCTATTGCTATTGCATACTAAGTGATCTCCCTGCTCCCACTTTATATCATTCAGCAATCTTTCTCCAAAGTTGATTTTCTAAAACACAGATGTGACCATGCAGCTCCTCTGTGCCTATGGGGTAAAGCATCTGGTCCTGGGATAGCTGATGAGCCCTTTTTGATCTAGTGAGGATCTGCCCATCCAGCTTCATCTCAGTGCCAGCCACGCTCTGGCATGTCTTTCTGGGAGCCCATCATTCCCATCCATGCCTTGGCCCCATTGCTCCATTGCATATGCCCTGTTCATTCCTCACCTGCTTGTCTGATTTCTCCTCCACTATTCAGCTCAAAGCTTCCCCGGCTGTGGAGTACCCTTCACTCCATAGCTCCCTGTAGTGCATGCTTCCATTACAGCATCTTTCACACTGCACTACTTTAGAGGCATAACCCCTGAAGTTAGATGTATTTGGGTCCAAATCCCAATTCTTCTATTTACTGGCTGGAAAATCTTGGGTAATTAGTCATTCTGAGCTCCAGCTTTCTCATATGTAAAACGGGGATTATAATCTCTAATTACAATGACTCACATGCGCATTCAAGATGATGTACGTGTATACAAAGCACCTCGTATAGAGCCTGGTATGTAATAGATTATGAATGAATGAATGAATGAATAAAAGAAAGTGGGGCCAGAGCCATCTAGCTCAAAAAGTCAACACTGGGAAGTTATATCAACACCTTCAGATTAATCATTACACGCTAATCAGGCAGCTGTGTCTCCCCACCCTTCCCCCCAGTATACAGATGCATATATGTGTATGTGTGCATAAACACGAATTTTTGAGTGTATAAACCCAAGATAAGTATATACATATATTATTTAGCTGTCTCATATAATACTGACATAAAAGGTAAATAGGTAAGTACCAAAAGGCCTAGAAGGATATCACCAAGGTATTAACAGTGGGTATTACTGAAGTGGGAATATGAGTGTTTTTAATTTTATTTTTGTATATATGAAATGTTCAAATTTGTCTAGAAGGAACTATAACTATTTTTTTCCATAAAAAGAAAAGAATAAGTTAATTCAATTATTTCCAAGGCCCCTATAATAGCAACATGTGAGATGCAACTAAGGAAAGAAAATGGTTTAATCCAATTGCCAGGGTCAATATTTTTAAAAACTAATCTGTGGAGGGAAAGCCTCAGAAGCAGAGAGAAGGGAAGGCATAAGTCCAAGCTCTCCAGTGAATTCATAGGAAAGCTGAGTTCAGAAACTCTCACTTACAGGGTCCAGGCAGCCTACTTTCAAGTGAGGAAATGTAGCAATGTCAGCAGGGCAGGGAGCTCTGGTTCAATGCTGCCTGGGGAGAGGAGAGTACTGCTCATGGGTCAGAAGAACCAGGGTCAAGTCCAGACTTTGGGTTCGTTTATCTGACCCATCTTAGGGAAGTCATGTAAGGTTTCAGTTTCTTCATCTATTCAGTGGTGATAATAATGACTTCCCACAGGGCTGCTCTCAGAATAAAGGAGGATTGGAAAGTACTTTGTGAACTGTCCAGCCCTAAGCAAACTTTAGTTATGATTAGTCCATCATGCTGCTTCCCGAAAAGCAGGGAGGGGTTAGGAGTAGGTTTTGGCTCCCAAACTGGACTTCTCTGCAATAGCCACGTCCAAATTATGCAAGGCTGAAAGGTCAACTTTCTCCATGTCTGCTTTTTCCAGACCACATGGAGGAGACTCTCAGCCTCCTGATGTGGGTCTGTCAAGTGCTGGCTGCTGACAGCCCCAGGAGGCCCAGGACCATATGTGGTCGGCAACTGGTCAGCGTGGGAGGAAGGCCTATGAAGCTTTCTGTTCTATTTTGTTTGCCTCTCAAAACCGTCAAACATATGAAACAAATATCTCCTTGCACATAATGGGCTTGAGCATATGCTTGCTTGCTTTAGGGGCTGCAAATCAAAGAATACAAGTGGCAGCTTTCACTCCCCATCACACTCTGAATTTTTTGGCTTCTTATACACCAGGCACCGGCTGTACAATTACTGACACCTGCTATCTATTCTCCAGCTAATCAAAAAAGTTTAGCTCCATTTGCTTGAAATGTCAGAAGTAATGTATAAAGCTGGGATTTCATAGGTTCCACTGTCAGAGCAGGCTATCAGGAATGCATAAAACTGTCTGCATATATCAATGGTTGTGGAATGAGTAGCACTTTATATCCTCTCCATTCACTCCCCTCACTTCGACCTACATTACACCCAGACAGTTTTTGAGTAGAACAGTTGAAAGGGACTGTATAGATCTCTTTGACAACACCCTTATTTGACAGATAATGAAAAGGATACCCCAAGAGGTGACATGTCATGCCCAATACCATATGGTGAATTAGCTTCAACAGAAGACAGGAATAACAAAAGCTCACAGAGGAAGCTGGGTCCTTGCCCATATGCCCAGGCATCTGGCCAAAGCAATTAATCCTGTGAAAAATAATTCAAAAACCCATGGCTTTATGTGAAAATTAAAAAAAAGATACTAATACCAAAGCCCCTCCCCAACAGATTCTAGTTTAATTGGTCTGGAGTGAGGTCTAGTCATTGGCAACTTTTAAAGCACAACAGACGCCTCTAACGTGCAGTTAGGACTGAGAGCTGCTGGTATAGACTGATACACTTGGTTGAGAGTCTGGTGGAATACAGTAGAAAAAATCCTGGATTTGGAGCCCAAAGACCTAAGTTTAAGTCTGAGCCTTTTCAAAAATCGTCAGTGTGTCTTTGGGCAAGTTAACTGCTTTTACCCTCACTTTTCCATCCATCCTTATCTTATCCACAATCTGAAGACCAGGTGAGACAGTGCCTATAAAAATGTTTTTGCAAACTCTGATGTGCTGTTCTATGTGAGGCAAGACCCTTTGAAAACTTCTAGTGGAGCACTTTTCCAATAGTACTTTTGGTATTTCAACAACTGAATTCAATTCAGCCAATATTTATTGATTGACTAATAGGAAACAGACATCATGCTAGGTGCTGGGCATACACAGATGGACAAGACATAGATTCTGTACCTTAAGAAACATTCAGTCTTGGAAAAGGAGGTTGAGGTTTAAACAAGGAAATATTACAAAGACAAGAAGAGATGGAGCCCCAAAGGACAAAGACAGAACAAAGGAGGGGATGCTGGCCAGGTGAGAGAAGGGGATGCTTGAGCTGGTTCAATCAGTCCGGTCCCCTAGGTACCAAATTAGGGGAGGGCTGTTCTGGTGAAGGAATGAGTAAATGCAACGATATAGAACTATTAATCAGCCCTGTAGTTTGGTATGTCTGGAACATTGGGTGGTAGGGTGGGATTCAAATAGTGACAGATCAATCAAATTGTCATTCCATGTAGATGGCATAAAGCTCCCCTCTTTTAGGAGAAACGAAAATGAAGTTAGATGGCAGGTTTAAAATGACAATGGATTTAAAAAGAACAGAATGATTGAATTAACCTTAGAGATCTGATTCTCTCTCTGAACCACAGGTAATCTGAGTTGAAAGAGTTAACAGTCTGAAGCCTCTCACTGACTCCAGACCCAGAAAAGTTGCTAGGTGACTTTGCAGAAGAGAAACAAATAGAACCCCTTTTCCAATTGAGAAGAAAATTAATGGGAAAGAGGTGTTTAGGGACTTAACATCTACAAAATGTCTTTCTTCCTTTCTTTCTTTTTCTTTCTTTCTTTCTTTCTTTCTCTTTCTTTCTTTCTTTCTTTCTTTCTTTCTTTCTTTCTTTCTTTCTTTCTTTCTTTCTTTTCTTTCTCTCTCTCTCTCTCTCTCTCTCTCTCTCTCTCTCTCTCTCTCTCTCCCTCCTTCCCTCCCTCCCTCCCTCCCTCCCTCCCTCCCTCCCTCCCTCCCTCCCTTCCTTCCTTCCTTCCTTCCTTCCTTCCTTCCTTCCTTCCTTTCTGTATTTTTAATAGCACTAACACTTAAAGTAGTAAAAATAATTATGGTGGTAGGGGCTTTGAGACTTGCAGAGGAAAATTTATACAGAATGTTTGGTAAGAAAGACCAAGTAACTCTAAGTGTAGGCTGAAGAATAGGAAATGTTGAAGAGAAAAAAAAACCAGTTAAAATTTAAAGTCCTAGGTTCAGAAATCTAAAGGCTCCTTTTTTTCTTTTTAATTTGTGATATCCCTTTAAGAGCCATTTGGTGCAATTGATAGCCTGATTCATGCCACCAGCTGCCTCTGATTTCAGTGAGAAAGGCAGAAATTTATAGGGGACTGTGGAGCAGGGACAGGTTTTCAGTTTTCTAAATTGAGGTTTTAACTGGCCAACTTCTGAAGGTTTAAGAAACCAGAGCTGAGCTGTGGGAAGCTGGTTTCTTTTCCGGTCAGAACAAATAAACACAAAAACACATATCTAACTCACAAAGTGTTAGAGATAAACCAGTGCACTTAGCAGAAGAAGAAAACAAAAAAAATCAGCCTTGTGGGCAACAGAGGGAAAGTCATATTCACCAGCAGGCAGCACCCTATGCTGGCAGAGGCAGAAATGTGAGCCTCAGCAGCTTTGGGGCAGGATTTGCACAAAGTCTCCCGTTTCAAGTTGCATGTCTCCAGAGCCCCGGGGAAGGCACCCAGCCCTTGTCTCCCTTCCAAAGCCCCCAAGGATTGAGGAGAAACTCCCTTCTACCACCCACAGGACACGCAGGTGAGTCTGCCCAGAGACAAGGTCAGACCTTCCAGGGTTACTTCACACCTGGTCCCTGAAGGGACACCCGTGCCTACTCCTGTCCTGGCACTCACCTCATTTTCCTGCCTTGGGTGCTCCTGGCTGCCTGGCCTTCGTCCCCCCGGCCTGACTTGTCTATGAGCTCGTCCCTGGTGTGGTGTCAGCGATGCCTTATCTTTGTTCTGAGGTCCCTCTGTGTCTCTGGAATTGGCTGGCATTCTCCATTCAGGTCACGCCTTCCCCTGCCTGCAACAGATCCCCTCTCCCCCTCTCCCCCTCTCTCCCTCTGCCTTTTCCTCTCTCTCTCTCTCTCTCTCTCTCTCTCTCTCTCTCTCTCTCTCTCTCTCTCCCTCTCCCTCTCTGTCTCTCTCCCCCCATCCCCCCCCTCCGACTGGCTCTTATGCACACTCAGAGGAACCTGACAGAACAGAATCTGTCTTCTTCCTTAAGAGATCTGCTCCTCTAGTTCCCTCCTTTATCCCATGTGACTGGCTCCAGCTCTTGAGAGAAAATAACCGAGAGGCTCAAATAGGTATTCGTGTCACTGTGTGTGTGTGTGTGTGTGTGTGTGTGTGTGTGTGGAGGGTGGAGGGGGACAAAGTCTAATTTCTCTTCAGTCTCCCTTGCCAGATGGCTATAGTTTCCTGTTATTTTTCAGGGCACCAGCAAAAGGACACCAAGTTAGCAGAAACCACCAACCAAGAAGGCAATTCTAACATCTACAGTAGGAAAGAAAACAGATCCTGATCCCAAAGCCTCGCTCTGTGGACAAATACTACAGGTTTCCCTGTGAGCAGAGCCACTGGCCCAGAACGGCAGGGAGCACCCAGGTCTGCAGTTGGCGAGGTCTTCTTCCCATTTACTCACAGTACCTGTGCTGTTTACCAACTCAGAGAGTGCAGAGGTCCAATCCAGCCAGAGAGGATCCTCCACAGCACAAAAGCCCCTCTCCCTGGGGTGTAGGAAGACCCAGGCCCATATACATGTCTACAGCCAGGGTTTGTGGAGAAATCAGATCTAAGCTGACCTGAATAATAAGAATATTGCTCCCTCTACTACAGTGACAAGCAAATGGTGTACAAACTAGATTTTGCTGAAAAGTTCTTCTGTGTTAGGTACAAATGTTATCTCAATGACTCCCACATACTTGTGAGGGTCATACATTACACTCATCTTACAAAGGAGAAAACTGAAGCCCAGAGAGGTTACATGACTTACTGCTACTACAGCTACGAGTTAACGTTTCTTGAGCACTATGTGTCAGGCACTTTTCTAGTAATGTATTAATTCCCTCCAATCATTGTTATATCTCATATAAGTGGGTAGTAATATTGCCCTCATTCAGATAAGCAAACTGCACAGAGAAGTTAAGTAATTCACCCAAGGTCACACAGCTAGAAAGTGACGAGGGGAAAATCTGAGCTCTTACAATTATACTGTATTGCTTCTCATAATATATTATAATGCATATGACATTTTAAGTACACACAACATTCACAAAGAAACTCAATTTGAGGCATTTTGAAAAAAGCGTTAGATGCAGAGTCAGAACTTAATTGTAATCTTTCCTTTCTATCCAGCCATCTGTGTATGTTGGGATCAATACTTAAAAATCTTTGATCCTGTTTTCTTATCTGGAAAATAGGGGTGGCGATGAGACTTAAGTGAGATTATGCTCAGAGTGCTTTTTTAGCTGTCTAGTGGTATACCTGAGAGAGGGCCACCACCTACTCTAACCACGGGGGCAAACGCATGCACTCTCAACCTGCTTTGGCATATTCTGGGAAAAGTGGCTTGAATCTCACTGGAATTCTCATTGCTCCATTTTCTCTATTTTAACACTTTCGAATGTCAGCTTTGCCAAGCCTTGCATTATTAAGAGGCTGCGGTTGATAATGTGGGTGCAAGTATATGGGATGAGAGAATATGTTTGTCCTTAGGCACTGTTTCAACAAAGTGTTGCTTTGTGTTTCAGGCAGAATAGAAGAAAAAAACCTTTAAAAATCGCATTAAGAAGACTCACAGGCTCCTCAGACATCAAATAACTCTCACAAAACAACATTTTAATGATTTAAGTGTAAATGAATCAGAAACACATGGACAACATTTCTCTTGGAATACACAAGAGTTTTAAAACCAAAGGAGAAAGAACTTGGCTCAAAGAACACTGAACTGTGCAGAGGGCCCTGCCCATTAAAGACATACCCTTTATTCACACTGCAGCTGAGCTGGTCCTCTCCTAATTTAGGGCACACACAGGGAAATACAGTCATTTATCCTGGGCAGGGAGGGAAGAGCTTGGGAGGGAAAGCCATCAGTTTCTTGTAAAGTGTCACAGAACAATTGAGCCTCCTGGAATAATTTCCTGCCCATGTTTTTTCAAGGCTGCCAATGTTCAATGGGAGGCATTTGAAATATGTTCTAAGTCAAAGTCTTGCCAATATACAGAGCATCTGATATGTGCTTCCCTGGGAGTTAGGCAAGGCTCTGATGGAATCTGCAGGAAAACAAGAACTATGTGACTCAGGAATGATCTGGGTGGGCTTCAGGGCAGCTTCCCCTTGTGTTGGACTACATGGGTGATATTGTCCTGTGCTTTTGATAAAAACTCCCCATGGTGTCGTTAATGGATGTGGGAGTGGGAGGAATGGACGGGAAGTGGTTGGGGAGTAGGCTCAATATCGGTAGGCTAACCTGTAGGTGACCTCGGGCAGGTCACCTACTTTCTTGACCAGGGGATGAAGAAGAGAAACATGCGTTTGCTCCACTGTGAAATCAGGGGCTGGAACTCTGTTGAGATCATGAATACGTGTAAATCTGGGCGTGAGGACTAAGGGATAGTATTGACTAAGGGATGGACTAAGGGAGGCCAGGTGGATGGCTAATGACCTGTAAAGAGTCCAGAGTGGCCCTCTAATCTTGACACTGGCTTTATCTATTGTCATAATAGCACCCCATGACTCAGCCTTCAAACATAGCTATGCAGAAAAATAATTTTTAAGAAGATTCAACTAGTTTTTAAAAAGTTTCACAAAAGTGTTTAAAATACGCATACAAGAAACTGACAGTATATCATTCAGGATCATAAAAGTATAGAATGGTAGATGTGGGCTCAACACTCCCAGGTTATAGTTAGGGAAAGAGATCAGAAAAACTACTATAAAAGAGTAAATGCCACAGCATTCCTACCACTAGAAAGGGCTTGGTTTACATGTTCTACAGAAGTATTTATTACATGCATCTCCTAAGTCGGACCTTCTGGAATTCCATGAATGTGTTAGAGAATGTAAGGAATTTGGGCAAGGGGTTTTTGTTGGCAAAGTCTGAAATCCAGGCTTCCTATAAAATATCTAAGAAACCATTAAATATCCCCAAAGATCTCAGAATTAAATTTTGGGTTATTCAACACATTAACTGACAGTATGCTAAAAGCCATCACTGCAGAATCTATCAATTATCAGAATAATGTGGGAAATTAAAAAAAATACCAGTTCCTGAACACTATCCCATATTCACATTTAATGACTCTGGAGTAGGGTTCCTGAATTTGTAATTTTCAAAAGCTCCCATGGCATGATTTTGCCATTTTGGGTACACATAACAGAATGGTACATCTTATAATTGATGGTATTTTAGGTTTGATAAAATATCCTTAGTATGTAGATATTTCCATATACATTGTTACCCGTAATATTCACATCTTCTTACAGATGATGACACTGAGTTTCAGAGAGACTAAGTGTGCCCACGAGAAGACGATCAACATCTAGAGCCCAGGCCTCCTGGCCCCAATCCAGGACGCTCCTCTCCTCATCTGCAGACTCACGATCCTGCTTGTGGACTTTGAACATTCATAAGCTATGCTCTTATGTGACGGCAAGATTTCAAGGGAGAAAATAATAGTTTCTATTAGAAAATAAACTATTAAGCTCTGTTATGGGCTGAATTGTGTCCTTCCAAAATTCATGTGTTGCAGCCCTAACCCCCAGTACCTCAGACTGTGACTATAGGGTTTTTAAAGAGGTGATTAAGTTAAAATGGAGTTGTTAGGGTGGGACCTAATCCAATATAATTTATGTCCTTGTAAGAAGAGATTAGGAAGGATACAGGTAACAGGAAACAACATTTGAAGAGACAGCAAAAAGGCGGCCATCTGTGAGCCAAGGAGAGATGTCTCAAAAGAACACCTTGATCTTGAACTTCTTTAAAATACCTGCCAACACCTTGATCTTGAGCTTCTGGTCTTCGAAAGTGTGAGAAAACGAATTTCTTTTGTTTAAGCTACCCAATCTATAGTACTTTGTTATGCCAGCCCTAACAAACGAACACAAACTGTCTTACAGAAGGTTCTCCCAAAGCCTGAGACATATACCACAAGTGATATCAAGCTGATTTCAGGTGCCATGCATATGGAATTAATAAACCCTGGGTCAGTTAAGATTTTATTTGGTAGGTAATAAGAGAAACCTTGATTAATACTAAAATAGATAGAATTTATTTTCTTCACGTAGCAAGAGATGAGGAGGTGGGTAGATCTGGGGCAGCTGTTCAACATTGTGGGCTTTCTTTCTGCTCTGCCAGTCTTAGGAGTTGGGTTTTTATCATCATGTTTGACGCCTTATTATGGTTACAAAATGGTTGCGGTAACTCCAGATGTCATGTCCATATCTAAGCAAGAAAAAGGGAGGAAGAGGAAAAGGTAACATGAATGGACTTCTCTTTATGTCTCACAGGTCAGAGCTGGGTCCCACATCCACCATTAAATGCAAGGGAGGCTAGGAACATATTTCTTACTTTTACAACTTATAGAGCAGAAGCGGGCAATAAAGAAGACGGGGGTTGGAAATGGGAGTTTTCTGAGCTGAACTTATCCAAGCCGTCACCATCATATGCCAAGAAAGTTCTGCCTTTTTTATTTTTCTTTCACTCCTGACATTATGAAGAAGAAAGTCTGAAGGCAGTACCACTTTGCTATGAATGCTATTTTTCATTTTAACCAGGAAAGGGAAGTCTCAGGTCCAGGGTTTTGTAGAGGCAAGAGTATTCTGCTAGAATTGAATAACTTTTTAATTAATTATCTTTATTTTTACATTTATGGTAGTAACATTTTCAAATATGTGGATTTTAGTTAAAAAATAAATGCAGAGTCATTTTAAATAAAAATACTTAACAAAATAATATAAGTGGTATTCACGCATGTGAAAAACAAATTGTAAAGGTGAATGACTAAGGGTTGGAAGCACCAGTCTAGAAGGCAGACTCAGGAACAGAAGGTCGGAGAGGACTGGCCTGTGAGTCAAGATACCAGGCGGTAGAGGCTGCATTCTGCTCCAACCCAGTGTGAAGCATTGAGCTCTTTGTCTGTCCTGGGCTTTGAGTTTCTAATTCGCAATGATGACGATGAACTAGGTGTTTTGTTTTATTTTTTTTAAAGTACATTCCTATTCAAACACTTTATGGCATCTGCTTCAGTGTGTAGAGCCATACCTATTACACCATTATTAAGACTGGATTAAAGTGTTAGAAGATCTCAAAGTAGTTTTTTAAAAAAGGAACTCTGAGATAAAACAGAAAAAACTATTCCCAAGAAGAATGCTTCTCCGTTACGACTCATTTTATCCTCAAGACAACCAGTAAAGGCCATACATTATGATCTCTATTTTACATACATGATTAATAATAGTGAGATGAGGTAATTGAGTCCCAGAGGAGAAAAATGCATTGTCCAGGGTTTCATAGAAATGAGATGGTGGGGCTGAAACCATGAACTTGGATTTCCCTTTTCCCCTGCTCTTTTATATTAGGTTGTAGGCCACTCTATTTGAGACTGAGTACTTTAAAAAGAAACTTATTTGAAGATCTTTTCCTCCACAACACACCCTGGCTCTCTACCACACAGTATTGTCAAACAAAGAGGTACTCTGAGGAATCTTAATCTCTTTTGAGCAGCAAAATCTTCATGCTTTCTTAGCGTTATTAGGCTTATGGGTTCTAGACCCTACTTTGGTCTCTATATAAGAGGGGATACCTCTCTTTATCCCCCCATCTCTCTGCCTAACCTAATTTCCACCACCTTCCTCACTCTTCTCCAGGTGAGAGTCTGTGTTTGCTAGTAGGCAGTGAAAGTGACTCAACTGGGCACACACATCAACTTCTGCTGTCTGTCTTATTTCATTCAGTGAAAAGACATCTTGGAACCAGCCTCTTTTAGGTCACTCTGGCTCTCTTTGATGCTAGTTTTCCATACACCTGGCCAGAGGGTGGTAGGAGAAGGAGATTAGCATTTAAGTTCTGGCAAGGGGTGTGGATGCTCCATTTAAACTTTTGACCAAAGGAAGCATTATCATCTAGCCAAGCTTTACTGAAGAACCCAAGGCAGTGAACCTGGTACTAGCCTAGCAGGTAATACAGGGTATCTGGTTTCCTCTTTGCTTGTTTCTCCTCATGGTAATCTTGCAGGGGCTGGGGGTGGTGTACAAGAGAGAATCCTGGGGTTCTTTAGAACTTGAGACATACCATACCATTTGTTGGGGGCTGAATTGTGTCCCCTCCCAAATTATATGTTGACATTCTAACCCCTAGGACCTCAGAATATGACTGCATTTGGACATAGGGTCTTTAAAAATGTGATTAAGTTAAAAGGGGGCTCTTAGGGTGGGCCCTAGTCCAATATGATTGGTGTCATTAGAAGAAGTGGAGAATAGGGCACAGACAACAACAGACAGAGGGACAACCATGCAAGGATACAGCAAAAAGGCAGCCATCTGCTGGACCTGGAGCTGAGCTGCGCCCTCCACAACTAAGATCGGAAGGACAACAGCTTGACTTGGAGGAGGTCCTGAAAGTACACTTTGTTCCCCAATAAAGTCCTGTTCCCTTTCCCTAGTAAAATCTTTTTTTTTCTTTTTTTTTTTTAAAGGCAGCCATCTGTGAGCCTCTCAGGAGAGAGGTCTCAAAAGAAACCAAACCTGCCAACATCTTGATCTTAGACTTTTAGCCTCCAGAACGATTAGAAAATAAATTTGTACTGTTTAAGTGACCCAGTCTGTGGTATTTTGTATGGCAGCCCTAGGAAACCAGCCCTCCCTTACCTTTGCTGACCTAAATCCATTTTGTACCAATTAGAACTGCTACCCATTCATATTTGATCTCCTCTCTCCCAGAGGTTCCCAGATGCTAAGCCCATGTGGACCAAGCAGATCCGACCACAGGACAGGATTGATTAAGCCATAAAAAGCAAAGTGAGAGCTGGGCTAAGACCATCAGGGGAGCAGGACTCAGATCATGACGAAGTCAGGATCTTCACTTCCTTAACTCTCTACTGCTGTTTCATGACTATTATATTTTTACCCTCCTTCCAATCTCCCTGTTCTTCTATCACTATGGTATGGCCTATTCATCTCTGGTACTGTTGCTTTCCAACCTCTTGGTTCTATCCTTAGTTCCCTTCATTAAGAACTTAGGCACGTGTCACCATTGCTTACTATTCCTTCCCAATTCCGGATGTCTTGAGTGACAACGGGCTCTCATTCCCTGACTTCTTCATCTTCCATGATGAGTTCTTCCGCTTCACCTTAGCCGCGTACGACACCCAGAGCCATATTCACCTCTAAATTCTTAAACTCATAACACCCCATTCTCTGACCACCATCTTCTATCTTTCTAGATGTTTTGCTCCTTCAATAGCCCTATTCTAGACTCCAACCTCACCAAGACACCCAGTTATTTGACACCACTCCATTTTCTACCAGTTGGTCAGATCCTCTTGGCTTTACATCTTTTCTGAATCTCACAACAAATCACCACCACTCCTGTTATTTTTCTATCTGTTTCATGGTTTTCTTCTTACTTCAGAGGAATGGTTTTTCCTCTTTCTGGTGAATCATTGAGAATCTAAGGAAAGCTAGATTTCCTCTGTCTGGAATACCCCAAGTAAAGCCTCACAGTTCACTCCCTCAGCTCCTTCAGTTCTTTAAAAAAATGTCACCTTTGCAGTGAGGTCCTACACAACCATTCTGTTCTACTAATTCTATTCCCACCCGTGCTTGCGATCTCCATATTGTGTTTCATTTTTCTTCATGGCACTAATCACCTAAGATACTATTTATTTTAATTATTTATTTGTTGATTGCTCCCCATCCCATTAGAATAACTCAATCTCCAAGTGGACAAGTATTTTTGTATTTTTTTGTTTACTGCTATATTTCCAGTACCAAGAATAGTGTCTTGGACTTGCACATAGTAGGACCTTCAAAAAACATTTGTGAAATAGAGCTTTTTCTAAGAAAAAATTAAATGCTCACATATTCTTTAAATTTGTCATATGATTTCAGAGGCCTGATGGCCTTCTTGAGGCCAGGAAACTCAGAAGCTCAGTTTCAACTATTCTTCCTGAGTATTTCTCATATGCAATACCACAAAATTTTAAATATCATTTTACATACTAATCACTTAAGAATGTATTTCTTTGGCCTAATATCTTCCCACAATTCCTTACTCACAAATCAAGTGTCTATTTCCACCTCCATCTGAGGTTCCAATGGACAGAGGTTGTTAATTTTCCATTCCTAAAAAGCTCATTCTCCTGTACCAATTGTGTCCATGAACCACCATCAAATCAAAAACCCAAGCCAGGTATTTAGTGTCATTCTAATTTATGTTTTCCTCTTCTCCTCATATGCCATCAGTCAATGTCCTGTTGTTTAGATATAAGTATCTTTCAAATCCATCGGCATGCATATCTTCCATTCTCTATGCTCCTACATTAGCAGAGGGTTTCGTTATTTCTCACTGGATTATTTCAACAACCTACTAATTGGTTTATCTGCCTTTAGTCCCACTCTTATAAAAATGTAAGTCTCATTAGTTCGCTCCCTTTGCCAAATCTTTCAGAGCTCTCCTTTGCTTAGAGAATAAATCAAAATGCTTTAGAATAGTATTTAAACCCTAACTCATGTTGATGTGAGATGCAATGAGATTGAAGTAGCCTGCCTGCAGGGCTGAACCATGTGGAAGACAGCTGCCCTGGACAGTCACCTGGGCCCACAGCAGACTTTGCATGCATGAGAAAGAAACTGAGCTCTTGGTATTTTTTGTTACTTCAGATAATCTAGCCTATCCTGACTGACACAATATTGTTATATGGGGTTGCTCTCTCACCTCTATATTCTCCCCCACAACCAACACACTTTGACACACCCACACTTTAATATCTAGAACTGGTACCAAACTAGTTGTGTATTCCAGATTCCATCACACTCTCATGCCTGCAATCATTTATATACCTTGTTCTCTTGATCTTTAATGGGATGTTCTTCTTCATCTGTCTGTAGAATTTCCTCTTATTTATCCTTTGAAATCTTGCTCAGATGTCAGCTTATCTGGGAAATCTTCCCTAATCACCCAACACGAAGTAAACACAATTTTGTTCCTTATACATAATTTAAATTATTGAATGTGTCAAATTATAGAGAAAATACTTGTTTATTTGTGTCATTCTTTCACTACAATAGTTCAAGGGCCTGAACAGTATCCTTGGTACTTTGGAATCAATTAATGCTTGTTGAATACATAGATGTTTAAATGATGTTTTAAAAAGGCATGCAATCATCAAGACAGGTAAACATATAACTGAATCTATAATTACCAGTTGCGATGAGTGCTATATAGGAAGACAACAAAGTTCTATGAGAAAGACTAATAGAAGGGCCTAATTTATACAAAGTGGTCAGCAACCTTATGGGGATGTGGCATTTAAGCTAAATGCAATGAGTACAAGTCAGCTAGTGAAGAGTTGGTGATTTCAAGATGATGGGATATGTTATCTGGACTTGAGCACATGTGGAAACTCCCCATTTCTACACCAAATTCATAGAAATAATAAGGAAGATATAAAGATTGGATTAATAAAGAGCAGCTGCACTCAGAATTAAGGAAAGGAATCATCTGTGAATGAGAAAATGAGAAGGTCTGTAAAAGGAGGGCAGTAGACGAGGCGCTATCTACAACAGTGAGCTGAGGCACAGTGGGAACCTGTCCTGACCAAGTAGGAAGGCTTCATGGTCCCACTGGGAAGCTGGAAGCTGACAAGGCTGTAGCAGGAAGTCACTTGGGAAGGAGTAGGAACCACAACCACAGAAAAGGTGCCAAACACTAATCAACAAGTATTTCTTTTTAAAGCCTGTATTTGGAAAAGAGATAATAAACTCAATAAGAGAATAATTTAATGGAAGGAAAATAGAGTTACGAGGACCATAAAAACAGATTTTAAAGTAAGTGTCACACAGGGGTCTCTGGTCCCACTCCCCACATAAGAACGCAGGATATGGTGAGGCCAAAAAGGAACATCCACGGAGCCATGGATGGGATGTTCATACCACTATAGTCTCGCTGGCGGCTGGGTTGGAGACACAGGAAGCAGGCTCCACACAATGCGCAATCTGCCGTCCGCTTCTCTGCCAACCAACAAACCCCTTGCTAACTGCAATCCACTCTTGCTAGCTCAGCCACAGCAGTTATATCAGTGGCCAATGGCTAACTGGTTACAGCTGATGGCCATCTACTACCTGAGCCAGCACCTTTCCACGTGAGGCTAATAGCCTGAAAACTGTTCTCTGGGATTCTGTCCCCACAGTAAGTTATATCAGAAAGCTAAAGGACTTCTGGAATACCATCTATAAAACAAGAAGAGGAAGACTTCAAACAAGAAACAGGTTGAAATGCAACAAGAAGCAATTGGATAATTAGCAAAATTGAAACAATTTTGCATTTATTAAATATAGTCATTGAAATTAAAAGTAAAACACAATCATAAGTATGGACAGCTAAATGACCCAATGAAAAATTAATTAATGATTTGGACAACTAAGTTGAGGAATTCCCCTAAATAATCAGAAATATGAAAAAAATAAAGGGAGCATAGATTCGGAAGGACCTATGTATGTCTAACAGAATTTTCATTAAAATGGAATAAAGAGAAGGGAAGTGATCTTTGAAGAAATATTGGTCTCAGTTTTCCCAGAGTTGAGAAAAGACATGAATTCTCAGACAAAGAATTTAGCAAGCCCCAGTTGGAATATATACACAAAATTATACCTAAATTCCTTGTAGTGAAATTTCAGCATATCAAGGATAAAATTAAAATCTTAAAAATTACCAAAAGAAAAGAATGGAAATTCGATTGACATTCAGATTTCTCAACAGCCACCTGGATACAAAAGGGAATAAAGAATATCTTACGTGCGAAAGGAAAATACCTTTAAACCTATCATTCTACACTATCAAAGGATTGTGTAAATAAAGTTGAAATAAAGACATATTCAGACACTGAAAACTTACCACTTGCAGGCCCTTTCAGAAAGAATTACCGGAGAATGTTAGAGATGGTTAGTGTTGAAATTGTAGAGAAATGAGCACACTCATACAATGCGTGTGAGAGTATAAAGTGGCATGGAGACTTGAAGGTCGAACTGGGGGTATTAGTAAAGTAAACATACACGTATCTGACAAATTAAGAACCTTACTTCAAGGTATCTGTCTTAGAGAAACACATGTGAAAGCATGTTCATTGCAGTTTCATTTGTTAAGGTGAAAAATGGGCATCAGTAAAGTAATGGCTAAATATAATCCATTCATACTATGAAATATTGGGAACCAGTTAGAAGGAATGAGAAAGATCTATATGCATCATCATGGATTTATCTCCAAGACTTATTATTGAGTGAAAAGGGCAGGTTGAAGAATGACATGTACGTCAGAATATCATTTATTTAATGAAAAACCGATAGGCTCACCAAAGAATACATTTTTTGTATGTATCATGAATATTTTGTATGTATTTTCCATATATCATAGAAGAAAGTGGGGAAGGTGATATATCAGACACAACCAATTACTTGTGTGGAGGGTGTGGTTGACAGAGGCTTTATTTGTATCTACAATAATGCAAAGCCTCCTGTGTCCAAACTTGTAGACTGGGTCAGGGGTGTTTAACCAGGAGAGTGGCACAATCCAATTTATAATGACAAAAGATCCCTCTGGGTATTGTGAGGAGAATGCATCTGGAAGAGGGGAGGCAGGAAGGCAGTTAGGAGGCTGTTGCCGTAGTTAGGACCAAGGCCCATTCATCCAGCAGGCACAGTGGGCATAGAACCCGAAAGCCATGAAAATGTTTAATTTTAGTTTCTTTTAAAATCAGAATAAAAAGCATGAAATAATAAATATATAACAATGAATCCAGCCTGGATTATATTTGCCTTTATACCAATGCAGCACTAAAATATAATTATTTTATTTTTTTTATGGATGAAGGGGCTCATAAAGGCAAACTATATTTTGTAAGAAGAAAAGCCTGAACCCGGCCATAAATTGAGAGTCGGGAATGAAGGAGAGGGAGAAAGCAATGATAACTCCTAGAATTCTGTCTTAAGGTGACATTGGCTTCATTTACAGAGATGAGGAAGAGAGGTGGAAGGTAAGCAGGGGTCAGAGTATAAGGAGCCCACATGCTGGGCTAGATGTGGAAAATTTACCACTGATCCAGCATCTTGAAAGGGTTAAGGACCACTGAACTTTTAGGCAACAGGGAGACAGAAAAATTTTTTAAATGGAGATTAACATGATCAGATAGGTTTTTTCTTTCTCTTTTTTTTTTTTTTTTTTTTTTTTTTTAAAGATTACCTTTTATTGCCAGGATTGCAGTGGCTTCTGTCACTATAGAAAATATGTGTAATCTTTGACCTCCACCAGCCTAAATTTCAGCCTTTATTTATTTATTTTTTATTTTTCAATTACAGTTGACATTCAATATTGTATAGTTTCATGGGTACAGCATAGTACCCCTGAAATTTATGCAGTGATCTCCTCGATTAGTACCCACCTGGCACCATACAGAGTTATTACAATATTATTGACTATATTCCCTATGCTGTACTTTACATGTCCATGACTCTTTTGTAACTACCAATTTGTACTTCTTAATCCCTTCCCCTTTTTTACCCAACCCTCCAGTCCCCCTCCATCTGACATCAACCATATGTTCTCTGTATCTACAGTCGGTTTCTGTTTTATTTGTTCATTTATTTTTTTCTTTAGATTTCACATACAAGTGAAGTCATGTGGTATTTGTCTCTCTGTTGATCAGATAGTATTTTTAAAAATTCCTGTTTGATAGCAGTGTGAAAAATAGAACCAAATGGGTGAGAAGCTAGAGACTGAGCAAGGAGCTAACAATACATACATACCCAGGCCTCTTGGTTCTCAGGCCACTCACAGGCTCAGAAAAATGTGATGAAACTAAAGCAGGTTGGAAAAGAACAGGAAAGACCTCCTGGCTAGGCCCAGCCCAGAGCTCATCTTGGCTGAAGTTCATGGGCATGTGTGGCACATGGACCTTGAGGCTGGCAGCACTTTCTGGCCAAACCACAGGGCAAATTTAAACACTTCAGTTGTCACAGCACAACAAACCTGAATGACGATGATTTTTTCTAAAGCAGGATTTCAAAAACAAAAATACTTCATCACAAAAACATGTCAGGAAAGCTGGCTGCCCCTACGAAGATTGTTTTAAAAGGTTGGACCTCAAAATATTTTCAGCCCCTGCAAGGGGCACTAAGCTCTATGGATCTTTTGTCTTTACTCATATCTGACTGAGAAAAATGGTGATGCTTCTGAAGACGTGTCAGTAGACTCTAATAAGTAAGTACTTATTACAGGATGCTCAACGCTATATTCATTAGGACAGTGAGGTAAGTGGGTAAACCGGAGCAACTCTTTGGGCCTGAGTTGTGTTGGTTTTTTCCCCCCAAAAGATGGAAGTAGTGATAACACTTTCTTTACATATCATTTCAAGGACATAGTTATTCTTAAAGTCTTTTAAAAATAACTAAAACCTTTGAGGACCTAAAGAAGGCTGTTGACCTTCTCTAGAAAAAAGTGTAACTCAAATACAAATTTTTATATATCTTTGTTTTTATAGGATTAGTGATTAAAAACTCCTTGGGATGGTCTACAAAACACCCACAAAGCAACTAGCTCTTTATAGGGACTCAACCAATAACAATAATATAATTGGAAAGTAGGAGTAGGAGGATCATGAAAATAATATTTAGAAAGCGGCCTTCAGCGTGGGACTAAAAAGATGAGTAGGATGTCAACAGGCTGAAGGAAGAACAAAAGCTAGTGAGAAAAAGTGAAGTGAGAAAATGAGTGAGGGAGGGATTATGCAGAATGAGTAACCAGCACTGAGCTCACTGAGCCCTCACTGTGCGTCAGGCATTATATGCATTATCTCACTCAATCTTCACAGCAAGTTAGGCATTGTTAGCCCATTTTAGAGATAAGGACACAGAGTTAGGGAGGTAAGGAGTGAGGCGTGTAGAGTTAGGAACTTACCTTAAAAGTCTCCTATGTCAGTTCTGGTACAATTCTCTTTACTTTTGTGTATGATTAAAAATTTCCATAATAAAACATTTTAAAATTCTCCCATTCTCTGAAATTTCTATACCACAGAATGGATTAATGGGAAGAGCACTACACCTAAGACCCTGTTAACTGTAGACACGTTGCTTTCTCTTTCTGAGTTTCAGTATTTATTCCCATCTGTAAAAGCAGGGTATACAGTGATCTCCAAGTACTCGTCCAACACTTAGAGTCTATGGTGTTTTTTTAAAGGAGAAATTGTTCTTATTCATCATTTACTAAACACTTTCCTTTTGCCTGTTCATACTCTTACTTGCTCAGTAGCTCACGTTATTTTATTTTTCAGACATCTTTATTGAAGTGAACTTGACATTGAATAAGCTATATAAATGTAAAGTGTATACAAAAGCCTTTCCCACGTATTCTCAGGAAGACATGTCAAAACCAGTAGTGGGATTGGGGACAGAAGATCTGGGTTTTTGTCCTGCCTCTACCACTCTTTCTGGTGGTGTGAACCTTGACAAATAATTTTGCCTCCTTGAGCCTCAATTTCCTTCTCTATAACATCATCACCACCACCATCATCATCACCATCCCTTTCAAGTTTACCCTTTGAGTTTTCCTGGAGAATCAGGGAGATATAGAGCAAACATACTGAAAAAACCCTCTAAATCTCTTACTGTCATCTTCTCCAGGAAACCTCCCTGAACCCTCTCCTGTCAGTAGTTCTGGGGCTGGTTGTGTAAACACCTCCTCTTCAGATCCCTGTGTACCGAGGATGGTGGGGGTACCCTCCCAGCTCCTCTGGCAGTGTGATCTTAGCCTGTCATCTTGACTTCTTAGAACTTTTACACCTCATATCAACCCTTGGACAATCTCCAAAGCCTCTTCCAACTCTAACATAGTCTTGATTCTAAGGGGGAATTTCCCAGTGTATGGCGAGTATACACTCATATGAAAAAAAAGCTGGTTGAGTTGGGGTGGGGCAGAGTTGATGGTATAGGCTGGGCTGGCATGCTTTCTTCTCAGATATTCTATGTAAGTAGCATGGTACAAAACAAAGAGCATTGGGTCTGCACTCATGCTACCTGGATCGATGGACACAGCTCTAAGAAGTTGAGCATCTCATGTAACTTGCCTGGGCCTGTTTCCCCATCTATAATGAAGAGACACAAGTTGCCATTCAGCCTACCATCTGCCTCTGTAAAACAGGAAAGGATTAGTATTATTGTCATGATTTTTCTGAAAATTTCAGAATTTTTTACAGAGATGCAATGAAAACATATATCACAGACTAACAAATGAAATATACCCCAAACACTTTTTACACCAAGTTAGAATTTGAAACAGAAATTATTTACCAAACAAGCATTACTACTGGGCATGTTTTGATTTTTAATTAAATTATTTTTTAAACTCTGGCTCCATGGTGTGATGGTTTTGGAATTAGTAATATTAAAACATTAGTTACACTGGTGAGTAATGGTTTTATTTAAAACAGAATGAGAATGTTAACACAGTGGTGCCCGGAACCAAACGTAAGACCTCTAAGTGGCTACTCTTGTAGATACTAAAGGCCTTGGTCATTACTACTAATCTTTAGGTGAGTGGTTGCCGCTCACACAGCACCTTGCAATTCACCTCGCAGTTTCACCTTGCTGTTTTATCCATGCCTTAAAACGCTTTAGGGAGTACTTGTCATCAGCTTTTGTTACTGGCAGAGAAAGTGAGCCTCTGAAAAATTGCTTTGGTCAAAGTCACATAGCCTGTAGGGAGTGACAAAGCCCAGGAGGTCGTGGGGCAATTCCAACCAGTGGACAGAGCAGGGTCGGCGGTCAGGCATCAGCAGGTGTGGGTACCTGTGTGACCATGGAGACGTTACGGTGCATGGATAATGCTTACTTCATGGAGCTAAACTGTGTACAGTGCTTAGCCCAGGGCTGGGCACTTACTTAAATGCTTAATAGAACTTCATAAAAGCTAATGCATCTTCTTCATCTTCCACCTCATTTTCCATTGGAGCACACGGGTGTTGAAAAACACAGCCACAGGCAACCTGCTACTTACGCAATTCCCCCAAACCACCCAGTAACATTTCGCTAACAAATCAGTCTGGAACTGACTAAATTTCCACTTCCTTCCTAGCTTGTGTATCCTGGACTTTGAAGATTTTCTTCCACTCCTGTCTTTCCTTCCTTCTGCCCTCACAATCAGCACCTCAGCCTGAGTGCTGACCTCACATGGCTCTGGAGCCTTCCCAGGGGTGGGAGTGAGGGGTGTGGGGCAGGGGCAGTGCTTCATTTTGAGTGAGAAAGGAGAAAAAAGTGGAACAGCTGGAGCAACTCTTCTCCCTCCCCCACTGCAAAGGGGTGCCTCTCTGCTCTTGCAGACCTTCTCTTCCCAGGCTCCAGGCTTTACAGCCAAATTCTCTGGCAAGTCTGCTTTTCCTCTGTAGCATGGGGCATGTAGTTGTCCTCTGCTCTTTCAAAGAACCCAGGTTAACACCCAACCTACTGAATGAGAACTCTGGGCATAGGGCTAAGCAATCTGTATTTTAACAAGCTCCCCAAGTAATTTGGATGCATCTAGAGTGTGAAAAGCACTGTCCTACGTAAACAACTGAGGACCTGAGCACTCCATTCAGCTTTTTGCCAAGCTCAGAGAGAACCTCCAGGTTCTTGTTAAAGGCTACAAGCTTGGCCCAGGCACAGGGATGAGGATGGTGGGTGGGGGGTGGAGGAACTCAGAGACTGAGCTGGGGAATTTGAGAAGTTGGGCTGGGAAAAGGGTGAAGAGAAGAGGATGAAAGTGACACAGACGTAGGACCACAGACTGGGCCATAGATGGGGTAGGGCATTATATATGAAGACCATCTTGTCCAACACCTTCATTTTACAGATGGAGAAACTGAGGCCAGAGAGGACAAAGGATTTGTCCCAGGTCACAGAAAGTCAATGTTTACTAATTCCTGATCCAGCACTCTCTCCCATGCCCTATCAATAAGCAGTTTCTTCTGTTTTTAAAAATTGCTTTTAATTTTTTTTTATTTTGAAGTAATTGCAGATTTATAAAGACGTTGAAAAAGTAGTATAGAATTCCCTTACATTCCTTATTCTGCTTCCCCTAAAGGCAACATCTTACATATTCATAGTCTAATTATCAAGAACTTTTAGGGGATTTACTTAAACCTTTTCACTTTGAGATAATTGTAGCTAAGCATTCAGTTATAAGAAATAATACAGCACACACCCAGCATCTCCAAAAGAGTGGGAGATTATGGATAATATTTCTTTTTTTTTTTTTTTTTTTTGCTTTTCTGTACTCTGCACATTTATACAAGAATATAATGTTTACAACATGAAAAAATAATATAGAGAATACCTGTGTATCCTTTATGCAGTGTTCTCAATGGGAACCTTTTATCCAGAACTTTTATGTTTATTTATATGTTTTTGGTTTATTCAGGTTCATCCTCCCTTGGGAGAAAGTTCTCAGCTCTCTTTTGAAGGGACAAAGACAATAAACAATAAGAAATAAGAATGATAATGGTTTTCTCAGAAGGAAAGATGGCATCTGCTATTTCTGGACCCACTATTGCTTCTTCAGGGACTGCCCATGGCTTCCAACAAAAATCTCTGGCTCTAAGTTCCTGCAGGCCTTCCAAGGAGAATCGTGCAGTGGGAGGCAGGAAGGCAGCAGTGGCACTGTTCCAGGAACTTACAACTTCACGAAACTTTGTACTTGGGAAGGATCTGGGAGGTCAGTCACCCAATTCTTCATCTGATGCTTGAGTCTCTATCAAGCTCTGCTTGAACACTGCCAGTGCTGGCAACTCACCCCTATTGAAAAGCTTTGATAACGTAGAGTGCTAGAAAGTTCTTTCACAAGATGTGAGAGCAGGACTGTGCTTTCTTATTCACTGTTATATTCTTGCCCCCGCCCCTATAGTGCTCAATAAATCCTAGTAGAATGAGTAGAGGAATGAATGAAGTAATGAGCAGACATTCTGCCCAGTCTGTGAGGTTGGAAGCACAGTCTTCCTCTGAAGGAAGGTGGCAGACAGCTGTCTGGGGCACTGCCATCATGACTGAGCCACCCAGCCTGTACTATGCTGAGGGTAAGAAGCCTTGGAACTTGAAAAGGACGGGAGAGCTCCAGGGTAAGACATCCCTGGGGGTAATGACTCTTTCAAGTGCTCTGAGTGCCGTGACCCAGTGGCAGCCTTCCTCCACGGCCCTGACTTATTACATTTCTGGGTAAGTTGAGGGAAATTCAATCCATATGTCCTGGAGTTCTATACACGATTCTCAGCAAGTTGCTGCTGTTGTGTAAGAGCCATTTGACGTCGATGGTGCTGCTTTTTTTCCATTCTGAAGAGTCCCTGAAGAAAAGCCAACTCTGCCATCCCTGAAGAGGGAGGGGCAGGAACTCAGGGGACAGTCATCTAGGGCAATGCAGGGTTTGAGACTGTTTTCAGGGCGTCTCCATGGGGAGGCCGAGGAGAGCGGGGAACACAGGCGCGCCCGGACCATTGCCCAGCCATGTGCCATGTGGGCTCTGCTAGCTGCTGCCAGCAGGACCTCAGTGGAGGGGGAGGTGGAAACAGCTTAAGACTCCCAGAGCAGGGAGGGGCAGTTGGCACAGTGGGGAGATAGAGCTTCCAGGAAGGGCAGCTGGCTTTGTATTCTGGTATAAACTTGGATAAGTTACTTCTTCCACATGGGTCAGTTTCCCGTTTGGCAAAGGGTGAGGCTGTACTCTGTCCCATGATGTCTGTAGGTCCTAATAGCCTATTCTAGAACCCTTTCTTGTGTGTCTTATTGTGACTATTATCTAGCACTGCCTAGACAAATATTTTTCAACAAAATACTTTGTCCACAATCCTCAGTAAGAAATGCATTTTACACTGTAATCTAATATATATAACAGAAACAAAGTGTTCATGAAGAAGCACTTACCTTTCCTACAAAAGCAGACATGTAGCTCAATGGAACAGAAGAGGAGTCCAGAAATAAACCTACACATTTATGGTCAGTATGGATTTCCAACAAAGGTGCCAAGGCAGTTCACTGGGGAAAGACAGCCTTTTAAAATGGTGGTGGCACAATTGGATATCCATATATGCAAAAATGCATACATACATACATACAGACACAAATACATAAATTTAGACCCTTACCTCACATGATACACAAAAATGAATTTAAAAATGACTTAAAGACCGAAACGTAAGAACTACAAGAAGGAGTTCAGGTAACGAAAAGGATGATCTTCACAGACATCCCGCCAAGTGAAAGTTCAAAGCCAAAAGTGAAAGACTAAATATTTTGTGTTCTCATTTACATGAAGTTTCTAGACAAGGAAAACATTAGAAACAGAAAGCCGATCAGAGGTTTACTCGGGCTAGCGGGCTATTCACAGGTGTGAGGGAACTTTGTGAGGTGAGCGTAGTGTTCTAAAACTGTGGAGAGGGCTGCTCAGCTGTAGAAACTTGCTAAAAATCATCAAAGTGCATACTTTCAATGGGTGAACATGATGGTATATAAATTACAACTCAAAGAGATATGACAACTGATAAACTTCAATCTAAAGGAGAAAGATAATAAATGATTTGTTCATTTGTGTTCTCTGGGCATGATGAGTTAGTTCCAAACCACCTGTTACTACTTGGTTAGTCTCTCTTCATAAGATCCATGGTATCATTATACGTGGACATATTGCTCATAAATGACTAGTCATTTGGAAAGACTAGAAAGAATAGATAAAAGTGATTCGATTTATATTGAAAACTGAACTCTAAGGAAAGGAGTTTATAAATCTAAGCAAATCTTTTAACATTTTTGTGTGCAGTACCAATCAATGTCATTAGGAGACATTACCTAGGATAATTAGCCACAGTTTCCAGCATGTAAGTTTGTCATACTCACTAAAGGCACAGTGGGATGGTTCTGAATGCTTGCGAAGCACAAGGAAGAATGTCCTGTCTCTCCTTAGTAGCTTAGGGTGGGAACCAGACACCGCCAAAGATTTCCTAACCAGTTCAGGAGCTTCCAAACCTCACTGGTCATCAGGATGATTCACTGACAGCATCCGTCCTCACCTCCCAAGCCCTACACAATCCAAGTCTCTGAGTGAGGGAGGTTTAGGGCTCTTTATTCTTGCAAAGATTTCCCAGGTAGTCTGGGAGATTTGTGAGTTTCATTTGGTGAAATCAGTGTAATCAGTTTTGAGATTGCTCACAAAGAACTGGTTTCTAATATAGTTAAATATGAAGGTCTGCAATTGAGTAACTTAAAAAAAATGATAACGCAGAGTATAGACTAAGTTGTCTCAACAATCATCCCATCCACTCTTCCTTGCCTTCTCATATCTCTAAAAAGGGCTAGAGTAAGTGTTGTAGGCTAGACTTCTGCAACCCCTGGGATCCCTCGTTGATCATTTCAGCTTCTTAGCTTTTGAAAGTTTTATAATCCTTTTTAGTCAAATGAAGAATATCATCAATTAATTTTTTAAATTGTTGGCTGCTATTAGGTCAGGTTATCCTGACCTAAGGATTTTAAGGAGGAAGGTAATTTTTAAACCAAGTGCAGAATTTACGTTTGAACTCTGACAGCCATCTTTTAGCTCTTCGCTCTAGACCAGGGCTGTCCAAACTTTTTTCGACGTTTTTCACCAAGGGCCATATGCGGTAAAATACACAAACAGCCGGGCCACTCACTCGAGGTGAAATACGGATTGCCTCACCTGGTTTATTTAAGTAAACTAAATGTATTTTTGGAATTTGCTGCGGGCCAATTGAAAATGGATTGTGGGCCGCAGTTGGCCCGCAGGCCGCAGTTTGGACACCCCTGCTCTAGACTCTTAATGTCTTTTAGGCTCTTCATTCAGTTATTTAATGAACTCACTATTTCTCCGAGATTTATATCAACCCGAATTTTGATAAAGTGAATCTACATATTTAAGGTATTTGTTTTCTTTGTCCCTTACTTTAACCAGCTTGCAAACTTACTTTCACTCATATTTTTCCCTTTTTTCTCCCCACCTGCCTCAGGAAAGGAGGGTCCGTTTTCCTGTCATGGAGGGGGGTTCAGGTTATCTCCCCAACTCCTGCTTGCTCCCTTAGGAGCTTCCCTTCCTCAGCCACTCGCTCTTGGACCCTCTGCTTGTGATCTCGGCTCATTCCTCCACAGCATAGAAAGATTATTATGGCTTTCCTATTTAAAACCCCAAATCCTTTTCCAGCACAATAGTTTTCTTCCCATCCAGCCTCCATCCCCTTTCTCATTTCTTTCCCAGTCAAGCTTCTGGAGGGAGAAATATCTCCTGAGTGTCAGTATTTCTCTTCTCCAGTTATTGCATGTCCCCCAGTGTCTGGTTTCTGTCCTCACTATTCCAGTAAAACTGCAGGGTCATTAAGGACCATGTAGTTGCTCAAATCTAATAACCTGTTTCCAGTTCATACTTAATTTAAACTTCCTGTTGAGTTTGCTTTGGGGAACCGTTCTCTCATTCTTAACACAATTTTCCTTTGGTTTTTCTGGCACCGCTTGTTCCCTTTTCCCTTCTCACCCCTCGGGCTGTTCTTCCTCAGGGACCCCTGAGAGGCCTCTTTCTCACTTCTCACCCCTTACATGTTGTCTTCAGTCCTCGGCTCTGTCCCCCTCTCATTTTTCTCCAGTGGTTCTCCAAGTGTGGCCTGTAAGCCGTTTATATCAGAACACCCACAGAGCTTGATTCTTGCTGAAAATGCAAAGCCCTGGGGCTCTAACCCAGACCTACTGAATCAGAATTACTGGAAGGGGGCCCGAGAATCTGCATTATAAGTTATCTCTCTTGGAGATTCTAAAGCACATTAAAGTTTGAGGACAATGACTCTAAAGACTTTCCCTGGGCCGCATATTCTAACATTTCTCAATGCATTGTCTCCACTGCTGCCCAGACCCTCTCTCATTGTTCTCCTTAAATTCCTTCCTAGTGATCTTATCCCTAGAAATGGAGGCTAAGCTCCAACAGCCTGACATTAAAAGCGTTTGTCATCTGGCCCCTGTGCAGATTTTGGGTTGGGCTCCCCCCAACCCTCTGAACTCTCCAATGCACTCTATACTCCAGGTATACACTTAACACGCCTGCTTACTCACTCCTCTGGGCCTGGCTGTTCCTGCTTCCCCTAAGTCCTCCACCAAGTTTCCCCTAAATTTACCTTCAAGTCTCAGAAACTACCTTGTACATTCCGCTCTGAAACTGCCTTGAGCTTCACAGCGTAATCCTAGCCTCCGCTCCTTGCCCTTAGGGCACCCGCATGTAAGACTCTCTGCACAGTATTGTGATTAATGCCTGACCTCACTGGGTCTTCTACCTGATTAGAGCTCTGCCTAATGGGGGCCATGTCTTGTTCTCTGCAGGACGCCCAGCAGCCTAGGGGCTCCAGAGCACAGAACAGAAAGATAGTACATGGGAACAGGCGCTGCAAAGGTGCTTCTGGCTGACTCACGCTGTGCTGTTCACCTGGGTGATGAGTGACGTCATCTGTTCATGTGTGCAGGCTCCTGGGGTGCAGAGCATGAACAGTCTGTGCTCTCAAGGGTCTCCTTTTGAGCTAAAGGCACAGAAAAGTTAGTCAGGATCACCTGGGAAGACGATACTGCTGCAGAAGGAAATTCAGGAACCTGTGGGAGCATAGTGGAGGACAGTCAGTCCAGACTTTAATTCTAGATAGAAAATCCCTGTCCAGGGAAGGAATGAAGTGGTAGGAAAGCTTAAACATGGCAACACTGCCCACAGGGTGGACGAGCACCCCAGCAGGACTGTGTGAAGACCTAAGCCTCCATCTTAGCTCTGCCACTGGTAAGCCATGTGGCACATTGTTTCTACAATCCCTGAGCCGCAACTTACATGTACGGGATGGGTGAACTGAATTCAGTTTGGAAAGCCTTGAGAAGATCAGAAATATGGCCTTGGTACAAATGTGTTGTGAAAGGTGCATTGATAAGTCAGAGCCACCAGATGGCACTAGAGGATCTCTTTCTGCAGAAACTTGGGCCTTGCTTCCGTTACTGAAACCTCATCCTGGAGCTAGTCCGCCAGAATTTGGGGCTGAGGGGTGGGTGCCACCGGCTCCAGGTCTGGCCTCTATGAACGGGCTTTCTGAGCCATATGAGTAGAAATTACCATTAAAAACCTCACTCTGGGGAACTTTATTAGTACCCTTTGAACACACACATTTTAAAAGCAACCCCTTCGATGCCCGCTGATGCATTTTGGAGGCTCTCCTGCCATTCCTATGCTGCAGCTCTGGTCCTGACCCCATCCATATACTGGACACGTGGAGAGAGACGTTTTATTCAGGTCCAGGTGGTACAACCTGCCCTCTTCCCCCCAACCCCTCCTCCCCCCCGAAGGAGGGCAGATATTGATCACAGGAAATGGCATGGGCTGCTTTGCAAGAGACACACATCTCATCCCTGGGGCTCTGAGCAAAGCTGGGCAGTTGGGGAGCCAAAGAGGTAATTTTAGATTCTCATGTGGCTGGATTTGTGAGGATCTGATGAAAGCCATGGACCCTCTTTTCCAGAATATTCACAATACGCGTGTTATTTCAGCAACTTCTCAGACCTTCTCTCTGGGAACCCAGGCCCTGGACCACTCAGAGTTCCTTTCAGCCTTAAGAACTAATGTCAGGTAGTGACTCTGATGGTCGGCTATGCATGTGAGTTTCCCAATTCATAGAAAGACTACACTCTTGGTTATTTCCTGTGGAGAACAAATAGTGGGGATGATGAATTCTGAGTCTTAGCATGGTTAATACCTAAATAGGGGACCATGCAAGGATCAGTTAGACATGACTATGATGTGTTTGGATCTGGTGTTTCTGGTGAGTGCCTCAGTCCCAAAAAAGGCTGCATTCTGAAGCTCTGCTGCAGGGGAGGCTGAAGAGCTGCAGAGCCTCCTAGCCACCCCCAACCCTCACCCCCACCCCACATTCTGGGAACGTGCTTTTGAAGCTCTGGGAGGACTTGGAGCTTCTTGCCAGCTGTATACCGTCATCTTGTTCCTGAGTTATCTTTCTAAATCTTTCTTTGTGCTGGAAAGCTCCTAGCATCTTGCCTGCGTGTCTGTGCACTATCCAGCTGTTCCCTACACTCCTGTCTGAGGTTCTTTATTTCCTCAGGCTAGTGACCCAGAAGCTTAACAGGACAAAATAAATAGCAAGGGTCTTGGGACTAGGCCTCTCGGTCTGGTCCTGGCTCCGCCATTTATTAACCGTGAGGCTGTCGCCCTCAATTATAAAATGGGGATAACGACACCTCTTTCTTGCCTCATAGGATTCATTTATTAAACAAATATTCACTGAGCACCTGTTAGGTGCCACTCACTGCTCTAAGCACTGTGGATACAATGAATGCGACAGACACAATTTCTCTGTCCTGCCGAAGCTGACAGGGTAGTTTAAGAATCAAATCAGAAAACATACTGAACACCTTCTGTTAACTACCAAGTGTTCTGTGGACAGACGCTCTTCCTACTGTTTTTGTTTGAATGGTTTTGCAGCCTATTTTGGCAGGAAACAGCCTCAAGGTTACAAATATTACAAATGTAGAGAAGTTACCTCCAAGCAAGGTTGACACCTCAACCCTGGTGGGAAGGAAATTGTAATGAGGCTGGCCAGCCTGTCCCCATTTCTCCTTTTTAGTCTTTCTCCTAGAAGTTAAATTAGTGGGGCTGAGAACTCCACTATTCAAACAAAACTAAATCCTCCATTGAGGTTTGGGCCAACCAGCATTCTCCTATGGAGAATGTAGGCAGGACACTGCACCCAGGGCATCTTCTGAGTCTCCTATCCCTCAAGGGTTTCTCTGTCCATCCCACTGCCCTCACCATATGTAGCTCTGAGTACCAGGCTTCATGCCCTCCCCCCATCCTGAGCCTTCACCTTGTGTTTTTATTTATTTTTAGCACAATTGACTAAGTACGGCGTTGGGAGAGAACGTTGTTTAAAAATGAGGAGAAATGACAAAATTGATAAGCTGTACAAAATGAGATGTGTTCTTAGAGAACAGGGTTTTGAGCAGTAGAATCTATAGCAGGGAGGTCTGAATCCCCTTCCCCAGCACTCACCTCCACCTATGGACCCCTAGCTGGCCTGGCATCTTCCACACGAGTGCCCTTACTGATTCTGTGTGAGGTGGTTTTCAGGTCTCACCTTGTTTCCCAAGCACTCAAGCTTGGGGTGAGTTGACCCTATTCAAGAACAATTTCCAATGACCTGAAACTAAGCCTTTCCTTCTCTCAAAACCCCCTCACCCAGTCCAAGTTATTGAGATGTGTTGAGGTCACAGCTGATTTGAAGCCTTCTTCTGCCTTTCTCTCCACCTGTCTTGTACCTATCCTCCCTCCTAGTCCACCTCTGTACAGGACTGATTTCCACGCCTCTCTTTATTGGTGCTCCCTGCTTGTGTCTCTCACATGGAATTTCAGCTTGGCTAGGACATCTACTTTCGAAAATATAACAGTAGCAAACTCAATATAAGCAGAGGTTTTTAAAGTGCTTTATTTATCTCTTGAACCATGAAGATATACTTGGGCTGGGCTGCTGGAAAGATGTGATGGGCACATGGAGGAAAGCTGACCAGAGGGTCCCCAGCCAACCTACCTGCTGACCAACCACAGACATATGAGTTAGCCCAGTCAGGATTGACTGAGTGAGCCCAGAGCAGCAGAACCACCCAGATGACTTAAGGATGCTAGGTTTTAGGGTGACTTGTTACTCAGCAGTACCTAGCTGATGCAACTGTGTTGCTCAAGCCATTATCATGTCTTTCTTAGGCTATGATCATGGCAGTTCATTAGTAATTCAATAGCAACTCATCTTCTGGTCTGCAGGTAACATTCTTCTAATCTAGTCTCTACTCTGACATCAGAGTGATCTACTCATGTTGCTATTGGACTGAACTGAATTATTACCTGAAGAGGCCATGAGAATCATCGTGTCCATTTCACAGATGAGGAAACTGAAGCCTAGAGATGAAATGTGACTTATCCACATCACAAAGATTCATTGACAGCCCCAGTGAGCCCCAAGACTGGGACCAAAATCTCCAGACTCTTTCCCTACACTGGGAGTCTGCTACCTTGTCAGAGCAACTCATTCCCATCTCACACGCTAAAGTGTTCGTCCTACACTAGCTTTCCTGGTAGCAAGTGTCTACTCTCTCTTTTCACTGAAAGTCATTTTGGAAATCCAAACGTCTCTCCTTAGGTGTCAAAGGTGACTGTCATGGGACTGCCCAGTTCCAGTGACACCCTAGAAAATGACAGCTTCCCCTATCACTCAGACCACCCTTCCTCTGCTTTCTCTTGCTTTGTTTGGCGATAGCCTGGGCCACTCTTATATCCCGAGACAGCTGTCCCTAACCTTTTTTGTTTTCTTAATTAAAGTTTATTGGGGTGACATAGGTTTCAGGTATACAATTCTGTAATACATCATCTATATGTCACATTGTGTGTTCACCACCCAGATCAGTTCTCTTTCTATCACCATATACTCGACTCCCTTTACCTAACCTTTTTAATGTTTCCGTACACATGCCTTATGAGGCCCACTTGCTGGATATGCTCCCACGGACCTTCCCAGGGTCATAAACATTCCCAGCATAAAGCCTTAATTCTACTTTTCTTGCTCCTTTTAGAGGGAAAATAGGAAGGAGATGAGGGTGACATTATTAAAGGAACAACCTGATGACACCTTGATTTTGAAAGCAGTGCGTCACTGGAGAGCTCTTTGTAACACAGCTCCCCTCTGAGCAGGGCCACAGCACCGCCCTTGAGATCGCAGACCATGTACAGGCTCTGTCAGGGGCGGCAGGGGGGAGCCCAGGCTCTCCTCCCACCACAGCTGAGCCCATGGAGCCTCCCAGACAAATCAATTCTTAGAAACAACCAGTACAAGGTTTCCATTTGATCCCACAGCTTCAGGGGGTCCTAAATTCTCACAACCATAGGTTACCTGTATTAAATGAATTAATATTAGTAATGAGGAACCGGGAGACCCTGGATCCCCATTTCCCACTCTCATCCCATTTTCATCTCCAACAGTGCCCTTCTTGTGTGTTGGGTTCTGCCTCAGGGCAAGGAGCGATCTGTGCACAGGCTAGTGCTGAGAAGCAGTGCAAGTCTACAGTCCAGAGGACTCTGGAGCAGACAGTGGGGCTACTCCTCACCCAGAGTGCTTAGAAATGTAACATAGAGTCCCTCTGCTCTCCCCAGGGCCCCTCTCAGTCATTTGAATACCCACCCCTCTTATTGGATGGGCTTTAAATCAACACTGGGCTTTTAGACAAGACCTGCTTGTTGAAGGTCTGAGGTCATTCAACAGGGTATGGGTTGCTGGATGTCACTACAATCTGAATTTTTATTGAAGAATATGTTAGACTGCAGCTATTCTATCTGAGCAAATTATTCACAAAACAAATATTCCTGGACAAAGTAAAAAAGCAAGGAAAAGAAGAATTAATGAGATTCTGAAGATGAACTCCCCTCTCTCTTGCTTCTGAGAAAATTGAATAACAGTTGCCTGTTCTCCTTTAAAGAAGACAGATACGCAATGTTATTTTACAAAACAATGTATTTAACGCAACCCTCCCTCTTCTCCCCTCCTCCTCACATTCTCTCAATACCAAGAGTCTCCTGTTGGTCTTGCAGGTGATATGAAGTCTCCCATCCTTTCAGATGCTCAGTCCTAAAACCATGCTATCATTTTTGACCCCTTTCTTTCTCTCATGGCAGAGATCCAACCAGTCAGGAAATTCTATTGACTCAAATTTCAAAAACGTATCTAGAACCCAGCCATTTCTCACGTCTTCTACCGCTGCCATTGTGAACTGAGCTATCAGCAACTCTCACCAGGATTATCACAATTGCCTCCCAAGTGGTCTCCCTACTTTTGCCCTTGTCCCTTGCCTTCTATTTTCAAAATTACAGCAGAGTGTTCCTGTAAGTCACATTAAGTCGGTTCCTTTGCAAACCACTTTGTCAAAACATAAATAAATAAATAAATAAATAAATAAATAAATAAATAAATAAATAAAATGAAAAACCACTTGTATCCTCTATTGATCATTGGAATATCCTGACAAGCTATGCAGAATCTACCTATACTTTGTTCAGTAGCATTAATGATGACAAGCTTTTGGGTTTGGGCCTAATTTTTTTATTTCCTCTTAAAGACTAAAAAAATCTTAGAAATGAAGTAACAGCAGAAATA
The DNA here is from genome assembly GCF_057876585.1 of Rhinolophus sinicus. Lineage (NCBI taxonomy): Eukaryota > Metazoa > Chordata > Mammalia > Chiroptera > Rhinolophidae > Rhinolophus > Rhinolophus sinicus. The sequence continues at coordinate 51,027,597 of NC_142517.1, forward strand.
GGATGAGATTTCTTTGAGGTTGTTAATTTTTATTTCCCACCAGCTAAAATGGGTCTGAAGTTCTCCCGAGAAGCGCAGAGCAATGATTTTAGCTGCACCCAGCCAGGGTAGGTCCCAGGGATGCATCCAAGGCTCGCCCAAGAGAGCGGTTGTAGGAAAACTGAGAGAGCCCATGAAAGTTAATTGGGGATAAATGAGCATTGGATACGCTTTATTAACCTGCAAGTTCCCCACTGCCCCCCCTCATCCAGTGTCTTTCCTTCTGGGGGCCTGTGCCAGTCAAGCTCCTAGACCTTCATGCTGCAAAATCTGATCTGAATACTGGGAGGCAATATCGATGATGGCTAATCATTATTAAGCACTTGCTTTGTGCCAGGCACTACGCTAAACATTTCTTATCCATCCATTCATGTATTCACTCACTCAACAAATATTTATCGGGCACTAATTACACAGGTAAGTAAATAAAACAGAAAAACAATTTCCTGCCTTTCAGAGCTTACATTCTGGTACTGGGAGATAGAAAATATTTAATAGCCATAATGAGTAAGTAAATTATATTGTATATTAGGAAGTGATGGGGCAGGGGAAGAGAAAGAAAATACTTGAGGTCAGATAAGTTTATCCAGGAAGGCCTCTTCATTGAGGAAGTGACAGATGAGCAAAGATGGAGTTGGTAAGAAAGTTATCTGTGTGATTACCTAGGGACCAGTATTCCAGGCAGAGGGACCAGCCAGTGCAGACTCTGCGGTGATAGCAACTTGGATGTTCTAGGACCAGCAAGGAGCCTCATGGCTGGAGTGGACGGAGGTGGGAGGATAGAGGGGATGAGGTTAGAAACGTAAGGGTGGGCAGAGGCCATGAAGAGCCTAGAGGGCCACTGTAAGGGCTCAGCTTTCTCTCTAATTAAAGAGGATTTGACTTTATGTGACTTATGTTTTACAGGATTTCTCTGTCTGCTGTGTTGAGAATAGAGGGCAAGGTGCAAAAGAAGAAGTAGGGAGACCAGTGAGGTGACTATTGCAATGCTCCTGTTGAGAGATGATGATCGCTCAGCAGAGGGGGTGAGAAACGTTTAGATTCAAGATGTATTTTAAATGTAGGGTCAATAGGACTTTTTGGGTCTGTGCCATGAGAGATAGTAATGAGTTAAAAGTGAATACCAGGTGTTGGCCTGAGCACCTGGAAGGATGGAGTTGCCATTAGTCAAGACGGAGAAGAATGTTTGTGGACAGACTTTGGAAGGAAGATCAAGAGTTCAGATTGGGACATGTTAAGCTTGTGGCATCTATTATAGTGGGCAGCTGGGTGTGAGTGTGGAGTTCAAGGGAGAGGCTGGTCTCGAGGCAAAATTTTGGGAATCTTTGTCATATACATGGCAATTAAATCCTTGAGCTTGGATGAGCTCACCAAGGGAATGTGTGTAGATAAAAAGACCAAGGACAGGGCCCCGGGGTCTCCCACATCCTGAGTGTGGGAGAAGATGAGTAACCACCCACGGAGAATGAGAAGGAATTTTGTCAGAGAGGAAGGACAAAGCCAAGAGTGTGTTGTCCCAGAAGCCAAGGGAAGGAAGTGTCTGGAGGAGGCAACAATGATCTGCTGCTTCAGATGTCACTGGTGGCTCAGATAAGAGCAAGACTGAGAGCGGGCCATTGAACTGAACAATGTGGAAGTTGCTGGTGACTTAATGTGGAATAATGGGCATGAAAGCCTAGTTTGAATGTGTTTAAGGAAAAATAGAAGGAGAGGAATTGTAGACAGTGAATACATCAACATAAGAATTTTTGCGGCACAGTGTTACAGAGAAAAGAGGTGGTGAAAGGCAAAAGAAGCAGAGTCAAGGGAAATTAAAAACTTTTTTTTTTTTTTTAATGGGACAAATAACAAACAGCCTGTGTGGCTGCTGATAATAGTGAGTAGAGAGGGGAAAACTAATGCTATAGGAGAAAGAGGAAAGAGGTGTGGGAACAATGTTTTTGGATATTCTAAATAGGCAGAATCTAATCATTTTAAGTCACCTAGGAATGGCTTTTGTCATAGTGTTTGTTCTAAGGCTGCCATAACAAAGTACCATGAACTGGGTGGATTAAACAATGGAGATTTATTGTCTCACAGTCCTGGAGGCTAGAAGTCCAAGGTCAAAGTGTCATCAGGGTTGGTTCCTTCTGAGGTCTGTGAGGGAGAATCTGTTCCCAACCTCTTCCCTAGCTTCTGGTGGTTTGTTGGAAATCTTTATCATTTCTTGGCTTTGGGGCAGATCGCCCTGGTCTTGCCTTCTTGTTCACAAAACACTCTTCCTGTTTGTGTGTCTGTGAACACATTTCCCCTTTGTATAAGGACACCAGTCATGTTGAATTAGGGGCCCACCCTATTCCACTACGATCTCATCTTAACTAATTATATCTGTAATGATGCTATTTCTAAATTAGGTCACATTCTGAGGTGCTGGGGTTTAAGATTTCAACATACACATTTTTGGAGGGTACAGTTCAACCCATAATAGCTTTATATAGGAGCTGGACAATTTATATTTAGTAACAGGAGGGAAGATAGAGCACCTGTTTGGAAATGATGGCAGGTTTATAGATATATTTGTGGAAGTTCATGGAAATGCTCTTCTGATTGCTTCAGAGATGTGGAAAGCAAGGTCATTAGCTGAGAGCACGAGCAAAGGCACGGGGAGGACAAGGGAAGTTGTGAAGTGGTTTCTAGCAGGGTGGGAGAGTGAGTTGTCTAGGAAAATGCAACATAGTAGCTGAATAGTTTTAAGGGCACAGTGTAGTCCAGGTGACCATGAGTTTTTCTCAAGCTCCCCTCAAACGCATGGTGGCAGGCAGAGAGTGTGGGGAGAGCTGTGATTCACTAGGGTTGTGGTTTTGCAAAGCGAGTAGAGCACACGGAGGAGTGGGACGGGCAAGGGAGTTGAGAGTAAATGCAACGAAGTTATGACGATAGACTGTGGAAATAAAATTGGGTGGAGATACTATGATTAGTCCGATTTTACAGATGAGAAAAGCAATGGTCGGAGAAGTGAAGCACTTTTCAATCCGTGGTTCAATCCGTGGAAGAATTAGAATCCAACCCATGCTGTGCAGCTCAGAGCTCACGTTCTTAGAGACTGGACCAGAAAGGTGTGTGGAAAGAGGTCGGAAGGACGAGGCTAAGATTAGAGTTATGAGACTGTTGTCTCCACTGATTCCGCTCGTAACCTTAAGTAAGGCTTTCCTATCCCCTAATATGACGATCCATGATTCCAATGATTTCCACTTCTTTGGAGAAGGATCTTTTCTCTTGTATTCTGACAGATACTCTCTTTTATTTAGGACAGAGATCCTTCCCTACTAACCGCCCATCCTCCCTTCCTTCCCTCCCTTAAATACATACAATATTTCATTGTTTACAAAATACTTCTATATTCATTTTTACATTTTGTGTCCACAGCCACCCTGCTATGTCAGGCAGTTACTATTATTCCTATTTTCAAGATAAGAAAACGAGGTTTAGAAAAATAAAAAGATAAACCCTACAGCCAGTGAATAGCAGACCTGGGCTTCCAATTTAAACACTTAATTTTAAATTCAATTCTCTTTTAATCTCTTAAGACATTTTCTTTCAAAAATTGTGTTTTTCTGCATTTGAAATAGGGTGAATTGGAGAGTAGGTATATACCCAACACTGGAGAAGTTCAGGAACTTAGACTAGCACTCTTCTAGGATTCTGTAGAATAAACTCAAGCAACAATTGTGTTAGAGTAAATGACCACTTGCATGCCTTCTACCCTTGACTCTGGGGTTAAGTCAGGGAATAAATGTCTGTGTTAATAGGAAAAAGGTTAGTTAAATGGTTTAGCTCTGAAGTACACTCTTGTTTATACCATGTTTCGTATGGTAGGTGAAGTTGTCTTGTTTCTTCTTGGGGCATTCTTTCTATATCAACAAAAAAAGCTTCTGAAATAGTCAGTAAAGCTCCTTAGTAAAGTTTACTCATTCACACATTCAGTCATTCATTCGTCAAACCTTTATCGAGCCCTTGGTAGGCACCTGGATAGTGCTAAGTGTTGGATCCTTGCCTTTAAGAAGTTCATAATCCATCGGATAATGAGGCCCTGTAGACAAACAAATACCCCACGAATGCTCTAGGGAGAAATTGTAGTAACTGCTAAGGAGCACGGCTGGGACCGACCAACGGGGAAGAGAAAGGAGGGCTTCAAGTTGTAGGCGAATTTAAGCTTGTTAGAGGAGTTTTCCTGACAGTGTAGGGAAATAATTGCACAGCACCCACAGCTTTCTCCATTTCTCTCCTCCCCCCGCCCCAGACTGGTCTTAGTATGGCCTCCACACCTGTAATGACAAAACACATGCCACACTGATATTTTAAGACAAGCGAAGAGCAGAATGATTTCTTCAGCTCTGAGAGGCCAGGGAATTCAAGAGACAGACACTGCTATGTCCAACACCATTACGGGCAGTAAGAGGACACAAGCAGGCAGAAGTGAGGGTACATTTGGGCTTCCTATAGGAGATGGTAACTCTCCCTAGGCTTGTAGTCAATCTTCTGTTCCTGAGCCAAGAGAAAAAAAAACCGTCTTTCTGTTTCAGAATGACGTGCAGAAGACGGTATGGAGAAGGCTCGTCCAGTGGCCTGCTGGTAGGTGGATTGTTGGTTCACCATTTCTACTCCCTGGGCCACAGTTTGTAAATTATAGTGATGATATTACTAATCGTGATGGGATTATGGATGAATATTTTTCTTTAGATTACCTTTTCTGTACTTTCGATATTTTCTACAATGAGAATGTTTTAATTAACCTTTTTAAAAAAAAGTAAAAATGAAGAGATTGAAATAAATGACTTTTGAGTCCCATTCCAATTCAAAATCTGATTTTCAAGGAGGAGTAGTGACAGAGAAAATGAGCAGACAATTTGTGACTTCTGGTGACAGTAATACGTGCTGTTAACAGTGATTTTTCATAGTAGCTCTCATTTACTGAGTGCCAAAACTTATGTAAAACACTTTATGTATATATTTAAAAATGCACACACACACACACACACACACACACACAGAGATACAGAGGGTGCCAACAATGTATATACGTTTTAAGAAAGGAAAAAACTGTATTATAATTATAATAATATATACTAATAACAAAAGATGAATACAAGTTACATTTGACTTCTGCAATTACAAGAGGTGCTCAAAGTGATTGCCATTAGTGTACTTTGAATAGTTTTTTTCTTAAAACGTGCGTACATTTTTTTGGCACCCTCTGTGTGTGTGTGTGTGTGTGTGTGTGTGTGTGTGTGTGTGTACTCTCACATGCCTTCCACCCTTGACTCTGGGTAAGTCAGGGAATAAATGCCTATGTTAATAAGAGAAAGGCTATTTAAATGGTTTAGCTATGAAGTACACGATTTTTTATATCTATAGCTATATCTATCTATCTATCTATCTATCTATCTATCTATCTATCTATCTATCTATCTATCTTATATAATAGATATAGATATATCCCTAGAATAAAGAGAAGTGATATAGTAAATAGTTTAAGGTCCTTTTGACTTTGAGTTAAATTCTGGCATTATCTATATATTTTTTATACGTCTCTGAGCTCAGTGCTAATAACATTCAAAGATGGGCACACTTCCTCTTTTTGTGAGCATCAGCAGTATACTTACCCATGTCCAATGGTCTCAAGACTCACTGCTAGTGCTGTATGTCCTCATCTCCTCCCTCACTGAGCCAAGCACCAAGCTGCATGCATGAGTGCCTTTAAAACAGGATGGTGCCCTGAGTGCTGGGGCTGCAAAGCAGGGAAGTACCTGTGACATCCAGGAGTATCTTGAAGCCCCCAAATTCAGAAGCCTGGCCCAGGTATATCCCACCCCTCACCACAGGGCGTGGTACAGAAAACACACTCTCAAGCAGCCTCAAAATCAATCTCTAATACAAAGTCGAGTATGTTACCAAGCATTGCTGAAGATTTAGGGAAAACAAACATTGTATAAGAAGGGAATAAAATGCAACAAACAAAAATTAGCACCCTAGGAAAGAGAAAGTGGAATGAATAAAAATGGAGAGAATGTAATTAATATTTACATTCATAAAACAGGAACAAGATGCTATGACAAAGTACCAATTAGTGATGTTATATATAAAAAAAAATTTTTGTTAAAAAGAAAAATATCAATAAATGTGGTGCAGAGCACATTGGACATCACTGAAGAGAAAATTGACTGTGTTGTAAGACAGAGCTGAGTAATTTTGCCAGTTCTCAGAACACAAGGACCAAGAGGAAAAGCATATAAGGTAAAAATACTTGGAGCACAAAGTCAAAAGTCCAGTATCTATGTAATAAGACTTCCAGATGGAGAGAACAGATGGAATGAATGAGAGAAAAATAAAAGATATACTACAAGAAAATATCCCAATGTTGGAGAAAGGTATACTTTTAGACTGAAAGGGCACATCAGGCTTCTGAACAGAATAAACGGGGTGAGGGGCAGGGAGTAACCTCAGCTATGTCCCAGTGAAATTTTGGAAAATGAAGGGAAACAACAATCTAAAGCTTTCAGAAAGAAAGCAAAGATTATCTACAAAGAAAGAATTAGGTAAACAACAATCTTCTGATTCTCAATAATGGCTACAAGAGACAATGGAATAACGTCTTCAATACTAGGAGAGGAAATGATTTTGAGCCTAGAATTTTATAATGACCCGAATGATCATTAAAATGTAAGGTCAGAATAAAAGCATTTTAGATGTACAAAGTCTGTACAACAATTCTCACTATAAGAATTTCTGGAAGGTTTAGTCCAGCAAAATGAAAAAGGAACACAAGAGAAAATAATTACAGAGAGAAACTTTCTTGAGTAAAGAAACAAAGACAATTTTAAATTAAATCTAATACATATTGACTATAAAAAATAAATCAATGTTATGCTACATCCCAAATCCAAAGTGATCCTTATGTTTAATGTGGAGGAAGAGGAGGTAAACATTTTTGTTTCTATAAATAGGGGAAAATATAGATACACTTTAAGTTTAGATTATAGAAATATGTATTTATTGTGTTGTTTGGTCTGCAGTCATAGTGCGAATTGCTTTTAAAATTTGAAAGGAAAACCAGCAAGATACATATAAAAGAAAAAAAAAAAAGAATGCTCTGTCAAAATGAGACTTGCATTCTTAGCTAACACCACAATTACTGATTAACTCTTTAATTTCAGTCTAACACCGATTAGTTGACTATTTAACAAAGATTAACAATGGAGCTGTGGCTCTCAAGTTTAGTTGCACATCACCAGGTAGTGTTTGTAACTCTCAACATCCAGGCCCCACTCCATATTAATTAAGTCAGAATCTCTGGGGTGGGACACAGATATCAAGAGTTTTTAAAACTCCCTAGGTGATTTCAATGTGCAGCTGAGTTTGCTAACCAGGAGGATAGATGACAGGTACTTCAAGGGAAAAAGTCACACTTCAGGTGGGATTAGGTGGCAGAGTGACTGTGGGTGGGTCCTCGAACCCTCAAACATATATTTTGTCCATCTCTGAGCTGTAAGAGTTGGTATGGAGCAGCTGTATGGGTCCTGCCAGAGCTGAGGAACTCTGATTCTGTAAGACCAAGCTCAGATAGAAGAGAATGTGTTTACTCCCTTCTAAATGTACCACATGGGGCCAGGATGAACACAGAGCTCAGCCCCTCCTAGTCGTCAGAGCTGACACCCACGCTGTTGTTTGAACTGTTGTAGCCAAACATGAGCCCTTTCTCATTAGGGGCTTGTTAGGTGGGTGTCCACACCATAGGTAAAAAAGCCTGTATCAAGACCTTCTTGGTCTAGGACCATGGGCAGCACCCTTGCTGAGCACTGCTGCTGACCCCACGGCCAAGCCTCGCCAAGCCTGGAATACCTTTTCTTCTCCCCACCTATTCCAGGACACGCTCAGCTTCTATAGGAAAATACTGATTCTTTCTCTCAACTCCTGGTAAATACCTATTGTCTTGGCTCCTAAATAGATGTCAACCTCCCATTTAGCATTTCTTTTTCAAACCCTCCAAATGCTTGTTTGATCCTAAGTCCGATATGACGAAGAAGTATTTAAACCTGCAGTCTCTGAATTCATGCCCAGCATAACCCACCAAGGAATAGCTTAGTCTTCTGAATCTCTTTTCCTCTTTGACGTGATGAAATCCACATGCTTTTGCATTTATGCTTTTCACAATCTAGTACTCAAATCAACCTCACAAGGCACCATTCTCTCTGCCTTTCAGTAAATCTATTCTCCAGCTGTGTCTCTAAGACTCCACAAGTTCTCATACAAGTTCTCCATGAATCTTCTCTGTGCGGTGCTCCTGGACTCCCCATTCAGAGCTGAGTTCACCTGCCTCTGTGACCCCATACTATTGTTTTCCTCCCTCTGAGTTGGTGGTGTGCTATAATTACAATTCTAATGTGCTAGTTCCTCTTGCTAGACTGGAAGGAACTAGAAAACAAATTACCAGTCTCTGTATTCACCTGAGACTAGCACAGTGCCTAATGATTAATAAATATTTATCAGATGAATGAATGAATTGGCCCAGAACAACATGGCTGGTCCTGGGTCTGTTTGCCCCTCACTCCCCAGGAGGGCTGAAAAGGCCCCTCTAGCATGCTGTCCTCATGTTGAGAAGAGTCTTTCCAGCTTAAAACTTTCTGAGGGCTGTGCCCACACGGACATACACAGTCATGGAGCTCAACCTGGTAGCAGATTTGCATTTTGGCTCATTTCTATATCCAAGAGGATTTGAGGAAAATAGAGCAACGTTTTGCTATCGGGGTCCCATAATCCTGTTATTTTTTCTGACGTGATTGACAACCCTGGTATGAGCAGTCTGCTTTTTAGCTTCCATCTTTCTCTAAATGAATATTGATGCTGTGTTTACTTTTAATTAATATTCATTGCGAGAAAGGAATTATACTCATTCACTTTTAATTATATCCTTTCTGCATAAACAAGCTTTTAATAACAGATTTTCCAGGGTAGGAAAAACAAGCTCTGTGCCCCCAGCCCAGTCTCATGCCAGGAAAGCCGCCTCTGCAATCGATGAAGGGAATTTCAATTTGTTTCTTGGTGCAGTGGGAAAAGCTGTGGGTGGAAAGTTAGTTCTTCTAAAATCAACCGCCTCGTCTACCATTGCTACTGTGGGTTCTTGGGCTAATTACTCAGCCTCCTGTACTTCATCTTCATATCTGAAAAATGGTAATTGGACCAGATCAATCGTTTTCATCCATAGCTGCATATTGAGATCACCTGGGGGAATTATTGAGCAATATCAAAGCCCAGGCCACATGCCAGATGAATTAAAACAAAATCTCTGTGGGTTGGGTATAGGCATTGGTACTTAAAAAAAAAAAAAATCCTTAGATGGGATTCTTTTAATGTTGAGAATTTCAGAGTTGCTATCGGCTGACATGCACATCACTTTTATCAGACTTCTGGTAGCTCGTGGCTCCGGTTAGGGTGATAGATTGCACAGGATCGAGAAGGAAGATCAACGTGGACCTCAAAACTAGCTCAGCTCTGCCTTGGTGCGTCCCTGTAATGGGGGCTCACATCCTGGGATGGGCTCAGTCGTGTTCTCTAGGAGTAGAGAGGAGGCAATAATATTCCCTGAGCTTCTGCTGTGGGCCAGGTACATCCAGCATCTCATCTGTTGGTCATCAGGCATGTTTCACATCTAGTATGTTCCAGGCCTGAGGGATTTAATATTGCTGAACAAGGCAGTGCCTGCCGTCATGGAACTTAGGATCTAGTAGGGAAGAGAGACTTTAAGCTGATAACTCACAATGAATTACATGAGTTTAAGGAGCTGCATGGGAAAAGTACAGGTTGGTATCAGAGCCCATAATAGTGGTGGGGGATTATTCTAAGGAAATCAGCATTATGAAGCAGTGTCTAAGACCTGAGGCCTGAGGACAAGTAGGCCTAGTTCAGTTATTAGATGGGGAGGAGCATTCGAGTCGGGGATGAGGCTCTCACAGGGAGACGTTGGCACTCTTCTTTTATGGATGAGCAAACTGAGTGAGGCCCAGCGCTTTTCCTGAGGTCCAAAGCAACCAGCCTCATTCTGACTTCTCAGCTGGGAGGGGTTTTAGAAACCACTGAAATTGCAGGATGGGGTAGAACTTGTCAAAATGACCTTGGCTGTGGCTGAACAGAGTAGGAATCCTATTGGAGTGAGGAAGGAATAAAGCCATAGGCCGTAGGCAGAAAATGCCACCTTCTTGGGTGGGCAACAGGCCACATGCAGTGCTGGGAAGGAAGCCACAACACCTGTCCAACATGGATCTTGGATGGGAGTGGGATTCTCTGAGGCAGACAGAGCCATGTGGCATGAGCAAAAGAGGGGTCCAACAGCAGGGGGTATTTGGATTAGCCCAGCAGGTGTCCAAAGCAAGGCAATCTTGGAGCCAGTAGCATGTGTCCCCCCATTACCCTGGAGTACAGGGATGGGACTCTAGACTCCGAGAAAAACAAGACAATGCCCTGCCAACCAGGCCTGGACAAGCCCAGCAATGCAGCTCCGCCAGAGGACAAGGTGAGACCACACCCTGACGGCTAGCCAACGCTCAATGCCAGACTAAAACAGGAGGTCAGAGCCAGTTTAGCACCAGGAGACTAGGTGCTCAGCTCCAGAGCTTGGCCTGAGGACAGGATCAGTGCTGGAGGCTGTGGGCAGACTTACCTTGAGCCTGGGGGTCAAATAGTTCCAAGCATGGGGGGAGCAGGTATGCAGAGGTAGGAGGCAGGTGGGCACTGACTGTCCATTCCAATGGTTCTCAGTGAGCATGAGATTCTAATACCCGGATCGACTTCAGTATATTATCTGGGGTGGAGAGTGGGCATCTGCATTTTTAAGAAGATCCACAGGCAATTCTAGTGTACATTTCTGGTTAAGAATCACTGATCTAGACCTATCCCTTCAGTTTGCAGATGAAGAAATAAGCCTAGAAAGAAGAAGTGACTTGCACAAGGTCATAAACATACTAGAAGAAATAGGACTAACACCTTGGTTTCTTCATTCCCAGTCCAATGTACCCCTATGTTCAGGTTAGCAGTTAACACCAACAGCAATAGCAACACCTCCTTAAATGCATACTCCCATGCCTTTGATATCATCTGGTCTTGGGATCATTTATCCCTCAGGTAGCAGATAAGCAAACGGAGGCTGTGTGAAGTGCAACAATTTGTCTGCTCAAGGCCATATGTGTGTGTAGGGACAAGAACATATTCTTCTTTCCTAGTTCTGAGATATTTCTCCTGCTTCAAGCATCAGACTATAAAGCTAGGGTTTAGGCTTTTCTCCCAGGAGGTAAGTCCTGACCTTTCTCAACCTGGACAGTCTAATGGCCACCAATCCATTTCCTGTGCATGTCACCAACAAGCCCCTAATGGAGTGTAGCAATAAGGCTAAAGGGATGCCCAGTAATTAGTGGCCTAGAGGCATAAGTGATGTTTGGACAACTGGCCGGCTGGCTACAGTGCATTTGGTACCCCAAGGGCTCCAGAAACTGGAGCCAAAGTGCCAAGCACATCAAATTCAAGTGTCACCGAGGTCTGAGCTCAGCTGCTCCCTTAGCATTTGCAAAATGTCCTGCCCATAATCTTCCCCTCGTATCCTCCCTTGGCCCCTTTCAGGAGCAGATGAGCTGAAGTTACGTGCAGCTGATCCCAGACCTGCTGGTTAATTATCTTGGCCTGTAATTAGTGTTTCTGATTTCTCATTCCTTGCCAACTCCTGCAGTTAATGTATCATTTCTCGCTCTGTAGAGAGTCCATCGGGAGGGCTTCGCAGCCATGGAATGAAAATTTCTGGCAGTGGCAGCCTTTTGGAGACATTGCACCTGCTGACTGTCCCATTGTCTTCTCCTCACCTCCAAGTGTATGTAAGTCACCAAGTGGGCAGTTCTCTCCCGAGCATTTCCTGGACGTATCTTTGTCTCTCCATCTTTGCGCCTTCTGATTTGTTCAGGCCTCATCCTTTCTCATTTGGACGCATACACTTTGTTCTTAATGGGCCTTCCTGTCCTGGTGTTACAAATGTCTCCTCTACAATATGGGCAGAAGAGTCTTTCTGAACTGCCAATCGGGCTGCGGTACTGTCCTCTCTAAAGCCCAACCGTTTTAGTTCAGCTTGGAAAGCCTTGTGCAGTATGGCCTGTCTGGTTTTCAACCCCCTCTTTCACATGGTTTTTATATTCCAATAATTCAGAACTACTGTAATTCTCTCCTCCTCTCCCTCCGTTACACATCCTAACAGGTATGCACATGTGCATGTGTGCACACACACTCATGCACACCCTCTGTCCGTGCTGCTCCTTGATGAGGAAAACAGGAAGATGGGGCAGGAAAAGGATCTGACTGAGTTGGGCAAGCATCCTAAGAACCATCATGAGCAAAGGGAGAAGAGAATCGTTCTATTTGGCTTTGGGAGATAGGACTAGAAGCTATCAAACCATTTTAATATACAGAATAATTATTCAACAATTGAAGATCTATAGAGAATATCTCAAGAAGTGGACACATTGGTCTTCTAAGCTTGGCATCCAATGCCTCTTAATCTAGCACTAGAGGCTTTTACACATCCTCCTAGAACCACCACCAGACATTCTATCAATTCAATGACTTCCAAGCCATGTGACTCCAAAGAAGTTACTCAACCTCTCTGTGCCTCGGTTTTCTCAATCAAATGAAATAAATTATTTAAAGAGTTTTGCACACCATCTAGCATGCAGTAAGCATTTGACAAATGCTGTGTATTAGCTCCTGTCCCATGAATACCTCTGCCTCTGGGCCTTCACTCGCTTTCATCCTGGCACATCTGTATGTTTCCCATTCCTTAAGATTGAGCTCAAATACTGACTGGCCAGAAAGTTCCCCGATTCTCTTGGTAAGAAATAACCTTGCCATATCCCACTCATCCCTTCACTGAACCTCCTGCTTCTACTTATCATCGTTATTTTTCTACTTTGTTATAGTTTGTTGGTACTTATTACCACAAATATCTTAGGGACAGAACATGTCACCAGTTCTCTTCTGAATACCCTCCATGGTGCTGAGCCAAGAGCCTCAGCACATGAAGGATTTTGGGTAAGTGTTGGTTGAATGAATGAATCAAGTAAATCAAGCAAAACCTCAAAAGCCCGATTGATTCTCCTTTTCATTTTGCATTCTGATACTTTGGTTTCATGAAGATGGGACTCTAAGGTCAGTTTCCAGTGGAAGTCTAGAAAGGCTCATTAGTTTTCAAAAATATATTGGATATGAAAACTGACAGAAATGCAATTTTTGCTCAGGTTTCATTTCAGCATGGGTGGATGGTTTTTCTCGATAATTTGTAGCCTATGAACTCATTTATTTATACCACATCTAGGCACAGACTGGAGACTTGGAGTTTTGAGCCCAGGAGGAAGCAGGAGCAAGTGAGCCTGGGACCCAGGGCATGAGAGAGACTTTGTCAAACGTTGCTAATTAAGTCTGGGATCCATCTCTCCCTCAGCCTACCAGAATGATGACAATGGGCTGCAGCTATTATTTTATTAGAGAATTCCCACTGTAACTTGTTTCTTTGTTATTAGTGAAAGAGAAGGCTGTGTGCATTAGCCACATACCAGGGCCACACTTTACCCCAATTTAGAAAATAAATGTTCTCCTACTGGATTTAAATTCATGGAGTTTAGTTTTAACTTCAGGGAAATTGTGGTTCCCACGCCTATGACACTTCTAAGTGCTGGATGAATCACAGACTTCTAGAAAATTGAAAAGGGACTCAGAGATTAATGATTCCAACGTCCGATGCTTTCATCTCCCCAAACAGCTCTAAGCGAGAACTGTGCAACTTCCAGTGACAGGGAGTTCTATTGCTACATGAGGCAGCCCATTTCCTTTTTATTATAACTCGAATTCTTATTGATATTAATAGTAACATCGGCTTGCATTCTCATGGTGATTTACTTCCAAGAAAGCATTTTCACATTCATCATGTTTGATTTTCACAAGGTTGTTGGGAAGAGGCCCTGGTCCCCTCCACCACCCCTTCTTCACCGATGGGGAACATAAGCCTGGATTGCTCTAAGCTATGACTCTTGTGCGGGGTCTCTGACTCCACATGTGAGATGATTTCCACCAGGCTGTAAGTTCCCTTTTAAAAAATAAGTTATTTTTACCATCAATTTTTAAATAACGTAGTATATTTTTTGAAAATGTAGAGGGAAAGTGAAACGCTCTAACTATATGTTTTGAACTCACTCCCTATCTCAGTACTTACTCTTGGAGATAGTTTAACCATGTGGCCAAAGTCCAGGGAAGAAAGGCGGCCTATAAGAGGTCCCACCTGCCCGACTGCAGCCGCAGTTTCCATGTGGAGATGATTCGGGCAACTTCCTGAGATCTGCTTGCAGTGAGCAATGGCTTGCATCTCAGAGAGCAAGAAGCAAAGCCTGGGAGAAGCTGGCTGGCCATTAGTGTGTAGTTCACAACCCCAGTAGAAGCTGGGTCCTACTGGCATCAGCTATTTTGGGTGGCCCAGTCCTGCTGAAAGGTACCGCTCTTTTCCAGTGTCGCCTTTTCCCTCTCATGTACCTGCACAAGTTCATGAACCTAATGGCCTCCCCCTTTCCTCCATTCAATAACCCTAGACTGTCTATCAGTTGCTGTTGATCTACCTGGAAAGGGACCAAAGCCTGGAAGTCCCCCAAAGCCCAGCCTTAGTAGTGTTGAGGGAACTTACACTGGCTGATGGTGCTGGCAGGTCTAAGCCTGTGTTCATAAGAATGAAAATACAGAAAAAGGAAGAGGAAGAAAGAAGGAGAAGAAATAAATATGGAAAATTTGAGAGAAGGAGAAACCTAAAGGGAGAACTATAACATTGACAAGTAAAAATAGGGTAAAGCTTGTTTAAATGGAAAGGAGAAAAGAGAGAGCAAGAAAGAGAACTCTCTGGTACAAATTTTCAATGAGATTCAAGAAGATATTACAAAAAGGAAGCTGATAATAAGAAAGAACTCAAAAATTAGGAAAAATAATTGAAAAACAACTTCTGAAATTAAAATAATCTATAGGAGTGTAAAAATATTAAAGGACTGAAAACTAAATTATATTATACTAAACTAAACTAAATTATACAGAATATAGAACATAAAAAATCAAATCAATGAAAATTATTGGTGAAAATAAAAGAGAAATGGAGAATAGGCTTAGGATATATAATTGGCCAAGACAAGCATCTCCAGAGGAGAAAAAGGAAAGAATGGAGAAACAATTAAACATTTCAAAATTTTTCCTGTCTCTGATTAAAGATCAATATTTTGGGATTAAAAGCAGAGAATTATATACATTATTTTAGAAAGTAATAAAAATAAACATTTTCTGGTGGAATTTTAATTTCCAGGAATAAAAAGCACATTGTACAAGTTTCTCAAAAGAGACAACAAGTTACTTACAAGGGGAAGAGAATGATTTTGACATCAGAGTTTTTATCTGCAACACTGGAAGCTAGAAGATATTGGGAAATATTCAAAGAATATCAATGGGAAAGGACTGTGATTTCTTTGGTTTTCCAACCAAGGACGTCAAAGACTCAAAAAGTATGTACCCATGAATATCTTACAAAGGACTTAAAGAAATAGGCCTTTTAAGTTAAAATTTAATCAGGAAAAGGAAATCAGATTGGGGAAGATGAAACATACAAGAAAAATACTGATTTCCAATGAATCCAGTAAATTTTATTTTTTAAATGTAAACCAAATTTCTTAAAATAGAAGAGGGATGCTGAAATAAATATTGTAACAACTCAGAATAAAAATTTCAATCATGTTAACAAGCAAAAGGAGGATGGAGTGGGGGAACCCATTCCTAGAGTCTCTCCTTTAGGAAATAAAAGTTAGTATCTAACTTTTAAAATTTGTATTTGGATAGGTTTAAGTCAACTTGTTAAAGGTTTAAAACTAACCATTAGTAAAATATAAATGCATAGTACAGCTAAAACAAAATATCAAAGGTGAAATGATGGAATAAAAAAGACAGTTATATCAGATATAGTAAGGAAAGGAAAAAAGAGTAAATAAGAAGTCATATGAATGAAAAACACAAAATACAAAACTCAAGTTCAAAATGGTTCAATGAGTAATTCTACTGAGTATTTAAAAAAGAAAAAAAATTGCTAATCTTACACAAAATGGACCAGGTAATAAAAAGAGGGAGCACTTTCCAATTTGTTCTTTAAAGTCAACATATTATGAATACCAAAACCTGATAAAGATGATTTAAAAAAGGAATATTACAGGTTAGTTTCACTTACAGATATACTCGTACATGCAAAGTCCTAAACAAAATAGTAATAAATGCATTTTAGCAACACATTAAAAGGATAATGCCTCACGTTCAATTGAGTTCATTACAGAAATTCACGTTTCATTTAACAACAGAAAAAACTATCAATTAATTTGCAACATGAATAGAAGAGCAAAACATAATATAATCATATGAATAGATAAAGAAAATCATTTTATAAAATTCATCATCTACTCATTATAAACATTCATAGCAAGCCTGGAAGCCAGCTATATAAAACTTTCAGCAAATTCATACTTAATGGTGAGATGTTGTAAACTTCTCTCTCAGAGTAATTTCAGTGCAAAATACCTGATTTCTACATCTACACTCACTATTATTTTGGAGGTTCTAGATAGTGCAGTAAAGCAGGACAAAAAAAAAAAAGTATAACAAAGGGATTAAAAGGCTTAAAAGGAAAGAATAATAATGTCATTATCATAGATATATAATGGTGTATGCAGAAAATCTAAATAAACTTACAGATAAAGCATTAGAATTAATTTAAAAATTTAGTACATTTTCGATATACAAAACCATTACACAAAAATCAAATGTATTCATGAATACCTGCGACAAGCAGTTAAAACATAAACTTCTAAAAATGTGCCATTTGTAAGAACATAAAAAATATTAAATATCTACGATGAAATCTAACAAAAGATGTGTAAGGCTTCCCTGCAGACAATCATAAAATATTGTTGAGAGACATTAAGGAAGATCAAACTAAATAGAAAGATTTAATATGTTTATAGACTGGGAGACTCAGTATCATAAATACGAAATTTGTTTCCAAATTGATCTAAAAATTCAAGGCAATTCCAAACAAAATCCCCAAAAGATGATATTTTGGGAATTTGATGAGCTGAATATAAAATATGTGTGGAGATACAAAGAGTCAAGCATAACCAAAATACTTTTGAAGCAGAAACCAAGGCCGGAAGACATACTATACAGGATATGAAGATTTATTATCAGGTTACAGTTATTAAAACAGTATGATGTGAGCACAGACTATAAACCAGTGGACTAAAATGTAGAAGACAGAGGCCAACTCCAACACACATGGATACTGCATCTGTTACCCGAGTGATAATGCAGAGCAGTAGAGAAAGACACTAATGGTAGAAATTTAGGCTTTGAATAAAGAGAGAAAATAAAAATTAGGAAACAGAAATGTATGAAGAATCTAAGCGAAATACATAATTCTTTAGGAAAGCTGAAATGACCAAAACTGACTTGAGATAGGGCTCTCTGGCCCCCCGCACCTTGTATATGTAGGCTTAATGTGCATCAGGAAGAAGGCTTTGTTGCAGTACCGCCCAGTGACTGGCAAGTTCAGTTCAGAGGACACATTTTGTCTGCAGAGCTCACCAAGTTCTTCAGTCCAGCTTTGCTAGTAATAAAGAGGTGACTGCGTTTTCATTTGCTCCTAGCTTCAGTGCCTATTTTTCAATGTGTTCTGAATATGAGCGGAGAAAGTGTGAGTAATTAGCTTTCCAACATATTCCACAATATAAACAAAATTTAAAAATTCCCAAATCTTTTTCTGAGGCTAGCATAGACCTGACACCAAACTTGACAAAGAAAGCATTTTACACACAGACACACACACACACACACACACACACACACACACACACACTCACACACACACTTCTAATTAAGGAATGTTATATTAATTGTGTCAACTGACTTAAGGAAAAAAGGAAACTTATTTGTATATGTTACAAAAATATATGAGAATATGTCCTTTGGTATGCTGGAAACAAGTATTTAAAGCCTCCCTTTGTGCTGCTTCCATTCCCAGACACACTCTCACCTGGCCATGGCAAGGTATTCACCAACAGGTACAAACTGATGTTCTATCAGCTTAGGACTCCAGCAGAATAAGAGCCTTTCTCCACTGACAACTGCAGCTCAAGTCCTGAGACAGGGTCTCATTGGTCTGGCTTGGTTCCCATGGCAATCACTGACCCATTCACCGTGGCCAGATCTGGTGCTCGAACTGGCCAGGAGTGAATTATGGGTCCACTGCTGGAGCAGGGGTAGAGTTAGCCTGACCTGAACCTCATGGGCTGAGAGTGAGAAAGTGGTAATTAATAAAGTAAAATAAAATAATAGTAATAATAAATAAAGTTTAAAAATTAAAAAAAAAATTGAGCCTCTTACTAAGAGAAAGGAGAATTTATTCTGGATAAGCAAAAGCAAAAGACAAGCATACACACAGAACAAACACAAAATATAAAACAACAACACTTAATGTAAGATTATAAAAATCTTAGTAAATTAAATGCAGCTATATATTCAATGAATAATATACAGTCAATTCGAAGAGTTAATGCAAGGATAGTTCAGTATTAGGAAGTCCATGAATGAAAATCAGAACATTAACTATTAAAACAGAATAACCATGTGGGCTAAAATTATTGGACTTGATTCAGCATCTATTTCTGGTTAATTGACTCATTCTTCTAACAAATATTTCTTGCACACCAACTATGTACTAAACACTTTTCTAATCACTGGATATAGGAGTGACCAAATGGGCAAAACTCCTTTCCTTGTGGAAGTTACATATTACTGATTAAAACTCTATGCAAAATAGTGAGAATATAAACCATCATAAATATGGTAAACATTATTTGTCAGATGCTAACAACAAAATTGAATATTGAAGCACTAAAGACATTTCCGTCCTAGGGTTTTTATTTTATTCATCTTTCAGGGCACAATTTTAATAAGGTTACTGGGAAGTGCAGATATATGTACTGAGTTCCTACTTGATAAGAATATCTCCCCCCCCCACACACCCTTGCAAGTGAAAATAACTTGACTAGATAGATTTTCCAGCCTTGAATTTTTCCATTTAAATTCTGCACAATGGTGTACCAGCTCGAGAGTGTTCCTGCTGTCACAGAGCTTAAGTCATAAAGAGTGATAACAAAGTCAATACATTTATAAGTGTGAAAGTGTTTTAGAAGGAGAAATACCAGCTGCTAGGGGAGCACACAGGACAGACAAGTCCAGGTGTGGGGAACATGAGAGGCTCATTTGTTAGAGAAAAAGACATCCAAGCTAAGACTTAAGGGGTAGGTAGGAGTTGCCAGGGTGAAGAAGGGATGAAGGAGCCTTCTCGCCGCCAAGAGCAGGATGTGGAAAGGCACAGAAAAGGAAGAGGAGCCGCAGACTACGATTCTAGAGCAAGAGCCCTTGGTTTTAAATCCTGGCCTGGCCGCGTAGCGGCTGTGTGAGAGTAAACAAATTGTTTCATTGTTGTGCTTACATCTGCGAAATGGGGTTCAGAATGGGAACTACCTCACAACAGTCCTTAAGGTCATGTCCTCCAACCTACCTTTGGTGCAGAACTATTCAATATCCTCATCGTGGGGTCACCCTGCTGAGTCAGTGTAACCTACTCTTGAAAGAGCTTGGATTTCAATCCAGGTCTTTAGTTTTTAATCTGGCCCTTTCGATGTGACATCAAAATTCCCAGGATGCTGCTAGAGAGAGGGAGCTGGTGGGTGCGGCAGCCCACACTATCTTTATTCAGCTTGGCATGACAGTTTTGTTCAGTTACCCCTTATGTCGAATAAAATGCTTTGCTTGTGGCTTCTCTCTCCTGCATGTAGTTCAGCCCTTTGGAATGATCACGGATAACCTTGCATAGTTTTGAATATGAAAGGGCTTTGGTAATTCCAGATGCATCTGTCTAGTGCATCTTCCCTTTCTCACAGTAATAGTCCCATTTACTTCACCGCTGTTCCTTCTTCTCAGGCACAGACTTATATAGACTATTTTCCTCCTCTTCCAGAAGGTTCATTCTAGATCTCTTCCTCAGCTTTAACTACCTAGTTTTCTGTGAGGGAAAAGGTAAGCCCTGCCAGCAGGTGGACTTGCACTGAAGTTCACTGCCCTTCTGCACACCTGAGACAGCGGGAGTGCTGTCAACAGCACTAATGGGATACAGGAGGACTTCTTTGCATCCCTTCGTGTAGATCCAGAGCTCGGATCCATCCGCAGAATGCCAAAACTGAACTCAGAAACCATCAGGTCCAATGCTATATTATGCAGAAAGGGAAGCTGTGGCCAAGAGGTGAAGCAACTGATCCAGAACGTGGCCATTGGCTAGTGGCACAGCCTGGATTCAAGTCCAAATCCTCTTACCCTGCATCTGATCCTCTTTATATTTATCAAATCCCCTGGGACAGTATCTCACTTTCTTCTCCCTAAATATCTGTGCTAGCATAATTTTCCAGCTCAGTTCCACATATTAGCGCTCAGAATATTTGTTTCCCAAACCTCAGGAGCTTAATCAGAAACAAAATTTGAATCCAAAAATTAATCTGCTTTTGGGTGACATGGATTATAACAAGGATGGAGTGGGAGAAAACACACAAAAAAATAAAACCTCAGAGTGTTTACAGCCTTATGACATCCATCAGACTGCAACTGAAATTGGACGCGACAGAGCATTATAAATCTTGGATGTAGAAGGGAAGAGCAAGGAGAGAAAATACTGCAATAGCCCTGACGCCTCAAGCAGCATTCATCACCTGTAATCTCCCAGCCTCTCCATCTTTGGAGCATGTCGTGTGCACAACAGCTTTTGTGCAGAAGCAGGAACCCTCACTGATCTCTCTGCAGACCTGACACATGTGACTGATATCTAACAATTAAAGGTGCTCACAGGGTCAGCCAAGCCCCTCCTCATTGAAACAGGGTTATAATGAACCTGGATTTTAAAAAATAAAATGAAAAAATAATCTCTGAAGAGTTGGGAGGGAGAGAGATAGAATTAACCTCTTTATTCTCAACAAGAATGGAAAACCTAATCTTTGATCTTATGGATGAGAATGAAGAGTGCCCCACAGAGGTACATGAAACAGGCTGTGAAAATGACCTGTCAGAAGGAACTCAGGAGAAATCAATAACTTCAGTGGGAGATGCTAGGTTAGATTGTGAAACTACTGCAGGCTGAATTTCTTGAACTATCCTTGGGGGGACAATTCTGAGTCTTTGCAAAACAGCTACATGGAGGTCATGGTCAAAAGACCTTTAAAACACTAAGCAGACCACCCCTAGATGGGCCTGTGGCTTTGAGCCTGCTTGTTTCCTGCTACTGGCCTGGGGTCTTGGTTGCTCCTTGCACAGGTTTCAAATTCTTCCTGACATCAGGAGAGGTTATGGGGATCTCACCAAGACGCGAGCTGCACTCTCAGGGTCAGGCTGAAGCCACACAGGTCAAAAGCCAAGTTCCTGTGATGGGTACGCCTGTCAGCAGACGGCACAACCTCGCCCCAGCTTCACATTGCAATGACCCTGAGTGATCTATCTCTATTTCTCGTAGCTCTCCTCCATGGATTTCAGTGGGCCCTGCTGTTAATTAAATTCATACATTACGACGGCGGCTGTCTCCTGGACCCCATCCACCAGAAACCAAGCTCCTTTCTGGTGCCAGGTCAACTCAGCCATAATGACTAGACTAATGAAGGCTGACCTTGCCTTCCAGAATCACACAGTGGAAGAAAGCACACAAGTGGGACGTAAATCATTTGGCTTCACCTCCTATCTCGGCCAGTCATATGTTAGATCTCAGTCCGTTGCTCAAGATTCCTGAGCCTCAGATTTTTAATTGATAGTGTTTTTTTATGCAGCAGTGTATTTCAGTATCAGTCTTGGAGCTGTAACACAGGAGTTCTACTCCCGGCTGTGTCGTGGATTCAGTGAGGCTGAAGAAAGAAGATGCAGCCATAGGTAAAACGTTCATACCACAGTTATATTCTCAAGGCGGCCGGTTGAGACACAGGAAGCAGCGTCTGCACTCGCTGGAGCAGCCACGACAGTTATACAGCACACAGAACAAAAGTGGCTTACAGCCAGATGGTTACATACATGAACGATGGGCGTCCAGGTGGTCTGCGAATGCATGGGCTACCAGCCGAGCCAGTACTTTTCCATGGGAGGCCGAGAGCCTCGCTCCACTGCTCTCCTGGCCCTGTCCTAACAGAGCTTTTTAAAAATACATGCTTTCCCCAGCCCAGACCTGTTAAATGAGAATTTCCAGAGGTGGGACTGGGCATCTATATTTTACAAAGCTCTATTAGATGCCTCTATTCTGAAACATTCTTTGTTAAGGGTAATAAGCCATTGGGTTATTGTAGGGACAACATAGCTATGGGGAGAAAGGTACAGTCTAAGAGATAAAGTTCTCTAAAATTTAGTTATTCAATTCATCTTCTCCTTTTCTTCTTTACAACACACAGGCACAGATGCTTTCTTGGTTCTTGGTCTTCAATATCTCTTTCTTTTCCATATGTGGGGACTTATCTCTCCTTTACTCTTTAAATATTGAATTCAAATGCTTTATTCCATTCAAATGCGACTACCAGTATTTCAAGACTTCACATATTCTTTCTTCTATGAAATGATACTGTTTGACGTTTTGTAGTTATGGGTTATATCTATGTCATATTGGTACATTTATCATTAAATCCAATGCGATGGGTATTCTTATTTCTGCTTTATAGATGAGGACATTAAGTTTCAAAGAGCTTAAGTAACTCAGTAAGGGTTGGTGGTGGAACATATACCCTTTCCTTCTAATTTAAAGTCCATTGCTTTTCTCCCTGAGTCATGCTAGGAAAAGTATCTGAATTCTTTACTTGTAATTCAAATGTCAAGCATTACAAAGAAAGCAAGTGAGGAATGGAACTTAGAGAACCTTTAACATCTCTCCCATGGCTTTGTGGTTCAATGATTCTAGTTGTATGTTGAGAAATCTTGATGGCTGTTGGAATTCCTTATTCTTCCCTCATATATTATGAGATGAATAGATAATTCATCTGACCCAGGTGGCACCTGGGTCCTGTTCCAGAGAAGAGCACAGGGGTGGCCCTACCCCCTTGAGCATGGGCCCTGGTCTCTTCTCTCATCTATATTTTAGATGAGAGAAA
Organism: Rhinolophus sinicus; assembly: GCF_057876585.1. NCBI lineage: Eukaryota > Metazoa > Chordata > Mammalia > Chiroptera > Rhinolophidae > Rhinolophus > Rhinolophus sinicus. The sequence continues at coordinate 51,050,930 of NC_142517.1, forward strand.
TCTAAATATAGATTAGATATATTTAGATCTAAATATAAGCGTGGTATAAGCGTGGCTATAAGTGTGGCTGTAAGCGTGGTGGGCTTTGTTCTCATTACTAGGTAGAAACGAAGGCACACATGGGAAGGAGTGGGGTGGTTCCCATGCCCCACAGTGAAGGCTAGAAGGGGCTGGCATTGGGCATTTCCCATCCTCTAGGTCAGTTGCACTTTTGTAATACCCAAGTGTGTTATGCCCCAATGAAATAGTTGTCCTTCCATTTGTGACAACATGGCCAGACAGAAAAAGCAGAGAACCATATGATTTCACTGACATGTGGTATATAAACCAAAAACAGCAAAAGAACAAGACAAACAAAAGAGACACAGACAATAGTATAGTGGTTACCAGAGGGTAAGGGGGCGGGGGGTGGGAGATGAGGGTAAGGGGGATCAAATATATGGTGATGGAAGGAGAACTGACTCTGGGTGGTAAACACACGATGGGATTTATAGATGATATAATACAGAATTGTACGCCTGAAATCTATGTAATTTTACTAACAATTATCACCCCAATAAACTTTAATTAAAAAAAAAAAAGTTGTCCTTGAGGGCAGTCCTTGTTAAGAACAGACAGTTCTGGGTATTTTTAAAAGGTGGCTATATTCTTCCTCCTCTGGCCAGAAGCACAGGAAGATTTTTCTCCACTTTCACAGTGAAACCCTGGTGGCACTCCTGCAGGTAAAACTCACGAAAGTGTGAGAACTCCCTTAAGACTGTACACCCGTCCCCCGGGATTTTTCTATTCTCAAGCTTTGCCTTATTCAGCCTCCAGCAATTGGTTAACGACAGTTTAACTTTCTTACCAGAACTGGTTCCAGTGGTGGCTTCTGTTCCTGCCATTTAGTTCTGAGAAGCTGTGATTCTCTGTATCTACCGTCTGTCTCCCCAGTTTCCAGGGTAGCAGTTCGCCCTGTGACCCCAATTCTCTGATGGATCTAAGAAGAGTTGTTGATTTTCAGTTTGTTCAGTTCTTTTCTTGCTGTGAGGATGGGAGTGATGGTGTTTTATACATGGGAAGGAGGTGAAGAAAAATTAAGTTGCTCTTTGTCTTGATTGGGGTCCTTCCAAAAGCACAGCCCAGACAAGAACTTGGTGCAGGTAATTACTGTGAGAGGTAATCCCTGGGGGCAGGAGCAAGGGATTAGGTCAGGGATGGGAGAAAAACCAATTAAAGGTATAGTGTTAGCCTGCTGGTGGGGGTGGTTACAGACGCTGCCTTAACACATCTTCACCACAGCCTTGGAACAGAGCCTGGAGAGTCCTGACTCCGGTTTTCATTCCACCTGTGATAACATGGAGGCAGTAGCTGTTAAGACTGGGTCTCAGAAGCTCTCATTTGCCAGTGGCTATGATGGGCTCGGCCGCTTGGGACTGGTCACCCTCCTTTCTGGGGCTCAGCTTTCTTTCTCACAGAATGTCTTTCTACCCCAAAACTATCCAAATGGTTTTCTATGGAAGCAAACCCCAGCATCCCAGATAGACTGTGTGAAGCCTGAAGCATAGCAGGTTTTCACGGAAATTGTGAAACAAATTGCCCCTTTGGAAATTTGTGAGGTTTTGTTTTAGTTCTTTTGATTTTACACATGTCTTCTGGTTCTTTCCAAGAGGTTTATTGTATTGTCCTTTTCACGCTGTCTTTGCACTCTGGAATGGTGTTCTCAGCAGGCCAAGCCTAGGTCTGAGCAGCAGCTGGCTCTGGGCTTCACACTCTGTCTCACTGCTTACAGGGTATTTGGCTATCAAAACAGAGGTTGTACTGGTGTCCTAGGTGAGAGCTGACCTCTCCCAGGGAAGTGCGTAAAGTGGGGTTGGGGGATAGATAACAAATGTGTGATAGGAATGTATATCGCTGCTCAGTCTGTATTCTTCGCTGACTGTTCTACTTTTTGAGTCCTTATACATATGCTTATTTGTAGTGTTTTTTTTTTCACCTTGTGCTGTAATTTTTAAAAATCTCTATTTGTAATTTTATTTTGCTCCATATCCAGTGTGTTTTAAAACAATTTTATGGTAAATTACAAAGAAACATACAACATAGCAACAGCAACAACAAAATAGCAAACACTTCTATTTGCTTACTAAGTGCCAATAACTATTTTTAGACTCATTCAATCCTCACAACAGCCCTGTGAGGTGGGTAGTATTATTAGCCCCACTTTTTAGATGGAGAAATTGAGGCACAGATAAGTTAAGGACTTGCCCAAGGCCACCAAGCTGGTAAGTGGCATAACTAAAGTTCAACCAGGATAGGCTGGCTCCAGATCTATGCTCGCAACGAAAAGGATAAGCTGAGAAAAAAGTGAGAAGTGGGGAAATGAAGGTAGATGCCCTTTTACATGTCTGTCTTTTCTGCTAGACTGTGCTTTGCCTGAGAATAAGGGCTAGCAGATTATGGGTATTCGGTACATGTGTTCTTTTAAAGAAAACTGTCTAATTCTACTTTCCCTTAACTCTGCTGGTGTCCTGTTGTAAGTAGTTGTGATTTCTCATACCGTGCAGTATAGGGACAGTAATGAGGGGTAGAATTAGCCCCTTCCATTACATTTCAGAACATGTGATCTCAACACCTCCCTTACCCTCCAGGCTGACCTTATGCTGAGGAGTGGGCCTAACTGGGGCAGTGGGCCTTCCTAGGCTGTGCTCAGGGAACCCAGCTCAGATGGCACAATCCCAGCTCAGATAGCACAATCCTTAGAGGAGCGGCATGGAGATCCCTACTCAGATTCCCCAAAAGAGCTCCCTGTGTCTCCTGCCATTAGCAACCCATTCTTTCTTTAGACATGCCCATTATTTCATGGGTCGTAGGGTGACCTCAGAAATTTGAGCCTCGGCTCTGCCACTTAGCAGACAGATCATCTCAGGGTCTGGGGGGTGAAGATATATCTGGCATCACCGACACAGCAGGGGCTCCTGGTCCAGAATTCAGTTTTTCCTACTCTGAATTCTTGAAGCAGGAGAAATGGACTTAGATTAGGGATCATCCAGCCTTATTATTCCCCAGATCAATCACCTTAACATGTTCTGTATCTGTTCTCCATATACCTCCAGAGCGTATGCTAACTAGTTGAAGAGATGTTTAAATACATTTCTTGTTTCTCTCCTTTAATCAAAGCAAGTTCCTTCATCCCCTACCACCCCCAAGCTCACATAACTACAGGAATAAATTATCAAGTGGATGATGACTATAGACAGAGCGTCCACCTCTGCTTTCAGTCTCACGCCCTGAGTCCTTATCATTCATGCTGCCTTCCTGTATTCCCAAGCCTACAGTATCCCCAAGAAGAACACATCTTTTTCTGTTAAGCTTTCTGCTAGACTTATTTGTGAAGGTCATGTGATATTCTAAAAGTGAGTCATACCTCAGATTATGAAACTGGACTTTAGCTCTAGTTATTGCAAATCTATCTTGGCTCTGGTTTCTGCCACTTGTAAAAATAAGGGAGCTGGACGATTGCAGGAATGGCAAAAAAGTTTCCTCTACCAATCAGTTAATAGTAGCTACTCAGAACACTGATGAAAGGGTAAAGTTATACCCCGACCCAGAGCAACAGGTACAAACATTGATCAGTAAGGTCTGTCTTGGGCAAGAACTAGGGAGAAACATCACTTGCCATCCCAGGATTAGATGATCCTGTAGATTCATCCCAGCTCTGAACTGCTGAGAATCTAAATTTCCCCATGCCCTCCTTTCTCAGAAATGATCTGTGCTTTGTTGCTTTGGGGAATCCTGCCTCGATTTCTACTGTCTTTTGAGGAACTCTTTAACTAATCTATGATAAGGCACCAACCGTGGATGAAAGCCTAGAGGTCATTATCATCACATTTTTTGATTTGGGTAAGTCACTTCCACACCATGGTTCTCAGTGACATGGGAAGAGGGGTCATAAGATGATATCTAAGACCTCTTCCAAATACTGAGTTTCATGAATCATTATCCTGGAGTCACAATGCTGTGGCACAAAGAAACAAGTGACTTACAGTAGCTCCATGGCATTTTAAAAGGGTTGTAATCTCCTTGTCTTTCTTCTTTTTCTTTGTGGTGGTGGGGAAGGTAATGGGCTTTCTCCAGCCCTCAAATCTCAAATCATAACTTTAGGCTACCCCCTCCTCTGTCTACTGGAACAGGCTGGCCTGGAGCAGTTGTGTGTGTTAAAGGAAACACACAAAGAGAAGGCAGAGGGGCAGGGAGTGCAATGGTCCAGTCAAGACAACATTTTGGGGGAAAAAGAACATTTGAGGAGTCAAGAGATAGGGTATATGGCCATGCTCTGAAGATAAAGGATAAAAAGTATGGACTTGTGTTCTTAGACCAAGCAGAAAGTAGAAGAAAGATGGGGGAAAGGGCCTATCTATGATTGGGGCAGGTGAGCAGAGCTCAGAGAAGGGACATGGGATGTTTGGGTTCTGATCCGTACTGGCATTGATTTGCTGTGTGACCTTGATTTGGGCATGAAAAGTTTCCTCTGGGTCTCAGTTTTCTCATGTATAATAATCAGAGACAATGAGAACAGTTGATTCCAAATGAGAACAGTGGATTAGAACTGGGCTTTCCAGTTCGAATATTCTGTGGGTCCAATCCAAATTCCTATAATTGTCTCTATAGACAAGAATTTCCTATATTGTCTGTGTAGAGATAGGTGCCCTCCACGTGTAAAGTTATAAAAACAGAGAGTTTGTATAGAACAGACTATCCTGGGAGGGAGGGAAGAAGGGGAGGGTGTTTCTGCCTCCCAAATAGAGCATGCTGAAATCTCGAAAGCCTGAAAAGACAGACTGATGCTATTGGGGACCCAGTAACTAGTGGGGCTTCTAAGTACGTAAGTGTCCTGCTTGTCTTATTTCCTCCATTTGAATTTAAACTCCAGAGGGACAGAGCCTACTTATTAGAATCTTAGACTCTGAGTTAGAAGTTACTTTAAAGGTCATCTAGTCCCAATCCTTCACCCCATGAATGGAAATTTTCTCTATCCTTCCACCAAAATATGGCTCCCACACCTGCTTGTATATTGCCCCCAAGATAATTTATATAGCCAATGGCAGAGTTAAATAATCCTTTCATTCAGCCTAGTGTCCTGCCCCAGGACCCAGAAGATCTCACTAGACCAAACCACTAGGTCAGGATTTCAAGATGTTTCCTCTAACACTAGCTCCAGAGTGCCAGCCTCTAATGTGAAACACTATTTTAAGCTTCTCAGGGAGGGAGGTGGGTGGAGACATTGCAGATTTTGGAGTCACACAAGTCAGAGTTCAAATCTCATCTATGCTGTTTACTAGCTGGGTGGCTTTGAGCAAGGTACCCGAGCTCTCTGGGGTGCCCACCTGCAAAATATCAGTCATAACCTCCCTCAGGGAATTATGGTGAAGATTCATCCTGAGCTGAGTGTTGTTCACATGTCCTGTGTCTGCACGAGGGTGTGAGCACCTATGGGAAAAGAAACTTTCTTAATCAATGGCACTGGCCCTAGTACTGAGCATTGTGCTTTGCTAGGTGTGAAAATAGGAGAATAATGAAACAAAAACTAACTTATAGGTGCTCCCAAAATCTAGAACAAAGCTCTGTACTCAGACATATCTTAGCAATACCTATTCACAAACTGCTAATAGCATTTGGAAGACTTGTTTGTGTACTCAGTCTAAAACGGAAGTTTGAAAAAAGAGCCAGTATGTGTCTAGGCATAGAAACTGAAACTGCTTTTTTCTCTTGCAGGCATGAAACGAAACTAACGGCAACTCACTAAACATGGACTCCCAGCTGCAGGAGAAAGTGGTTGTGGATGTTGGGACATGGGAGCAGACATTTCAAGAACTGATCCAGCAGGTGAAACCCCGGGCCAGATGGACCCTGAAGTTGGATAAGAATCTTCAGCCACACTGTGTGGCCCAAGGGTGGAAGCAATACCAGCAGAGAGCATTTGGCAGGTAGGTGAGAGTTTGTCTAGGATAGGCCTTCCTGGGCAAAGAGGCTCAGCTTAGCTTTGATTGATTCCTTTGAGAGCTTGTTAAAAGAATAAATGTATCCAGGCTCCACTGCCCTCCCCCAGCTTTTTTGTGTCTGTGGTTACAGTGTTGTTCTTCAGGATCTAAATAAGACTCCATGCCTCTATTTTTCTCAACAGCAGGAAGTTTCTTCTTTTATTAGATTTCCTCCCTAAATATTTCTGGAAATCCCCATGGAATGCTTTATGTTCCATGAATCTGTCCTCCTATTCCCTCACCCCCTAATTTGTTCCAGACTGCTTCTATCTAGCTAGCGTCTTTTGCTATGTCGCCTGCCGGTCCTGACTGGCTTCCCCAGGCTGCCGCGACCCTGCTAGCTTGTTCAGTATTAGCCTGCAACTGGAGCCTTCCTTTAAAGCCCAAGAACTGATGAATGCTATGCAATCACTTTGAATATTACTTTACTGAAGGCCTGGGGATAACAGGAGGGAATGATGCTGCAAGAAGGACAATCTAAAATGTAGTTCCAGGAGTCCCAAAATGGTGCCCCCCTTTCCGGCCATCTCCTTCTTTAACCCCAGCAAAAGCCTCAAAGTTGCAGGAACCAGCTTCCTTGCTCACGTCAGGGGGGTGAGAATTGCTGACCTGGACAAGGAAGTCTTTTCTTTTGATATGGTATACAGAAAATTTCACTCTACTTTCCATCACCTGTTATCCTGCTTCCCTGCCTGCCCCTATCCTGCCTCGGGTATCTTCTGCTCCATTCCTTATGGATTATTAACGATGTCATGCATTTGCAGACTTCTATTCCCTTGTCCATAATTTCTGCCTGTTTGGCAGGCCCTTTCCTTCCTCCCTCCTTATGCATCCTTCAAGGACCAACTCAAGCACCACCGCCTCCTTAAAGCATTCTCTGGTCTTCCTAGGCAGAGCAAGTGTCCCTTCTTCTCCATTCCCATAACATAATGCATATATATATATATATATATATATATATATATATATATATGTATGTATTTATTTATAATACATTTGTTATATAAATAACATATATGTATATATCACATATTATAGAATATATATTGATATGTAATATTTTTAGTGGCAGAACCCATGATTTAAATGAATGCTCTGGGGCTCTGTAGAACAGTTTTTAAGGCACTGGCCCAAGGCCATGTAGCCATCATTCTGTTCTGCTTTGTAAGCCGTGAGCTGCAGAAGTGTCTCTCTCTGCACAAGTGTCTCTCTCTGCACCAGCCAGAGCTCCCTTAGGCAGTCCCCCAAACAGGAGTTGCTTCTTCTCCTGTTCAGATAAATTGATTTGATAGTCATTCTCAGATGGGAAAAGCAACCTACCAGCACACCTTTGGAAAAATGTCAACCAGATTTTGAAAAGCATTTTGTAGTTTACAAAGTGCTTCCACACACACTATCTCACTTAATGATGACAACATAATCCTTGACTATTTTATTTGATGGACATAAAAATTGAGGTTTAGAGCAGGGAAGTGCTTTTTTCAAGGTCCCCTGATGTAAACTATGAACTGGGGTTCCTACCCAAGTATTATGGCCCCAGGCCCTAAGTCAGTTTCTGTAGGGGCAAAACTAGCCCTGTTGCTCATAGAGGTGATGTGGTACAGTAGGTAGGTAAACAAGGTTGGTTTCAAAAGGCCTGGAATTGGAAACATGATTCTGCTTACCTTGTATGTTCTTGAGGAAGTTGTATACTTTGTTACTCAGTTTTCTCATCTGGATATTGGGCTCAATGATGCCTATGTCAGAGGGCGGCTTTAAAAATGAAATGGTGTAACACCTGTAAAGTACCAGTTACAGTGCCTGCCTCAAAACAAGTATAGTAAATCCTCCTTGTCTGTGGTTTCATTTTTTGTGATTTTAGTTACTTGCATTCATCTGTGGTCCAAAAATATTAAATGGAAAATTCCAGAACTAAACAATTCATAAGTTTTAAATTGCGCACCATTCTGAGTAGTGTGATGAAATCTCATGCAGCCCCACTAACCCACCTGGGTTATGAATCATCCCTTTGTCTAGCCTATCCACACTGTACACCCTCCCTGCCCATTAGTCACTTAGTAGCCCTCTCGGATATCAGATTGACTGTCATGGTATCACAGAGCTTTTGTTCACGTAACCCGTATTTTACTTCCTAATGGCCTGGAAGCATAAGAGTAATGAAGCTGGCAATTCGGGTATGCCAAAGAGAAGCCGTAAGGTGTTTCCTTTAGGTGAAAAGGTGAAAGTTCTTGACTTAACTAGGAAATAAAGACATTTGTGTGCTGAGGTTGCTAAGATCTATCATAAGAATGAATCTTCTATCCATTGAATTGTGAAGAAAGAAAAAGGAATTTGTGCTAGTTTTGCTTTTGTACCTCAAACTGTGAAACTTATGACCACAGTGCATGATAAGTGCTAAGTTAAGATGGAAAAGGCATTAAGTTTGTGGGTGTAAGACAAGAGCAGAAAACATATTCCGGTTGATGTGTTGCACCAGAAAGCATTGAGCCTATAATGGAGACTTCAGCAAAGGATCCCTGAATCGAGGTACATTAAGCAATTTCCTGCAAGTAAAGGGTGGTTATACAAATTCAGGAGTAGGTTTGGGTTGAAAAATATAAAAATTATTGAAGAGTATTGTTATAATTGCTCTATTTTATTATAGTTATTGTTGTTAATTTCTTATTGTGCTTAATTTATAAATTAAACTTTATCATAAGTATGTATGTATAGGAAAAAACAGTATATATAGGGTTTGGTACCATCCACAATTTCAAGCATCCACTGCAGGGTCATATACCCTAGATAAAGGACTACTGTACCTTCTAAGAGTTTTGTGTGACCATTGTGAGGACCAAATTTTGCTGTCAGATAGCAGAAATGTTTTTCCCTCTGAGACATCTAGAGATGTTTTACTGGCAAAGAGGCAGACTTGAAACCATGTATGGATGGAAGCTCACTGGGTCACAGGAAAAAGCTTTATTTGAAATGCAGTCCCTGTTATTTTTATTTGTCAATGTATCAATATCACATGAACTTTCTCAAATTGAAAGGGATCTTAGAGACCGAGGCCAGGACAATTCCCCTCATGTCAGCAATCGGCTGAGAGGACAATGGCCTTCTTCCTTCTGTTTGCAGGTTTCGGTGTTCCTCATGCCGGCGAAGCTGGGCTTCTGCCCAAGTGCAGATCCTATGTCACATGCATCTGGAGACCCGGAAGTCCCAGGGCCAGGTGCTTATGCGACTCTTTGCTCAGAGGTGCCGGAAGTGTTCCCGAACTCGATTTGAGAAGCCTGAGTTCTCCCCAGAGAGTACCATGAGGATTTTGAACAACCTGGTGTGCCGTATTCGGGAGAAATACTATGAAAACAGCAGGAAGTTTCGTGAGATGCCAGTGATTTTGGAGATACCTTTGGAAGGGTCCCATGACATGGGCAATTGCGAGGCGTGCATTCTGGGCCTCTGTATAAAGAGCTTACAAAACTGCGTGACAGAACCATCCAAATCCCCTCTCTCCTACATGGAGATTGGGAGCCCCTCGCCTCATGTTGGTGACATGTTCAGCCAAAACCAAACCAGAAAACTGTCAGCGGAGGCAAAGGAGACTCAGGGGAGGGGGTATTCTTGTGGGCATAACAGGTCAGGGCCTTGCTATGCCACAGCTGGAACCCAAGTGCCTGCAGCATTTTCTCAGCCCAAACGGGAGATAGGCCAACAACGCATACCAGGGGCAGACCAGCAGGGAACAGGGTCACAGCCAATCCAAGTAGCAAGATCACTTCCCCCAGGGTGGACAGACCTACAGCCCACACAAGCAGTAGGCCCATTACCTTCAGGGTGGGTAGATTCACAATCCCCCCTAAGGATAGGACCACAGGTCCCCCGGAGGAAATACTCTCAGGTTCTAAGGTGGGCAGGCCAAATGTCAACACAGGAAGCATGTTCACAAGCCACACAAGGGACAGGCCAATGGTCAACAAAGGGGACATCCTCACAAGCCACACAAGGGACAGGCCAACAGTCAACAAAGGGGACATCTTCACAAGCCACACAAGGGACAGGCCAACGGTCAACAAAGGGGACATCCTCACAAGCCACACAAGGGACAGGCCAACAGTCAACAAAGGAGACATCTTCACAAGCCACACAAGGGACAGGCCAATGGTCAACAAAGGGGACATCCTCACAAGCCACACAAGGTACAGGCCAATGGTCAACAAAGGGGACATCCTCACAAGCCACACAAGGGACAGGCCAACAGTCAATAAAGGGGACATCCTTACAAGGGACAGGCCAATGGTCAACAAAGGGGACATCCTCACAAGCCACACAGGAGTCAGGCCAACAGTCAACAAAGGGGACATCCGCACAAGCCACACAAGGGACAGGCCAACAGTCAATAAAGGGGACATCGTTACAAGCCACACAAGGGACAGGCCAACGGTCAACAAAGGGGACATTCTCACAAGCCACACAAGGGACAGGCCAACAGTCAACAAAGGGGACATCTTCACAAGCCACACAAGGGACAGGCCAACGGTCAACAAAGGGGACATCCTCACAAGCCACACAAGGGACAGGCCAACAGTCAACAAAGGAGACATCTTCACAAGCCACACAAGGGACAGGCCAATGGTCAACAAAGGGGACATCCTCACAAGCCACACAAGGTACAGGCCAATGGTCAACAAAGGGGACATCCTCACAAGCCACACAAGGGACAGGCCAACAGTCAATAAAGGGGACATCCTCACAAGGGACAGGCCAATGGTCAACAAAGGGGACATCCTCACAAGCCACACAGGAGTCAGGCCAACAGTCAACAAAGGGGACATCCGCACAAGCCACACAAGGGACAGGCCAACAGTCAATAAAGGGGACATCGTTACAAGCCACACAAGGGACAGGCCAATGGTCAACAAAGGGGACATCCTCACAAGCCACACAAGGTACAGGCCAATGGTCAACAAAGGGGACATCCTCACAAGCCACACAAGGGACAGGCCAACAGTCAATAAAGGGGACATCCTCACAAGGGACAGGCCAACAGTCAACAAAGGGGACATCCTCACAAACCACACAGGAGTCAAGCCAACAGTCAACAAAGGGGACATCCGTACAAGCCACACAAGGGACAGGCCAACAGTCAATAAAGGGGACATCGTTACAAGCCACACAAGGGACAGGCCAATGGTCAACAAAGGGGACATCCTCACAAGCCACACAGGAGTCAGGCCAACAGTCAACAAAGGGGACATCCTCAAAAGCCACACAAGGGTTAGGTCTTCAGGCTACAAGGGGGACAGATCTACAGTTCACATGGAGGGCAGACCGCGAAGCTACACATGGATCTGGGACCTTCAATGGAACTCAAGCTGACTGGGGAAGGCAGGAGACATATCTACGCAGAAGGCCTGATCCAGACAGTCACGGACCCTCTACCGTAATGCCACCGAATAACTTGGTTGTGTGGGGCTTTGTCTGTGTTGCTGCTCTGTGGGCCTTTGTTGTATCCCGATACCTTAGGTAGAATGATAAAAATAGCCTTGTCCTCCTCTGTCCTGTTGTCTTAATTTCACGGTCATCAATGAACTAGCTGCCTTTTTAATACAACAGAATTTCCTTTCAGACCAAGCAGAGTCAAGTTTATAGAATAGGCATTGGTTTCCTGAACCTCCTTTGCAGATAGTCTAAAACATGGCCTAGCAGATAATAAACCCAATAATAAATATTTGTTGAATAACAAAAAGGTGTTTGTTCATTCACTCATTGGAATCAATATGTGTGTGTGTGTGTGTGCGTGCACAGAAGGTGCCAAAAAAAATGTATACACATTTTAAGACAGGAAAACTGTATTAAAATTGTAATACAATGAATGACGCTAGCATTCATTTGATTAACGCCATCTTCTGAGCAAATGTCATACTATATATTGCTACCCTAACTCAATTCAACTTCGAAAAGTAATACATAGATAACATCTCTTAAAATGTGTACATTTTTTGGCACCCCCGGTATATATATGAACCAATACACTTTCTCATATCTTCGCAAGAACTCGGGGTCATGAGTGTTATCAGAAAGTTACTGTGTAGGCTAAATAATTGTCCTCCAAAGACATCCATGTTCTAATATCCAGAATCTGTGAATATGTTACTTTACATGGCAAAAGAGATTTTGCAGATGTGATTAACTTAATGATCTTGAGATGGGGAGATTATCTTGCATTATCAATATAGGCCCAACGTAATCACAAGGGGCCTTATAGGAGGGAGGCAAGAGTATCAAAGTCAGACAAAGGAGATATAGCAATGGAACCAGAGGTTGGCGTGATGTGCTTTAAAGATGGGAGAAGGAGCCGTGACCCAAGGAATGCAGGCAACTTGTAAAAGCTCATGAAGGCAAAAAAGCACATTCTCCCCTAGTGCCTTCAGCAGGAATCAGCTCTGCTGACACATGGCTTTAGCCTAGTGAGACTGATTTTTAATTTTCTGACCTCCAGAATTGTAAGATAGTAAATTTGTGTTGTTTTAAGGCACTAAATTTGTGGTAATCTGCTACAGCAACAATAGGAAACTAATACAGTTATCAATATCACTGCTCAGATCAGGCAATTATGCTTTCGGTATGCTTCAGTTTCAACAACGAAAAAGAGCATTTCATTGGTTAAAAATATTGATATACCCATCGCCTTTTGTTCTTCCTTCTCTCCTTCGTAAACCCACCAAGTGTCCCCATCCTAAAGTGATTCCCTTTGATTTGGTGACTTCTGCCACTATCATATGCGTATTCTCTCACTTCTTCTAGCATTGGGTTGGGAGGCATGTAAGAACTTGCCAATCCTGAGATGCATGGCTACATCGTTCACTCCCTATTTCTATCTGTCTGCTAGGCATTTCTATATGGCTCTCACACTGCCATCTCTAAATTACCATGTTTAAAACCAAGCGCATCAGCATCTCTGACTTTCCCATTCTAATTTGCCCTAGTCACCAAAGCTTATCACCTTACAGTCATCTTTAACTTCTTTTCTCCCTGTCACCAACACTTATTGTCCCTTCTTTTGTCAAGTTATTCCCATCTCTTCCCACTACTTTTCCCTATAAATACGTATCCCCAACAAGTTAAAGAACTTGGGTTACTGAAATAACTATGGAATTTGGATTTCACTCCATGTGGAATAGGGAGTGATTGCAAGCACTTGAGGATATGGGCAATTTGAGTAAAATCACATTTTAAAATTCTTATATGTTGCTGGGAAAGAATGGAGTATGAGATAGAAATAATGGGGAGTCTGGCTTGAAATAGGATAGTGGTAAACAGAGAGAGGTTTCTATAGACAATAAATATCTTGAAGGAATTTGAAGACTGTAAAATATAAGAGGACAAAAAATCCAAGACAGAAATCCCTCCCATTGACATGTAAACAGCAATCAAGTCTCAAGTACAACAGGAGGGCATAGACAACCCATCAAAGTGGCACATCTGGAGCACCTGGCTCAGGTGACCATAGAGTCTGTACCACTCAGCACACCTACTACATAAGGACACTCTACTAAGACCAGGAGACATAGAAGCCCTACTAATACATTGAAACAAGCACAGGAAGGCAGCCAAAATGAGGAGACAAACAAACAAAATCTGGAGTAGCAATACTTATATCAGCCAAAGTAGACTTGAAAACAAAGGCTATAACAAGATACAAAGAAGGACCCAGTAATCCCACTTCTTTGTGAACTTATCCGAAGAAACCCAAAACGCTACATTGAGGGGATGTATGCAGTCATATGCTCATTGAAGCATTGTTTACAATGGCCACAATGTCCAGGCAGCCTGGATGTCCATTAATGGATAAATGGATTAAAAAAAGAGGTGGATGAACACACAATGGGATTTATAGATGATGTAATACAGAATTGTACACCTGAAATCTATGTAATTTTACTAACAATTGTCACCCCAATAAATTTAATTTAAAAAAAAAAGAGGTGGTATATATATATATATATATATATATATATATATATATATATATATATATACAGTGGAATATTTCTCGGCTATGGAAGGGAATGGGTTCTTGCCATCTGCAGCAGCATGGATGAACCTGGAGGGCATTGTGCTGAGTGTAGTATATCAGACAGAGAAAGACAGATGCAATGTGATTTTGCTTACACATGGAAACTAAAGAACAAAACAAACAAACAAAACAGAAACAAACTCATAGATCCAGAGAACATTTTGATGTTTGCCAGATGGGAGGAGGGTTGGTGTGGGTGAAAAAGGCGCAGGGATTAAGAAGTACAAATTGCTTGTTATACAGTAGTCATGGGGACGTAAGTATAGCATAAGAGATATAGTCAATAATATCGTAATAACTATGTATGGTGTTATAGAAGATTGAACAGACATATTTCTCTCTGATCCCTCTTGAAACCCCATTGAGTGACAGTAAAATGGAAAAAAAGACATCAATACACAAGGGCCAAGAGAATGGATAGAAGGTAGAAAACTCATGGAGTAGTAATGGGCAGCCAACTTAGCAGAGTAGAGAGATCCGGCATAGAAGTTAGGCAAGGGAAAATTGAGGTTCAGGGCAATTCATTTGGCAGAATTTCAGAAAGGCTGAAAAACTGTAGGCAAAAAGTAGCTCTGAAGGTGAGAACTGGGAAGGCTGAATTAGGAGGATTGGCTGAAAGCCTTTATACTAGGTTTCTTTCTCCCACTCCTGTGCAGCCTGTTAACCACTCTGAACTCACGGCAGGGAGAATAGAGGTTTATTCTCTGAAGACATTGGCACAGAGGGATGCAGGGCTCTGGGCTCAGGCGTAGCTAAGGCAGGGAGTGCCACCCAACTATCAGGAAGATAGTGAAAGTTTACCTGCTGACTAATGGGACTCCTTTAGCCCACTACCAAACCTATAAGCTAGCTTTATGTCCTACCCACCCACTCGTCAAATATACAGGAGAATGGATGATTCCTCTTTGGGAAAACTGATCAGCTCAAGAGAAAAAAAAATTACATACACTGAAACGGGGGTGTGGGTCAGAGGGAAATTCCTCCAATGGACTGATCAATTCAGACAGTCCCAGAGTAAACCTATCAGATGCTAAAACCCCACAGAGCCTCCAGTCAGCTTTTTCGTGTCTCAGTTACATTTGGACAAAGGATTATCAAATATTTTATAAATCCCCTAATGTGAAGGCAAAGAAGGGGGAAAAAAAGGTTAAAAAAAAAAAAAAAAAACTAAGAAGAAACAGAGGTAATTCAAGTATAAGAAAACAAAAATATTTTTAAAATAAAACTATAATTTATGCCTCGGAGAGATAAGAGAATGTATAATATTAATGAAAAAAATAATTGGGTATGATCCTCTGGGAAAACCTCAGGTGAGGCATCTATGTTTGGCTAGAGGCAAGTCCTTGGGAGGGTTTCAGCTGCAAGCCTTCTTCTAGTGATGCTTCCAGAAGCTGGGAGAATGAGTACTCTAGTCCCAAAGGAGGGACTCTGGGCAGCACACCCAGCCTCCACTACAATCCACATACTGAATCTACTCGCTTGGTATAAAAATCACTGCATCTGGGAAAAGATCCCCCAGAATTCTTTTCTTCAAGAAACGTACAAGAGGAAAGTTAGTGGGCAAACTAAGCTCCCACCACTGTGCCTGGTCTTGTGATGGCAACTGGACATGCATGACCTCCCTTTACTACCCATTCTTGATTCCCCTTTCCTTAGCACTTCTGCTGTTTAGGTGGCTTAAGTAATGGGGTTATCCAAACCTTCAACCTTTGAGCCCTTGGTCTTTCTCAGTCTATGACATCTGCATCTGTCCACCCACTGTTAAAATTAGATACAGAAGTATCAAGAGATACCCTAGTGGATCACTTGGGTGCCAAATATATTTTTTCTACTCATACAGTGTAACAGCAGGCCTATTTCTGATAATCAGGAGAGTGACTCTTTTTCTTGCCTGTTGGTCTGTTGGCAAAAGATCTCCAAAATGACCAGTCATAGCTGGTCAGGATTCTTGCCAAGTTCTTTAGTGGAAGCATTCCCCACCTAGGATCGCCAGACCTGCAGGGCCTTGTGACAATGACACATGCAAAAATGGCAACTGATTCAATATGAGAGAAGGTAAACAGGGTCACTCCTACTTTCACCTCTTGATTTCCAAACCTATATATTCTACCTATTGGGGTCACTGCACATAATGGTCATTGATTCATATCCTAGTGGACTTATTTCACAAGATAGCATCTCCAAGCTGTACCACAGCTGCATCGTTAAAAGGCTATATCATTGATCTATCAGGCTGGCAGCTTCTGGGTGATGTTATGTTTGATAAGACCAGGAAATCCCATGGCCTTATGACCTCTGCTGTAACATTTTTGCTATAAATTTGGTCATTTATTTAATGTAATATTCTGTGATACGCTAGTTTGCTAGGGCTGTTCCATGCCTCTCACCTAGCTTCTGGTGGTTTGCTGGCAGACCTTTGGAGTTCCTTGGCTTGTGGAAACATCACCTTGATCTCTCACGTCACCTTAACATGACGTTCTTCACATGTGCGTGTCTGTGTCCAAATTCCCTCTTTTTATAAGGATACCAGTCATATTGGATTAGGAGCCTACCCTACTCCAGTATGACCTCCTCCTAACTAATCACACCGTCAACAACCCTATTGCCAAATAAGGTCACATTCTGAGATATTAGGGGTTAGCATTTCAACAGACGAATTTGGAGGGGATACAATTCAATCCGTAATATGTGGGATCCTGGTTTTGTGAACCAAATACTCCATAAGACCTTGGAGAGTCATGCTGCCTAAAGTCCTGCAAACAAGAAATGCAAACCCATATCTGGAATATGTGCTGATTCTAGTCAAGATGAATCACTACCCTTTCCGGGATGGGAAAGGTGTAATGTATATTCCACCCCTGACTGAGATTGTAGTGCAGCCAAAGTCTGTTTTCAGCTTTCACCACCTAAAACATTGGGAACCAAGAATGGCCCTCTCCTTCCTCTGTTGGCTGGTAAGTGATGACCCCCTCACCTTCCACCCCACCACCATATGATCAGGTGTGAGCTGAGGGAGAGGCACTAGTGCACCACTGGTGGTCGACATGGGGGCTGGGCCACAAGTCCACCCAGCTCACTTGCATTCTCTAGTCTTGACTTGTGCTTAGTCTGGCTACACACTTCCATATTCTGATGAATCGTGCTGGGCCTCCTCTACCTTATGACTTAATGAGCCTGTCAGAATCTACGTCGTGATGGGCATCTCTTTTGATATCCCATGATCAAGAGTTTTACCTCTACTTACCATCAACTAGCTTGTAGGAGTGGTTTTTTGAATGGCATATAATTCTCTAATGCAGATGACATGGACTTTCTTTAGAACACAAGTGTTATTAATTATATTGATTCTACTGGCGATTGCCATAAACACCACACGGCACCATTTCCTGCTATAGATAACTCTAATATTGAAGGGTCTGTTGGATCACATGGCTCATGTGGCAGAGCTGCTGGTATAGACCTGTGGACCTGATGCAGAGCCCTCTCCTATTCTGGGTCCCACTCAAAGTTGACAGCTTTCGCTATCATTTAGTAAATGAATCAGTAAGTGTGGACTACCAGGTACTATGCTTCCTTTTAGTGGTGGGAGGGTCAAAATACAGTAACCAGACCTTTACCTTGGAAGTGTTGTCCTGGCACTTCCAAGTTACTGTATCCCAAAAGCCTTTATGGATGCATCAGGGCATCTTTGTAGGGATTATTTTCTACCCTCTGGAATACATATGTCTTACCAAGGCCTCTGAGGCACTTGCCACTTCTTACTCACCTCGTCCGATTAACATGATGTCATTGATTGAGTGGACCAATATGATATTCTACTGAATGTCCAGATGGTTCAGACTCTGCAGATTATGTTGTGATGCAGAATGAGAGTTAACATGGCCCTGGGATGAAACTGTAAATGCATGGTGCTATCTTCTCTATATGAATGCAAAGTACTCCTGGTTATCTCTGAGAAGGATGAGAAAGAATGCACTTATCAGATCAGTGTCCATATAATGTGTACTGAAGCAATGTTAATTTGCTGTAGTTAAAATATCACTTCTGGCATAGCAGTAGTAATTGGGACCTCTACTTGTTTGAGTTTGAGATAGTCCAATGTCATCCTAAAGGATTTGATTGGTTTCCATAGGGGTCAGACTGGTGAATTAAATGAGGATATGTTGGAGATCCACCTCTGTATCTTTTAGGTTTTAAGGGTTTAGGTTTTAGGTTTTAAAGATACCACCTCTGTATCTTTTAGGTTTAAAGGGTGGCTCTGATCTCTGCCATTGCCATTTTAGGGGGCCGGGCCCTGGGGAGGTTGAGACCTGGATTCACTGAGATGGCAGGTCGAGACAAGGGACAAAGGGGAATGACCAGACTGGGCCCTCTGCCTCCCTTCTCCCCTGCTCCTTTTTCTGCACCTCCTCTCTCCCTGCTATGGTTGGGGTAGAGCAGGAATGTTCATCCTGGCCCTTCCCTTGACTGTTTTTCTTGCCCAGATGTAAACCTGGAGAAAACTGTTTCCCAAAATTCAAGGGTTTTGTAATGGGGTGTGCGATCCATTTGTAGTTGGCCTTCCTTCTCAGGGACACAAACTCCTCTGCCCCTTAAAGTTCTTGAAGAAACTTACGTTTAACTGGAGCAGAGGATCCTGCAGCTCTTTGTCCTATAAAGGAGGAAGGCGTTTTAAAAAATGACCCACTCAGCATGTCAAATAGGTGCATCACTGATTGATTTCAAATTAAATTTCCAGGATCACCATATCCGAGCTTTTGATAATTTTGTTTCTATGGCACCTTGTATAACCACTTAATACTCACTAAATATTATTTGATTTGTTGGGCCTAAACTTAGCTAATCCTCCCCCGTCATCCCCTCCTCTGCTGCCACCACCACCACCACCACCACCACCACCATGCTATATACTTGAGGAGTGGTAAGGGCCAGGATGTCGCTGGCAGCCTGGGAAGCATGACTGCATTCCCATGTTAGGGCATTAGCTTGAATCCTGGAATTGTAGACTTGAATGTTACTGGAGGGAAGAATGTTGTGGAAAGAAATTCAGCAGCACCTCACCAAGCCATGACTCAGGCCAAGCAGCCAAGCGAGCATCAGAAACAGAAACATTTATTTTATGAATATTGTTAAATACTGAGCTGATTTCCAGGCAAACAGAGATCTGACGTGAGAACGCTCAGCAAAAAAACTCCTGTTAACAAAATCAGTCATCCCCTGAAATGGAAAAGTTCTTTTAAGTGTTGATCATTAATTATAGTCCAGGACCAAAAACTATGGATTTTAAGAAGTGCGAGATGCATCCAATGGCCTTTCTTGACCTACTTTTCATGTTCTCTGCCCCCATCTACCCTTCAAATGCTCATCCCTGGTGAATTCATGGCAATTTCAGCTAGTGTATGATGGCTGAATGTCCTCAGGCCAATAAAGCAGAGCGAGAGAAGCCTCTGGAGGTTTGGAAGGACAGATTCATCAGATGCCACAGCCAGAAGCAGGTTTAGAGCAGCAGGAGTGAGGAGAGAAGCTATGTGACCCCTGCTGCCTCAGCAGAGGCTAAAAGGCACTGATTTCTACTTAGGATGTCAAGGAGGTGAACACTCAGGGGCGGGGCCTTACCCTCCGGATTAAACTAAAAGCCTGGGGAGGTGGAACTAGAAATTTCTGAGGTTTATAGTGGGAAGTAGTGGGTGGTTAGGGAAGGGAGAGGAAGGGCAATGAGAGTAAATTGGGCAAAACAATGTAGTCTGGCTCCTGAGAACTTCTAAACAATCTTAGAGTTGCTGCAGGCGAGCAGAGCAGTGTTCTAGAGTGATCTGAGCACCTCTCTGGGGGCAGGGTGGCAGGGAGAGGTCCTGGAAGCCACCGATTTTCCTGCTCCAGAGAGTTAGGGTGGCCCTTTCTCTGGTGACCCTGGGAAGCTGGGAAAAAGGGTCCCAGATGGCTTGGTAGCTCAGATACCCTAGATTGGGCGGCCTTCACTATAGTCCTAATTCATCTTTTAACAGATAAGGAAGCCAATGCTTGGAGGCAGAAATGAGTTGCCTGTTAAAGTATAATTTTCAAAAAGGTAAAATAATGTCTCATACAGATGTTAAATGAATAGGTTTCAAAGATTTTATTGGGCTTATTAATTAATGAGGAAAGCAGTGAGATTTAAAACCAGCCCAAAGAGCATTTGAGAAGCTAGGATAGATAGGCAATTTAATGGCTTGCTGGGTTATAAGCTATTCAAAAACTGGTTTATGTGTAACAGGATCATAAACTGTAAACTTTGAAGCTATTAATTTCTCTGGGAGGAAATTAATTGCATCTTTTCATACAAAATTTTCCAAATGAACCTCTGCCTTATAGTGAAGCAAAAACAGTCCAGTAAATACAAAGTCAAGTCCGGCACTGTAAGAATACCCAGTAACCTCTTTCACCTATTTCCAAGCTTCAGATAATTTTTTGTCCAAGGTCATGCTGGCAATTTCTAGCAGATGTAAGCTAGTAATTGAAGTCTCATTATGCCCAAGCCGATATTTTTGTGCTTGCAACACAGTCCAGAAAGACCAAGATGTATAAGGGCTGAACTGTTACTTGGAGAAAGGGCTGCTTAGGGAAGTGGTGTGTTACTTTCACCCCATCTGCCCAGCCCGTCTGCCCCCTTAGGGTGTTGCTTATGCAAACATTGACCTGTGAAGAAGCCGACACTGCGTCCTTGTCCCCACGTCCCCCAAACTGAAGGTGAGGTCTCAATGCCTGCTCACTTCCTTCTAGCAGGATTCCTTAATCACCCACACCCACTCAGTCCCATAACTGAGTCTCCAGGGCTCCTTTTCTGCATAGTCTCTGTTGGAACCTTCATTAGATGCGTTCAAGTGAGGCTAGATGACACCTTGGCAGAGATGTTAACTAAAGGGAATTAAGTACTGAATATGCTCAGTTGGCATAGGTACCCATTAAGGTCCTTCCAGTTCTTAAATTCAAGGACTTTATATAGTTTATATCCCAAAATGGAAGTGATAGCTTGTATACAGGCATACCTCAGAGATATTGTAGGTTCTGTTCTAAACCACCACAATAAAGCAAGTACCACAATGAAGCGAGTGAGGGTCTTGCCTTCAATTTGCAAAAAATGCAGCACCTGTGGAGCTCAATAAACCAAAGCCCAAGTATGTTTGTATAGAACCTAGGGAGCCTCAGGTAGGTTTGTAAAGATGGCATTGATTTTTTTTTTTTGCGGGGGGGAGCTATAGGAACACTCTAATTTCTTGGTTCCTCATCAGAGTGAATACTAATCTTCTTCCTTCTGAGAGGGCTCTGAAGATAAGCAAGTTACTGTTTGCCAAGAGATTTGGGAGCCTGAGGCAGGTAAGTGACACTGAGCTGCTCACCAACTATGACAAAGCATCTGCACAAACACCCATCCTTTTGTTCTTGCCAGATCTTTGTGGGCGGCCGAGTTTGGAATAATTTTATTACCAGAGTCCATCAGACATACCAGTGTCTCTCTAGGATTGCCTTTTTTGTAATCATTTTGTTTGTCTGAAATGGCATTTGAGTAGATAAGGAATGAGGGTAGTGCAGGGGTAGCTATTAACCATTCAAAAGATAACATGATGAGAATGAATCATCTACTCCTATGCCCTAATTCTGAGGCTGGCTTTTGCATTTCCTTTATCCTCTAAATGAAAAGAAGAGAGAAAGTCTAAGAAGGATAAGTTCCTTATGGCTAATAAAACCATCATTATGTAATATTTAGACCACAAGTCTGGGATGGAAATGGGAACCTTCCAGAAGTTCTGTGCGAAAATTTTAATTTTGTTCTTTGACTCACAGTATATTAGAACCAAGGAAATATGAGAGATCAGCATTTTATAAGTTGAGAAATGAAGACCCAGAGAAGGAACATAATTTGCCCAAGTTCACACAACTGTGTTAAGGTGCTTCTTTTCTTTTGTAATTTATGGGGGATGAGGCAGGAGGAGCAAAGCTCTAAAATGGTGGGCTAGTGCCCTGTCAACTGAACTATCCCACTGGTGAGGGATAGTTCTCTGAGGTTTGAGCTATAGAATAAAACATAGATGAAAGGAGTGATGTCCACCCATTTCCCCCTCTCAAATCAAACCTTTCCCTCTTCATTCCAAAGATTTTGCCCACAAGGCCCCCAAGACCTGCTAGGGTCTCCTGCTGACCCACTTCCTAACATTTTCCCTATGGTTTCTCTATTCACCTTTCCTCAGAAATAATAGTAAAATGGCCATTTCCATCAAACATCCATTAGAAGTACCAAGCTCAAAGCATTTTACTTCTAGTATCTCGATTAATCTTCACAACAACACTAAGGCAGTACTGCTATCCTCATTTAATAGATGGGGAAACTGAGGCTTATTGGGTCCTGAGATAAGTACCCACGATCCCATAGCTGGTGACAACAGAGCTGGATATCTTACTCCTAGTGTCTGCTCTTAAGTGCGGTGCTTTGCAGTTTCCCACATTCAGTACCTACCGTCTTCTCAAAACCATGCCTTCTCTCATCTGGATTTCCTCCCTGGTGACTAAGTTCCACTTCTAAGACAAATGGGAATCATTTTCTCTGGACCTAGGCTGGAATCGGAAAATCTGAGACAAACAAGGGAATGGAGCGGTTGAGTTCAGAGCCAAGAGAGATCTAAATATCTGAGTTCATGGATATTGTGGGTTTCTGCCCAGACCTCATTTTCTATTTTCTCTTTACAGAGCATCATTTTTTTTTCTGGTATCCATCTTTCTCTCACAAAGCTCACACACTATACTCCCAGCTCCAAAGAAAGTTCTGGTTTATCCAAGTGAAATCACGTTCCCCTGCCATTGATTGGAACAAGTGATCAAGACAAGTAAGAAAACTGATAGAAATTTTCTGACATTGAGGGGCAAATTGTAACAAAAACAAAAATTACCAAAGACAGTAATTCATAAGAAGGAAGAGATAACTTTCCAATAAGATTAGGCAATAAGCTCCTGGATTGTTTGACATTTGAATTAATAAAGTGAAGTGAATCATATAAACATATTGGAAAATTTCAAAATATTCTGTTGACTTGACATGGAATGATACTATCAGTGAAAGAATATAAAAGTGACAATATATACTACAACAAGGACATCAACAACAAATTTAGAGTAGCTTGATGAAGAGTATTTGAGTCACTGTATAAAGTTGAAATGCCATGAAAATCATTGCATGCATATGAAATAAATTTGATAAAAGTGTTCCCTTATTTAACAACAATTGTAAAATTTTTCATGGCATTATTAAAGAATTGTAAAGCAGAAAGGAACTTTCCTAAGCTATTAGTAATTTTTCAGAAACTCGATTAACCATGTTAGTAGAAAACTATATTTCTAGTCTCTCTATAGTAATGATATTTTAAAAAATCAAATAAAATTGATCAAATTTTAGGGAAAAGTATTACAGAGATGTCAGGCTATGCTATTTTTCTGGATTTTGTAGTATCTGTCAGCATTTCAAAATTTGCTCTTTGTTGTGATTTCTTTTTTTTTTTTTCAGTCTAAATAAATATTCATTTTCACTCTTAATTTTGTATTCTTTTTCTTAAAGAGGACCTGGCCATATTTTGTAGATTCAGGTCTCACAAAACCTGCAGTTCTCTGGCAGTGAGAGAGGGAGAGGCTGATGTGAAATCAGGGAGGAAGGGACAATACTCACTGGGAACGAAAGTGTAGGTGTAAGTTATGGAGTCGAGTGAAAAGAGGGAGCATCTAAGTGGTCAGGAGTACCAGACTGTGAATGTTGGCTAAGTCAAGTTATATTTGTAAGTAGAAGGAGAGATGAAGCATGGATTGCTGATTGCCAAAGCCTCTGAATAACAGTCACTGTAATCATTTCTACTATTACTGAACACTTATTTTTTGTCATATATTAAATCAGAAGTCACAAACTATGGCCCATGGACCAAATCTGGCCTGCCCCCTGTTTTATAAATAAAGTTTACTGGGAAAATAACTATAACTATTTATTTAGGTATTATCTGTGACTATCTTTGTGCTATATCAGAAGAATTGAATAATCATGACAGAGACAACATGGTTTGTAAAATCTAAATATTTACGATCTGGCCCTTACTATACAAGTTTGCCTACCTCTGTACTATGTGGTTATTAACTCTGTGGTAAGTATTTTCCAAATATGTCCATATAGTATCTCCCAACCCACATGCTCTGGTAAAAATGTGAACTTCTTATCCTATCCCTATTAAGAGGTGGAGTCTACTGGTGTCTGGGTGGGTGGGCCCTGTGACTGCATTGACCAATAACATAGAAAGGAAACAATGCTGTGCCATTCCAGATAGTGCCCCACTTACCTGGCAGCTTCTGCTTCCTCTCTATTACAAGCCAGCTACTAGGTAAGAAGTGCAACTACCTGACACCACCGTGTTGTGAGAAACTCAGATCTCATGGGAAAGCCCTGGCAGATGAGCTGCCATATGGAGAGAGAGAACAAGGATCATGGAGGCACCAGAAATGTGAGTGAAGAAGCCATCTTGGAAGTAGATGCTTCAGCCCTAGTTGCCCCCAATGACACCATGTGGATCAGACACAGACCACCCAAACAAGCTCCTCCAGAACTTCTGACCCACAGAATCATTAGATGTAATAAAATGGTTGTTTTTATCCATTAAGGTTGGGGTAGTTTGTCATGCATCAACAGATAATTGGAACAATCTTATATAGTCCACATAACCGTCCCATGAAAGATCAATTATTAGTCCTAATTTATGTGTGAGAGAAGCAAAGGTTGGAGAAGTCAAATATAGGCCCCATGTCACACACCTGATAAATGACAGAGCCAGAGTACACACCCAAGTCTATCAGACTCTAACCTGACATGCCTACCAGCACTGACGTTGTGGGTGCTGAAAGCCGACAAAACTAAGAAACAGTGGATCAAGAGGAGGCTCCTGAGAAGGTCAGGAGTTACATTCAGGAAGGGAGTTTTCAGTACCCAGCTTCCACAGAGCAGAGCAACTAATGTTACGCCAAACATTGGGTCCTTGGCAAATCATCTGAGAACATTTCTTTTTCATCCATGATACGTATTTATTGTCTCCCAAGGCACAATTGTTTTTCAAAATGCTTTCTTTTTAACTAGATTTATTGAGGTATAAAACACATACCATAAAATTTATTCATTATAAGTGCAGAGTTGAGTGATTTCTAATAAATTTACACAGTTGTGCAACCATCACTGAAATCCATTTTAGTACATTTCCAAATATTCTAAATGTTCCAAATGTTCCAAATGAGGGAACATTTTCTAAATGAGTCCCTCATGCCAGATTGTGGTCAATCCCCACTCTCACTGCTAGCATCCAGCAATCATGGATCTACTTTCTATCCTATAAATTTGCCTTTATAAAAACGTCATATAAGTAGAAGCATGTGATAATGTGGTTTGTTATATATCACTTATCTTGCTTAGCATATATCAATAGTTTGTTCCTTTTAATTACTAAAAAGTATTCTAGCATATGGATATATCACTTTTTGGTATACATTTACCAGTTAATGGACATATGGATTGGTTCCAATTTTGGGTTGGATTGATGTTAGCATTTAGTTAGTGTTTGATTGCTTAAGAAGACTCATAGGACCCAACATGATAGTACTTACAATCTGTGGTTTATTGCAGGAAAACTGTTTAAGAATATAAAAACATTATTCAACTAAAGACCTCAAGTACTTTCTATCACATTCTTCAGAGTCAAAAAGGTTGCCCAAAGTTGGAGAAAAATTGGGGGAATCTAAAGCGATTATTTTGGGCTTAAAGAATCTCTATTCTCCTGACTTTACAGGCAGGACCAAAAAAGTCTCTTGCTTCAGTCTCTAGGTAGCAGGGTATGGAAATAAACTAAGACCACCCAGATGAGGACAAGCAAAGGCTGTCTGTTCAGTGCTTGCTTCATCAAGGGAGAAGCTATCATTACGCATTTGTTAGAGACTCAAAAGCAGGCAGTCGAGTGTGAAATGGAAAAGGGGGTGGGGGAATTCAAGTGTGCCGTGATTAGAGGTGGTTGGTGTGGGAAGCAGAAAGAGGGCTAACCAGGAGAGGGGAATCCTATGTGATTGCTTAGTGGGACATAGTTGTCTTTCTTTTATTGGTCTTAACTTGGAAGCAGGAAGGGAGACTGGAAAAATTAGTGAAGCTGGCAATTATTGACTAGGTCCTGACCATTTGGAGTCCTTCAGAGGTTGCAATTTGGCTTCCAAGGCTGGTTGCTACAGAGGTTGTAGGCCAGGGTTCTATTGTAATATATGGTCTGGCCACTGACCACTGGTATATTCAGTCTCTCAAGGTCCTCTTTTCTACTCTCCCCTCTATCTAACTCTTGCATGTGGGTTTCCATGCAACTCTTCTGTGGTGCAGAAGTGAATGGGCATTTGGTGTCAAAATACCCAGCTCTGTCCCACAGAAAAATTACTTCCCGTCTCTGAGACTCAGGTTCTCTACACATAGAATGGACATGATTGTAGTAATGCTTGCCCTTTTACCTTATAGGGTTTGTAATAGATTGCACTAAGTTTCCCAATTTTTTACCTGTTCCCATATACATGCATTTTGCCATACAACTTTGTAGTTCTTTCCACAAAAGGGGAGGAGGATATTTCTCCATGCCACGATACTGAGTTGAGCCATGTAACTTGTTTTGACCAATAAAATGATATAGAAGGACAGCATGACAGTTCAGAGCTTAACTCTTAAGAGGCCTGTTTGTTTCTACTTGCTCTCATGAGCTTCCACCATTACCACAAGCAGACCACGCCCAACTCAGCTCAGTGGTCCTAGATGCTGGAACAGAGCCAAGTTGTCCCAGATGAGTCAGCCTCCATCACCTGACCCCCAGTCAACCACTAGACCCATGAGCAAACCCAACTGAGATCAGGAGAGCCACCCAACTGCACCTAGCTCCATGAGAATAAATGACTGTATTTTGTAAGCCACTAAGATTTGGGGTGGCTTCTTAGGTAGCAAAAGCTAATATATACAGGGTTGTCATGTCAATCAAATATAAAAATGAATGTGGAAGATTTTTTGGAAACTAAGATACTCTTCAAAATGAATTATCCTTGTTTTTTTTATTCCCACAGGACCTTATTTTCAGTTATTTATGAGTAAATCTCTGTGAAGTCGTAGCTGGCAAAAGTTTACAGGGTACTCTTCTATGAAGTAGTCAGCCACATATTTATTTCCTAAATATTTTTTGAACACTATCTATGTATTCTGTAGAAGGCAGAAATACTTTTGAAATCCAAAGAAATGTCTCCTTAGCAGAGAACTTTCAGACACTGAATAGATTTGGGGTGGATGGGGAAAGATATGGACTTTGAAGTAGTAGGTCAGACACTGGCTTCCCTCATCCTATGTTGGACACCTATTCTGCATATACTCTCCTTTAGAAGTCAAGAAAGAGTCCAAGTTCTCTTCCTAGGTGATGAAGAGCACAGAAATCCTTGGAGAGTGAAACAGAAGTAGAACTTCTTCCATATGGGAAAGACTAGAGAGGAGGGCCTCACTGCATGTATAGCTCTGGGTCCAGAGAAATCACTGGAAAATTTTCAGTTCTTGTCATTTACATTTTCTGATATCAAAACTTTTTAAAAGTTTTTTTTTTGCAAAGCCCAGCTCAAATTCTACCTCTTCCAAGCAGCTTCTTTCTTGAGACCCTATGGATAATATATTTTTTTCTTTACTTCTGGGGTAACCTTTCTTTGGTCCCTCTATTTTAGCCTCATCACACTCCACTGCTTTCAGAAAGACAAGAGCCTAGTAAGATGTGGCCTGGAATGGCTGTGGCAGATGGGTGCAGCTTAAGGCACATGGCAAAGGTCAGGATGAAGAAAGTAGATCATAGGAAAGTAAGTTTCCATAGATATTTCTTGGGGAAACCAGGTTAAAAGTAGACTGAGACTACCATAAACAGCATCAGGGTCTTAGAAGTAATTCCTCTCTCGCTGGGAAGAGTACACCTTCTCCCCTAAGTGTGAGGGTTTTTAAGTGGCCTGTGCCCAGCCAGGCAGGATTCCCAGTGACATCTACCTTCGATTCTCAAATCAGATCTTGGATAGTCTTGGAACCAATTCTCATTTTAGATGCCAAGTGTTTGTGCATAATACAATTTAGAACATTGGCTTTACTTGACAATTTAGTTTACTGAATTTGTAAAAAGGGATATCTTTAGATCCTCAGAATCTTGGAAGGCACTACAAATAGAGTGGTTTATAGTTGTGATAGTTGTTACTAAAGAAGTAATTCACTTATGGTGCTTTTGAACGGAATGAAATATGCATATAAATCCACTTTTCAACAACAAAAAAAGGGGATCAGGCAGATCTTTAAAATACTGTAAAGAAACATTTTGGTACGAGTTGGATTCTCTTAGGGTAAATCAATGGCTTATCTTATCTTGGGTTGTTGTGTACATGTCTGTCTCATCCGGTAGCCTCTGTTACCACGAAGGGCAGGAATTGTCTCATTTCTATCTGCATCTCCTCTATCGCCTGTATAGGGCCTGCCATACAAGGAGAACTCAGAATATGTTTTTGCTGTCTTGAAATATTATTACCAGCTGCTTTTGCATGTGCAATTCATTTACTTCTTGCCACAATTTTGCCAAGAATTCCCACCCTAGTTTCCGCAGAGGAAGGAACTAAGCTTAAGAGAGGGTAAATGTCATGCAGGGCGGCAGGCGGGGTCTCTGGTCCCGCTCCCTGCACAAGAACGCAGGATATGGTGAGGCCAAAAAGGGACACCCACGGAGCCATTGATAGGGGCGTCATACCGCTACATTCTCACTGGCGCTGGAGACACAGGAAGTAGGAGCCACACGATCTGCAACCTGCCTTCTGCTTTCTGCCAACCAACCAACCTCACTTGCTAACTGCAATCCGTGCTTGCTAGCTCAGCCACCATCTTCTTACTAGCCCCTTTTTTTTGCTGCTAGTGTAACCACGGCAGTTATATTAGTGGTCAATGGCTCACTGGTTACAGCTGACTGCCAACTAGCCACAGCTGATGGCCGTCCAATCACAGTTGATGGCCATTTACTACCTGAACCAGCACCTTTCCACGTGAGGCCAAAAGCCTGGAAACTGCACTCCTGGCTCTGTCCCCATCGTAAATGATTTGCCCATGATGGTATCATTAGTAAATGGCAAGATCAGGATTCAACCCTGGCCTACTTTCTATGAAGTCTTTCTCCTTAGAGAAAAAGGACACAAAAATGATCAAACACAAGGCTTTTATTGCTGTCCTGATGCTATGGATTTCACTCTTCTCTCTCCTTTTCACTCCATTGACTTACCATCTTACGCTCTTCAATTACAGCTGTCAACTCCCTCCCACAATTGCTCTGTATTGGGCTGTAATTATTCCTCACAGAACCTGAGCCCACATGCCAACAATTTCCCTATCAGCTAAGCAGCCCCCGCTGCCTCCAAGGGACCATGGCTAATGCAGCCTGCAGAGGTATATGCACCTGTGATTACTGCCATTTTCCACTTTAGTTATCCCAGGAGAAGTGGTATTCTAGAGTGCCTTTTAAGTAATGTGTAGTGACAATATTCTGATGTGGGTAGGTGGCCATGAATCATTGTTCCCCATGTTATTATTTGAGAAGTGGTTCCTTCAAGGTGGGAACTGACATGTTCACTCACATGATTGGGGAAGGACACAAAGGTAACTGCCTCTGATATGGACATCTATTTTTTTGTCCTTCATGCTGAGGGCACAAAGCTCTTTTCTAGATAATAAAGCCTCAACTTAAGAAGGGTCAAAAGCTTCAGCTCATAAATTACCAACTTGTGTTGTCCAAGAAAGACAGTAGTTCAGAAATAAAGGATTCCTCTGATTTCTTTTGTATAAGAATTACTGAAATGCATTTTAAAAGAATTCAAGCAGATCATAGAACTTGAGAACTAAAAGGGCCTTGTACAGATGAAAGAATTGGAGTCTAAAGAAGAACAAGAACTTGGCCAAGTAACCCTGTAAGTGGACAGGCAAGACCCAGATTTTAAGACTTCTAGACAAGGGCCTTCTTCACCTTGGTTAAATTGAGGGGTGAAGGAGAGGACTGATTTCTCTTCTACCTTCAGTCTCCTGGAAGCTTCTGACAGGGGCAGTTATAAAAACAGCAGGTCCCTGGGATACTGGCTCCTGCCATCAGTAACAACTCATTTCTAGGACACCCTAGTCCAGTCTTCAGTCAGAAATCTCTGGCCAAGAAACCCAAACATTGCTGAAAATATAAAAAATAAAACAAACAGAAGAAAAACCCACTAAAGTGGCTACTGAATGTCCCTGAGATCAAGCCCCCTCTCTCTACCTCAGGATTGAGAGAAGAGGTCAAGAAGCTGATTCTAGGGACCTGAGAAGCTTCTGGGAGAAATGAATGGCTCAAGTGTAAGAATATTCCCAAACAACCTGAAGCCCAGGGCACCTAATCCGTGTCACAAAGAAAGGGACTCCCCTTTCCTGGGTGTTAACTAAAAGCTGGAAGCTGGAGGGAAATCTGAGGAAACGGTTCTAAAGGGCTGTCTCAAGGTAGGGATATTACAGAGTGAGCAATAGCCTGAAGGAACTGCCTGGCATCTAGTAAAGACAAACTTAAGCTGGCAAACAACCACCTACACAGCACCAACAGAACAGCAACACAACTAAATTTTATTGAGCACTTTTCATGTGCCCGGCACTTTTCTCCTTATTCTACATAACTTACAAGAATTTGATAATATGGTAGGGCCATTTTCAAAAGTTCTGGAAAAGGATTATTAAGGTATCTCCCATTAACAACATTTCCTAAGAGACTAGGGCTATTTTGAGATCCCTACAACCTCTCTATGTATATATAAAAAATAGTTTTTAGACATACTACTTTGAGCCAGGGGAAATTGCTAGATTTTAGGTCAAAGAAAAAGGTCAAACAGCAGAAATATTGTATGATTTAACTTAATATATGAAATATATATTCTTTATGGGAAGTAAATAGAAAAATAACAGGCAAATACATTAGAGTAGGATACATACTACATAAGGAGTAAGTATTGTGTACTCTGAATAAAACATGTAAGAAGATTCTAAACAAGTTTTCAGTGGAGGAGCACAGTCAGGGGAGACTTCTAAGAGGAAATGTTCAGGCCCGAAGGACAATGGAGAACAATAAAGGAAGTTAATCATTATAAACTGGATTCAATAAGTCAGGGAGGCTTTGGGTCATGATGAACTAATAGATGCAGGACCGGCACTGCCACTATAAACAAAAGGAAAATGGGAAACATATATTAAAAAATCCTTTCAGAAATTGGACAATAGGCATAACAAGATCATAGTTACTGGGAGTAGAAGACTAAACAAGGTGAGTCCTTCAACTGATTAAAATCAAAAAGTTTTGAAAGACTGAAATAATAAAAACTGTTCTCAGACTGTATAGAATTAAATTAGAATTAAAATGAAAGATCTGAAAAATAAACAACACAGTTTTAAGTGACTCTTGGTAAAAAGAAAAGAAATCCTAAGAGAAATTAGAAAATACTTTGAATTGAATGAAAATAAAACCCAACATATCAAACTTTGTGGATGCAGGTAAAGCAGTACCTAAGGGAAGATGTATAACTCTAAATTATTATATTAGAAAATAATACAAATCAAATAAATAAGTTTTTAAATTTACATATTAAAAAGCTACAAAAAGATGAGACAAACTTAAAGTAAGTGAAAGAACGAAGTAATAGAAATGAGAGCAGAAATCAATCCAATACAGAATGTATAAATAATGGAGAAAAATCAGTGAAACCAAAAGCTGATTCTTTAAAGGTCATGAACTATAGACAGACATCTTCATCTAGAAGCCCAGAGGTGGGAGAAGCTCATAAAGGAAGTATGCTCAATGGTATATATACTGGCTGCAGAAGCCCACACCTACAAACCGCCTTTTTGGTGTGTCACTACGCAGATTGACTGCTGTGACCAACATTAAATACTCGAACCAGGGACAGATGGTGTCTTGACACCTGAGCTGACATTCTCAGGCCTAAGGTTTTATGGTCAGGCATATCCCTGGAAACCTGAAGACCCCTGCTCCTACTCATGAAGACCTTTACATTGTACATGGGCTCCCTGCTTTAATTCCTGACAATCTGTGCCACCGCCCTGTCCATGAAGGAAACGAGATAAACGATTAAAGGTTGAAAGAGCAATGAAGATTTTATTGTAATGAGTCAGTGGTTCTCAATGCGGGTAATACTATATTTTGAAATTGTGAGGGATCTTCTGGTTTGTTGCTATCAGTGCTTAGTGAACAGGAACCAAGAAGGATAGACATCTTGCGTTGTATAGGGAAGCTCCATACCACTAAGAATTGTCCTGAATTCCATGTAAAAAATGAATATCTCTTCTTATAATGGTCTGAGTCTTGCATTTAACTATGTTTTATGTGTATATGTGCACACTACTCCTAATATTTGAATCCTAATAGAACATACCTGGACTGGCATGCATTTGCTGTCATGGCACTTCAAGTAGGAAAAGGTGTGAGCACTGATACTTGTTCATATCTATACTTAACGGAAATATATTATTATTGTTTTTATAAACTAGTTTTATTTCTCCATTATAAAACTCAGGGCACTATATTGCTATTTGTGAAATGATATATGTTGATAGCATGTATTCTCTATGATTTTCATTCACAAAAACTAAAAGAGGCATCACAAAAATGTATTTACTTTATTTTTTAGAAAAAGAAACATGAGATCTGATAATGTTGAAAATAAAGTAATAAATATTGAGGTGACAAATATTAGGTGATAAATATTGAGAGCCCAGACAAAGGCCTGAGGAATGAAAAAGAAAGTCACCGTGAATGCAAAATTACAAAATATAGAAAGTGATTGGATTCAATGGGTTAAAATTAAGCTGTTTCAACTTTCCCTTCTGCAGGCTAAATAAACCCGGAGCCATCACCCTACTTGGTGATTCTCAAAACTTTCATTACGTTGGTTGCTGTCTCCAAAACACTTCCCTGAGTCTTCATAGGGTGTTCAGTTGAACATTACCAAATGGAGCTTAAGTATATTGAAATGAGGAGCTGAGACTCCCAACTCCCAAACAAATATGCCATGCACAAGCCCACAGATCTGACCATACACGTGGGTACACACCTGTAACAGACATTATTGGTATCCTGAAAATATCCCCACGCCTTCTGTATATGCTAAGTGACTTGCAACTGCCAGTTTGCATTTCTTTGATTAAGAGACTTCTTTGGCCACTGGAGCCTGCTTTGCCCAGTGAAGGATGCTGGAATTAATGTAGTATCTTCCTATCCCCTAAAGAGCCCTTAACCAATAACTGACTAGCGTTGGTATATGAATACCCCAGCTCCCAAGTCCCTTGTGAGGGATAACTCTAAGATGTGTGTCTTATGCTGACCTCCAAAGTTTTCCCAATAGGATAAAGCTCCAGTTGCCCACAGCTATAACTGACTTGATAACATATCCTATGTTCACTGCTTTTCTTATCTCATTTCCCTCTTCCTCTCCCAGTGTTCCTTTCCCTTCCCAATAAACTATTTTACTATATTTTTTTGTCTGAGGGTCAGCTTCTGAGGGAACCCAAACCAAGACAACTTGTCATTCATGGTCCTGGAGTCCTCTCGTAGTAGATGGATGTAGTCAAAGACCACAGGCCTGGGAGAAAGATCTGGGTTCTAAGCCCAACCTGTACCAATTCACCGTCTGACTTCAGACATGTTATCTCTCTCTCTCTTTCTCTCTTTCTCTCTCTCTCTCTCTCTCTCTCTCTCTCTCTCTCTCTCTCTCTCTTTAGTTTTTTCCCCCTTTAAAATAAAGGATTTCAACTAGATTACTGTTTCCTAGAATGTGTTCATTAGAAAAACATTCATTTTGGAATGTTAGTCGTTGTCACGGGGAAGAGATAAGAAAAGAAAGAAGGTCCCTGGTCTGTAAAACGCAGCAGTCTCTAGTTCCTTCTGAGGACTGCTCAAGTAGAATTGGCAGTGCCGAGCTGAGTGCCTGACCCATAGGAGGCTTACAATAAACGAGGATTGATGTTAATCCAAACCAGTGAGCTCAGGCTCCATACAGAATACATCATCCTTAGGCAGCAGTTCTTAACCTGAAGCCCATGCAATCCCTGAAATTGTAATAAAAATTGTATACCTTGTGCTCCTATGCCTTTTCTGGGGTGAATTTCGTAGATTTATTTGGGTTCTTAGACTCCCTAAAGGATTAGTTTTGTCTTAAGCCATTTGTTCTTATCAGTTGTTTTAAAACATAACCACAAATCACTTTTAATGGTCAATCAACAAACATTTATTAAGTATCTTATATTCCTCTTGGGGGAACACACCAAGTCTTTGTGCAGTGGCCAAACGGGGAAATTCACTGAGAATTTCTGAGATATGAATACAAAATTTGCATAAATGACATACAAATATAAGCATTCCATTGATATAAGAAAAAAATAATGGATTCAAAAAATCCCAGCTTTCACAAGAAGGGGTGTTCATATTGGAGTAGAAATGAAAAAAAAAAAAAAATCCTGGCCAGGTCTGACGGGCATATGCTGTATGTTAGAAAGGGGTGAGATATTCCCTTAATGAATCAGAACAATTGGGCTACTTTTGAATACTTTCCCTCCATCCTTCTGTGTCAGAGCAATAGACCACAGGTCTTAGATTCAAATGCTTTGCCCCATAGTCACTCTGTTCATTGAATCAGTATGTCCTGGTGTTTATTTGGAAAAGATGTACACTGTGCCTGTCTGTGATATCGCAATAGTTTACATGGTCCTTTTCCATTTGTATGCCTTAACAAAACCTCTCCAGGCTGTTGGAAAATCTGCTGTTAACCTCAAACCTCAAACCATGTGCAGAGCTCTCTCCACATGAGTCAACCTCACGGAGAATGGAACAAACCTCTAGAGGTGTTTACAGCTCCCATTTTCTCAATTTTCTCTCCCTGCAAAGCATTGGTTATTGTTGACAACTGCTGTGACCACATTTGAGAATGTGCGCAAGGAGCTGTGTAGAGGAAGTGTGGGGAGGCGGGAAGGAAAGGAGATAATTTGGCAGAAATGATTTTAAAATACACCTGTTTTCCCAATTACTTAAGTTCACCTGATTTTGTTGACATCAAGAGATGCATAATTTTCTTGTTTTTAAGTAACAAATTATGCCTCAGTAGAAAATAAATGCATTATCGTGAATGAAAGGAAAATATATTGTCAAAATAATTGCTATGGGAGATAGAATCTGGCTTCAGGAAATTCTTTACAGTTTTTTCCAGACAGAGAATAGTCTTTTATCAGAACAAACTAATGAATATCATTGGTACAATGACTTCTGCTATACTTTCTTTTTATTAGCTAAAATTCCTAGTTCAGTGGGTTTTCACATTTTTTTTTTTTTTGGAACATTGGAACAATTAAAATTTTAATTGTCCCTCTTTTAATACATTTTTAAAAACTGAGGACCTTCAAATGTTAGTAGTTATACTTTTAGTAACCATTTAAGGGAGAAAATATAAAATAGCATTCCAGTTATCTATTACTGATTAACCAATCACCTCAAATCTTGTGGTTGCAAACAACAGCATTGGTTTGTTTGGCTCAGGTAGGTTTCAAGGTGAGGAAACAATGATTCTGGTTGGTTGGGTGACTGTTAGATTGAAAGAGAACTACCTGCCCTCCAGTTGAGCAGGCCCTGGAAGAGAAGATCCTACACTTCAGTACTCCCGAGGTTTCATTCCTTTGAGGAGGTTTGACTGCATGCTTCTCATCAGCCACTCATTGTTTCCCTTAGAAATATTTTTCCTGGCTTCTTTTTCTCTTGTTTTGAAATATGGTTCTCATGTATACAGCTAAACCCTAGAGAGTTTGTTGATGAAAATTTTAATTGTTCTTTTTCAAGTGTTTTCTGCTTCAGAGCCCTCCTGCCCCAGCGAGGGTAATAATATGGAGTTCAGAATGAATAAACTCAGTCTTAGGAGCCTCACTGCACTTCTTTAAAAAAAAAAAAAAAAATCAGCACAATGTTTGATAAGCATGTCACAATGTGTAATTCCCCCTTAGAATGTCAGTGGAAGGCAGTATAATGAGCACACATAAGACTGTGTAGCCTTTCTCATAAGAAAATTTCCTCTATAAGGAAAGTCCACCTGCTTCTGGAAGGAAGCAGCACTTTGCTATGGGGCCAAACACACCTCTTGGCATTTCATGGACCCTTTCTGAAGAGAGACAGCTCATCTCTGCAACACATCTGTTGCTGGCAGTGAGAAGCCAACAGAGAGTTGGAGTGTTGCCTATTATAGGTATTAGTATTGCTGTTGTCATTATTACGATCATGTTGCAAATTCACTTAATGGTCACAACAAAAAAGAGCCTCAAAAAAGCTGTAATCTCTGCTTAGAGGTCTCGTTTTTGAGCCGGATGTTTTTCCAGTCATCCTTTCTTATAGTCCTCTGGTACTTGTGGACATGACTGTGTGCTCTGGCCAGCCTGGCCATGGTAGCGTTGATAAGCAATGCTATGCACATGCAGGAATTGCCTCACTCACGTAGACTTTACTGCTGCTTTTGATAAACCAGAGCCTCTTTTCAGGATAAAGTAACAGATTTATTGACACATTATGCATGTACTACCATCTGAAACACACAGACGGTACGTACAGTGGTAGAAGGTACAGATGGAGCAAAAGGGCTTCTCCCTTCTCACTTGCCACTCTGTTCCTTCAATTTTCTCAACACGAGTATCTCTGGGTGTATGGTTACATACAAATTTCTTTTCTAAAACAACTTGCAATGATTTCGGAAGAAACTTATTATATAGAAAGGAAGAAAAACATAATTGCATCAAACATGAACATTGCTTTGAAACTCCAAACGAAGGACCTTAGAGACTTGTGAAGAGATCCTTGTGTCTACTTTCTAAACTTTCAGTCTGGATCCTAGCTCTTCAGGTTCAAGAGTTTCCCCCTCTCTCATATCAAGTGTCTCATTGTTCAAAGTTCATCCAAATTTCCACCTTCACTTCACTTTCTTCACTTCACAGATCTTTTTTCCCCCTAGAAACTTTGCCCCTTCCTGATATAAAATGGCTTAAACTTTAATCATGTGGTCTCAGCACCCCAACCCCTCGCTCATGTTGGTCCTCAGTCAATTTTAATAAACAGGCAGGCACAGGATGGGTATTGATCCATAAGGGAAACTGAACATGGAGTTGTTTTTTGAGGTTCCCTTTTTAATATTATGTTGTGAAGGCTGAGGCTGTCGGTTCCTTTTGTCAGGAACCTATTAAAATAGGATCAGCCCACAAGGGTAGACACCAGGGTGTGTGTGTGTGTGTGTGTGTGTGTGTGTGTGTGTGAGCTTGTGAGTGGCCTAGGCATGGCTCAGGTAGAATGAGTTTTTCTCAATTAAAAATGGCATCAATGGAACCCCCATTATTGAATGAGAATATTTTGTTTCTCTCCCACTCAGTTTTGATCCCGGCCAGAACCATAACAGTCTTGTACCCCAGACTGTTAAGTCGCTGGTCCC
Organism: Rhinolophus sinicus; assembly: GCF_057876585.1. NCBI lineage: Eukaryota > Metazoa > Chordata > Mammalia > Chiroptera > Rhinolophidae > Rhinolophus > Rhinolophus sinicus. The sequence continues at coordinate 51,088,601 of NC_142517.1, forward strand.
CAGCCCACCCCCAAGCACATAAAATACACAGACACCTCTGAAGCGATGTGTTGCCTCCTCTTACTATCCTTTAGAGAAAACCTGTTTTCTTATAACCTCTACCCTCCAGTAATGATTTTCCCCTGAGGACACACAGACAAGGCCATCTTTTATGAGAGGCTTTCTGTATTTCAAGATAATTACAATGTCCTTCACAAGTCTATTCTTTGATCTAAACATTGAGGCTGACCTAATAAAGTGTTACCTGACAAATTTCACTTTGATTGATGCAAAAAAAGGATAAAACACATTCATATTTAAACTTATTATTTTTATTCTGGATTTTTCAGTTGTGTATCCAAAAAATCCAAATGTTGGATGCAAGATATGGATAATGGATGGGAACATAAAATGTTAACTCATTAATTCTGTTTCTATTTCTCTTCTTTTGTGTCCAATACATAGTCAAAAAGACAAGGAAACAAGACGGCAGAAACGTCTTATGTTTAATCTAATAATTATTTTCCCTAACTAGACAAGTCATACAAATCCATATAATAAATATTTAATAACAACCAGTAATACTTATTAATCACCTGCTACTGTGCATCTGGCACCTAGGAAAACCTTGGCAAATTCCTGTTGGGTTAATACTACCATGTTTCCCTGAAAATAAGACGTAACCAGATAATAAGCCCTAGCATGATTTTTCAGGATGACAGCCCTTGAACACAAGCCCTAATGCATCTTTTGGAGCAAAAATTAACATAAGACCTGGTCTGATTTTCGGGGAAACAAGGTAGGTATTAATTCATACAACTCTCTGAAGTAGAATTATCCCCATTTTCTAGATGAGGACATTAGAATTTGGAGAGGTGAGGCGAGTGGGCCAGATTTTTTTAAATTAGGAGATGTGGACCCAGGTTCTTCTTTTCACTCAAACCAGCGCATACCTGTCTTGGGCACTGCAGGGTGTGGGGTAGAGCTAATAATACAAGCGGTTTCTCCTTTGTATCTTTCCCTGTGAGGAACAGCAATCGGAGCTCAATTCAGGGAGGAGGGGAACACTGACCTGGCACTGGAAAAATAGTGGGCAAAAGAGGCACAGGAGGGGACAATGACAGGGAAAGGCTAAAGAGCCAAGGTAAATAGAAAGTATTATGTTGGGTGCTTGGCAAGTATTGAATAGACCAGTCCAGCCAGATGTAGTAAGACTCATTTTGGGGTTGTTGGGGGGTTGGTTTGGAATTCTGTGTTGGTGTGCCTATAGTCTTTGAAATAGTTTGACTGTGGAGCGCCTTACATAGCAAATCAAGAAGACTCACTACTATGTATTGATCAAAGCCAACAGCGTGATTGGTCATGTTTTCAAAGGTGTAGATAAGCCTGTTCAGGGAAGATTTTTCTTCTTGTTGATGTTAGGCAAGTTCTGAACTGGCCTTTCCTCACCATTGGAGTGGTAAGCTGTGAGATTCAAATTGGGGTTTGAGAATAGGAAAGAGAATAGCTCATTTGTTGTGCTTACTTGCCAGTAGAATGGGGAAAAATAAGAATTCTTCACCTGGTACCCAGTATATATTTTTCTTGGGAGTCCCTACAAATGTTGAACAATAGAATTCAAAGATTTAGGATCCTGTAGTCTAGACATTTAATTCTTGATATTTCCTTTATCCCAAGTCCAACAAAAGGGAGTCGATGAATACTTCAGCAGAACTGTCACTTGATGAAAAGCATATGAGGGGAGCATTAATCTTAACCATATGTCTCAGCATGGCTCACAAGGCAGGAAGACCAGGTAGGAGACATTTCACTACTTCTGGCAAATGATGGGATGGTTGTCCAGGAAGTCTGAAGAATTTGTCTATCTAGTTACTCATTCACTCATTCAGTTACTCCTTTATTTATTCACTCAACAAATAAGAGAACTTATCAGGTACTAGGCAGTGGGTCAAAGCTCTAAAAATTAGGGGTGAACAAACCAGACATAATTCTTATTCTCAAATAATTTAGAGTCCCTCTTCTGAACTAATTATCCTAATGTTGTGATGCTGTATTATAGTGTTTTAGGGTGGTGGGATGTTACAGAATTCAAGATGTCCAACAAAGGGAGAGGATATTTGACTACGTAGTGATCTCCCTGCCCCTGGAGGTGATGCCTGCACTAAGTAGTAGCCTGACTTAAATTTCTTCTATAATACCTTCCAAACATGGGAGTAGAAAAATCTAGAATTCATGTTTATGGGTATGTGCATGTGAGCCTGGGATAGGGACTTGTACGGGGATTACTCACAAAAGGAGTCAAAAAAAGAAGTGGGGAGATACGAGGTCTGACAATTAAGTTCGCAAACCTGCCGCAATGATGTTACTAATCTTTTTTTTTTTTTTTTTTTTTTTGGTATCAGAGGGATTATTCATTACAAATTTGTACCAACCAGACAAAGTGTTAACCAAGTTTGCTATTTGGAAGTGCTGAAAAGGTTGCATGAAAAAGTTACACTACCTGAACTTTTCGCCAATAATTCATGGTTCTTCCATCACAACAATGCACCAGCTCAAATGGCACTGTCTGTGAGGGAGTTTTTAGCCAGTAAACAAATAACTGTATTGGAACACCCTCCCTACTCACCTGATCTGGCCCCCAGTGACTTCTTTCTTTACCTGAAGATAAAGGAAATATTGAAAGGAAGACATTTTGATGACATTCAGGTCATCAAGGGTAATACAACAACAACTCTGATGGCCATTCCAGAAAAAGAGTTCCAAAATTGCTTTGAAGGGTGGACTAGGCGCTGGCGTCAGTGCATAGCTTCCCAAGGGGAGTACTACGAAGGTGACTGTAGTGATATTCAACAATGAGGTATGTGGCACTTTTTATAGGATGAGTTCGCGAACTTAATTAATTGTCCGACCTCCTATTTTTCTTTCTTATTCTGGAGCAAAAACAATGTGTGATGGAGCAACTACAGGTCAAGTCCTCTCAGGAAAGCTGAGGAATGCAAACCACTGAGTTCTTACACACACACACACACACACACACACACACACACACACACACACACACACCACAAGAATCACCTTTCAGGTTTAGTCTGACTCCAAAGGAAATCATGAGATTGGTTTTCTTCTGCCCTAGACTTGGTAATGTAACTGTCTCAAGCAAAGAAAAAAGTTAAATAAGTTCACGATCTTAAGAAATTCACCACTAATTGATTTAAGGTGCAATTTGCAGGAATCGGCTTGTTTCTTGGCTTTTACCTCTAGCCTCATTTTGCAGTTACACCAATCTCTCCTCATGAGATTATTTCTAAGATAATTTAACATTTTGCTGTGTAAACTCTCTGAGCCTCAGTTTTCCCATCTGTCTAATGATACTTATGATATTTGGGGTAAGGGACACTGTAAGGATTAAATGATACCACATAAGGAATTTGCCAAACATAATACTTCGCACCTGGCTAGAACCTAATACTTACCTCATACCATCACATCTAGGAAAAATAAAATAGTTTTTAAAAAGTGACACCTTTTGTGATAGAAGTTTGGCAAAGAAGATAGGAAATTATGAATTATTAACACTTTCCCCAGCCAGGTTCTAAATTCCTTAGGTTATTCATTCCAAGATTGGTGGGAAGAAGCTCCAATGAGACAGTACATAGAAAAAGCTTTCTGCAAATGATTAAGTCCCCTAGCCACGGGAGGGGGCCTGCTCCCTGGCTTTGCAGCAGGCGTGCTGCATCCTGAGGACAGGATCACTGAGCCAAGGACGCCCCCATCATCAGCCCTGCGTGCTGGCTAATGATGACCACAAGCTGCCTGAAGAGGTTTTCCATTGTCGTACCTTCTTCTAACTCTAATTTGTGCATCCTTCTGCTGCTCTGCTTCTAGAAGCCGGGGCCAGAGATGGCTGTTAGTAGACAAGACCACCTGAGCAAACCTCTGCCCATCTCTGGCCAGCATGACTCTGACTTCCCAAGAGAACATAAATGACTGATGAACCCATGGAGAGGGGAGAGAGACGTTTTTTTTTTAGTTAAAATTTATTGGGGTGACAATGGTTAGTAAAATCACCTAAGTTTCAAGTGTACAATTCTGTATTACATCATCTATATATCACATTGTGTTCACCACCCAGAGTCAGTTCTCCTTCCATCACCATACATTTGACCCTGTTTACCTTCTTCTACAGAGACATTTCTAATTAACAATATGGGACAGACAACAGAGGTCAGAAAGGCAGGATGCAAATGACACTGTTGCCCCATGTGACTGCTGCCACTCTAATTGCTTCCTGGCACTGTCATGGGGTAGGTTGATGACAATCTATCTCACTGAACTCTCTGAAGCTGTTTCTAGGGGCGCTTCAGGGAGGAGCAGAGGCAAATCCTGCTAGAGCTTTCTGATACCAACTCCATTGCATGTATCTTCCTGACTATATGAGTACACCTGAGGCTGCAGCATAACCCTCCACTTACATGTAGACCTGAGCAGGAGCCACCCCTAAATGGACTCATTTCACCGTTTCCTTTCTCAAAAACAAAACCAAACCAAAAAATATTCATTTATTTTGTATTTATTTTTTATTTATTTAACTATTCATCTTCTACGGAAGTTAGTGGTTCTCAAACCTCAGTGTACATCATAATCACGTGAAAAAACTAGAAACACCCATGAATCCCCTCCTCGCCACTCCACCTGCGGGGCCCAGAAGATCTGTGTTTTAACAATTTTCCCAGGTGATTCTATTGTACATAATTCTTAGACTGCCCTTTGAGATGCACTGTTTTGGGGGTTAAAAAAATTAAAATTAAATACAGAACCTATTTTTATAGAGTATTAAAACCTGAAGAGACTTCAAGGATATATAGCACAACCTTTCATCCTGCAAATGAGACAATATCATATAGTGGATAAAGGCTCAGACTTTAGCAAACTGCCAGAATAGTAGTTCAGCTTCTTACAAGCTGTATGATTTGGGGCAAGTTATTTAAGTTCTCTGTATCTATCTGTCATGCGGGGTGTCAGGCGGGGCCTCTGGTCCTGCTCCCCACATAAGAACGCAGGATATGGTGAGGCCAAAAAGGAACACCCACGGAGCCATAGGTAGGGGAGTCATACCACTATATTCTCGCTGGCAGCTGGTTTGGAGACCCAGGAAGCAGGAACCACAGAATCCACAATCCACACTCTGCCACACTCGGCTCTTGCTAGCTTAGCCACAGCAGTTATATCAGCAGCTAATGGCTAACCAGTGACAGCCAATGGCCAACTAGTCACAGCTGATGGCCATCTAGTACCAGAGCCAGCACCTTTCCATGTGAGGCTGAGAGCCTTGAAAATGCTCTCTGGGGCTCTGTCCCCACAATATCACATTGTGTGTTTCAGTTCTCTCACCTATAAAATGTCGATATATAAAATGAGATGACACCTACCTCACGAGATTTTTGTGAGGTTTTAAATGAACGAATTAGGGAAAATGTTGAGAAAATGGCACATACAAAGCATTCAATAAATACTATTTACATCATTCAGGATTTAGAGAAGCAGAACCACTTCTAGTGATATAGAATAAGGAATATATATTAGAGGAATTAGACCATACACACTTGTGGGAGCTGATTATGTTGGCTATTTGAGGCTTTAATTTCTGCATTTGGTGCTAAGCCTCAAATCAGCAGAGCTAGAAATAAAGAGGGAAAGATAGACATAGAGATACCAAGAACAGACTAGAACCTAATTAGCTGGAACTGTGTCTTTCCCCTCCTTCAATCCTAATGATGCTGTTGACCTACAAGACAAGCAGGCACCCTACACCACAGAAGGGCTCCTGCACTTGGCCCAGGACTCAGAGAAGTTCAAGGGGGTGGGGGCAATGTGGCCGAAGCTACAAGAGCTGAAGGCCCAACTGCATCCCATAACAATCAAGTAAGCCAGCAGACCGGTGACAATGTGCATGAGCTTTCTCAGTGCCTGCCCTCATCAATTTTCAGAGTACAGAAATATAAATTGGCGCTCTTTCATGTCACCCTTCCAAAGCTCACATGACCCTACCTTGGAACACTAACTTGTGACCAACTCTAACTTGGAACTATATAGGGAAGGAAATTCCAACCCTATCTTGCAACTATACAGAGAAGGGAACTCTAGGATTTGTAGACACAACTTAGCTAAGATGATACAGTACAAAACTACCATGTTATCAATTTCTCTTAATACTTATCAGAAAACTGAGACAGAGATACAAAGTACTATAATTTACTCAATTTACACAGCAAATTTGTAGGAGAAGATTGACAGGGGTTTGGGCCTATTCTTGTCTATTTCTGCCTTCAAGTCTCCTGGTTCCGACGAAGATATAAAGGGGGTGTCCATCTGAATTGTCCTTGAACCTACAGATAGATGGCCCATGAAGGTGATGGATCTAGTTCAAGAATGCATTTACCGAGGACCTGCTAGGTGCTAGGTAGTCTATTCCTAGGCAGATAGGAGGAGTCCTTACCCTCAAACTGCTCACAGAGAAGAAAATTGTATCGATAAATACAAAAAAGGCTGAGGAGACACACGCTTCACGAGAGCGATGATGGCAGTGTTTTGGGATGGAACTTGATGAAGATGGGATATCAAAATAACTCAGGGCCTTTTGCCTCATATCCAAAGTTCAGCAAGACAAATTCCTGCCTTTCCACTCTCTTATGCCCTGATACTCTGCTCTGGGGAAGCAGGGCATATGGTTTGTCTGGAAGTAAGGGGTTTCCCAGGATGCAGAAATTCCACTGCTAAAATCAGAAAGTCTCCAGCAAACTGGGATGAGTAGGTCACCTTAACGCCTGACAAAATAGTGACTTCCCAAAAGTAAGTAAGGAAAGCCAGCTTTGGATCAAGCACAGTACAGTATTCTCTTGGCTATTATTACGGTGGACTTCAAAAAAAATGAACTGACCCTGCAGCTCTCAACTCAACAAGCCCAAGAAGCACTCATAAGCAATAAGCAGGCCAATGGAAGGAATCAGGACTCTCCTCTAGTCACGCTCAACTTACCTCAAAGGTTCCTGAACTTCTATATCCACCTGGGTTTCGAAATTCTTGTAATTCTGATCTGTTTTCTCCAAAGTATCAAAGACCTTTGGAGTTGGTTTTATGTTGGGTCTCTGTGACTTTTACTTTGGGTCTTTCACTGATTTGGGTTTCACTGTTGCCTTCCTGAGTCTCCCCAATTAAGAAGACCTAGAGGAGGACAGCTACACGCAAAGCACTCAGCACTGCTAAGACAGAAGGAACTTATACAGAAAAGAAGGTACTGGAATCCATGTTTGGTTGCCAGTGCTGAGATGGCCACTTAAGAAATTCTCCAGATCTTTGGATGGAAAGTTTGAAATAATCAAGGGTGCCTGTCAAGACCTTTAGCTTTCACCACACAAACATCTTATCAGATGAATCACCTTCCGGATCTACCAACTGGGGTCTTTGTTTGGCTTGCACAACTAAAATTAGCCACCCATTCACAATCCATAATGGCTGGGGAATTATCTCATACACATGGGACAAAAGAGAGGGATCCGAAGAGGGGCCTCTTCTCTAAGTCGCATCCACGAGATTCTTCTCGTTAAAGAGATGCTCTCAAGCATCAAATTTGCTGCAATTACAGCAATCAAAAAAGCATTCAGCCTCCTTCCGCACCTGACAAGCCAGCTTATGCATTCTCCCAACAGTGGTGGGGTGGATGCTAATGAAGCTCCCACCCCCCTGGTTCCAGCTACTGCCATCAATACCACCCCGACTCCCACCCTCACAGCTGGCGTTGGTTCACAGTCCAAGGGACTCAGTCATGTCGACACCACATGGTAGACCTATAGCTGCCCAGACCCACGTGGGTTCACTGGTTCCTCAGGGAAAGAGGACAATTAGCCTTTGATATTGGCTTATATATCTCTACCCTCAAAGGCTGGAAGAGAAATGATTATGGACAACCTCCTCCTTTTTTAAGTTTCTAAGGGCTGATGAAGTTCCTACCGCGATAACAGGTGCAGGTGTAGCACCACGGAGAAGCCGGGGCTTGTCTGATTGCTGCATTGTGCCAGCTTCCATGGCATTTGAATGGGAGCTTTGTGAGTATACAGTCTCCCCAAATTGCAGGGACCCGCTGCTGCTGCTGGTGGAGGGGTGGGGCTATGTTGATTAAAGGCCCATTAACAAAGCGCAAATAACTCTCAACTTCCTCTTCTCACCTGCTTATTTGTTTTAGTAGAATGGCTCTTAGGAGAGCTGAAAATGTTATTTAATTATTCCTAAGCCCCATGCTGCTGCTACTAGGACTCCTTCCAGAGCATGCATTCCCCAGAAAGGCATCTGTAAACATTTTTGGGAACCGGTCCAGGCTTGGCAATAGATGTAAGATGTCTGCAAGTACTGCAAACAGGCTGATATTGAATTATCTACACGACCTTCTCTGTGCTACTCCCGGAAACACTGGCTATCCACCTGCGACATGCTTCCATCGACCTTCGAGGCTACTGACCCAGCTCCTTATTACTCACCATGTTTCTCGCAATCCCTGCTAAGAGTCTTTGAAAAACAGTATGCAAGTGTTTATTATTATTAGGGATGGTCACTTAGCCCAGTGGGACATTCTGTCATCTTTTCTCGGTTTCCTCATTTGTAAAATGGGGAGAAAAGGAATAACCAGAACTTCAACAGGTTATGATGACTCTCAGATGAGATAATGTTTGCAGAATACCTAACGTTTGATTGAGTAGATGCTCAGTTAAAAGTGCGGATTATTTTATTATTGTTTCTGTTATGTCGATTATTAGGTTATTTTTTAATAACTTTCTCCGGAATGTCTTTCTGTCTCTCAATTTGACAATAAGTTCTCCTAGAACAGGGTACTTCTAGATTTTCTATTTGTTTGCACAATTTACCAGGCAGCTAGAATGTGGCAAGAGCACTCAAGTGGGAGCCAGGATCCTCCGGCTGGAGTCTTGAAACTGCCCATTTCTACACCATTCCTCTCTCTGGTTGTCTTCCATTAGGTATCCTTTTGTTTCCTCTGTGCCCTCATTTCTCCTTCCCTCCTTAAATACCCACCCTCCTACCTTGGCCTCACCTATAAAAACCCCACTCCTTCTTCCAGTTCAAACCAAATGGACCCTATTCCATGAATCCCTTCTCTGGTTGCCCAGCCTACATTGGCCTCTTTTCCCAGACTTACATTTATGCATTTCATGTTTTCTACATTTATGCAACACTTTAGGGCAAAGGTTGGCAATCAATGGTCTAGTGGCCAAATCTGGCCTTCTCTTTTTGCCTGGCCTAGAGCTAAGAATGGTTTTTGTATTTTAAATGGTTGAAAAAATTAAAAAAAAAAAATAATAATATTCTATGAAACATGAAAATCATGTAAAGTTTCAATTTCAGTGTCCATAAATAAAGTTTTATCAGAATATGACCAAACCCATTTGTTATGTATTGCCTGTATTGCCTTTGCAATACAATGGCAGAATTGAGTAGCTGCAACAGAAACTGTGTGACCAAAAAACTTGAATTGTTGACTGTCTGGCCCTTTACAAAGAAAGGTTGCTGACCCCTGCTTTAAAGTGTAAAAGCCTCTTCACAGTTGCATATTCATTTCGTTCTCATAATCGGCCTATGGTAACATCTTCATTTTCAGAAGCTCAGAAAAGTGAAGCTAGTTGTTCAAAACTGCACAGCTCTGAGGTGGCAGATCCGGTTATCCCCAACCTACTCTCCTGACAACACCCAGACCTGTATCGCTCTTCAAGTCAGCCAACATTTCAGGTAACTCTTTAAGTTTGGAATCTATTCTCCATCACGTGCCTCACTTAGCATCTTCAAGGAGCATCCTCAAGAAATGTGGGCACATGGAAATGCAAGCTTGCATTACAGTGGCTCCCCAGTCTACCTGAAATGGGTTGTAGTTGTTAGCAAATGAAAGTCATTAATAACCAGTAAACGGTCCTTGCTTTTGGGTAGTGCTGGAGCTGGTTGGGTTGTGTCTTGCCAACTGTAACTCCTTCCTTGGCTAACTCTGATAAGGTTTAATTGGGGGTCAGGGGGTGACATGCTGATGACCACATATTGCCAGCAAAATGTACAAAAGATCAGCAGCTACTCTTTGGGAGGGACGGATGGAGACCCCAGCCCCAATCCAAACCATTCTCAAGCAGGTGACCACCTGCCTATCCCCCTTCCCTAGCTTCCTGCTGTCCTCCCTGTCTCCCGAGCTTGTATGCTGAGTATTCTTAGTTTCTCCCTCACTGGTCCTTGATGTTCAGCTACATTCTTCACCCACACTCTAGGGATCTATCTCCTCCTCTCCCAGGGGCTGGGTGACTCGGGGTAAGTTACTTGTCCTCACTGAGCTCAGTGTCCTCATTTGTTAAATGGGGATAATACCTCTACTTTTAGTATAGATGATATGATCACACTTGATAATTTATGTCAAATGTACTGAGCACAGTGCCTGGAATATTGGCTAGACTCAATAAGTGATGATACAGAGGTACTACTGTATCTTCATTTTGAGTCTTGGCAAAGGTAAGCACTGAGCCTCATCCTAGGAGTCTGTTTTTTCTCCCAAGAGCTTTAATACTTGTACATAACCTTGTATCTATCCTTGACCTCCAGTTTTCAAGTTCCCCAACATTTCTTCATTGCTCATTTGTCAGGAAAGCCAAAATGTCTGTTGATATGATTCCTGCCCTGGAGAGGTAGTGGTGGTTCTGAACCAGAGTTGTAGCCTGTTGGTGGGAATGCTAGGTTCCCTGAAATGCCCTCCATAACCACTGAGGCCACTAGTTAAGTGTTGCTGCAGCTCACAAACCAGGATTCCTAGGTTGACACATAAAATTAATCTTCAGTGATAGCATACATAAATACTCTTTCCATTGTCTCTCTCTGACAATTGCTATTTTGTATGTCTTCCTAAACAAGTGTATTTGAGGAGGTAAAGCAGTTGGAGAGACACAGGATGTTTCTTTCTCTGTCCAGAGTGGCCTTATAATAGTAATATATCCTTTTGCGGGGGGTAAAACTGTATTGATTGTATAAAGCAGTTTTCATTCCACACTCATATTGGTTTCTCACATAGGACCAGTAGTCAACTGGTCCAATAAACTCATTTTTCAGATTGGGAACCTGTAACCTAGATGGGAGAGGAAGCCTGGCCACGGTTATCCCACACAGTGAATTTGTGGAGAGCCAGGGAGCTGAGTAGGTCTCTTAGATTCCAGTCCAGGGTTTTCTCCTCTCCTTAGTCAAGATTTGTACAACCCGCAAGTAATGAAACCAGATTCAGGAGTTGTTTTGAGTAAATATGGTATTCTTTTAATCAAGGGTCTGTAGGGAAAAAAACGTGAAAGACTGATGTTTGGTTGTTCTGATTAGCTTAGCCACCTGGGTTATCTCTGTTTCTCCTTGTCTTTGACTAAGCTATTTACAACTCTGTACAGATGGAAATTCAGCTCTAGAAAACTGACAGTTCCTGTCCATAGAAGTGCAAAATGAATATAATGAAATGTAACTGATTGTTGACCTGTAGAAGGTGACCACTTTTACTTCCTTTTGTAAATTTATTTCAGCATTCCATATTTGACAAAAAATGTGTGGTACTATGAGTTTGCTTTTGAATTCTTTGTATCCCTCATTAATTTTACTGAGTCAAATAAGACCGTTGGCATGCATTCATTGTATGTCTGTATGCGAATCATGATTATATCCTGTCTTAAAATGTATTCATTGATAGGTCTTAGTGTGAACAATGCCTGAACCCCATTTTCCTACACTTCACTAGGTTCCTGCCCCTCACTCAAAGAATAATCTGAAGGTCTGGGCGCTTCTGAACGTCATGGAGAATAATAGCTCATTTGATAAAGTGCTTTTGTAATGTTTACAAAGCACCTTTACTTTCATCATCTCACTTGATTTCTACAGTCAGCTTGCGAGAAGCAGATGCTATTCCCATTTCACAAATGGGAAAAACGAAGGCCAGAGAAAAAACCATGTTTTATAAAAACCAAAGTCTTACTGCCGTAGAAGGGGAGCCATGACCTCAGCTTTATGCTCTTCCCCAAGCCGTGTCTTCCCACTGAGAAATGCTGTGAACGCCACAGGGCAGCAGGAGCCCAGGGTGGGAGAGCTGCTGGTTCAGAAAAAAAGGGCCAAGAATCTGGATGTAATGGAAGTTCTGAGAAGTCACAGTTTTACCACCAATGTTATTCAGCTCCCTTTTTCATTTTTCCCCTTGAGAACAAAAGCTTGTTTTACATTTTAATGAATTTAATTACCACATGGAGATCTGAAGAGATAGAAAAGGAACTGGCAGTGAGGATGCAGTGATGGTCTATTGAGCAGCATTTGAATTAATTTGGAGTTTTCATCCCTGTGATTAGTGTGGTTATTAGTGTTAATACTTGAAGTTCGTGTTAACAGGGTGTTACTACGAATTTGAAGATTAAAACAGGTCTGACTTCCTAGTATTTGTTTACTTATTAATCAGTCCATTCATAACTGCTACGGTGCTGACATATAAAATGCCCTCCTGCATCCAACTTCTCAGCTTGACTTAATAAAGAATAATCCTGGGTCTCATTTAGTGAATATTTAATGCTAATAGGTTGTCCTTATCTATTTTGGTGACTTCCCCACTGTGGACATTCTCTCCTTTGTCCTCAGACCACCATGGAGAGGCAGATAAAGGCTCAGAGCTATGGAAACAGTCTGAATTGGGACTGAGAATACCAGATCTCTGTTCCCTTGAACTCTTGGAGTGACTCTGGAAAAACCATTCCTCCTCTCTGGGTCTCAGTTTCCCTTCTATAATATAAAAGGTTTAGATGAGATGATCTCTGTTTCATTTCATTTGTATGGTTCAGGGAGCAAAGAAAAATGGAGAGATGCCTGGAGAGTCATAGAAATGTAAAAGTTGTGACTAAGAAATCCTCTACCCATATACACTAATTTTTCATGAATTTGCATGTCATCCTTGCGCAGGGACCATGCTAATCTTCTCTGTATCATTCCAATTTTAGTATATGTGCTGCCGAAGTGAGCACACTAATTTTTCAATAGAGGACAATGAGACTAAAACAGGTTAAGACGTCCAAGGTCAGATAGTAGGTTATCAGAACCTGAACCTGAATGCAGATTTCCTAATTCCTAATCGGGTGCCATTTGCTTTTTTCCCTTTAGTTATAACATAGTTTTAAAATAGAGTAAATAATATATCAGACAAGGAGCCGCCTGTGAAATTTCCACCTAGTTGGCATAAATGGTAAATTTTGCTGTATCCTTTCTCCCTCCTTTCCTCCTCTTTTTCCTTCCTTCCTTCCTTCCTTCCTTCCTTCCTTCCTTCCTTCCTTCCTTCCTTCCTTCCTTCCTTCCTCTCTATTAACATAACATTAAAATACAGCTGAATCCCAAATCCTCAAACAATCATCCTCATAAGTAACTACCATCCCGAGGTTTGTAGTTATTATTCCTACGTTGTTGTTAATATTTTTATTACACATGAAGTATTGGTTTTCTATTTGATTCATTGGACTTTATTCTTTTTTTCCCTCTCTATTGGTTTGATACTTTCTATCTCTTCTCTTTTAGGTGTTACCCTTACATGTTTAATATGCCCACTTGGCATTCAAAATGATTTCCATTTAATCAGAATATCTACCCTCCCCCTAAGCAGAACCACCAATAATTCTTATCCTAAATCCCAATGTAACTGGTTGTCAACAATTTTGTTCTGCCTGTTTTAAATATCCTTAATTAGTCATTATTTTTAATAGTTTGTGCTTATTTAGATTCAGACACATTGCTTATACACCTTTTCTCCTCATTGTTTCTTGTATATCACTGCTTCAACACATGGAGGATAATACTCCATTGTCTCGTAGCAGTTCACAACACCACAAGGGAATCTCATAGGCATCCTCTGAGGCACAGAGTCCAGAAACTACTTATCAGCATTTTACAGATGAGGAAACTGCTCCTCAGGTTAACAGGGTCAAAGCTGCCTTTCAACCCAATCTCCCAATTCAGTGCAATTGACCCCATACCACCGGGTGAGATAACTGATTTCAAAATGCTTAGAGACAAGACAGAGAAGAAAAAGGGGGGTAGGGGAGAGACTACTACAAGGTAGATGTGACCGCTGCAAGATAGAAAATGAAGAACAAATAAGGGCTTTAGGAAGCTAGGAAGGCTATGATATGATAGGGTGGGGCAGGGGGTGCCTGGAAAGGCAAAACACAAGAAGACTTGATGGAGGGGCATTAAACCATGCACACTTTAAAATTCTTCACCTTGAAAAATAAAAACCATTAGCCCAACAACAATACAAATGGTTTCAGACTATGTCAGCATGTTGCACTATATCTCCATTCCACAAGCAATTCTTATACACCTAGTACATGTGGGGAGTTGATCACACTGAAAGGAAAGCTGTGACATGCCAGGAAAGCAGCCTGAATTAGGGAAAGGTAGCAGTTTATCAGACCTGTGGTCCAGCCCTGACACCAAAAAAAAAAAAACGGCCTTGGGTTGTTTGTTTTCCCTTCAGCTTTAGATCCTTCTTCTCCACACCAGGAATCTAAATTCCTTCCCTGCTCCAACAGTCTGAATTTGAATAAGAAGGATGTTAATCCACTCTGTTGTCTTTTCTTTCATTACTCATCCTCTTTTTTATTGTTTTACTATTTTCTGCCTTTCTTTCTCCTTCTTTTGGGATTGCTCCTCTCTCCCCTCCCTCATGGTTATTCTCCTTCTCACATTTAGTGTCTGCATATTTTCTTCCTCATTACCTAAATACATGTAAATTGATGATGCGGAAGCAATTTTTTAAATTGGTTAAAATGTGCCACGTCAAACATGACGAATTCTTCTACTTTTGGATTCCTCATGATTTTAATCATCCCAAATCAGCCATTCAAGAAGTGACAGCATGAGGACCACATTCTTTTAGCATCAATTTTTTTGTTTTTCTTCTGATGGTGTGTGTGTGCATGTGTGTGTGTGCATGTGTGTGTGTGCGTGTGTGTGTTGTGTTCACCAAGTTGTTAATGAGTGTGGGCATTCTTTAACTCACCAAATGGCATTGAGCCCCTGTGTGTGCCAGCACTGAGGAGGTTGGGGAGGTTGAGATGGGGGAGATAAAAAAAATGGATGACGTCTAGTGTCTGCAGTCAGGTTGGGACTTGGGTACTCGGTGGATGAGAGCACAAAGGCATGGTTAGGGGTAAAGAAGGAAGCTTTGGCTGCATTATGATAGTATTTTAGCCCAAGACCCAAGAATGCCTTACTCTTGTCTTCAGCACCAGGTTCTGGGCTGTTGTTGAACACAGAATGTGCAGCAGCCTGGGCACAAAATTGCCCCCTGGGGTCTGATAATCCCTGCAAAGCCCTGTCTGTTAGAAGCTGATTTGGAGAACAAGAACTAGGACTATTAACTGCCGTTCTGAGCACCAAATCTCTGTCTTGGGACTCACACATTCAGGAACATCGTTGCAAAGAGAGAGAAAAAGAATTAGGCCCCAGAGTGACCTTAAACTTGCTTATTCAATCGGCCACGAGTGGAAGCCAAAGACCAACAAAGCTGGCCAATCTGGCCTGGGCTTCAGGCAAAAAAGCAAGAGAGAACATAGCACACATAGGGTGCTGCTTGTAAAAGATACAGTCAGCAAGGCCACAAGTAAACTGTACTCATTGAATGTCCAGGCTCTGGACAGTTAGGAAATTCTCCCACCTTTGAAAGATGGCATAGCTGGAGAGGGAATGCTCCCCACTACCAAGAATAGGTGGCATTCCCATCAACCCAGGAGGGGTTACTGACCTGATGTAGCTTTAATGAGTTTATAGGAGGAAAAAGAATACTTTTTCTTCTATCAGGGCCCTGGATAAAAGATATTGCTAATGAGGTGAACAGATTCAGGATGCAATTGTGGGCTCAATCCCACTTCAGGTTATATGAACAAGTTTAGAGACATGAGCAGGGAATTGCATCGGAGACGGTGGGGAATTATTTTCTGATTCCTGAGTAAATGCTCAGATGGAGTAAAGTGGCTTGCCCATGACTACACAGTAGAACAAAAGCACAAATAGGTCTTCTGACTCCAGGTCTGGGGTTCCTTCCATATCATCACAGCTTCAGGGTAATAGGCACTGATCTAGGTAATTGGTAGTAGCGGAGCCACAGCAGGCGAGCAGAACACCTGGGGAGAAGCTGTGAATGAAAGATGGAATTCCTGTCCTTGGGGAGAGGGCAGGACAGAGGAAAACGGAAAAAGCACAACAAGGGCTTAATCAGAGAGGAGATGGGGACAAGACTGGTTTTCCAGGAAGGCCCACAGAGATGAGAAGGTGAGGCCCAGGTGGGGTTTGATAGACCAAGACAGGAGCCCCCACTGGGCCACTGTGACTGTGTCAAAGGGCTCCTACAGCCAGCCCACTTGGGGAATGACTCTCTAGCTAATCCACCAGGGTTTCAGAGAATCAACCGGTATGCGCTGTGTTACAATATCCATTTGTGAAAAATATTTTTCCCTGAATTGAAAACAGGTAAACTTTCCTTATCTGGAGGGAGAAATGGGCCCTTTCAGAAAATCTAAATAAAGTGGGAGCCTGTGCCTCCCTGTCCCTTTAGCAAGCATGCCATAAATGTCACATCTTCTCACACCACACTAGAGTTATGGGGACAGAGCCAGGAGTGCAGTTTCCAGGCTCTCAGCCTCACATGGAAAGGTGCTGGCTCAGGTAGTAAATGGCCGTCAGCTGTGGCTAATTGGCCGTCAGCTGTAACCAGTGAGCCATTGGCCACTACTATAACTGTTGTGGCTACGCTAGCAGCAAATGGGGGCTGGCAAGAAGATGGTGGCTGAGCTAACAAGAGCGGATTGCAGAGAGGCGGATGCCGCCAGAGAGAATATAGTGATATGACTCCCCTATCTATGGCTCCATGGGTGTTCCTTTTTGGCCTCACCATATCCTGCGTTCTCTTGTGGAGAGCGGGAGCAGAGACCCCGCATGACACCCTGTGTGACAAACATGTTCACTAATCAGGGTCCAGGGGTTTTATTGGGGTCTTATTCACAGAGGTTTGACTATGACCATGCCAGTAACATTGTGGCTTTGGAGTGAGATGATGGTTTGAAGACTGGTTTTGCCCCCTCACTAATTCCATGGTTCTAGATAAGTTATTTAACTTCTCTGACCCTCAGTTTCCTCTTGTATAGCAAAGATAATACCTACTTTATACTGTTCATCTAAAGGTAAGATAGAATAACCTGCCCACAGCATTCAGATAGAGAAGGTGCTCAGTGAAAAGTGCAATTGCTCTTGGTGCCATTTGTTATTCACTGCGATGTAAGTTATCTGCTGTAGAACAGTAATTCCTAAACTCTAGTGGGTATACAAATCACTTAGGGTTTTTTTAAAAAGTGTGGACTCTCCATCTCATCCCACTTCAAGAGATTTTGAGGTGGGGCTCTGAAATATGCATTTTGCAAGTATCCCCAGCTGATTCTGATGAAGTGGTTCCATGATAACACTTTGGAAAAAATACTGCCGTAGAATTAAACTTTAAGTTTAAAACCTGATCTCTCCTGGTTCATGGCTGTCAAAACCATCCAGGTTAGACTTCTATCCTAAAGATTTCCAGCTCCTCTTCCTCATCCTTATCCTCTCTTTCAACCTCAAGTGCAAGAGGTAGCTATACCTGCTACTGTTATTACCATCACCTTTGGTATCTCCCAGTGTAGTGGCTGCCAACTTGGGTAGCATATTACAATCCCTTGGAGAGCTTTCAACCATCCTGATGCCCAGGCCACACCCCAAACCAATTAAGTCAGGACCTCTTGGTGGCCTTAGGCGTGGGGTTCGGGGAAGCTTGCCGGGTGATTTCAATGTGCAGCTGAGTATCACTGCTCTAAATCTGCTTTCCTATCTTCCTTTCAAATCTTCTCCTTCACCTAGTTTCCATCCTGTGCCTTATACCTGGGTATTTCCTCTCTTTCAAAATTTTTGGCTGGGTTCATATAACAGGTTTCTTCATTTTACTGTAATTTTCTTCCTCCCTGATCCACACATCCCTCTTACTTGGCTCCATTTGGCATTGGTCCTACCCACAATTCTGTCCAAACTTTCAGGACACAACACAGTAGCCCTAGGTATCTCTACTTTGTCTCGACAGGGGGGATCATATGGAAACATGTCTTTCAAACTTTTTTTGCCATTTCCTCCTGCTAGAGTGTTTTCCCTGCTCTTCCCTATTTATTCTGCCAGAAATCATGCAAAGTTCTCCTTCTCTTTGAAGCCACCTTTGACTATGCCATTCCAAGGTAAAAAGACCCTTATTCTTAACTTCTCTAATAGCATTTAGATCACATGGTATGATATTATATCTATATAATGAGAGGAGGAGGTATATGGTAACAGCAGTCACCAGAACTTCTTGTGGGAAGGGAACTATACTTATTTAGGAAAATTATGAGTGATGGGGGTAGAAGCTTATACTGAGAGGGATGTAGAACAGATCAGAACTACTTTGCTCAAAATCAAAGAGGGATTTTTATTACCCCAGGGGAATAAAGGAGGTCAACCACTCTGGATGTGCCCCACACCATGATTTCCTTAAAATCCTGCTTAAAAAGTCTATAAATCATTACAAAATATTTGATAAGTGTAGATTTCTCAGGTGCTGCTAAAGGGTCAGAGTCCAGGGTGTTACAGGGAAAGACAGTTACATCGGCACTGGCATAGACAAGAAGCAGAGGGCTCTAGTGAAAATCTAAGGAAGGGCTTTGGAACATCACGTGTTGTGGAATGTGGATTAAGACCAGGTTTAACCAGACCTCCACGGAGCAGCGATCTTCTCTCTGGATCCCATTTGAGCATCCTCTGTGCCCACTGAACTATGACTTTTCTAATGGCAGGGCCTGTCTCCACTGTATCCACATTTTTCTAGTGCCTCGCACAATTCTTGGTACACGGAATGCTCTAAATAAGTGTTTGGAGAATGAGCACTGCACACAGCACGCAATGCAGGCTTTCCCCTCAGGTCAAAGGGAGCACCAAGGAAACTGTACTGCCTATGGCTATGTTTTGCTCAGACTGAAATCTCTTTCCTTCTCCACTTAGATGCTATTGAACTTGTTTCTCCAAACTCTGTTACTAAAAATTTGATGAATTTGAGCTCAAAATGATATTTCAAAATTCCCTGTTCCCAAACACATAGCTCATCAGAAATGCCTCCCACTATTTACAGTTTTGCTTCATTGAAATATGATCATGCCAGGCAGAGAGCGACGTGTATTCAGTGGAATTCAATTTTCCTGATCACTGGCCCCATCGATCAGTCTGTTTGCAAAGGGCTGATGCAAGCGTTAAGTCACCTCTTACAGACGGTGGGTGAACCGCTCCCATTATTGCTGCATGTGAAAGCCTTGTTAGACTCTAATGACGGGATTCTTCATTATTGTTGTTTTAAGCTTTATTGAGATTCTATCATGGGCCAAGAGTTTTTACTATGTGTTCATATTTAACCTTCATAACTGACGTTTTGTGGGTCAAGAGTTGGAGACTTAGAGAATTTGGGGGGGAATTATCCGTGGTTACAGAGCTGGCAATGTGTACAGCCAGGATTCAAATGCAGTTCTTTTGATTCTAAAAGCGAGTACCGTCCATTATGTTAGATTTTCTTCTTGGGAGTTGTCTTAGGGCCAGGCAGGGGAGGCAGAGAAAGGTGATTAAGAAAGGAATTCTAGACAAGCTGAAGGGGAAGAAGAGTGACTGTGGTTTATTATTTAATGAACTCATGGCTTTTCATTGCCTCTTGCAATCTCCACTGTGCCTGTGTAGACATTTGTTACTGCAGCCAGAAGGCCACACTTGGCCACGGAGCTGTTCCTCCCCATGTAATATGAGCTCCTTGAGGTGCACACCAAGCACGAGAACTCAGGGCAGTGCCCAGACCCAGAGGATTGATGAGCAAATACCTGCGACAGAGGCAGTTGCTTGAGGGCAGGGCTATGCAAATGGAAGCCCAGGGAAGGAACCTTTGTGGATCCTGCAGGAAAGCAGCTTCCTCACTGGGTTTACCAGAGGGAATAACCGGGGTATCTGACTCAGAGGTCAGAAAACAGAGGGACCCACCCAGAATTCTAGTAAACCTGGTAGCTTTGCCAACCTAAATCCACCTCAGGATAAAGCCTACAAGCTCCCTTTTCTAACCCAAGCAGTCAGAAAAGTGGGACCTTGTAGTTACCCTCAGTTCATGAAATGCATGGAAAATCTCAAAGAGAATCATGTTTTTGTTGCACAGGCAAAACTTGAGAAAGGTTGGAAGCAGGCTTCTCTTTTCAGGTAATAATTGTATCTGATATCAAAGTCAAAACTAATCAATAATTGCCACCGATTTCTCTGAAAACTGAATCTTACATCATGAATTTTCTCTCCACAGGTAGGGTAGAGTTATTTTGTTTTATCAGAAAGTCTTGGTGTTTTCATAGACCTTTGGATTTGTCTACAGGGCCTGGTTAACAAAGGATGGGATCACATATGAGACGCAAAGCAAACCTGAAGTAGGTGGGGCTGATGCTATTATTTCCATTTCACAGATGAAGAAACAGAGTATGCATGACTTCTCTAAGTTCACACAGCTAAATAATGTGGCTTTGGGAGAAAGCTGTGTATTCTGTTGTCCAGTTCAGTATCATGCTATGCATGAAGGCTTGACTCCTGCCAATGTCCTATGATCACAGTCATATTTTTCTCATTCAACCTTGAATCTAATTTTGAATCATATTCATTTCTCTTAAAAAAAGAAACCAGGATAGGTATATAAATGGAGCCACTTTAAAATGGAGCCACAGCTGCCACTGTAGAGGAACTTCTTTGTACGTCTTATGCCTCACACATTTGGAATATTAAAACAGGGCAAAGTAACCTTTGGACTAGGTCTAAAGCAAATTTGTGTCTTAAAGAACTGTTTGAAAATACAAGAAAGCAGATAATATGACTACCAGATTGAAAATGGAAAACATTGTTTAGAATTAACCTCACTATGTTAGCTTATCTGCATCAATAGAAATGTCTTCTTTCTTTTGATGTAATGTTCCCCTTCCCTTTCTCATAAATACCCCCCACTTTTGTCTCCTAATTAAAACACTACCTGGGCTTTTCCTTGAATCAGTGCTTCCCAAATAGCTATTCTTTTTTGATCTGAAATAAATGCTTGTTGCCTCTCACTTTGGCCTTTTATTTTTATTTTTAGGTTAACACGTGCAAACTGCTATTTTAAATACAATCTGACCCCACTCTGAATAGAGAAACTTGAAGAAGCTAATCTGGGGGGCAGCAAAAGGTCATCATAGATTCAGTGTCTGAAAACCCAATACAGATTTCAACATTCAGGTTGTGATGCAAAGTCTTAAATAATCTTTCTAATCTTACTAATGGCTAACTCTTCCTCCCAACTCAGCTGATAAAGTCTAATGACATTGAAGGTTGGAATAAACACTGTAGGTCAACTATTTCATTGTTTTGCTCTCAGTCAGGCTAAATATTCCTTTTGGACAGCAAGTATCCGAGTTTCAAAATGTGTGTGTGTGTGTGTGTGTGTGTGTGTGTGTGTGTGTGTGTGCGTGCACTTGCATGTATACTATTTCCAAGCCCTAATAATTATAAGGTAAAATTTAAAACAAATATTATTAAGAAATATGGCCTAGAAATTGATTAATCACCTTGATAGTTCTAATTGAAAAAAAAAAATGAGATAGTTGAGAATTGCCTGAAGTCTAGCTGAACAGAAGTCCTATAACTAAGGACATACAGAAATCATGTAGATACTGATATGAGGAGAACAGATGTGGAACTGGATGGTCTCACACCCACAGTTAAAAATTAAGAGAGTTATCTCGGCTGTGGAGGTCAGCCCTGAGGAGCGAGGAGCTCCAGCCCCACACTAGGCACCCCAGCTGAGGGTCCCACTGCCAGGAAGAGAAGTCCCCATAACTTCTGGCTATGAAAACCAGCAGAGATTTTGGCTGAGTGAGACAGAGGGCTGCTGGAGTGAGTCCCAGTTGTTCTAATTAAATGGTCTGCACACAGACTTACTCTCTGATGAATTCACTCACTCTGAGCCCCAATGCTGGGGCAACAGCTTGAAAGGCTCCAGGGACATATGAGAAGAAACTGAGTGATCTGACTTCAGAGCAAAGGCTGGAAGGGCAGCTTTCTCCCAGACAGAAATGCTGACAGCATCCACTGTTCCTTAGTTGAGCCCTCCTCTGACCCAGCATGCAAATGCAGGTAGGCACCATATCTTAGTCAACCTGGATAATACTGTTTGCCCTGCCCTGCTGATCCCCTGAGACCCCACCCCACCCAACTTGTAGTCCCACCCAAGCCACTTCTAGTGGCTTTTCCATACAAATGTCCTGTCTTGGCTCATGGTGTGGGCTTTCCTAAAAATCTCTCAAAGGTCTGAAAACCCCAAACAAGCAGCCTCTGGCCTCTGCATGCCCCTACCATTTGCTGAGCAGCCTCAAGCCTGGCATTGGTGGCAGCCAGCCTTGGTTTGAGGCTTGGACTCTCCCAGGCACCCCCAAGCCCACGTGGGTAGTGGCCATCTGTGGATTGCTTTGTGGCTCATGCCAGGTGTCCCCAGGCAAGGCACAGACTGCAGCTAAACTTGACCTACAGTGGGGCCCCTCCCAGGTGGCCGTGGGCTGGCATGCCCAGTGGTTGGCTTTGGACACAGTTGGAGCACCACCTGGCTACCTTTGCAGATGACACACCCGAAGGGCAGACTTAACAGGCACCAGAGCCCTGATGAAGCTAATCCTGCTCCATAGGCTTCAGCCCCCGCATAACAGCTTCTCCACTGTAGTCACAGCCAGTCCTCACAACCACTCAACCTGAGGGTCAATCCCTCCAATTGACATATAAACAGCAACCAACGCTCAACTACAACAGGAAAGCACAAGCAATCCACATAAGAGACATACCTGGAGCACCCAGCTCAGGTGACCAGGGAGATTGTGCCTCTGCACCCCACAGGGCAGTTACTACATAAAGTCATGCTGCCAAGACTGGGAAGCATAGCAGCCATATGTAATACATAGAAACAAACACAGGGAGGCAGCCAAAATGGGAATACAAAGCAACATGTCCCAAATAAAATAACAAAACAAAGCTCCCAGAAAAGAACTAAATAAAATGGAGACAAACAACCTACCAGATGCAGAGTTCCAAGCACTGGTTGTAAAGATGCTCAGTGATCTCAGGGAGAATTTCAGCAAAGAGGTAAGAAACATAAAAATCGAGATAGAAAATATGAAAAAGAACCAGTCAGAAATGAAGACTATAATAACTGAAATAAAGAATACATTAGAGGGAATCAATGGTAGTTTTGATGAAGCAGAGGATCAAATCAGTGATTTAAAAGATAAGGTAGCAGAAAACACCCAATCAGAACAGCCCAAAGGATCCAAACAAATGAGGATAGTTTAAGGGGCCTCTGAGACATTAAGTGTACCAACATTTGCATCATAGGGGTACCAGAAAGAGAAGAGAGACGGCAAGGAATTGAAAACCTATTTGAAGAAATAACAATGGAAAACTTCTCTAACCTGGTTAAGGAAATAGACACACAAGTCCAGGAAGTGCAGGGAGTCCCAAACAAGATGAACTCAAAGAGGCCCACACCAAGACACATCATAATTTACATGCCAAAGGTTAAAGACAAAAATGACGATCTTAAAAGTGGCAAGAAAAAAATAGTTCTTACCTGCAAGGGAGCTCCCATAGGACTCTCAGCTGATTTCTCAACAGAAACTTTGCAGGCTGGAAGGGATTGGCATGAAATATTCAAAGTGATGAACTGCAAAGAACTGCAACAAAGCAAAGCTATTATTTAGCATCAAAGGACAGATATACAGCTTCCCAGACAAGAAAAAGCTAAAGCAGTTCATCACCACAAAACCAATATTACAAAGAATCTTAGAGGGACTTCTTTAAGACAAAAATAAAATGAAATAAATAAAACATGAATAATAAAATGGCAATAATTGCATATCTATCAACAATTACTTTCAATGTAAATGGATTAAATCCTCCACAAAAGACATAGGGTGGTTGACAGGGTAAGAAAACAAGACCCTTACATCTGCTGCCTACAAGAGGCTCACTTCAGATTGAAAGACATACACAGACTGAAAGTAAAGGGATTGCAAAAGATATTTTATGAAAATGGAAACAAACAAAAACTGGGGCAACAATACTTATATCAGACAAAATAGACTTTAAAACAAAGGCTATAACAAAAGACAAAGAAGGATCCAATAATCCCACTTCTGGATATTTATCCAAAGAAACGCAAAATACTACGTTGAAGAGACATAGGCATCCATATGTTCATTGCAGCATATTTACAATAGCCAAGATTTGGAGGCAACATGGTTGTCCATCAATGAATGAAAGGATAAAGAAGAGGTGGTACATATGTACAACGGAATATTACTCAGTCGTAAAAAAGAATGAAATCTTGCCATCTGCAACAATATGGATGGACCTAGAGGGTATTATGCTGAGTGGAGTAAGTCAGACAGAGAAAGACAAAAAACATATGATTTCACTTATATGTGGAATCTAAAGAACAAAATACATGAACAAGCAAAATAGAAACAAACTCCTAGATACAGAGTACATTTTAATGGTTGCCAGATGGAAAGGGGGTGAGGGGATGGGTGAAAAAGAGGAAGGGATTACAAAGTACAAATTGGTAGTCACAAAATAGTCTTGGGGATGTAAAGTACAGCATAAGGAATATAGTCACTAATATTGTAATAAATATGTATGGTAGCAGATGGGCACTACATTTATCGGGATGATCACTTTATAAGCTATATTAATATCTAATCACTATGTTGTACACCTGAAACTAATGTAATATTGCATGTCAACTCTAATTGATACATTTTTAAAAATCACTAGAAAAAGCAAAAAAAAAAGTTCTGAAAAGAAATGAACAGGTAGAGCAACACATCAACACTGACGCACAGCATCAGTAATCTCTAAAATGTATAAAGGGTATTACAGTTCGTTAAGGACTTTCACCCACTAATATCTCCACTTTGACTCTCGACACTATCTATGAAGTAGGAAAAATCAGCATTTTTTTAAAATGAAAAAACAGAAAAGTAGAACCGTATCTAGAGTCCAGTTTAGGAGCCTGTAGTCCAGAACCTTCTCCTATGCTTTCATTTCCACATGCATTTGAGCCTTCACTTACAGAGTGCTTACCAGCATAAGAAACCATTAAAAGTGCATTATGTTGACTCACTTAATATCTAGATGTTTATACTCTGATTCAAAATACAATTCAACTTCATCAGTTTTATACCCACTAAAATATAATGCATGGTGTGTCTTGAACGGGGGTGTTAATTACAAAACAAAAGCTAACCATAGGCTATGTAAATGGTGCAATTTAAAAAGTTCGTGCTACATTTGTACAACACAAAATACTTTCTCCCATACAATCTCTTTTTATCCTTATCAGAGCCCCATGAAGCGGGTGTTATGATCCCCATTTGACACAGAGGGGAAGCCAAGGCCCTGTTTCCTGGAATTAAGTCACATTGGCCATCAGCTGTCTTTTGATGAGAAGCCATGCTGCTTGTGCTGGTGGGTGGTAGATGTTGGGAGGGAAGCAGGAAGGGAAAAAATAAGGGGTGGGGAATGGGGTGGAGGGAAAACCCAACGGGTGGGGGTTGGGGGTTGGGGGTGGCTCAGAGGACAAAGCCCTAGAAGCAAGGTGAAGGCTAACTTTCAGTAGCCCCAGGATCAAGGCGAGGCAGTCTTTTGCTTTGTGCTTCAGCCTCTACTGGCGTTTGTGCTCCTCACTTTTCAGATTTATACTCCTTCACCACGCACCCTTTATGTGCTCAAGAGGCTGGGCACACAGATATTTTTCTTGCAGGGCCCATGTAATGCTATCTACACCCACACTCTGGAGCCTGATAAGAAAAGACGACAGGATGGGAGGGAGCTGGGAGACCAGCAGCCATTGTCTCCCGTGGCAGCCCGATGGGATGGAATAATTCCCGGAATGCATAACCTGAAAGGTGTGTATCCTCTTAATTCATGGTGACTGCTCTGCTACATCCATAGCTGGGTGCTGGGACCACCTCACTCAATTCAGCACCTTCTCATGCTGGTGCCTTTGGTTAAGGTGAAGTCACAAATCATGGGCCAGGACTTTAGGGTTCCAATCACCACTTGGCAAGAAACCCAGCCTTGACATTTAATTTTTTTATTTTAACAATTATTTATCAAACACTGAAAATCAGCACTGGGAACAGAGGTAAAGTTTTATTTATTTAACAAACACTTATATGACATTTGCTTTATGCTAGGCACTGGTCTAATTGTTTCATTTACTATTTTAACCTCATTCCAACAATAAGAAGGTTATTATTATCCCCATTTCACAGATGAGAACATTAAGACACAGAAACATTAAGACACTTGCCTGAGGTCACACAGCTAGTGACGGTTAGAGCTGGAATTTGAGTGAATGCTCTTAACCACAGTCTTTCAAAATCTCTGCCTTAAATATTTTGTAGTCCAGAGGGCCGCACAGACATATAAGCATGGTAGATTATAATGACTGTTGTGATAGAGATGTGTGCAAGGTACTGTAGAGAAAGAGTTTGAACAAGTTGTACTGGCTGTTGGAACAGTTATACTGCTCTGCACTTCTCCAGGCCTGGCAGCTACTATCCTCGACCTCCTTCCACCCATTCGCATTAGCCCCTACTGACCTGGTCCCATATATAACTTAAAGACCAGCCCTATCCTTGTCATAGGGATTTAAGACTCCCTATGCCAGGATTGCAGGGCACATGGCATCAAGACAGCCCAGTCTCTGGTCCTGCTTAGGTCCACGCTTTCTAAAGGGGTGTCTTCTGCATTAATCTTTTGACAAAGCCCCCACGTTATATCACTGGTCCAGTACATTCTGTTCGTGCCTTGGCCCATGTTTGGGCTCTCTAGAAAGTACCCTGATCTTTCTCTGTTTCAGATGAACAAGAAGCGGTTCTGGCTGTAATGTGTGAGTCCTCAATAAGACCAAGCCTCCGTGTACTCTCCCAGCTATTCAAGTAGGTGGTCCAGTGAGGGGCGGTGCTTCAGGTATGTTCCTCCAATGTGTAGACATGGAGCATAGCCTTCTCTGTGGAAAAGGGCCACTTCTCAGTCAATGGTCATTGGGAATTTTCCCCCTGGAAATTTCTTTTTTTTTTTCTTTTTTACTTTATTGGGGAACAGTGTGTACTTCCAGGACTTTTTTCTAGTCAATTTGTTGTCCTTTCAGTCTTAGTTGTGGAGGGCGCAGCTCAGCTCCAGGTTCAGTTGCCGTTACTAGTTGCCGGGGGCACAGCCCACCATCCCTTGCGAGAGTCGAACCGGCAACCTTGTGGTTGAGAGCCCGCGCTCCAACCAACTGAGCCATCCAGGAGGCAGGTCTGCTCAAGATGCCATGTTCAATCTTTAGTTGCAGGGGGTGCTGCCCACCATCCCTTGTGGGAGTCGAGGAATCGAACTGGCAACCTTGTGGTTGAGAGCCCACTGGCCCATGTGGGAATCCAACTGGCAGCCTTTGGAATTAGGAGCACGGAGCTCCAAACACCTGAGCCACCCAGCGCCTCCCCCGCCCCCCCGCCCCCCCCGACTCTGGAACTTCTAAATAAGCCCTTGAAGTCTTGACCGCCTTTAGGATGAAAGTTCTGTCTTCTCTCTCTAGTGCTCTCTCCACTTCTACATCTGAGGTCCTGAGATAGCTGACCGATGTCACTACCATTACCTGCCTGTCCCAGACACCTCTCTTACCACTCCTCTTCCCGAGTCATATGCCAGGACCACCATTTGTCTCCACACCGTGTACAT
Source organism: Rhinolophus sinicus (assembly GCF_057876585.1). Lineage (NCBI taxonomy): Eukaryota > Metazoa > Chordata > Mammalia > Chiroptera > Rhinolophidae > Rhinolophus > Rhinolophus sinicus. The sequence goes on from NC_142517.1 coordinate 51,116,531, forward strand.
CCTATGCTCCATTTATCACAGCCCTCTCCTCTCCTTTACAACTCCTTCTGCATGATTATCCTGCTGTCTCCTCCAGCAGCCTCCGCAATATAAGTAGCTTGTCAGCAATTGTCATGCTCACATCGTTTATTTACATCAAAATCTAGCCATTGGTCTCATCTTATTATTATTTTTCAGATGTTTTGTCTTAAGAAAAGCAACCATTCCTGACGCTTAAGTCACTGGCATTTTCACTTAGCTTTATTTTCTAGATCCATAAAATAAATTCTCCAATTGTATCATCAAAAGGAACAGAAGACGGAGGTTTGATTTGAAAGCACTGTGATAAATAAATTCGACATTTATTGAGTATTTAAGATACGCTTGATACTCCACTACATGCTTATTTTCACTTTCTCATCCATCTTTACAAAGTCCTATGAAATTGGTAGTTATAACCATTTTACAAGTGAGGAGACCAAGGCATAGAAAGGTAAATAATTTGACAGTCACACAGCTAAAAAGTGGTGGAGCCAGTTCCCAAGCCCAGGTCTGTCTGCCTCTGTTCTAACTACTTAACTTTTCTTTGCAAGTCTTGGTTTCCTCACTGTAAAATGAGGGGGGTGGGGGGTGGGATGGGTCATAGGACTTCAAATGTCTCTTCCAGCTAGAGAAGAATGTAAATCCATCAGTGCAGATCAGAGTTTAGATGGAGCTTGTCTCCTGTGCCTTCTGCTTCTTGTGGTTCTCTTTCGAGAGGCGGCAACACTGTCTTCAAGTCTGAAGGCTTCTGGGAAGGAAGGGGCTGGCTCCATCTTGGAGGCCCGAAACAACAGACACCAGGGGTAATCATATTCAGTTGCATAGTAACTCTGTGAGAACTGCCACAAATTTAGTGTTTTAGACATATACGGAGATAAGGAGCTTAATAATTTTTAGGAACATATAAAGAATTTAGAGTTTGGGAAATTGGTAGCCAAGAGTAATATGAAGACGCACCTTCATCTAACTTAGAGATTCGTTCTGGGTCTAACTTTTATTTTATTTTATTTTATTTTTTTATTTATTTATTTTTTTAAAATTTATTGGGGTGAAAATTGTTAGTAAAATTACATAGATTTCAGGTGTACAATTCTGTATTACATCATCTATAAATCCCATTGTGTGTTCACCACCCAGAGTCAGTTCTCCTTTCATCACCATATCTTTGATCCCCCTTACCCTCATCTCCCACCCCCCACCCCCCACCCCCCTTACCCTCTGGCAACCACTAAACTATTGTCTGTGTCTATGAGTTTTTGTTTCTGACTTGTTTGTCTTGTTCTTTTGTTGTTTTTGTTTTATATACCACATATCAGTGAAATCACATAGTTCTCTGCTTTTTCTGTCTGACTTATTTCGCTCAGCATTATACTCTCAAGATCCATCCATGTTGTCACAAATGTTCCTATATCATCTTTTCTTACCGCCAAATAGTATTCCATTGTGTATATATACCACAACTTCTTTATCCATCCATCTATCGAATAAAGACACGTGTGCTCCAATGTTCATTGCAACTTTGTTTACGGTGGCCAAGACATGGAAACAACCAAAATGTCCTTCGATAGGGTCTAACTTTTAGGTCTAACTCTGGTTTGGAGTTAAGCTGAAGTTTGGAGGATGCTCAGTGACTAGGCCAATGGACATGCATCAACCCCTGGTCCCCAAAAAGAGAAAGAAATCTTAGGCTAGGAATGACTTCAGAGATCATATTACCCAATACCTTCATTTTATATGTTAGTGAACTGAAACCGGGAGAGGATGAAGAGTTTGCATGGTGACTGAATCATAAGACAGTACCCTGGGCTGTTGTTATCCCTTGCTATAGTCAGAAAAAGTTAACAGCGCTAAGCTTATGGGTTGATGGGTTTTCTTGAATTACTGTGTTCCGCAGAAAAGGAGGAAAAACTGCAAGCTGAATTGCATGACCATGTGCTTTCCGTGGAGACTGAAGCAGTTTTGGCTACTGCACGTCTTCTAGTCGAGTGCTCTGTAGGAAAGTCCTTCATCTCAAAGGCATTGCTTCAGAGGGCACTATCGTTCTTAGCAGTGCAGCCTATGCCTTTGTTATTATCAGTACTTTGAAGAATATATTTAACAGTGTTAAACTCACTGAAGTTGCTCAGCTCGATCCAATAAAAGGATTGACCAAGATCAAATTAGCATTTCATTAACTATCTTAAATATAATACAAGCTTGTTGCACAATGATGACAGGATGTCTCAGAATTGATAATGTATTGAATTGCCCTTCAAATTTAAATTCTCCCATGCTTATGAGACAAATGCAAAACGGAGATGTGGGCTGATAAAACCAAGACGCTTTATCTTCATCATAGAAGAGGCGTGTTAAAAGCTCTTCTCATTAAAGCAACGGGAATGATTTGTTTGCAGGGCAATTCTCAGAGTAGAGTTTTAGAAAACTTTTCAAAAAGAGTCAGAATGATCCCAAAGCCGGATTTTGAGTAAGATCTTTTGAGTTATCATGCCAAGATAGCTGTGAGAAGCTAGTGGTGGAGGGAATGTAGTCAGGACCAGGATGATGGGAACTTCCCTGACTTGCAAGCTGACTCTGAGTGTGAGGGCTGTCAGTTCAAATGGCGTCATCCACAGAACGTGGGAACTCAGCTCCTGTGAGCCTGTAGAGCCAGCACAGGCTGATGTGGGGCACGGAGCAGGAGTGCCCAGACAATGGGGATGTGGAAGGAGGTAAGTGCAGCGTCATGGCAGCTTAGTCCAGATGAACTGCTTGAGCCCCAGGACTCACTGTGGGGTGAGGAGGAGAAACAGGCTCTGGTACCCTAAGAAGAAGAGAATGGCAAGACAGGGGCAGTGTCTAGGCCTAGGTACAGTCTCAGCAGGCAACTGGGACAGAACAATATATTCATACTGACTGAGCAAGCATAGCAGGAAGCAGGGGAAGACTGTAGTTTAGGCAGAGAGCCTGCGAGGCCAGAGCCCACCTTGGTGCAGTTCCCCCCGAGCCCAGGAAACAGAAACTACCTCAGTCTCTCCTGGTGGATGAGCTCAGTGTACTCTGGGCCTTTAAGCTTGACTCAGGGAAGAGAGGCGGGGGCCTCAGTGTGCACAGCCCACAAGCTCAGCAAAGCAGGGACTGGAACTTTGAAGGCCACTGCTCACCTCCACTGCAGCTACAACATCACAGAAGGGCAGGTGGTTAATCTGTGGCAGAGAGAGGATATAGACGTCATTCTTATGACTCAATGTCTGGACCTCTTTCTGTCACCTTCTATTAGGTGATCTGTCAGGTACTCAGAAATTCACCTCTGCCAAAGCACAGATGGCTACAATCCGATCAATGTGTTGCCCCTACCAGGTAACGTATTTGTACTTAATAAAGATAAATAGAAGGTCACAAAAATGTAGTTCCTAAATCCAAGATTGGTATATTTCCTAGGATGGTGTAAATTTTGGTCTTTGATGCACGACTTATAAGGAAAAAAAGGTAGAAATAAGTTGGGGGATGGGCATGAGGATTTTTTATGTCATGAGCCAGTCGTTAGTCGGCAGTGTATCCTTTTCAAAGATTGTTCTGATCTAAAAAATAACCATTCAAAAAATGTCACATTTTTTATCACTTGAACATCTCTAAAGCATTACACAGTTTTATGATCACAACTTAGAAATATGGAGTATATTTTAGTATCCTCTTTTTACAGTTACAAAGTTAAAGCTTCAGGCAATGGAGTCATTTGTCCATAGTCACAGCAGCAGAAGCCCAGACTTGATCCTGTCTTCCGAGTCCCAACCCCTGGGCTGGGTAAAAAACGAAAAACAAAAACAAACAGAAAAAAATTGCACTGGACACTTGTTAAAAATGTCAAGACAGATATTATCTGAGCTAACTGCAGTAAGGGAGAGACTTCAGTGATTAAACTGAACTCAGCCCCACTGAACAAAAAGTAGGAGGCTTTTAAAGTGCTGGGGTATGCAAAATGAAAAGTACTAAGGGTCTGTAAGGGGTGGGCGGTCAAGTGTGATTAGGCCACCTGTGTTTGCTAGCTGCTTATCAAAGTTAGGTCCCACCCACCTGCAGAGGCTGGGAGATTGTGGCTCTATCCTCCCTACTGATTTCATTTTGAAGGGATGGCACCCAGGTGCTTAAGAAAGACATTTCTGGGTTATGGAAGATACATCTCTAAGGGACAGAGAAAGGATTTACAATCACAAGTTTCTAAAGTAAGCTTTCTAATGCTCTCAGAAAAGGGAGGTCACGGGCTTATAGTCAGGTGTTGGCTGGAACAAACAGTAAATTCTTTTGGCAGTGATGAGCTTTCTCAGGTAGGCAATTTAAGGGGGCTGGAGGTATTATTCTAGGGACATGGCCTTGACCTGATAGAAGCCATGCTAGAGTTTGTTCAAATCTTTTAGTGTGAAGGGTAGATGAAGTTATTTATGTCAAGATTTTGCAGTTTTCCCTTGCCACCATTCCATGTGGTCTGTCCATTTCAGTGCTGAATGGAATGGATCTAAGACTTCTGGAGATGTCTCCCCTATGCCAGTCCTAGAGAGTTCTGAAAACCCTAAACCTCATGCAAAAACCGTGCTTGCTCTCAATTTCATACTTTCCTACTAGGATCCAAGCTGGAGGATTATTTTCTCCTAGGCTAAAAGATTACCTCCCCCCTTTCTGCCTTGTGTCTACCGAGTACCATTGTCCTGTAGCTGTTGGATAACTGTGGCCTTACACCCTAGAGGGAGCCAAACTTTCCAGTAAATCTATTCTCCAGATGCTCAGGAAACCTAGCTGAAAGCTTTGCTCAGGAGGAAGCAAAAACATAATTATTATTTTCCACTGTTTGATTCATGTGGCATTCATTAGATGATTATAGCTGTTAGGATTTGATAGATGGAGCAGTCTATCTTGTCACTATATTTCTGAGATGGTCTGTAGCTATTCAATAACTACCATGCAGCAAAGTGGGGGCATGTTCAAGAATGCTAATGAATTATCAGTTTTAAGCCTCGTTAGATTTCTTGATAGCAAAACCTCCCATTGACAGGATCTCATCTAACATGATTTTCCAAAGTCTCTTTTTGCTTGTCAGGCTCAAGACTATCTCTGCATGCATGAGGTAGTTTGGAAACCACTCTGATTCCCTGCTATGCCATTGTTTCATGCATTTGTTTTTGTTAGAGTTTTTCGTGTGTGCATCTGTGGTGAATGTTGTGGAGGTGGCAGAAGGTAGGCTGAGGTTTCTGGAGAAAATAAAAGAAGGGCAACACTGAATTTGATTAAGAATTGAATTTTCTAGTTGGAAATTATTTTAGACTTACCTTGAACTATTGCCTTTCACTCCCAAATCTATTTTTCTCACATAAGTAAGTAAATGGCAAAATCCGCCCAGTTCTTCTGGCCAAAAGTGTAGGCATCATCCCTGATCACCCTCTCTCCCTCAGCCCTCCTTTCCAATCCATCAACAAATCCAGCTGGTTCTACCTCCAAAAAATATCCTAACTCCATCCTCTTCTCTTTATCCCCATTACCACATCTCTAGGCCAAGCGATGGCCATGTCTCTCTTGCTCTACTGCAACCACTTTGTCCCTTGATTCCCTGTTTCTATTATTATCCCCCTTAAAAATCCATCATCCCAAAGTAGCCAGAATTATCTTTCTGAAAATAATCAGATTGTATCACTCTCCTGCTTCAAATCCTCCAATAGCACCCTGTAGCAAGAATAAAATTCAGACTCCTTTACAGAGTCTACACTGTCCCATAGGAACTTGCCCTTGTCTACCTTGCAGGCCTCTCCTAGCATTCTCCCCCTTATTCACCTGTGCTTTCACACCTCAGAGACTTTATACTTCCTGTCCTCTCTGCCTGGAGCATTCTTTCCTCTGAGCTTCACATGGATGGCCCCTTCAACACTTAGGTTTCAGCTCAAATGTCATCTCAGAGTAATTCCTCAAAGGACAGCCTCCTCCTTTTAGATACTTTCGACAAGATTGCTCTTTTTTATTTTCTTCATAGAACCTGTAATTGCTTGGGATTTTGTTACATTTTTATGCCTCTTTGTTTATTGCCCGTCTCCCATGACTTGAATGTAAGCATCGTGAGGGCCAGGATCTTGCTGTCATCGGTCACTGCTCTATCTCTAACACCTACTAGAGTGCCTGGCACATAGCAGGAGCTTACAAAACACTTATTGAATGAATGAAAGAAGGAAGGAATGGATGGATGAATAAACAAATGAATGAATCTAATACAACTTGTTTCTTTTTAAAAATGAAGAAACTGAAGTCCCAGATTTAAAACTATAAAGAGGAGACTTATTCTCCTGACCTTGACTTTTATGATTCTTCCAACATATAAACTGCATCTCAAAGTGGTTCTCAACCAGGGCTATTTTGCCTACCAGCTGACGTTTGACAATGTCTGGAGAGATTTTTAATTGTCTTAACTGCACAGAGGTTGCTACTGGCATCTAGTGAGTACAAGCCAGGATGCTGCTAAATATCCTATAATTCATAGGACAGTCTCCCACAGCAAAGAAATATCTGAAATATCTGAGAACATCAATAGTGCTGAGGTTTGAAACTCCTAGTCACAGTTGGAAAGGCAGGATACTTCTCCTACGTTATTTACTCTTCTTCTGAGCTACTAGAAAACCTTACACAAGCCAGTTTCCTTAGACTGCCTCAATTGCCCTATCTGAGCAACAACTCTCCACCCAGGAAAGATGTGTTTGACCACATAATTCATCTTATCCCTTTCTCAAGTAAATCCTTTAACATCTAATTAGCATAGGACATGTCATTGAGTTGATAGTCAACTAATATTAATTATGAAGTTTGTTAAAGAAATCAGTCTTTCTGTCCTTACCCAAACTGTCCTCTGCTCATTTATATTCTACCTACCTTTTAGTCATAAATTCTACCACTTCCAGGAAGTCTTTCCTGAGTCCCAGGCATAACTCATGTCTCTCTATACCATATTCTCTTAGCATTCAATTTATATTAATTAAAATGCTGACGTAAGCGCAAGAGTTGCTCATTTTCCACCACACTTGGTCTGTGCATTCTTTGAGGGCAGGCGCAGAGGCTCAGCAAAGCACTGGGTACAGAGTGGGTGGAGCTCCCTAAGTACATTCTGGAAGGAAGACAGGTCTCTGACAGGCTGCATATCCATTCAAAGTGACAAGAAAGGCAACCTTGCAAAATGAGCACAAGAAAAAAGGAAAAACTTCCCTTTTACTGCAAAGCCAAAGGAAGTCGGGAGGCAGGCACATTAATTGACATATCTTTTTAGAATATTGTTTCTCTTTTGTGGATGAACACAGGCATTCACGAGGCAGGCAAGTGGAGCCAGCTCCCTGCCAATTTGGGAACAGCCAGAATAAGTAATTATCTCTGAGGTGGCGGTGAGGGTCCCAGGAGTGGGAGGAACAGTGTAGTCTCAATAAATCCCTAAGTCCATGACAGGGAGAAGGTGGCTGGCAGGCTATTTTATCAGCTCCCGAAGGGAGATAAGGAAAACAAAGGAGCAATCCTCATTCTGCTTTGCTGGGAAGCCGGCTGGCTTGCCTTGCCTTAAGCCTGGTGTGCTATTTAACTCAACACAGCTGCAAACAAACAAGATTAGAAATGAATGATAGATTTCCCTTTAAAATAGAACATGAAAGAAACAAAACCATTTTTTGTGTGTGTCACTGTGGACAGATGGAAGTGCCTACTTGAGGAAAACAATTCCAACACACCAATACCTTCTATATTAGCTTACATTACCTGTCTAAAACACAAAACACTGAACCTAGGAAGGCTTTTTGAAATATTGCCATGTTCTCGTTTTATGGATGATGAAGCTGAGACCTGGAAAAGACTAAGGACTTTCTCCAAATCACACAGCAGTCCAATGGAAAAGCCAGAATCTATAACTGAATTTCTTGTCCCCTGGTTCCTACCGTATACGTGGGATGTGAAGAGAGGAAGATATCAGTGCATCAGAGTCTGAATACTTGGGCTCCAGATTTTAACAAATGACAAACTGTGATTTAGGACAAGTCAGTTCTCTCTGCTTCACCTTCCCCATCCATTCAATAATGGGTTTTGGGCTGAATGACCTATTTAGGTTCCCACCAGTTCCAAAGTTATGGAACTATAACTTCAATATGTGATAATAATAAAAAACAAATAAATAAATAAAAACGCATGGAGGGTATGCTATATATCAAACATTATTCTAAATATTTTTTCTCATTTAATCTTACCACCCTGCAAAGTAGGTATGTTTGTTACTGACATCTGCATATGAAAAAGCTGAGACTCAGGTTAAGTAACTGGCTCAGAGTCACACAACTGCTGTGTGGTTACAGTGGAATGTGAATATCTACCTGTTTGACTTTAAAGGTGAAAATTACAAGATTGACAAATGTTCAAATGTCAGTTCTGTCAAGATTTTCTAGGAACTGAGACCTCATATCCATCTGCACAGAGATCACTTGCGTTTGGAACACATTGATTGTGACAGTTAAACTGCCTCTCTGTAGCTTGATCCAATTGTGTCTCAAGACCACCCAGAAGCCTAACACTTGTTCTATAAAACAGTTCTTTAGATAAGGAAGGATAGTTTTATGACCCTTATTCTGAGAATTTTCTGTAAGTTAAGATTTCCAGTCACCTTCCTAGTTCTTTGCTTGGAACTGCTTTCAGCTTCCTCCCTACCTCAGCAGAATGCCTCTTCCCACACTCAACATATCTCATATCTCATAACTTACAGTATTATTATTGATTGAATGCCCAGTAACTGCAAAGAAGGTGGGGGCACAAATGATTTTAGTGCATATTCAAACAGGGAATGTTGTTTTGAGCCATGATAGGGACATAATTGTCCTTCCATCTTAAACAACTTTTTAAAAACAGGGCAAAATGAGACAAAGAAAGAAAATAATAAAGATCAAAGTGGAAGTAGAAAATAAAATAATAGAAAAAAAATCAATGACTACTAAAATTGGTAAATCTCTAGACATACTGATCAGGAGGGAAAAAAGAACACAGAAATGATAAATTATCAGGAATGAAAAAAAGGGGATCACTATAGATTTGATTGATATTAAAAGGATAAAAAGTAAATATTAACAATTTTATGTCAATAATTCTACACATTATTTGAAATTGACAAATGTCTTGAAAGACACAAACTATCAAAGTTCACTAAAAATGATAACCCAAATATACTCATATGAATTAAATAAATTGAATAATAACTAATAATATTTCAAAACAAAAAGAAATCACCATCCTCAGATAGATTCAGTGGTGGATTCTACCAAGTATTGAAAGAAATTACACTAATTCTCCATAATCTCTTCCAGGAAATAAAAGCAGAGTGAATACTTCCCAACCCATTCTATGAGGCAGAATTGTCCTTCATACCCAAATAAAGATATTACATAAAAGAAAACTATAAACCTGACTCAAAAATTGTTGACAAAATTTTAGCAAGTTTAATTTATAAGAAGAGGTTAACACATTATAATTAAGTGTGGTTTGTCACAGAAATACAAGGTGTCTTTAACATTTGAAAATCAATCAGTGAAATTTACTATATTAATAGACTGAAAAGAGAAAATCCATATGATATCTCAATAAATATAGGCACAAACATTTGAGGGAATTCAATTTCTATTCCTAATTAAAACCTCCCAGCAACCTAGAAATAGAAGGAAATAGTTCAACCTGATAAAGAACCTCTATAGAAAACTTAACAGCTAGCATCATACTTAATAGTGGAGATTGAATGCTTTCCCTCTAAGATTGGGGAAAAGAGGCAAGAACACCTTTTCTAAATGCTTTTCATTTTTTTTTTGACATTGTACTGAAAATCCTAGCCACTGCAATAAAGCAAGAAAAATTTCCATGCAAATTGGAAAAGAAGAAGTAAAAAGAAGATGGCATAATGTATTTTTAGAAAATCCTAAGCAATCTCTAAAACAACTATAAGAACTAATAGGTGAGTTTATCAAGATTTCAAAATATGTGTTGAATATATAAAAATTAATTTTTATAGGCAATAAAATTAATTGTATAAAAGCAATAAATCATAAAATAGAATTTTAAAACAATAACTTATAATATCATCAAAATATAAAATAATTAGTGATAAATTTGACAAATGATGTGCAAAGCTTGTACACAGAAAATTACAAAACATAAATAATAAGAGATGTGAAAGAAGACCTAAAGAAATTGGACATACCACATGCATGGATTGGAAGACTCAATATTTTTAAGAGATTAATTTTTCCTAAACTGTTGCATAGGTTCAAGGAAATTCCAATAAAAATTATAGCAGGCATTTTTTCAATGCAAATAAATTTTCAAGCTGATTCCAAAATCTTTATGACAATTCAAAGGACTTGCAATGACCAAAACAAATTTGAACAAGAACAAAGTTGCAGAATTAATACTACCTGATTTCATAACTTATAAATCTATATAATGAAGACAGTATAGAATTGCCATAAAGTTATAGAAACCTATCAATGTAACAGAATAAAGTACTTAATTACACAGACATGTACATGTATGGTCAATTGATTTTGACAAAAATGCAAAGGAAATTAAGTGGGGGAAAAGATACATTTTCAACACATTGTATGAACACAATTTGATAGCCATATGCAAAAAAACATACAAAGACACTTCAACCCTTATCACAATAAACTCACGTGGAACATTAGACTTAATCATAAGATAAAACTATACAACCTTTGGAGGAAAACAAAGGGAAAGATCTTAGTGACCTTAAGTTAGGCAACAGTTTTCTTAAGTAGGACACTGAAAGTGTAAAGTATGAAATAAAAACATAGATATGTTGAATTTCATTGAAATTAGCTCTAAAAAGGATATTGCTAAGAAAATAAAAGTCAGGTCACAGATCAGTAGAAAATATGTGTATAATAAATTTGACAAAGGACCTTTATCAAGAATTTATAAAGAACTGTTACAACTCAATAATGAGAAGACAAACAACCGAATTTGTAAAAATGGGCAAGTGATTTTAACTGGTGTTTCACTAAAGAAGATATATAGATGTCATATAAACATGTGAAAAAATTCCTAACTTCGTTACTGATTAATAAAATGCAAATTAAACCTCAATGCGATACAACTACACATTGACTAGAATGGCTAAAATAATAATAACAACAACAACAACAGAAAAAGATAATCCCAAATGTGGATATAGATTTGGAGCACCTGGAACTCTCATACACTGCTAGTGGGAACATACAACGGTACAACCACTTTGGAAAACAGTTGCAATTTCTTAAAATGTTAAACATACAGCTACCATATAGCCATTTGACTCCTAAATATTTATCCAAGAGAAATGAAAGTTATAGTCACAAGAAGAATTATAAATGAATATTCATAACAGTACTACTTGTATTAGTCCCAAACTGGAGTACATCCAAATGTCTGTCACTAGGCTAATGTAAATAGTGTGTGGCAAATCCACAAGGTGGAACAATACTCAGCAATATGAAGGAAGGAACTCTTGACATATGCCTCAACATAGATAAATTTCAAAATAATTATAAAGTATGAGAAGCCAGACAAAGAAAGAGTACATAATGCACAAGCCCATTTGTATAAAATTCTAGAAAATGCAAACTAATCTACAGTGACAGAAAGCAAATCAGTGGTTTCCTCCAAATAAGAGTAGAGAGAAAGATACATTACAAAATAGCACAAAGAAATTTTGGGGGATGATGGAAATCTTATAATCTTAATTGTGATGTGGTTTATAGGGTATATATATACATCAAAATATGTTCAATTTTACACATTAAATCTGTGCAGTTTATTGTACATCTATTATACCTCAATAAAGTTGCAAACGATTTTTTAGAGAGGAAAGAAAGGCCTTAAATTTTATAACAGGGAGCTTTACTGACTCCTCAGTGAGAAAAGCATGTAAGAGGCAAAGACATAGAGGAATTGGTGGGAAGAAAATTCAAGAAAAAGTCATGATATATTAGGCATGGGACTTTGAATCAACAACATTCTATTAACCATCTTTAAGTCCTAGCTTCGTTCAGAATTGCTTTTTGGAAGGGATAATCTCAGAAGAGCCCTAAGCAGTGGTTTTAGAGTGTAGGCTACAATATAACACATAATGTTTGAGCCGAATATACGAAGAAAGAATATGAAATCACAGGCTTAGATGTATCACCTTGCCACATGTTCCACCTTCAAGCAGAGTTTGTGTCAGAGAAATTTGGAAAAGATAGCTGTTCCATACTCCATTTCTTTAAACTCTATTCATAATATTAGGAAATATCTAGCCACCCATCCAGAAGCCTTGGATTCGGCTTTGACTCCTTTTTACTTTTACGCCTGTGGCAGCCATGGAAGAGACCTTTCCGAATCTCCCCTTAAGAGACAGTCTGCTGCAAAGAGTATACCTAACTGGAAAATAAGCCCTAGCATGATTTTTCAGGATGACATCCCATGAACATAAGCACTAATGTGTTTTTCGGGGCAAAAATTAATATAAGACCTGGTCTTATTTTCAAGGAAACATGGTAGTTACCTGAGAGGCTCCACCTGCAGTGTATTAAGATCCATCACAGCGTTTGAGCTGAGGCCATTCTCAGTAGCTCTTATTCAATGAATGAAGCTTACCATTTCTGCCCTATGTGGGATTCCCTGCTAGACAATCCTGGGATGAGAGCTGTCTGATGGATTGGTCAAAATATTCTCAGAACTTCACCAAATTCTGAGTCTCTTCCTATCCAATCATCCTTCCTTCCTCCTCTCCTTTCACAGATACCAGACTTTCATCATGGTCTGAGGCTTTCCCTACCCACTTCTGTTCCCTCTCCTCTTTACCTTTCACGGCCATTACCCTCAATACATCTCTTGCACTTCTGTGTCTTGGCATCTGCTTCCTGGAGAACCCGAACTGACATGCACCTGACATTCCTTTCCATCATCTGAGTCTCCAAATTCTCTGAAGTCTTCCTTTAGTCTCTCTTGAAGTTGTTTCCTCTTCTTCAATTTCACTGCCATTGTCCTAAGTCAGGCTGCCCTAGCTCCATTGCCCAAGAACTTGCCCTAAAAATAGTTAGATATCAGACTTGAATTCCAGTACAAGTGTCACTCTAGGAACAGTGTGGTTGCTTGTGCGACCTGAATACCTGAAAAAGAGGGCTAGACTTCCCCAAAGCACAGAATATGATTTGAAATGGGGCTGTGAAGCTGAACTGCTAAACCCTGCTCTGACAATTAATGGGCATCTAATGTCCCATGTTCAAGTATCACCTTACTTTTTCCATCTGAAATAAGAAATGTTTAATCACAGTCTCTGCTCTTCTTTGGAAAGAATTAGGGAGGCTAGTGAAAGTCTCATTGACAAAGTGCTGTGAACTTCTTAGCAGCTCCAGGCTGAAAATCTTCTATCTGTGGCTGAAAATGCTGACCTGCCACTAGTCCCATGTGTGCTTTTCATTTCGACGCCAAGTAAGGCCTGTCTGCCTTTGTTTGTGTGTAAAGCCCTGAATCTCGTCTCTCAATACCTCTTCTCATCCTACGTTTGTTCCAGCCAAATGGAACCACTCACTTATTTATCCTCAAGCACAGTCAGTGCTTCTTCACTTCAGTAATTTCACTGTCCCTTTCTTCTGTCTAGAGTCTCCTCACTTCTCACTCGCAAAGCTGCTTGTCCAAATTCTACCCATATTGAAAGCCTATCTGAAATATAATAGTCCCTAAGAATCCTCAGAGATACTCTCTGCCTCTGCTACTATTTCACAGCCGTTTTTCTTGTGCGTTTCTCATGGCACTCACTGTTTTCTGCCTTGTTATGTGTTTATTAGGTATATGTCTCATACCTCCCACTAGGCTCTAAGCTCCTTGCCAATCTCTCTGATTCCTGCCCTCCCCTGGGACCTGCTATCTCAGGGCTACTCACCCCCTCAGTTCTGCATTGTTTTCAGAGGTAGTGATGGGTTTCCTTGTGTTCTGCGCATTCTCATAGGGTACCCATTGGAGACCCAAGGTCACAGCCTGGAAGAAGGACTCTAGTCAGCTTCACCAGGAAATCAAGTATTTTCCTGAGCAAAGTCTGTTGTGCAAGCCTGTGAGTCTTGTATTGTTACCAGAGTTCTCTGGTCAAATTGGCTAAGGGACAAATAAGCAGAAGGTCTCTAAGGTTTTACATGAGGATATGCACGGCTATTGTTGTTAAAAAGACTGCCTTATCCCTAGGAGCTGAGCAAGGGTTTCAGGAGATGTTGCAGGTGGGGGGTAACATCAATATTAGTAACTCCCATCCTGCTCCTAAGATCCACTTCATTCTGTGTTCGCTCATTCTATTCCTCAGTCACCATCAGGCCTGATCTCTGGGCATCCACCACTGACTTTGTAAAGTCACAGGCATAATGCAGATGAAGTTCCAATGCATTTCTCTAAGAGCCTTTCCGTGGTCCAAGTCTTGCCAAGGGGTTCTCTCTCTCTCTCTGCTTGTGTATCTAAATCAGCTTCCATGACCATGTTCCCAGGTCAATAAACATTCAACAAGAAACACGTATTAAGGCCTCTTGTGTCCCAGGAACAGGACTGGGCACACAGAGGTAAATAGGACCCAGATCCTGTACTCCACAAGCACCCAGTAAGCCAAAACAGACTACTTTTAGGATACATGTTTTTTTTTTTTTTTCTTACTGATTCAAAGTTTTATGACCTTGAGTCTTTCTACTCTGTGAATGTTAATTTTAAGGTTCAAGTCATAGAGATTTTAACAAGGCAAATCTAACTTTCTTGATTCAGATGATCAACTCTGCCCACTGGATCTGTCCAGTGCATTGAGGCTCCAATCTATCATCCAGAGAAGCAATTTTACAAAAGCGCTGAGGTAGATCATCAGCGTAACACAATACAGTAATCTCGATGTACGAGTTAAGACACACACAGAGAAAAGCTATTCTCTTATATTTTGGTCTTCCATGCAGTGTACAAATTCTTTGAGTTTTTCTAGGTAATAAAGACAGCTAAGAACAGAAAGTTCTGGAAGGCAGTTCACAGAAACCTCAGGCAGATCATGATCTCGGTTGGCAATTTTCTCAGGTATAGATAATTAGCTTTAGCTGAAAAGGCAAAAGTGTCTCCCCCCAGCAGAGCAGGAACAAACCTGGTGTTTGTCTTAATTTGCAAAAGGTTTCTAACAGTAGCATTTTTAATTGACAGACCAAATATCCAACAGCTGCTATCAGCCCAGATCCCAAGGCTAGAATGCAACCTGACTATTAATTTCCTGAAAGCCTAGCAAAACAAAGTTGGATGCCAGATTCTCAAGAAAAGCCTCCTCTTCGAATAACAAATCATCTCCAGTTTTTTAACCTTTTCCCGAGGTCTCAGCCAAGATGAAAAAACAACATAAAAGCATCACCTTGGATCCTATCTCACTATCGCTGGAAAACCTGAGAAATCTATCCCTGCCTGCCAGCAGAGCCAAAACTTCATCTTGTCAACAGCTCAAATGCCCTGGGATTTTCCATTCTTCTGATCTGTCATTATCAAGACACACACACATTCATTAGAGAGTTTGCTCCTAACTTTCAAAGAGCTGCTCCTAAAACACACTTGAAAACCTAGAAGCTGTTGATCACCAGGGATGAGCCCTGGAACCAGAATCAGGAGACCCGCGTGGTGCACTTTTAACTCACGATTTATCCTTGAGGAAGTTATCAAAACTCGGTATTTTCCTGAAATACAAGAATTACAACACCCATCCTGCCTGCAGAATGTCTGTAAAACTCAAATGCGATAATGCGTGTGACTAAATTTGATAAAAGGAAAAAAAAACTCACTGTATAAACATAAAGAAATAATCCAGTTGATGGTTACTCTGCTTAGCTTATATTGTTAGGTACGTGACATGGACACACACATTTAGAGATATGATCTTTGTTAAAGAGGAAAAGAAAAAAAAAAAAATAATTGTGTTAGGGTTAAGAATGAACCATACTGGAGTTTCAGCACAGGGTCAGGTACATGGGAGACCGTACGTTTTTGTTGAATAAACTCGTGTGCACAAGTGATGGGATACAATCTAGATATCACCTCAAACTCCATCTCTACCTTAGCCTGTGAACAGCGTCTCGGGCGTGCATTGCTCACACAGGGCCTGACTGTTGGGGATCTCGTACCAGGACACGGCGCTCAGTGGAGGAAACCAACAGGCCCAGACATGTTCCAAAAGTTTAGTTGGGTATCATTCTATTAAAAGTTGTTGGGGAAATATAATTAAAGATAAAATCTCTTCTCAACCCAGAAACTCTCTCCACCAAGACAGTAGAGAAAGCAAACACCTTTATCAATGAATAAGCATTAAAGTCACAGACAATCTGCTAAGTGCAAAGCAGACAGGATTCACCCCTTCATAGCCAAGCAGACACAACCCTTTACACATATGTTCTCAAGGAAAACAATCCCTACCAGTCCTCAGGTAAGAGGCCTTGACAGCTCTTGTGTCACATAGATTATGCTAACTTTACTATGGGAATTGATTAGTTAATTGGGTTTATTCAAAAGAGAAACAAACTTCTCATATTTTTCTGACAAGATGCAGTTTTACAAATTGGAGCAAGGCACCCACTGAAATTGGGCTCCTTACCCTCCTATGGGAAATAGGGATACTATCTCCCTTGATGTTTGCATATCAAAAAGATGCTTTGTAGGTTCTTGAGACAGACATTCCTGGGTCATAGAACAGACAAAAGGTCTATCTAGTCTTCCAAGGGGAACATGTCAAAGAGATGAAAAAGTACGTATACAACTTTCTAAGGTAAATGATCTACGAAAAGGGAAGGGAGGGAAATCTTTCCCCTTATTTTCAACAGGGAGAATTAAGCTTTTTATTTGTAGTTTGTTTTTGTCCTTACAAAATCTCATAGCTTTATAAGCAGAAAAATTACATTTGAGAGAACAGATGGAAGGTAAGACCACATCCTGCTCTCAACAATAAACTCCCGGAAGTAGAAAATCTAGATAACAGTCTCTCCCTTCCTGGTTGGCTTGGGAGCCCAAGAGCAGCCCTGAATTCCTGCCTTTCATACGGCAGGACCTCAGTACTGCTCTGACCTTATAACCTTCTGATAACCAAAGGGGATGTACAACTCACTTCTCAGTTAGCCGTTACTGGCATGTCCACTGTTCCTCTGGATATTTCTGCTCCAAATGCTACTCTCTATACATGTCTGTCTCTGGAGCCTGCCTGCTTGCTGACCACCTCTGAACATCTGACCCCTCTGCTTCACACAATGTGCTGCTGCTGATGTCCTCCAGACCAGGGGCTGGGGACCTGCCCCACGGCTGATCACCTACTGTGTGGCTCTGCATCTATCATTCCCTCATACTGCTCAGGCTTTGCACAAATGTAGCCTCAACTAACACCTTGGTGATAAATGATGCTTGAGGAAGTTGCTCTCTCTGTCTCCACCTGGAGCTCTGCCACTGCCTCCCTGCTTACCTTCCATATCCAAAGCTCTCTTCTACAAATAGGAATGGCTATTGTCCTTCCCGTGTCCCACTTGAAACCCCAGGAATAGAGTTCTTTATATTTTCACATGTAGTTCTCTCTTGCCTAGTGCATAGACTCTGTGAGGGAACAAGTTGGGACCATTTAACATAGTACTTTGAGGGGACCAGAGTCCCTGTTTGTCTGGCACAGACCAGTTTAGCACAGAAATTCCCCCAACTCAGTCCAGAGCAAATCAGGACAGTTGGTTGCCCTGTGACAGTATCTCAAACTTTAATGGGCGTGCAAATCCCCTGGGGATCTTGTTAACATTCAAATTCTGATTCAGTGGGTCTGGGATGTGGCCACATTTTGAGCAGAAATACTGTAAAGTACAGCATCGTGATGTTTGTGTGTGTTTTTTGGTTTTGTTTTTCAGATATCTAATTCCTTTCCTTTTGGGCCTGCTACAGAGTGTGTCTCCATCCTAGACTCCATTTAGCAGTGATTTTGCTGTCCTCTGTGAGCCCATTGTTCCCATTTGCAATCTGCCTTTTGCAAGAGGCTCCTTCAACCTGCCAGTTGCTATTACTGGTAGTAGACATTGTTGATTTCCTACCGAATACCCATTTTTCACCTTTTCCCTCCTACAGGAGTTGATAGGTGAGTAAAACAGATCTGAGAGGTTTTAGAAACTATGTTTTATAGCTCTTACATTTGTAAGTTACTCAAGAGCAGAGGTTATTCATTTCTGATCCTCACAACACAAAGCATAATTCCTTGCTAGAGTAACCTGTCCATTAATGCTTGTTGGTTTCTTCTTTAGGCTCTCACCTCATTCTCCAGGGCCAAATCAGTATTAGGAATCTTCCAGAAAATAGAAAATGATAGCAGCAAATGTATCTTGAAGTTGTAGGGACATAGAATTTTAGAACTGGGATTAAGAATGGCTGTGTATGTCCCCACACTGCATATTTATCAGGAAACACTGCTGTTTATCTTAAATGGCAAATGCCTTTTAGGTATATGACATTGCACTATGAACTCACTTATTAAGATTAATTAAAAAAAATAGCTTGCGGGGTAAACACATATCGGTGGATACCCAAAAAGCTGTGCTAACCTAGGGAAAAATATCAATTTAAGAAACATACATAAAGTAGACAACTTCTGTCCCACAAATGGCAAACAAGTTAACACTATGTTATAATAAGCACAATTTATTTCATATTTTGTTTATCCTTTATGGTGACTTTGTTTGCAGAGAGGGAAATGAAGGGGGAAAAAGGTTTTAAGAAAAAGGCTGAACAGCAAGATGGTAAAATAGGTGCTTCGATAAACCTTTAATGATGCAGCTCACCTAAAATATAAAAATCATATATGTTGTCAATGCATAGACAAGCTATTGGGAAAGTAAGAAGCCAGATATTAGAGAAAGTACGGATCCTTGGGGACAGTTAGTGTTTGCATGAACTCTGATCATAGGTGGCCTCGTGTCTAGACTCCCATGGGAGAAAGTCTGAGACTGGGCAAAGTGGGGGTAAGATTAGAGACCACCACAGAAAGTTGGGTTTCCTAAAGAGAAACCCCACAACTTGTGCAGAGGGAGAAAATGGACAACATATTTAACTTGACTTTGGGTAGAAAAGAGGGAAAAAAAAAAAGAAAAAGTAAAGAAAGAAAGAGAAATAAAAGTTTTCTTTGAGAATTAACCCAAGCAGTATTTGAAGATTTGAAACCAGAATTTACCCTACTTGTATGGCACCAAAAAAACCCAGACTAAAAATTAAGTTTAAAGTGGTACTGGGGAGGCCGTGTATCTTGATGGCTGAAAATAGCATAAATACAAGTCTTCTCTGGAGAAACACACTTTAAACCTAGGCAGAAGGATTTATGCACAGAACATTCAAGGACCACGAATTTATAGTCACAAACTTCTATACACATGAATTAGCTTGTGTATGAGAATCAGCAAAAACAATAAACTACTGCGACTTATCAGTGAATATGGCTGATATTAGAATAATTAGAATGGAATATAAAGTAAATGTAATTAAAATGCCTAAAGTAGTAAAAGGGGGCATTAAAATAAGTTAAACAAAGATTATAAAATTTGATCAGGTAGTATTGAAGGAAAACCTAATTATAGAAAGTTTATGCATTAAAAAATATGTACATTTACATTAGAAGATTAATGGATGGATTACATAGTATGAGTCATAGCAGAAGGAAGAGTTATTGAATTTTAAGATAAATTTGAGGAAATTATGTAGAAAATAGAATAGAGAGACAAAAAGATGGACAGGTTAAAAAATTTAGACACAGATGATAGAGTATGAGTTTCTAATGTAATCGTCAGAAATTCAGAAGAAGAGCATGGATGAAAGAAAATGCTTGAGGAGGTAATGGCTGAGATTTTCTAGAATTGATGAACGATATCAATACTCAGCTTCAGAATGCCCAGTGAGTCCCCAGCAGAAAATGAAAAGAAATCCGCATTGAGACACATTATAGAGGAACGGTAGAAGTCTGAACACAAGAAGAACTCTTAAAAGTAGTTGAGAAATAAGGTAATTTACAAAAGTGATAATTTACTCAACTGCAACTATGAAAATTAGAAGACATCTTTAAAATGCTAAGAGAAATAATCGTCGAAATAGTATTGTATATGTAGTGAAATCATCAATCAAGAATAATAGAGAAATAAAGACATTTTCAGAAATGCAAAAACTGAATTTACTTCCAAGAAACTCTCATGAAAAGAAGGGCTGGGTGATGTTCTTCAGAAAAAGAAAATCCCAGCAGGAAGGTCCAAGGAGTGGAAGGATTACCAAACAAAGAACAGTGTGGCCTTATGGATAAAACTAAACAGATATTGACTGTAAAAGATATTAGCAATACAGTTTAGTTTGTGGTGCTAAAATAATCAAAATAAAATTCGTATCTTGTACAACAATGGCATGGGGAAAAGAGAGTGATTGTCTCAAGGCATTTTAATTTCCTTTTGTTGTTGAGAAGGAAGATAAATATGACATTTACTTTGGACTTTAAGTTAATGGACAGGTTAAAATTTTAAGGGTAACCGGAAAAGTGGGATGTGAAACTTCTAAACTGCTGGAGAAAAGTAAGTTGAATGAGACGTGTGCGGGAGGCAGAGTTGATCCTAAACATGGAAAGAAAAGAGAATTAAAAAGAACATTTAAAAAAGCAGAAAAATAGAAAGTATGAATTAAGATGAAAGAAATAAATCCAAACATATCATTTAGCTCAATCAATGTGGGTCAACTAAACTTTAGTTAGGAGATAGGAATTTTCAGTAGGAATTTAAAAGAAACAAACTCAGCTGTTATGGTATATGCAAAAGATACAACTAAACCATAAAGGCATAGAGACATTAAAATAAATAGATGGACAACAAAATTCTAGGGAAAAGTCAAACAGGGAAGACTCTATGTTAAAAATATTACTAGAGATAACAAGGCTTATTAAAGCTTGACATCCCTAAGAAGATAATTCTGAACTTGCAAGCACCTAACAACGTACACCCAGCATCCAGCAACGGGAGAGTACAAATCATTTTTGAGCTCACATGCAATCTATGCAGAAAATGGACTTCATGTTAGATCAGAGAAGTCCCCATAAAGTTTAAGGAGTTTTAGACTACATTCTCTGATCAAAGTACAAATAAATTAGAAATCAATACGAAAACAAAAAACAAACAAACAAACAAACAAACAAAATAACAGACGAAAATAGAGCACTGGAAACAGGAATTCTCTCAATGACAAATTTATCTCAAATCTTTCTTTTAGGTTTGGCTGATTGACAATTTTGATAAATTCATATCTTGTTACTTTCTGAAACCCTCTGTTTCATTTTGTTTAATGTACAAAATATTTGGTTAAAGCATGAAGTCTGTAAATCGGTTCTCTAGTGTCATGTAGCATACACATGTGCATGCATGTGTACAGGCTCCCTGGTTGGCGTATCTAATTTAATGTTTAAAACGAGATGAATTTCATAAAATACAGTTTTCTATGTTAGCCCCACCATTAAAGACCCTGCCAATATCTAAAATTCATTTAAAAAAGGAAACTTTTATGTAATTATTTTTTAAAGATCAATGGTGTGAATGTTGATTATTGTTGTACTATAGATTTTTTTTAAAAAAACTACAATTATCAATCCTTAGGATAGAGTTCTTTTTCATTTTTATTTGAGATACCCCAAGATGTTTCAAATGATCCCAAAGGCATAAATTTTATTTAATTTTAATAGAAATAACAATGTATAGAATGTTTAGAAAAGATAGACTCTGTGAAGCTGATTGTAATAAAAATGTATTTATTGTAAACTCCAAAAAACCAAGCACCAAGTCATTTTTCCCTCACTATTTTATCTTGAGTGCTTAACATAATATCCAGCACATAGTAGATGTTCAATAATCTTTTTAATGGAAAAAAGTTAATGTAAATGTAGGTTGATACTTAAGTAGTTAAAAGACCAGGAATAAAAGAACAGCATCTAATGTGAAAGGAAAGGTACTCATAATCATTATTTTATTTCCTACAGCCCATCTCTGTTTAGTACTCAGTGCCAGGAAATGTTCTAGGCAACGTGATATACTGATGAGTAACAGGCATGGTTCCTTGACTAGTGTGGAACTTACAGTGTGTTTGGGGAGATACAACTGGTTGGAAATACATAGGGTGAGCACAAGCATCAAATTCTGAGTTTCTGAACAGTGTGGCAAGGAAATGGGGGAACTCTATTCATCACCTGCTCTAGGCATTTTACCAGGAAGTTCTGATGTTACCAAAAAGTTGATTGACCCTTTACGATAATTCTTTAATATCACAATTGATACAATACTTTAATATCCATCATCTCATTTGAAGAAGAAAAACTAAGCATTATTACTAACTTACAAATGAGGAAAATGAAGTCCAGAGCAAGTAAATCACAGGATTAGATTAAAACCCAGATTTCCTGAATCCAAATTATTGGAGATAAAGGTGACGTCCCTTTTTAAAAATTAGGTTTTGGTGCTTGTTATTAGCAAATATTCGAATAAAAAAGGAAATTATAATCTCCTTTGTGCACTTTTCCAAATAGCAAGCTACCCGTTTTTAACAAATTCCAATTCTGGACGACTGTCATAACTTTTCCTGTTCTGTCTGAGGATTAGTTATTGGCTGTAGAGACAGTCAGAGAGTCCTTGGTTATACCAGCAGGAGTCCCTGGAAGCAAGGCTGGTTGGACGTTACGTAAGTCCATTATGAAGTTTTTGAAGAGAGACAATTTGATTACACATCTCTGTGTCCTCCTGTCCCCCACTTAACAAGGCTGGCCAAATGACGGTGGGTCAGCAATGGGAGCAGGCCATTCTGACAGCCATTGCCCGGGGCCCACACTCTTGTGACCCTGCAGCTCAAAGTATCTTCCCAGAACAGTTCTGCCTGTCATTCCTCTGCTCAGTCTTAGGTCGCTCTCTCTTGCCTACTACATATTGATTAAATCCCTCACTTTGTCATTCAAAGTTTTCCATATTTCTTTTGAGGTTTATTGTCTTCTGTTCATCTCTCCTTCCTTCATTCAACACCTCTTCTCCTTGTATCATAAACATTCTGGTCTCCACAACACTGTTTTACTCACCATCGCCGCAGCAAACTTGGTCTTTAGACAATTCCATGCCTTTGCTCAAACTGTTCCTTCTGTCTAGAATACTCCCCCTGGCGCGAGTGCGCACGCGCACACACACACACACACACACACACACACACACACACTTCTAACACATCTTTAATAATCTCTGATTTCTCTTTCTCCTTGGATCTTTGACTTGTCATGCATCTTTTTCCCCCCTACTCCCACAATAAACCCTTAGTTTGCATTGCCTCTGGAATCATTACTCCATTTTACTTTGAATCAGTTACAGGGCTACATGTCAGGAGCTTAAAAATGGTTTCCATGCAGTGCCAATGTTTCATTCTGACTGACCCTGGCTCAGTTTCTATCACATAATAGATGCTTTATAAATGTTTCCCAAATTCCCAGAATTAATCAATCATACCAGTTAGGTAACCAGAAACACCAGAACCCACCTCTATAGAGTCAATTGACCCTGACAAAGTTTCTGCCACTGAAAAATGAGTGCAATGACACAGAGAAGTGGCAACATTGTCACAATCACAAAGCAAGTGACAAATACAACATGCTACCTGACATCTATTTCTAAAAATGAGGAAGACAGAAACTCAAGGCAGGCACTGGAAATTAAAACTGTCTGTTCAGTATTGCCAGAATGTTACTAATGAAAGTTGTCTAGTGATCCCAGAAACTGACATAGCCAAGGAGAAAAAGTTTTCTCACTCCTTTGCTTGTTTTTCCCCATATTGAAAAGTTAATTTGTATCTAGCTCTTCTAAACTTTTAGTTTGCTGGCTTTCAGTCTCCCAAGTTCAGAAAAAAGAAAAATTGAATTGCTCCTGACATCTCGCTGGCTTGATCTGGAGTGCATGCATAATTTAAGCTGATTGAATTTTTTGCCATGTTAGAGTGGAAAACATCTGAATCCCCAAAACAGTAAAAGAAAATGACAGGTTCAAATACCATTTGGCATCACCTTCCATGACTTGCTCCAGGTAATTAAGGGCATCTAGGAAGCTGAAATGGAAATTTCCCTTTAGCTACAGCATTCATTCATTCATTCATTCATGCATTCATTCATTCATTCATTCAAGGTCCAGAAAGAGATGGCTATGTCATTAGCTGATGCAAAGTTTTCCTTCCTTGGAAGCAAGATAAAATAAACATATTCCTCAGATTTTTTACTTTTCTCCCCTCTCTCTTTTAAAGATGTTTTTTGAATTGATTTCCTTTTTAACCAAAGAAAATGGGATTTGGAAAGTGCTTTCATTAGCAGTAGAATTTACTTAACTTTGAAATATGCCAAAAGACACTCTGAAAACCCTCAAGATTTGCTAGAAAGAAACAACTAATGAAGCAGCCAAATCACTCCAGGTTATACTTGCTCTGGGTTTCCCCTCCTCACTCCAGCTCTCTGCCTCCTCTACTCAAATGTTACCTTCATACCCACATGGCATGAAACACACTCTCTCTTCACTCCCTTCATGAGAGTGTGGAGACAAGGGGCCTTTCTTGCACAGTCACAATTGTAGCAGCAGGACTATAGAACTGACAGAGCTAAGGAGAACATCTACTCAGAGACAGAATGTGGCAAACTAGAAAATGAGGGCAGAGACGCAGAGGAGCCTCCAGCATCACCCGGAGGAGGAGAAACCTAGGATCTGGGAGACGCCTGCACGCTGTGTGTAGGTGGACAAGTGTTCGCTGTTGTAGTGCAGGGGCATTTCATCAGGCCTCAGCAAGCTGGGGCATTCCTTAGGGCTCTCGGTTTCTTTTTATTTTCTTTCCATGCTCATCAATAACAATTCTGATCTTACGTCTGAGATACCTTGACACGGGGAATGGGGGTGGAGGACGTGAATATTCTGGTCCCTGGGAAGGGATGGCTCCAATCAGAAATATGTGCCAGGTTATTTGCTTCAGCAAATTTGTTGAACACTTTCCAAGAGTCTTAACTGGCTGAGTTCTGGGGATTCGGCAGGAAAAGAAGAAAGGCTATGCCCTCAGTAGAGTTTATATTCTAGAAGAGGAGGATAGAAAATATACATAAGAATAAGCAAACAAACAAGATCAATTTATATGATAATGACTGCAACAGGGAAAGTTTTCCAGGGGGAGTTCCCCTGGAAGTGTGACTGGATGGGGGAGGTTAGGTGCAGATGGAGTGGTTAGCAAGTCTTCTGTGAGGTGGTGCTATTTGAATTGAGACCTGAATGACAAAAAGTAAGCGATGTGAAGCTCTGGGAACTGCAGGCCAAGGGACTAACCAGAGCCAAGGCTCTGAGACAGGGAGTTTATAATAGGGAACAGAAAGGTTTGTGGGGCAGGAATACAGTGAATACAAAGGTGAGCAGTAGGAGGTAGGGTTGGAGAAGTTCAAAATCTGATTGCCTGTATAAAGGCTAAAAAAATAGTTTGGGAACCGAACTGTAGAAATGGGAACCCACCCCCCACTACAGACCTTGCACCAAAGTAGATTAAGATGTATGCTTCCCCTAAGAATTTCTTCCACCAGCCAGTCCTAGACAATCCCTCATTCATACCTGATCACCCTTCATATCTAATGAGGTTTCCCATCCTCTACCATCTCCCAAGGGAGGTCTGATCACTCTGGCCTGCCGTTAGAATCCTCCATTACTCCTGATATTTTCTCTTAGTGCTTCTCTATCATTGAATCTTGGCTATGAGTTCCCACTTTTCCTAGTTGTATTCAAAGTTGAGCCCCATCTCTTTCCCCTACTGCAAAACTCCATTGCAGTGGTCCCTACAGCTTTTGCAATAGTACCCCTTGAATAAACTCTGCCTTATGTTCTTTGTCTTTAACAAGTGTCATGAATAATTTTTTCTTTAACAGAGGAAGGGAGGATGGGAAGATGGATGGACGAAAAGAAGGAAGGATTTAAACTTCAAAATGAAGTAAATAGTACATTTCTGGGATATTTGTAGTAAAAAGGGAAAAATAAATGTATCAGAAGGGATATTTTTGTAATAAAGGAAAAGTTATCCTCATCTGGGAAATCATTCTTTTGCCCTGCTAAGACCACCAAGGAATAGAAAATTCCTCCCACGCTTCTTTTCAAAGGTATTTGCATATGAGTCACAATTCCTGCCAATCCTGAGTTACATTGATCTGTATAGGTTACTGTTAAGAGTATAAAGAGCTGGAGGGGAAGAATGACAGCTGGTGACCTTTGTCATGGAAATCGAAGACTCTGCAAAAGGGCAAAATTTTGACTAGTAAGGGAGAGACTGAGAATCTACCAGGCACTTCCAGGAAGCTGGTGTGGATTTGCAGGGATACAGAAATGGACAATACAGAAATAAGATGATTAAATAAAGGTGAAGCACACCAGGCTTAGAAGGGAGGATACCTCTAACTCTGAGATTTTACTTTGGTGAAGAGAATGGTAGCAGAAGAGGGAAAGGGGTCAAGACAAAGGACATCTAGACTAGAAGGGTTCCAAGAGGTTAAGCAGACCCTGGACGATGGCGTTGTCTACTCATATCACAGTGGTTCTCAAGCTTTGCAGCATATTAAAAATTATCCAGGAGCTTTTGAAAATTGTAGTGTCTGAACCCCAGACCATTTAAATAAGAATTTCTGAAGACGGGGTGATAGCATCAGAATTTCTAAAAAGCTGTCTAAGTGATTTCATCAGATATAGTTGATTCAGCACCATTCGCCAAGTCCTTTCGCATACATGCATTGACTTATTTAATCTGGTTTATAAAGAAAGGTAAAAGCAAAGCTCAGAGGCAAGAGGGAAACTCACTCAAGGTCCTACTGCTAGTGGCAAGACTCCAAGTTATGCCTTCAGACTTCAAGGTCACCGTGTATTCAGTCCATCAGGCCAGTTTAGGGAATTGCTCCTGGGGGATGTCTTGATGGAGACAAATCTTGAACGATTTTGCTTTCCCCCCACTTTTTTTGTCCTTTCTCCTTGATTAATATCCCTCTTTTCTCTGCGGCTTTTCCTCCTACACTCCTCTCATTCCCAGGTGCCCATTCCTACTCACATTCCTGCTGGGATGATTTGAGCAGTGACTAACCACTCAGCGAGAATCAATTTTGTGGGCAGCCTCCCTGTGGAAAAATGTTTTCTTTAAAAGAACATTGGCAAGTCAGGTAAAATTCAAACAATTGGTGCATCTGGATAAAGAGTGTATGGGAGTTCCTTGTACTATTGAACATTTTCCGTAAGTTGAAAATATCAAAATAAAAAGTTACAAGAAGAAGAAGGAGAGGAGACGAAAATATTGGCAGCATTTAGCATAGGTTAAATGGCCTTGGTGAGGAATCCATAGCCTGAAGGTCTGGAGTCCTGAGTCTGTTTCTGACTCAGCCACCACCCTGTTCTGAGACCTGGGTTAAGCCATCTGTTTACTTGTTGCTGCATAATGCACCACCCCAAAGGAAAATCTATTATTCCCTTTCCCGGTACTTTGGACTATCTAGGCTCAGCTGGGCGACTCTGACCTAGAGGACTATCATGGGGTTACAGTCAGATGAAAGTTGGGTTTGATATTACCTGGCTTGGATGGGCTGGACATCCAAGTTTCACTCATATGGCTTACAGTTGATCCCAGCTGCTGGCTGGGAGCCCAGATGGGGCTGTTGACCCAGAATACCTACATATTAGCTATCTTATTAAATAGACACAATGATGGCCTCCTCGATTAGGGCATGCCTTTTTTTAAGGATGTGAGTCTTTCACAAACTTGAAGTTCTACCCTCATGTACATAGTCATTATTGCTGTTATTTACATTCTGCTGACAACTGGCTGTTACCATCTTGCGAACTGCCATCCAGTTGGCTGTCTGGATGCTTCTCCCGACTATGCCCTATCTATTGGCAATCTTTTAGTTCTCACCTATTTACCCAAGATGCAGCTACCTAGGAATACCAGGGTGAGCAGTAAGGAAAAAATACTTAGAAAAAATAAAATGGGTGGGTTTGCATATATGAAAACTGATTGTTCATGAACCCTGGTCAATACCATAGGGTTAGATAGGTGCAACTACATTCCCAAACACATTCTTACCCATACTCTCCCTGTGATGGGGGAGGAAAATATACTGTGTCGTAGGCTTACCCAGAAACACTTCAGAGTCAAAGGAAAAGTCCATAGGCAGAGAGCTCATGGCCCATTTGAGAAGATTTCCTTCTGCTTTTTAGTTAGCTTGTGTACTTGTTTTAATTAAAATTACACATTAACATTTAAAGTTGATTCCATAAGATGTGTTTCAGAAAGCAGTAGATCTCTTCTCCCCTCCTCCCTATAGTCTCCTCCCCAGAGGCAGCAGTTTTCAATTATTCTAACTAGTATTTTCCCCCACTTTGGTGTTTATTTCAGATATTGCTACTTCTTGATTTTTCAGTTTTCTCCTTCTTTCATTATCACATATGTACATCCTTCCAGCTTACCCAAATCCTCTCATGACAGTTAACATTCTAATTTGGGCTAGGTCAATGTTCTGTGTTTATTATTACAACTATGCAAACACTCTTCCCAGCTGAATCACTGATCAGTTTTCCTTTCTAAATAACATTCTGTTTCCTTTAGAGCTAATGATTGTCTTGTGTTTTCTTTTAAATGCTTACTTTTCTATGTTAACACCAAATTAGTTAACACTAATTTTTCCAAACCTCTGCTAACTGTTCAGATTTCATGTCTCAATATTTATTCAGAAATATCAGTCATTTTATCAATTATGTTTTTGAAGAATTCCTTCTTAGGCCTTCTGTTTTACTCCAGTCTAATGATTTTAACCTTTATGCTGAAGGCATAGTAGCATCTTGGGATCTATCTTTTCAGTCATCATTGGAACTCCTTTCACTTCCTTTGTGTGTAGGATCCTCTGTTTCTATGTCCATATCGTCCTCTTTTTGTTTATTTGTTTGTTTGTTTGTTTTGCATTTTCTCCCTTGTTTAAGGAAGTATATCCTTTGGCAGAGAAGAGCTCTTTGCAAAAGAGTATCTGGAAGGTAAAATTTTGAGAACTTGCATCTCTAAGATGTCTTTATTTTATTCTTACACCTGATTGATAATTTAGTTGGGTATGATATTCTAAGGAATCGTTTCATTCAGAGTTTTGAAGGCTCTGCTCCATGGTCTAGCTTCTGGTGTTGCTATTGGAGAAAACCCTGAAACTGTTTGGATTCATGATCCTTTGTATGTTATTGTGGTTTTTCCTTTCTCCCCACCCTTCCCTTTTCCTTCACTCTTCTTCCCTCCACCTCACCTTCCTTCTTACTCTTCTTTCATTCTCTCTCTCTCTCTCTCTCTCTCTCTCTCTCTCTCTCTCTCTCTCTCTCTCCCCTCCCTTTTTCCTCCCTCTCCATTATAGTATTTTTACCCAATGTACTCAGTACTTGGCAGACCCTCTCAATATGGAAACTGCTATCATTCAATGCTGGGAATTCTTCCTGACTTATTTGGTTGGTGATTTTTCTCCCTTCCATTTCCTTTTCTCTCTTCTTTTGGAAACCCTGTTATTTAGACATTGGTTTCAAGGACTGATTCTTTTATTTTCTCATCTTTCTTTCCTATTTTTCTATTTGTCATTTTGTACTACTTTGTAGTATACATCTTCTTAACTTCTGTTTCTTCTATTAAATTTTTATATTTTAATTACATCTGCGGTCATATTTTCAATTTCCAAATATTCCTTTATTTGTCTCTTAATACGCTTATAATAGCATCCTCTTCTCATGATTGCAAAATCACCTCTTCACTCTGAAGATATGATGTATGTATACATACATGTGTACCTATCTATATCTATATCTATATCTATATTTATATCTGTATCTATATCTATATTATCATCTATATCTATATTTATATCTATATCTGAATCTATAACTCTATCTATCTATCTATCTATCTATACCTATATCATCTATATCTATACCTATATCATCTATATTACCTATAAGTATATCTATCTATACCTATATCATGTATATCTATATATCTGCTGTCTTCTCCCTGAATGCTGTCTTTTTTCTTTAAGGCGCCTTTTGTGTTTGATTTACTCTCTGTATTAGTGTCTGTTACATACAGATAGTGATCTTTGGGACACTGTAAAAACTAACTAGTTCAGGTCACAAGAAATGTTTATTAGACACTCTGAACTCATGGAGTGTAACTTGTTGACTGTGGGCTCTAACAGTGTGTTGGGGTTATTGTATATCAGTATTGGCAAGTCACTCCTCTTAGGCTGGTCAAATTTCTGGGGAAGCATCTTCCAGTCTTGCACTGGAGGACACAGTCTGGTTGCTGGCATTCTTGGAGCTGTATTGGCAGAGTAGACTGAAAACTTTAATATTTAAGACACATACATTTTCTTAATATCCTTGTTTTCAGTATATTGCTCTATTCTCAACTGATGCCTTTTAGTCCAGGGAGCATCTGTTTTATCCTACCCAGAAATCACATTTCCAGTGTTCCACCTAAGTGGGAGTGGGTGTTCACCTAGCTGCAA
This sequence comes from Rhinolophus sinicus, assembly GCF_057876585.1. Lineage (NCBI taxonomy): Eukaryota > Metazoa > Chordata > Mammalia > Chiroptera > Rhinolophidae > Rhinolophus > Rhinolophus sinicus. The sequence continues at coordinate 51,147,174 of NC_142517.1, forward strand.
TGTGTGGAGGAGATCTAGAGCTCTAACTGTGTCATAAACAAACTTTTAAGCAAGCCTGTTCACTTCAAAATCCTGAGGTACTTGGTATGAAATCATACGTTTTTGAGGGGTTCTGTACATAAATAAGTTTTTTTCTAACTTTTATCAGTGCTGGTTTAAGATTCAGCTTTTTCTAAGCTGCTAAGTTAGTTAGCACACATTCATTTGCATTTTATCTTCTAAAATTTTGTTGCTTGCAACTTTGTCTCTTTTCACTTTTTCTGCTTTGTGAATTTCTGCCTTTTATAATGCATCTCTTTACTGATGTTTAAATGGAGTGTGGGAATGGAGAAAAATGATATACATTTTCAACCCCCATTTTTACCCAGTGTTCCCTGAGGAAGATGCCTTGAATTGGGAAGACTGGGGGCAAGAACAGAAAGATTCAAATCACAGTATTACTTCAGGTTTAAAAGTATTGGATTTTGAATTAAATTCACATTTCAATTTCCTTTCCTACATTGTGTACCTTGCAAAAGTATTGAGGACACCACATTATTATCACCTCTGTCAAGATGACAATAGCTATGATTCACTCAGTTGTTACTCCATGCCACTGCCGAGCCAAGCACTTTGTAAACTTTATCTCATTTAATCCTCATACCAACTACATAAGGTAGATATTTAGTTTTATTAGTCTCATTTTAAAGATGAGGAAAATATTGCCTAGAGAGGTTAAATAACTTGTTTAAGGTCATAAAGCTATGAACTGGAGGAATCAGGATTCCAACACCGGTCTGTCCAGCTCACAGCTGCTGCATTACAATGTTCTTGCTTGTTAGAGGCTTCTACTGCCGCTGCTAGTCATTTTTCTGTTCCATCACCACAGCCCCTACCGCCACTGCCACTGATGCCTTTGTCCCCAAAACATCAATTTCATAGAATGCATTTAGTAAGTATACAAGTAAATCAATTTCAGAATGTGGGTACAAGGAAATTATTATGTTTAAGAGAGCTTCCTAGGAACTTGCAGGGATACACGATGGAAGCAAACACACCTTCACGGAGAGCATATTCCAGTTATAGAAGTAGAAACCACCTGCTCCTAGTGCTCCTGTGTTCTTTTAAATTTTTCTGTATTACTTTTATGGTAATTGGTCTTTCACAATTTGCTGTCTCGACTGGAGTCAATTTTCCTAAGTTATATTTTCTAGAAAATTAGTTCATCAAAATTCTCAAATGTATCTGCATAGATTTACAGATCAGTCTCAACGTTTTAAAATTTCTTCTGTTTTTTTTCCTCTTCCTTGTCATTTCTAATTTTATACATTTATACTCTACGCTTTCATAAAAAATTGGGTTAGCTAGTGGTTTAAACATATTTGTTGATTTTTTTTACCGTTATTTATTACATCTGCTGGTTTTCTATTTTCTCTCATTGATTTCTGCTTTGATCCATATTAATTATTTATTTTGGCTTATTTCTTGTTCTTTTTCTAAATTTTTTAGTGAGTACTAAATTCATTTATTTCCTTCTTTACTTTTTATTCTTATGGGTATTTAACAGTCTAAAATCTCTTCTGGTAACTGCTTTAACTATATTTCATAGATTCTGATAAGTGGTATGTTCACTTCAGTTGCTTTTCAAGGAATTCTGCAACTTTGTTTTGTATCTTTTCTTTGAACCAAGAATAGTTTAAAATAATTAAAAAAAAATTTCTAAATTCTTTGTCGAAGTTGGGTCTTTTTAAAATTCATTTTTATTTTGACTGTATTGTGGTTAGAGAATATTGTTTATATTTTTTCAATTTTTTGAAATTTATTGAGGATTTCTTTGTAGCCTAAGAGATAGTCAGATTTTCTGACTGTTCTCCATGTCCACTATATTTACAGACTAAAGATTTGATTCATTTTCTTCTTTTCTTTTAGCTACTTTTGATTACCATACTTCCCTGAAAATAAGACCTAACTGGAAAATAAGTCCTAGCATGATTTCTCAGGATGACATCCCCTGAACATAAGCCTTAATGTGTCTTTTGGAGCAAAAATTAACATAAGACCTGATCTTATTTTCGGGGAAACACGGTAGGTAACCATTTTCACTTGCTCGTGGATGTGTCTTTTTGGCATAACTTCATTGCCTATAGCAGAGGTATGCCAGCAAGCCATATCCAGCCCACCACCCATTTTTATAAACAAAGTTTTATTGGGACACAGACACACATTTTCATTTACTTCTTGTTTATGGCTGATTTTACTGTACGTTGGCAGAATTGAATAGCTGTATCAGAGACTAGATGGCCCACAAAGCCAAACATTTTACTATCTATGTAAAATATTTATTATCTTATAAAACCCAAAATATTTACCATCTTTAGGCAGAAAGTTTGTCAATCTCTGTTCTATAGGTACATTATTTTGTTCCTATTCTCTTGTATCTTATAATAGCTGTATGCAGTATCTGACTACATTCATTTTCTGTTCTTCATGTTACATGTTAGATGGTCAATACTGTCCAGTAGAGCTTTCTGCAATGATAGAAATATTCTGTACTGTATAACATGGTAACCATTAATCACACGTGGCCATTAAGAACTTGAAATGTGGCTAGTGTGACTGAAAAAATAAAATTTTATCTTTACTTAATTTTATTTAATTAATATTAAAGTAGCCAGATGTGGCTAATGACTACTGAATTAGAAATCCTAGTCCTATACTCTTAGAAAGGGAAACTGTACAGGAGATTCTTTCTAGCTTCCTAATTCTAGAGCACCCTCTTCTTTAGTTTTAGGGAAATGAGAAGTTAGGGCAGAAAATTGCTTCATGTTTTCTAAGGTCTGACTTTCCCCTCCTCCTTCCATTCTATCTGAGCTTTCTCATTTCTTCTTTTTTTTTTTTTTTTTATGCAAACAGCTTTCTCATTTCTTTGTTTGTCTCCAATGTCTCTGTTCTGCTCAATTTGGACTTTCAGCAGTCTCTCCTCAGATCTGGGCTTTTCCCTAGAAACGATATTTAGTTGGTTAGTTTTAATAGTTTATAGGTTCCGGACCACTCTGGCACTATGTGAGCTTTCCATGAACTTTTTGTTCTTACTTATGAATTTGAGTTTGCAAAGCATCCTCCCTGTTTCAGCCTCTGTCCTCAAATAGTCAAACTTTCCAATAAGTGGTTATTGGCAATTTGGGAGCCCTCTGGCTTTCAAGGCTATTAGAAGTTCCTTTGTATTCACATTCTCTCACACAGTCTTTGATATGACATTGTTCTTGTTGATACACAAACACACACACACACACACACACACACACACACACACACAAGGTCTAATTATATTTTAGTGTTTATGGTTTCTGTGGAATTTTAGTTTTACTACATCAGTCATTTACTATGTCTCTTTTATGGGGGGAATTTAACAAGAGTACCAAAGCCCGCTTCCTAAAATCCTCCATTCCGATTCTTATACGTGATACTTTCTATCTACCTCTCCACTGGAGAGTCACTGACCTCATTCCACAACCTTAATTTACAAGAGGGAGAAATTATAGTTTAGAGGGGAAAAGTGACTTGCCTCAGGTCACAGAGCCAGGTTATATAAAAGCCAAAACCAAAATTCACATCATCAGCCTTTCAATCCATTCTTTTTGTTACATATTATAAATAGAGGAAGTTTTTGTGGGCAGAACCATCTGATAGCCTGTCTCTTAATATGATCTAGTATTGATTCTTTGTTCTGAAACACCACCACTGCCACCACCCACCCCCATTCTCTCCCTGGGTTGGTGCTGCCTCCTGTTTGGGAAATACATTGTGTTCTAAGAATCTCAAGGTGACAAAGTGGAGAAAAGGGAGAGCAGGCAGAAAAATGACTACTCAGGGCCAGTTCTGGCTTGGAGATAGTGGTGAAAAAAAATGTTTTAAGGGTTTATGGGAATATTCTGGTCTTTTCCTCTTACTGGCCATATAACCTTGGGAAAATGACTGATTTCCCTCTTGCATTTGGTGTGTAAACAGATGTAAAAGTGCCTAAAGATAGTAATTGACTCAGAAGTATAGTCTGATAACCATTACTCCCTCCTCCTTTTAATTTCCCCCAGCTCCTCCAGTGTAAAGATAAGACAGGCTTTCTGTAGAACTGCTCTATTCCATAACAAAGATTGGGTAATAAGCTGGAGCTTACCACATGGTATATCTGCTGGAATCTTGAGATTGGCAAAATGGAGATGGGAGGGTAATCAGAGGAGTGAGGAAACCCAATATTCCCTTTTTCCCAAAGTTTTATAAATTCAAACATTTGAGTCAGGGGCTCCAGCTGGATCTATCCTAACGGCACAAGTGACAAAGCCCTAGTGGCCTCCGGGCTTAGTCACCTGGACAATATCCCTTTTACTGGTCTTAGTGCCTTCAAGGACTCCTGGGTACCAGGAGCCAGCATTGCCACTGGTCCCTGACGTAAAACCAAGTCCCTGAAAAATAACATCCTTGGAAAAGAAAGAAATCATAGGATCACCATGACTATATAGAAGAGGATGTAACATGGCACAAGTACAGGAAACTCTGTCCACCTCAATTTTTTTCTCACTGAAGTACAATCTCAATTATCCTTGCACTGTACACAACAAATTGTTATTTGGCTTGTGCAGGCAGATGCTCCACTTGGCGGTATGCATCCTGCTCGGAGAGTCAGCCTTCAGTATGACAACAAGTGTTTTTATTGTTTTCTGAATTACGTTATAATTAACTGTCACAGGAAATCTGATACAGTGACTGGCACGACTGTCAGATGCTCTGACCCTAGCCATGCAAGATTTCTTGGTGGCAGGAAGCACCGATGGGAGCTGTGGCCAAGTGGGTATCTCTGGGTCAGGGCAGGCAATTCAAGAATGAGAATCTTCAGGAGGAGTAACTTCTCATTAAGGCAACCTCGCTCTAATTGGATGTTGCCTCATTTCTACACACAGAGGAGAAATAGGTTCTACAGAAAGAAAACATGTTTATTGAGAAGTGGTTGACACAGGAAAACATAATTGTTTTATTTCTCCAAGCATGAGGAACCATCAAAAGTCAGGCACTGCGTGTTTGTATACGCCAAGTTTTGTATAAGAAGGTGCATCTTTGCTTTATTTGATCTGAAGCCTACTCTGGAAAAGGACAATTAGGGTTAAGAAAGTAATTTCCTGCACTGTCTACTTTGTGCTGGGCATTCTGTTAAGCACTGTTGTGAATGCAGCACCCATTAAAACCTCACCTATACTTTAAGACAAGACAAAAGAAGCCTGCCATAGAGTCTTAGAAGTACGTATTATATACCCCCATTGTAAAGGTGATGAAACTGTGGCTCAGTGAAGACCAGCAATGCTTCCTAACTGACCACATACTCCTGAAAGTCCATGCCAAATGCCAAACAGGAGTGGAGAGAAAGAAATAGAAATAATTGGGATTTCCCTGATTCAGACAATTTCCACAAATCTACTACCCAACTGCTAGCCACTGAGTAGTTCACTCTGCACTGGTGATAGTGGAGTGTGGGAACCCAGGAGGGGAGGGGTCAGCCTTCCACAGTGACAGGATCAGTGATAGCCCTAGATCCATAGCAATGGAAATGTTGATGGGACATAGAGGTCAAGTGGCCCTGCTCCTCATTTTACAGAGAAGGAAAACATCCCTGTCGGTTGTGTTGTAGGAGTCACTTGCGCTCTTCACAGAACAAGTTATCAGCAGAGGGAGAAAGCGGATCTCAAAATCCAGAATGCTTTTCTCTCCATCACATGAAGTCCTGGCGCTGTTTTATCAGAATTTCCCATAGAAACTCTCTGACAAAGGAATGTTTGACTAGCTTCCCTCCTTCGTACAGGAATTTCAGACAATGGTTTAGATGAAAGATATTTATTCAGATACTTTCACTGCCCCTTTCCAACATCACCAGATAGACAGTCACTTATCTACACATACTAATCTGTCTAACTTGACTGTGAAGACATAAGCATTTTCTATCCCAATCAGGAAATAAAGTCACAATCATCACCCATTTCACCCTTTTTCCAGTTCAATGCACTGACTACAGATTCTGTGATATTATGTCAGTTTTTTCAGTTGACTCTCAGGCCCATCAAATACCTGCAGATAAAGATTTGATCACACAAAAATTATAATTTGCCTCTACCCAGAGTCATATTCCATTTTTATAGACTTCAGAGATACGCATTGGAGGTAAATGTTCTTCTGTTTCCACAGTGTTAGGCTTCTTTGCCCCATTGCTTTTCTCTTACTTTTTACGAGAAAGTACAGCAAAGACGTTGTTATTTTTTTTTAAAACTAAATCTGATAAAGAGCAGGCTAGTCAGAGACTAAAAAGCTGCATATTATTCTTCCCCTATTCTTGGACTTACATATTTTCTTCAAAGAGAAGCTGGGCTTGAACACCATTTCTGTCATTAATTTGACCCTGAGAAAACTATCGAAAATTTCCAAGCCTTAGTTTCTTTATCTTTTAATTGGACATTGCAATATGTCAGGTATGCAGTAAATGAAAAATAACTGCTTAGTATACTAAATGTGTTGAGTGATTAATATGTGTCAGGTGATAGGTGCACTGTGATAAGTGTACTGGGGATAGGAAAATTGATGACTTTAAATCAATAATTGATATTAACTGCTACCCTTCAGTCAACGTATCTCTTTGAGCACCGCCCCCACCCCCCGCAGCCGGCCCAGTGTATCAGGTTCTATGCTAGGCAATGGGCAGTCCCTAACCTCAAGTTACTCCTCGTCTCATTTGAGGAGGCAAAAGTAAACAGGCAGTTGTAACAGAGTGTGGTTGGCACTACCACAGGCTTAGCAACAGGGGAGGAGTACCTAGTCCATGCCTGAGATATCAGGGAGTGCTTCAGTAGGGAAGCGATGACACAGGAAGTAGATGAAGGGGGATAGTGTTAGAGAAAGACAGAACAATTTCCACAAAGTCCTGAAAACAAAAGAGAACGTGGACTAGTCAAGGATTGTTAGTTGTTTCATGAAGGTAATAAAAGCTGGAGGCAGTAGAAGATGAGAGATAATGCTGCAGCAATTAGAAAAGGCTGGATTATTGCAGATCATAAGAGACTGAAGAGGCTCAGACTTTAAAGAGAACGAAGAGACATTAACCGGAGTTGTGGCACTATCAGGTTTGAGCTTTAGAAGGTCACTCTGGCTTCAGCGTGGACAATGGATTGAGTGAACACAGGAAGACCAGGAGGCACTGCTGAGGTCTAGATGAGGAATTGCAGGGGCTGAGAATGGGGAAGTGGCTGGCAATAAGGAAGGACATAAGTTATGATAGATTTGAGAGAACTTTGAAAGATTTGAGTGACTGAGTGGAATCAGAAGAGTCAGGTTGGCTCTGAAGTGGTTGGATGAACATTGATGAACACTCAGTTAGACAGGAAGAGTAGCTGGTGCAGGGGAGAGATGAAGAAAAGGGTGTGTGTGTAAAACCCAGACGTGCTGGGCTCTGAGGCTGGAAGCTGGAAGCCACTGCTGACAATCTACTTCTATGTAGCATAAATCTATGTAGACAAGAGGGCTGACGAGTCTATGAGACAGGGTTAAACAAGTTGACACTGACCATGGCCTCTTGAGGATTGTGTGTATCAACAGGACTAGGAAGGTAGGAACACTCAGATACCGGTGTGTTAACTAAACCGACTTCGGGATAAATAGCTAGGTCAGCAATATATCCCACATCTCATGGAACCATCAACATAAGACATAGATCAGTAAATCCAGTAGAGGAAACTTCAAAATCATAGGAGAAAGTGGGATTATGGGATTCAGATCTAGAAGAAGATTGTTGAATTAGCCTCATGAAGAATAATTCCTGAAATTGGTCCTAAAAACTGGAAAATAGAATTAATGAAAATTTAATGCAAAGGTGCTCTGGGTTAAGGAAGCAGATTGAGAAAATGAACAGAAAGCCATTTGAGGTAGATTCAGCGAACAAGAGCAGATAAGTTTGTCTCATGTGTTAAATATAATGAAAATAATAAAATATAAGTTATGAAAATAATTTGCAACAATATTGTAAAGGTTTGATTTGGCAAATGAGAAGTTTGTGCTTGATTCATACGAAATGGAGAATTTCTAAAGGAATTCAAGTGAGTATCGTTGCTTTCAGTGAAATTAATTTTCCTTAATGGGGAAGAAAAAGGAAGAGACCTCATCGTTTAATCAAATGGCTACTTTCCCTCCAAACCATGAGAACCCAAGAAACCCATCACCCAGAAATGGGTAATAGTGTGGCTCAGAGAAGAAGCTTGTTTGTCTTGATTCTGCTATTTCTGGAATAATTCATATATCAATCTTCCTGGTGTTCCCCAGGTGTGTCCTCTGACACACATTCTGCAATGAGACGATCAAGGTCTTCATAAGAAGGAGCTTTATTTTGGCTAACCAAAAGAGTCCTAAGTTTTGCCTCAAGATTTGCTGAAATTATTTTGGAAACTTTGATTCCTTTTATTTATTTATTTTCTTCTGTAAAATCCGTGTCACTAATTAGTTTTTGCCCTAGGAATGACTTTTTAATGGTGGTTTCAAAGCACAGTGGCTCAGTGCCCCTCCGTCCTAGGAACTTGGCATTTGCACCTGTGTACTGGATCCCACTCCTACGTGCTCTGCCCAGTTGCTGCTTAAAGAAAAATGTGTTCTATCCCTCATCACTTTAACAGAACAAACATTTGCATCTAAGCTGAAAAATTTGTCAGCATTGCATAGAAACGTGGTCAATTATCACACAGCCTCTACCTCACCGTGAAATACTTCCTGGCCAAGCAACCTGAGTGTCTTGTGTGACACACAATGTCACAGTACCTCATTTAACCCACATAATTCCCATTTTCAGAGAGGTGTAAATTGAACCCCAGAGATATTAAACACATTTCCCAAGATCTCATATCTTCCTCCGATTGACAAAATTGAAATTCAAATCCAGTTTTCTCCATGATTCTTTCCTTTCTGTATTAATAAGGGATAGTAGCAGAAGAGACAATGCAACAAGAATGTGAGATAACAAGAAGTGCACTCCACTATATAACCAGAGATGTGGGATCCACTATTGTTCAGAAAGGCAGTAGTTCTTTGAGTTGGCCAGTACATTTTCATTTTTAATTATAATATGGAAATAACGTTTGTCCCCAGAGAGTTATTGTACAAATAGTACAATGGGTGAAATAGAAAGGTATAAGTTGTGACACACTGTATACACACCAACGAGTATTTTAATAATGCAATATTACTGCTACTAATGTTATTACTACTGTGACTATCACTACCACAATCTCTATCATGGTTTTGGATGATATTTTTTCCATTTACATGTAAATAAACATAAAACAAATAGGTCAAGTATAACGATAATTGGTATTGGGGGGAAAATAGGGCTAGAAGGTAGACTCCTTTGAATATATTTAATTTGTTTATTTGACTTTGGTGCTGTACAAATATATTGCATGGTTTAAAAATAACCTTTAATTTAAAAAAGAAATTCTTATAAATTGAAAGCAATAAAATAAATGAACCTACTCTGTATATTGATGCCATAATTGTACAGACAGAAATTATTTCAATTTCGAGAGACTTTAAAACACACAAATTTGATTGTACACCCCAAGAGAGGATATAATCTAAGGATAAAAGTAATTGTAAAAAATATTTCAAACTCCTTTCAATAATCATATTACTGGTGGTACTACTGATATTGTAATTCTAATAGTACTTGTGTGTAATGGGGGAGGAAACAAATGAGTAATTATGTAATAACCTGGTGTACTTGAGCAATAAAATTCTCTTTGAGGGAGAAAGGAGATATAGATGTGAGTTTGAAGAAGTTAAATGAAAAATCCTACGAGGTCAGGCAATTAAGTTTGTGAGTTTTGTTGCAATGATGTTGCTAACATTTTTCAATACCAGAGGGATTATTCATTATGAATTTGTACCAACTGGACAAACAATTAACAAATTTACTATTTGGAAGTGCTGAAAAGCCTACGTGAAAAAGTTAGACGACCTGAACTTTTCTCCAACACTTCATGGCTCTTGCATCACAACAATACATGGCACTGTCTGTGAGGGAGTTTTTAGCCAGTAAACAAAGAACTGTATTGGAACACCCTCCCTATTCACCTGAACTGGCACCCAGTGACTTCTTTCTTTACCCGAAGATAAAGGAAATATCGAAAGGAGGACATTTTGATGACATTCAGGACATCAAGGGTAATATGTTGATAGCTCTGATGGCCATTCCAGAAAGAGTTCCAAAATTGCTTTGAAGGGTGGACTAGGCGCTGACGTTAGTGCATGGCTTCCCAAGGGGAGCACTTTGCAGGTGACCTTAGTGATATGCAACAATGATCTATATAGCACTTTTTCTAGGAAGAGTTCGTGAACTTAATTGTCAGACTTCGTATAGTACTGGATCTAAATTGGAACTATTATTATGAATTCCTGAACTGTTCTATCTTTTTTGAAGAAACATAGCCTTGTCCACTTAAAAGGTCTAAAAACAACGACAACAAACATCTCTCGTTGTTATCTCCAGGTCTAGGGCAGCAAATACAAAGATGAGCCTGGGACAGCATGCCATACCAGAGAGCAAATAAGCTATTATAACCTACTCAGTTTATTTCAAAGGACGACGTACCAATGTAGACGGACTAAAAAGGAAAACTAGTTATTTACCATTGGAGGATGCTACGGAACAAATTAATTACTTTGAAAACTAGTAATGGAAAAGATTCAAGCATGTATCCTGCCTTTCCAGAATGACATTTTCTACTAAGTAACCAAAGAGTAAATGAAGAAAAATTTCTTATAATGGCAGCGTTCCAGCTAATAAATGAAGAAGGAATGATAGAATATTATTATTTTGGAACTGCTAATGAATTATCTGATAATCAGCATTACTAATATCACAGAGACACAATCATCATTCTGTGCCTCCCAATAGAACGCAATTTCACCTATAAAGAAGTCTTACCCAAAAAGAAGGAGGAGAAGAAGGATGAAGAGGAAAGGGGGGAGAATTCAAATCTGATAAAAGGTCTAGAATCAACCACCAATTTACAGGAAATATAGAGAGTGAAGAAACATAATAAACTTTACCACAGGAATATGACCAACAAAATCCAGACTATGCGAACTTTATAGCAGAAGCAACTTGATTACTTCAAATAAATGGCAAGGAGGAAAAAAAAAAAGAAATAGAGAATAAATTTTCAAAGTAAAAAGGACTGGGAAGAAATGTATAAATTTACGAGACAATTGGATATTTGAACTCTGACTGATATATGATGATATTAAAGAATTTGTATTACTATACTCAGCCTGATAATGATATTGTGATAATAATGTTAAGACAAAAAATTCACCCAGCACTCAGGTCTTGGTTTCTAAATACTATTTAGACTACAAGGAACTAGGGATCCTTGGAGAATTACTTGAAACCAGGGTTGCGGCAGGAAAAGTACAAGATGATCCTGGAACATCTTATTATAAAGAGTAATAAAGTGCTCAGAAATTAGAGTGATACATTCACATGACACAAGAACCAGTCTGATATGCTTCCTACTGGCCAAACTTAGGACAACATGAGCATCAAAATGAAAATAATGGATTATAACACTTTCAGTAAAAAGGAATCCATGAGTCTATAGAAATACACGAAACAAACAATGAAAGTAACAAATAAATAAAAGGAGGGAGGAGGAATGACAGTTAATAAAGATTGAAAGAATGAAAGAACTGAAAAATCACTGGTTCAGGGTGATGTCAGAAGCGTGGCGGCATAAGAGGTCTCCTTGGCCTCTTCCCTTGAAGTTACAAGTTGAACAGCTATAATTCAACAAAGGGTCCCTGCACAAAACACAAACACGTCTGAGATATCCGCACATTGAAACATATGAAGATGGGTTCACTGGGGCAAACAAGGAAGGAGGGAAGGGAGAAGAGCAGAGATGGGTGTGCGGTTGCAGCCTGGGACTCACTGCGAACCTGGGAGAGAGAAGGACGGAGACCGCAGGTGCACTCTCTGTGGCCCCAAGCCTTCCTGCCTGAGTGACCAGCACATAATAAGGCTGAACCCAGTGATGGGGCAGAGACCAAACACAGAAGTGTGACAGCTGTGTTCTAACAGTCACCATTGCCAGGCAGAAAACAAAGCCATGGAGCCTGGCTGCCTCCCTCCACCCTCCCAGAACTTGCCTCTTCACACTCTCTCAGAGCGAGCAGCAGGCCCCAGAAGAAACGGTAGCAGTGAGAGTCAGGTTACAAAGCAGAATTTCTATGCCCCGAGAACTATAGAGATGGTTCCTGAGTTGCAGACACACCCTGTGGCTAATCCCTGTCACAACTGTGGACATACAGAGGCAAGGTAGCTGACGTCTGGCAGTTGCTATTACTGGGAGGAGAACAAAGCAGACCCTTCCAGCCCACCCCGTCCCTACCCTTCATGGCTGATCCCCCCAGGGCCACCCAGGGCTGCCCAGCCCAGCACTGCATCTGGTTGCAGGGGCAGCACTGGGATTTCAGGGGCTCGGAGCCCCGTTGTCTACTACATTCTTCCATAGGGGTGGTGCCCTGAGACTGAGGCAACCAGGTCACAGAGGAGACACCCACCTCACCGGGGAACACAAGTCCACCCACAGCCCAGCAGAGATCCCAGCAGCCAGTGAGAACAATGAAAGAGAAAATAAAATGCTCCAGTGCCACCTACTGGAAAACAAAAGAAAGACCCCTTCTTGCCTACCTGTTGAAGAGTTCACTCCCATAGATGCCTCAACAGAGAAACAATCCATCAAATATGAACAAACAAGGTAACAAGGCAGCTCAGAAAGAAAATGAAAAATCTCCAGAAAATAAACCTAAAGACATGGAAATAAATGACTTAAATGACAGGGAATTCAAGATTGCAGTTCTGAAAAAACACAATGAGATGAAAGAAAACTCAGATAGGCAGTTTAATGAATGCAGAAATAAAATCAATGAACAAAATGAATACTTTACCAAAGAGATTGAAACTTTAAAAAAGAACCAAATAGAAATTCTGTAGTGGAAGAACTCAATAAAAGAGATGAAGAATGAAATAGGCAGCTTAGAAAATAGAGCTGACAAGATGGAGGAAAGAATCAGTGATATCAAAGATAAAAATCTGGAAATGGGACCATATCAAATTAAAAGCTTCTGCACAGCAAAAGAAACCATCAATAAAACAAAGAGGCAACCAACCAAATAGGAGAAGATATTTACAACCAACATCTCCAAAAGGGACTAATACCCAAAATACATAAAGAACTCATACAACTCAACAACAAAAAAACACCGAACAATCCACTTTAGAAATGGACAGAAGACCTGAACAGACACTTCTCCTAAGAAGACATAAACAGCCAACAGATATATGAGAAAATGCTCAACTTCACTAGTAATTAGGGAAATGCAAATCAAAACTACAATGAGATACCACCTCACACCTATAAAAATTGCTATTATCAACAAGACAAGTAATAACAAGTTTTGGAGAGGCTGTGGAGAAAAAGAAACCCTCAAACACTGCTATTGGAATGTAAATTGGTACAGTCACTATGGAAAACAATATGGAGGTTCCTCAAGAAATTAAGAATAGAATTACCATATGACTCAGTAATTCCTCTTTTGGGTATTGATCTCAAAAATCTGAAAACATTTATCTGTAAAGATATATATACACCTGTGTTCATTGCAGCATTATTCACAGTGGCAAAGTCATGAAAGCAAGCAAAGTGTCCTTTGATCATTGGATAAAGAAGATGTGGTACATATATACAATGGAATATCACTCAGCCATTAGAAAAGATACAATGCTATGATTTGTGACAACATGGACAGATCTTGAGATTATCATGTTAAGTGAAATAAGTCAGACAGAAAAAGTTGAGAACCACATGATTTAATTCATATGTGGGATGTAAAACTGAAAGCAACAAATAAACAAGACAAACAAAGAAACAAACAAAAACTCACAGACCCAGGCAACAGTTTAGTGGTTACCAGAGCGTAAGCAGGCAAAGGGGTGGCAGATAAGGGTAAAAGGGATCAAATATATGGTGATGGAAGTAGATTTGACTTTGGGTGGTGAAGACACAATGCAGTACATAGATGATGTATTATAGAATTGTATACTTGAAACCTATATAATTTTACTAACCAATGCTACCCCCTATAAATTTAACGAAAGAAATGTGTGAGTTATTTTTTAAAAAAAGAAAGAAAAATCAATTATTTATAATCATGATACTAATAATTGGTTCAAGCAAGGTTCATTATTTTACCCATTTCACCAATGGGTAAAATTTTATTCAGGGTAAGACTATACCATTTTACAATATCTATCCACAGATTACTTACTAATTGCAAAGGGGAAAGGTAGAACTTTACAGTGGAGAAATTAGGCAGTTTATCAAGTGATCATAGTCAACATCACCAATAATGGGATAAACTGAAATCTGAAGTGATGCTCTTAGAGGGGCAAGTCATCATTTATGTAATATGTTTTCTTAAACGATCTAATAAAATCACACCATGAGGTAACAATCAGAGAAGCATAAAATGAAGGAGATTCTATAATGCAGCAAGACTGTACTTTTCAAAGTTGCCATGAATGACAACAAACAAGGAAGGAACTTCCAACATAATGGCAACTAAAGAGAGATGTCTACTGAATGTAATGTGGGAGATTGGATTGAATCCTGGCTTGGGGAAAACAAAAATTGGCTATGAAGTGCTGTATTCAGCAGGTCAGTGAAATTGGAATATAAACTATATACTAGATATTTATATTGCATCAATGTTAAATTTTCTCAATTTGGTAATTACAAAGTCTTTGTTCTTTGAAAATGCATGCTAGTGTATTTAGGCATGGATGGGGGGAGGGCGAAGGAGTTAGTTAGCAGATGTGACACAATGTTATTAGTAAGTGAATGGGTAAATCTGGTTAAAGTTGATATGAAAGTTCATTATAAAAATCCTTACACTTTTCTGTAAGAACTAAAATTTCTTTGAATTAAAAAATTTTTTAATTAAAAAAGGCATTCTTCTCAACTTGGTCTACAGAGTCAATGTAATCCCAGTCAAAATCTGGTAAGTTATTTTGTGGATATAAATGAAGGGGTTCTATAGTTTATAAGGAGAGACAAAGAACCCAGGAGAGCCAGCACAATACTGACAGAGAAGGACAAAGTTAGAGGACTGAGACTCCTCAACTTGAAGACTTATTATAAAGCTACAGTAATCAAGACAGTATGGTACGGGTGAAAAATAGACAAATATATCAGTGGAACAGAATACAGAGCCCAGAAATTGACCCACCCACACAAAGAAAATCAACTGATTTTTGACAAAGGCAATACAATGGAGCAAAGATAGTCTTTCAACACATGGTGCTGGAACAACTGGACAGCCACACACAAATAAATAAATAAATAAATAAATAAATAAATAAATAAATAAATAAATAAATAAATCTAGACACAGACCTTACACCATCTGTGTAAATCACAAAGATTTACTCAAAATGGATCATAGACTTAAATGTAAAATACAAAACTAAAAAACTAGAAGATAACAATAGGAGAAAACATGGATTACCTTGGGTATGATAGCTTTTTAGATATAACACCAAAGACATGATCTAGAAAACAAATAATCGATAAGCTGAACTCATTAAAATTAAAAACTTTTGCTCTGTGAAAGACAGTGTCAAGAGAATGAGAAGACGAGGCACAGACTGGGGAAAAAAATGTTTGCAAAAGACATGTTTGATAAAGGGCTGTTATCCAAAGTATACAAAGAACTCTTAAAACTTAACAACAAGAGAACAAACAATCTGATTTTAAAAATTAGCCAAAGACCGTAACAGATATCTCACCAAGGAAAATATACTGATGGAAAATAAGCATGTGAAAAGATATTCCACATCATATGCCATCAGGGAAATGCAAACTAAAACAGCAATAAGATTGCATTAGACATTTATCAGAGTGGCCAAACTCTGGAATGGTGACAGCACCAAATTCTGGTGAGCCTGTGGAACAATAGGAACTCTCATTCACTGTTTTTAGGAATGCAAAATGATGTAGTCATTTGGTGTTTTTATTTTACAAACTACAGATACTCTTACCACATGATCCACCAATTGTGCTTCTTGGTATGTACCCAAAGGAGTTGAAAACTCGAAAGCTTAGTCCACAAAAAAGCCTGCACATGGATTTATAGCAGCTTTATTCATAATTACTGAAACTTGGAAGCAACCAAAATTTCCTTAATAAGTGAATGGATAAGTAAACTTTGGTACATCCAAACAATGGAATATTATTCAGTACTAAAAATAAATGCGCTATCAAGTTCAAAAGACATAGAGGAAACTTAAATGCATATTACTAAATGAAAGAAGCCAATCTATATGATTCTAACTATATGACATTCTAGAAAAGGTAAAACCATGAAGATAGTAAAAAGAACAATCATGGGGAAATGAATAGGCAGAGCACATATTTTTAGGGCAGTGAAAATACTTTGTATGATACCATAACAATGGATACATGTCATTATACATTTGTTCAAACCCATAGAATGTACACCAAGAGTGACCTCTAATGTAAACTATGGCCTATGAGTAATTATAATGTGTCAATATGGGCTCATCAATTGTAACAAATGTGCCACTCAGTGAGGGAGTGATGTTGATAATGGGAGAGGTTATGTATGTATGTGGGCAAGGGGTATGTGGAAAATCACTATACTTTCCTCTCAGTTTCGTTGTGAACCATAAAACTGCTCTAAAAAATAGTCTTTTAAACAATTCTTTTTCAGAAACATCAAAAAAAAAAAAAAAAAAAAAAGCAGAACAGAGGGGTATGAGGAAACTTCGGGTTGGTAGAAATGTCCTATTTCTTAACCACAGTGAGGTTTCACTAGTTCATACATCCATCAAAACTCATCCAATTTACACTTTAAGTGGGTTGTTTTGAATATTAATTATACCTCAATAAAGTTGTTTTTCAAAGTGCACATAAATTCAGAGTTGTGAAACAGTTTCTTTCTGAACATAATTATGAGGAAAAACCAAATTTTGTTGACTCCATATTAATTTATGTAATTTCCAATTAAAAATTATCTTTCAAGAGTTAAACTTAAAAGTGTATTTCAAATGCTAAAAAATGAATTCCTTCAGTATGTATATCATTGTGGTTAGTTCATCACAAATTTAATTTATGAAACATTTATTTTGCAATTTTTCCTGTATATGCAAATCATTTCATTTATTAACAGGAACTTTGAAAAAAAAAGTTAAAATATGCCATTATAAACTATTTTCCTTCAACACCAAGAAGTAATTTTGTTAAGTGTTAAGAATAAAAGAATGATGGCAATAACTACGACTATATTATAAATAAGCAGTTCTTTCCAAATAAATAAGCACAGAATGAGTAGAGCAGTGAAGTTCTTTGAAGTCTAAAATTGGCCATAGATTGATAGTTGTTGAAGGTACATGAAAGCTCATTATACTCTGTCTTCCTTTGTATATGTTTAATACTGTCCATAATAAAAAGATTTTAAAGGGTAAGTGAACTGAATAGTTGTGTTAAAGCAATCAATGTTTACAACACCAAAAACAAGCTAATTCAGCATCTGCTCAGGGCCTTTCCAAGAAGGACCGCCAGGCAATATCGGGTACTTCACAGCATCTTCCCCTGAACTGCCTGAGAATCACAATGTCATCATGCTCTCTGGGCCATGCCACAGCGTCTTCTTCAAGAGACAAGTGTCACTTCCTCTCTAAAGGCTTCCTTACTGCACCACTGCTACCCCCTAAAACTAACTATTCCTCTCATTGTGCTCTGATGGCAGCATGTTTACCTGGCCTGCCTGGCTTGATTCATAGTGATACATGACTTCTCCACCCAACTGTAAGCCTGCCCCTCACATGCAAACTCATCTCTGTATCCCTAGGACAGAACTCTTATGGTTGCTTAATAAACATTTGTGGAATGAGTCTCCTTCTCTGAGTTTCTTCCTCATGTATGTGAATGAGTCAGATTTCTCAGGATTAAAAATGAGTTTGATCCTTTTAGACCCTTGAAAGTCTCTCACTTCAGGATTACCTTGGCTCGCAGCAAAGGAGCCAGTACCAATCTTGTTTACCAAACCTTGTATATAGGGTAAAAATATGCTTCTTTTGTCTCTTGTAAGAGGAGTGGAGCCCAGGAAATTTCTCAGACATCTTAGAATAGGAAACTTGAGAGTAAATACAAACAGGTAGAAAAATATAAAACTGTAACGAACTACAAAAAAAAAAAAAAAAAAAAAAAAATTCCTAATAGTTTTTATTTAAGCTGAAAATCATCTTTAAGACTCTCTTCTCTGAATTCTCTTTCCCATTAAACTTACTTAAAAAGTGGGATTGCATTTTCTATCAGTAAAATGTATAAAATGTGAGGCTTCCCAAACACTACTCCCTACCAGTCTTGAAGAATGTTCATCTCTTCCCCACTACTCTACCTTTATTCTCACTTGTGCTTTTTCACCTGGTGGGGTTATGGCCTTCTGCCCAATTTCAGTGAACTTGAAGGGTCACTCAAGTGTCACCTTGATTCCTTTAGCCCAAAACAATCTGCCTTTTTAAAAATCCATATCATGCTCTTATTTTATCACTTCTTGTCCTGTGTCATAGTCATTTGTGTAAATGACTTCTATCCTGAAATAACTTGAAACTCCTCTTGAAACATGTCATAGCTGAGTCCAAGGTGAAATGTCTCATCACATCTGGACATCGTCTTGCACATACCAGGTGCTCAGCAAATAAACAAACTGAAGAATCAATAAATAGTTTTGGCTAATTAAAATTTTTTTATCAAATTGTCTGTTGGTTTTGGCATTGCATAGGCATTCCCTAGGCTGTTTTTATTTCTTTTATTTCCTAAAAAAAAACTTGCTACAGTAAAGTTTGTGAGAAGAGTGGAAATAAGATAATTTTCCCCAATAGGCCACTAAAATCCAAGCAAAAGCAGAAGAGCTCTTTCAGAAGGAGAGAATTTAGTGAGTCTAATAGGTGGTGACAACACTCAAAGTGAAGCCATTTTTGGAAACTGCAAGGAAAACAATTCTATAACTTGTTCAAGTTTAGTTGTGGGACTTTTGAGTTAATGATGACTATTGTGCTTCTGTTGGGTGTCTGGTGAGACAGTATCTGCAAACTGGGAGTAATTAGTTGTGGTTTTATATTTTTATTTTTACTTTTAAAAAAAGCATGTTTGCATTCTCTTTCTCTCTCTTTTCTCCCAATTTTATCTCCTATTTCACTCTCTCTCATCCTGTTTCATCTCTCCCTAATTTTCTTCCTTCCTCCTTCTCCCCACTCTTTCATTCTCTTCCTCTTTATCTCTTTCTTCCCTTTCCCATATATCCCCTCTTCCCTTCCTCCCCCTATACCTTCTCCTACCCATGTCATTTACTTAAAAAAATGTATTTAAAAATCAAAGAGTTATCTACATGGGTCTGAAACCTGATCTTAGATCTATTCACTAGTTGAGACAGACACCAGAGAATTAGGGAGGACAGAATCAGCTCTAGATAATAGAGTCAGTTCAGAAGATGTGTTCCAGAAATCATGGGGACAAGTGACAAGGAGGCATCAAATTGATTTGATTTGATGCCAGGCAAAAATTGGCATCAAAGACATCTAACATGATATCATGGATTGCCCAAAAGTTGGTTGGGGCATGAAAACAGGAGACCAACCTGAGAACAGGCAATGATTGGAGGTCTAGAAGGGTATTGGACTCAAGGAGGCATTTATAAGGCATGTAACAGAGCCTCGGACATTTGTCTCAGGTTTGCCACATGTTGTGGCAATTGACAAAAGCAAGCAGAGCTCCAAGCGTTGCAGGCTTGGTTCCTGGGGAAATAACCCAGGTAGAGCCTCTTACTGACCTAAGGGAATGGAATGTGAAAAAAGAAATTTCCCCAAAAGTAAAGCAATAAAAGAGCTTGGTTTCAGGAGCAAAGGAAGGGTCAGATTCCCAAAACAGTCCACCCGTGGGCAGAGCAGGACAAGCCTGAGGTGTTGACCTAGTTCCTCTTTGAAATAATTAAAAAAAAAAAAAAAAAAAAAGAAAGAAACGAAATAAAAAAACACATAAACAGGATTGTTTCTAGAAACTAGAGAAGGGATTAGCCTCCAAATAGGTGTTCGGTAGCTTTGGGTCATTTCAACATCACCTAGAAGTAGAGGCAGTGTTCTTAATGGTTTTGATGGCAGGCTGTTGCTAGATCTTCCTGGGCTCAAATATCAAGTTCACCGCTTAGGAGGTGACTGACCTTGGGAAAGTAACTTAATCTCTCTTTGCCTTGGTTTTCTCATCTGTAAAATGGAGGAAAACAGTACCAATGTTATGAAGCTTCTATGAGGATTAAATGAATCCTTATTTATAAAAAAAAATTAGAACAGTGTTTGTTATGAATGAATGAAAGAATGAACATGATTTCTCCACATTTACATATTTTCAACCAAAAGGCTTTGCACGAGGTCCTTCTATTTACCCAAATAAACTGAATTACAACTAATAGAAGCATTAGTTTCTCAGGGGAACTGATCCATTTTTTATTCACCAAGCTCAGACCACCTGAACTTGGCCACAAATTAACCCAACACAATAAAAACTGAATATGGGGGTTGTTCTGCCTGTGCTTCACATCTTGGGAAATATACCAGCATTGTTTTCATTGCTTTCACTTGAAACCTCAGCCTCATCTTTATCCCCTCTTTCTGTCACCCTAATATCCCAGGAGGCCGCATAGCATCACAGCTAAGAGGAAAGGCTGTGGAGTTAAGACATAACTGGGGGTAAATGTCAGTTCCATCCCTTTTTTAGCTTGGCAAAGCTGCTTATCCTTTCTGAGCTTCAATTTTCTCATTTGTAAGTGAGGATAATAATTCCCACATCATTTAATTGTTCTGAGGATTACATGAGATTTTGCATGCAAAAGGCTTAGCACAGTGCCTACCCCCCGTAAATGTTTAGTAGCTTCTTAGCCTAAAATCGTAAGTCATAATCTGATTGAACCCAACTTTTCAAATGTCTCCTAATGCTGCCCCCTCTACTCCATCCTTCCGCCGTACCCTAGAATCTCTGTCAGGAGTTTGCGTGCATATCTCTCTACTAGACTGCAAACTCCTTGTGTGGGGATGGGGTTCCATTTATCTTCACTTCCTATCCCACCTTATCTTGAATGTTTATAACAGACAGTTAACAAATGATTGTTGATTAGACTCTGCAGAACTTGATTGTCTCCCTCCTCCTGATGCAATAGGTAGAAGAAATTAGGTTAAAACCTCAAGGTTCTTGAGTGCTGTGATAATGCCTTGTGGACATTCGATGCATAGCAAATAGCTCGGTAATTTAGTCAATTCAAGCCACCCACACAAGGACCACAAGCTAATATCGAGCTTGTTATCTGAAAGTCTGAAAGCCCTTGCTACAGGAAAGTCTGACTAGTGGTTCTGAGGAGGCTGGAGTATGCTTCTCAGACAATAGATAGCAATGTTTGTCTACAGGGGACAAAAAAGGGTAAGAGGTTGAGAACTGGCAAGAAAAAATGAAGCCACAGAGAAAACTCACAGCTTCACATGCATTAGTGTATGTATTTATGTTACTACTTAACAGAAATATATATAAATATATATAAATATATATAAATATATATAAATATATATATATATATATATATATATATATATATATATATCTTTAAATATATATTTAAATACATATATATATTTAAACACAGCACCAATTAAGTCTGGCAGTTTAATTGACAACTGATGAAAAGCACTATTTGTGGCTCAGTTAAGTCTCATTGATCTTGCTTTTTGATCCCCTTTTTTCCAGTGTTGCCAGTAATTTGTCAGCTTCATTACTGACAATGTAAACTGCTCGAACTTTTATGAGAGATTCTTTGGAGAGGGAAAGATATGACATTGTGATCCAAATTGACACTGCAAAAAAGACAACAGTTCTTAATTGATAACCAAGAATAGTGTAATCCATAAAATAAGTCATCACTAGTTATGAGTCAGGGCTGGATGCAGAAATGATGTGTTCAAAAGAGGGAATAGTTATATCTTTGATTGGTCTAAGCAAACCCATCTGCTTAATTGAATTCATTGGTCCACCTGGTTTGTGATAGAACTATATATAGAAATCAAGGAGACATCTCGTATAGGTGGTGTTATTCATGAAAACATACAGAATGTTCTATTCAAAATTAATTTGCTTGTCAGCTTTTCCAGGGCTTGATGTTCCATCATTATTGTCAATCTTTAGAGTCTTTCTTACCCAAAGAGGTAAACCAATAACTTGGCAAGTTCTTTTAAAATGAAATAAAGTCCGTTGTTATTTAAAAGACAGCAGGAGAGAGGAGGTCTGAGAATGTGGTTATGGATTATAGAAGATGGGAAAAAGCAGAGTTCTTTCAGCTCCGGTCAACAGCCTCAGGTCACTGACTGGGGGACAGAGGTGGGAAGCCAATTCTGCTCAGTCAGCCCTTGAAAAGCTGACTGATTGATCCTGCTCCTGAGTTTTCATCATTTCTCTCCAAGAGCGCTGCAAAACCTTTTACATGTTGCTGTCCTCCAAGCAAACTTCTACATTTCTTGAACGATCCTTCTAAAATTTAGTCTGATTATGTCAATCATCCACTTCATACTCTTTTACAGGGGTCTCACTTGACCCCTAAATTAGCCTTACATACTTAAGGTTAACCTGTCCTCTCCCAGGAGCTTTACCCTCCATGCTTCCTCTCCAACATCCCCATGTAGCTAAACAGTTATGTTCTTCCGAAGTTCTGAGTTTTGGGACATGAGCCTCTTTCCATCTGGAAATTTCTTCTTTGTCTTCTCTGCTAGGTGGCTTCCTAGGCATTCTTCAGGGCTCAGGTTAGAAGTCAGCCTTTCAGTAGTACGTTGTTGGACCCCTCCCCCCACCAGAATGAATCACTTCTTCCTGTATGACTGCACAGAGCCTAGTTTATATTATATGACTATCTCATTGAAGGGATAATGGTTGTCTGACTCTTTATATTAGATTGTGAAGTTGCTCGCAAGACACTAATTAATTTCCCTTCTGGGCACATAGAACAGCTAATTTCCCAATTGCAATATGCCTAGATGTGGCTTGTAGCAAGCTGTGGCCAAAGCAATGTGGGCAAAAGTGATGTATACCACTTCCAACTGACCCTTAACATAACCCTTGGTTTTGTACGTTCTTTTCTCTTACTAATTACTTAGCTAGAAGCTAAGGACTCCGGAAGCTACTACATGGAAGGATTCTGGGTCTCTGAGTCGCCACCTGGAAGGAATCAATCACACTGAACATCGGCACCAGATTTCACATGAGTGAGAAATAAAACATTAATAGTGTTAAAACACTGGGATTGGGGTGTTGTGACAGCAACAGACCTTA
Source organism: Rhinolophus sinicus (assembly GCF_057876585.1). Taxonomy (NCBI): domain Eukaryota; kingdom Metazoa; phylum Chordata; class Mammalia; order Chiroptera; family Rhinolophidae; genus Rhinolophus; species Rhinolophus sinicus. Next base: position 51,170,672 of record NC_142517.1, read on the forward strand.
CCTATTTTGACTAATACTGGGTCTTGTTCTAGTTTGTGATGCCTTCTTTCTCATGATTTCCAGCTGTCCATGCTTCCTGGTCTGCACAATCCTATTCTGGCTCCCTTTTCCTCCAATTTAGCCTGGATCACTTGGTCAGCCATTTAACAATACTATTGCCATCACTTTAGAATCTTTTTCTGATGTCTTACTTTATTAGCACAAGTTGTAGTTAGAATAGTAGTGACAGTAATGGTTGCCGATGCTCTTTCAGAGCACGTAGTGCTTTGCAGATTATATACGTTTGTACTCTCTGTCTTACTTTGATTTTGGCCTCTCCTGGTTTCTATCCGACTTCAAAGTGCCTTCCTGCCTGCTGTCTCCACTCCAGAATTTCAGCTGATGCCACTGAAAAAGTGAAAGAAATCTAGTCTTTGTCTCTAAAACAAATTAATGTGGTTTCATTATTGCTACTAAGCTAACTTCTTAGTTATCTCATAATCTTCAGAGCTTTTTAAAAATTAAAACGTTTATTAAGACAATTTTTTTAGAGCCGTTTTAGGTTCACAGTACAATTGAGAGGAGGGTACAAAGATTTTCCTTGTTCTGTGTGTCCCCACATGTGCATAGCCTCTCCCATTACCAACAACCCCCATCAGAGTGGTACATTTGTTACAACTGATGAACCTACATTGACACATGATAATCAAAGTCCACAGTTTATGTTAGGGTTCACTCTTGGTGTTGTACATTCTGTGAATTTGAACAAACGTATAATGACATGTATCCTTTATTATAGTATCATAGGGCATACTTTTACTGCCTTAAAAATCTTCTATGCTCTGCCTGTTCATCCCTTCTACCCCAAAGCCTGGCAACCACTGATCTTTTTACTGTCACCATAGTTTTTCCTGTTCCAAATGTCATATAGTTGGAATCATACAGTCTGTAGCCTTTTCTGATTGGCTTCATTCATTATTCATAGACTTTTTTTCGCCTTTTAAAAATTTTTATTAAATTTATTGAGGTGACATTGGTTAGTAAACTTATATAAGTTTCGAGTGTACAGTTCTATAATATATCATCTATATATTGCATTGTGTGTTCACCACCCAAAGTCAATTCTCCTTCCATCACCATATGTTTGATCCTCTTTACCCTTTTCTACCTCCCCCCTCCTCTTTTACCCTTTGGTAACCACTGAACTGTTGTCTGTCTGTGAGTTTTTGTTTGTTTTATTTGTTGCTTTCAGTTTTATATCCCACATATGATTGAAATCATACGGTTCTCAACTTTTTCTGTTTGATTTATTTCAGTTAGCATGCTTTGAAATTGGAGATCAACTTCATAGCTTTTCATCCAAACTTTTTCTACTCTCCTCAAAGCTTTACCCCTTATTTCTAAGATTCATTCCTCCCCCATTATTGATCTTTCCTCCCAATAATTATCTTTTCTTTCATCTTTTAGAAGGCCATGTGGTTTTAGACTGTCTCTTATTTATTTCTCAATCTGCCTCATTTATCATCAAGCGTCAATGTGGCCTATATTCCAGACATACCAATAGTCTTAGTTCTTCAAATACGACTCATATACTTTTATATGATGTTATTTTTTGCTGAAATTTGGATTTTATACCTTGCCAATCTGGAAAACTCTTACTAATCTTTCACAAAGCAGAGCAGATATCATCCCCTTTATGAGTCTCCTCTGATATCACCAAACAGACATAGTGTCTTGCTCCTTTGTGCTCCTATAGCACCTCGAGTAACATTGTATTGTATCTTATTGCATTATCATTATCTCTTTACAGGCATGTGTAAATCCTAGACTGTCTGCTTGTCTGAAGCCAGGTCCAGGCACTAGGACCAATGTCTCATACAAGCAGTTCTTTAAGTAAGGAAAGCAGGCAATTGATTCTGCTCCTTGGAGACATGGCTCAAGCATCCTAAGCATTAATATCTTAGGACCCAGAGTAAAGGGGTTGAAGTAGAGAGAAAGGAGTCGATCCTTGTATGACATAGTAGGCTTGGCTTTATTCCCTAATAATAAACTGTAAACTTAACCTGGCTAAGTGTTCTGTGTTCTTTTAGGTGATGGTCAGTCAGGAGTGGCCATGAGAGGGGGCACAGAAGAGATGCAGGAAAACAAAGTTTATTATACTCACAGGTCCTACAGAGACAGTCACTGAGCACCAAGAGGAGCCACATGGGAGGGATGCCAAGAGAGCTGGCTCAACCAAGGGGTGGAGGGCCGAGAGAGTGAGGACCCATGGACAAGCACTTTTACTGGGGGTCAGGGTAGAGTACACAGAAAAGATATACAGGGATTTTGTTGGTGCATCTGAATGTTACTACTAAGTCATAGTCAGGGGAGTGTAGGAAGGGGGAACTTATGGCAGGGGCCAACCTTTTCACACTGGTGCACCTTGCTACCTGGATGGGGTGCTCACAGCCTATTTGCAGGGATGTTGAGGCATCGAGAAAGAAGAGGGGGAGAAATATGAAGTTTTAGAAATTTACCATACAATGAATATTTTAGATATGTCCTAAATGACCTCAGAAGCCGAACTATGACCAATGGATAAAAGGCACAAGCAGACAGATGGCCACTCAAAATAAGGAAGAGCTTTCTAACCATCAGAGATGTACAAAACGGAAGAGGCTACCTTAGAAGGCAGTGATCCTCCTTATTAGAGGTATTCAAGCAGAGGCCAGATGGTCCTCTGGGGGAAAGTTACTACATCAATTCATGTAGGATGTGGGATCCATGTAGTGTGTACCATATCCATCAGTGCAGTCACGCCAAGGACCAGCTTGTATGGGGTAGGCACACATAAGCTGAACAAAGATCAAACTATATTGATTTGATACGATCGTCCTTTTCAAAGTCTTTTCTTCAAGTTTCTAGAGCAACAAGATATTCTGCATATAAAAATACTTCTGAAGTCTAATAAGTTTGGGAACTACTTCATCCACTATTACCTTATTGATTATATAAAGCCATATGCAAACAAACTCTGAAAATTCCTGAAATAAGGAAAGCCATGTCACTTGGCTTATCTCAGCATTTCCCAAAGTTTTTGCTCACAAAAACTTTTTATTGTGTAATATACCTGTGAATATTTTGTGAAAGAATTCCATCTAATTCTGCTTTCACCTGGTAAAGATGTCTTCTGAAGAGAAGCAAATACAGCATTTTCTCCATTGCTGATTTCAATTCACACTTGGTCTGAGATGTACAGAAAGACTACAGGCATAGCGAGGTATTCTTACCCAAAGGGGGAAAAAGAGGTATTTATCAAACTTATATATGCCTTTTTTCATTTAATAATGATCCCACTCTATGAGAAAGATGTTAGTATTCCTTATACATACAAGGAACTAGAGATAGTTAGTAGAAAGATGACACAATATTCAAAAATCCATAATCTTCCTATTTCTCAACTCAGCTGGCATTGATCTGGGAGCCCAGAGATGGAAGAATTCAACTAAGACAGTGTTAAGACTATTCCTAGTTTAATGGTCGATAATTCTTGATTTCATTATTTGAGAATTGACAGTCTCCAGGAGCATAAATGTCACCTTGATAATAACTATTGGAGACCATTAAATCCAGAAATTTACTTTTTCATCGTTGCCACAAGAATGAGGATGGAGGTGAGTATGATCATTACTCAATGGCAATATGAAAATCAATAACCCATTACCTCCGTCAGCTGTATCACCAGACTGGGCCACCTTCTGAAGGAGAAGTAGATGAGCTACCTCCTAGGTGTGAGTCAGAACCCAAATAAATAGGCTGGAAGTAAATGAGTTAGATATGCCTAAAGACACTGAGACAGGCAGCAAATGATGGTAAATTCTGGATCTTTTTACCTTCGTATATACCTTTTATTATCTTCACATGGGCTCATACTTTGCTACCAAACTATTAATAAAGTAAAAATTAAGTTTTCCCATTTGTAATTCATCAATAGCGTGCAGAACTGCCCATCAGAACTTGGGAACAGCATCTGCCTAGGTAATATAACTGTTAGTTTGATGGAACTCCAGTCAAAGGCAAAGAAAATTGATATTTCAGACAGCTTTTGTCTCCTCATTATAGGTAAATGCACACCTTCTCTGGAGCTATTTAAAATATAGAAAATAGTTTGAGATTATGATGAGAATGGGTTGAAGAATATTTTAAACATTTTCTTCATATATTTTGCATAGTCACATTGGTATAATCATCTTATATTGTTTTTGCAATTTAAAGAAGTAATAAAGCAGATAGTAATAAAAAAAGACAATAGCCTGAGAACCTTATTATTACATCCATGGTCTTGTAAGGGTCTAAAACGTAGGTAGAAAACTAGCCTAGATATTTCTCTAAGGACCCTTCTGTCTCAAAAATGCCAAGAAAAACATACTATGGTTTTATGGTTTGTTTTGTTTTCAGGAAGAACTAATTGCCCTCCCTGCAGTATGATCTCATTAGCTATTGTACCACTTCTGTAAAGCTCTTTAATACCCCTGGTAATGAGGCATCCTTAGGTCCTTGCATTAGGTTCATTCAGTATCTTGCTGGGAAAGCAGAGTGGTAAATATTTTTTTAAATCAAAATAAAAAGCCTTCTCATTTCCACATCATAAGTCACAGCCAGAAGCAAAAATGGGGGAAAAATTCCTTTAAAAATCCCTTACATTCTGCTACCTAAGCATTTAAACAATTAGTTTTCTGAAGATTGGCCACCAGACTGGTAAACAGCTACAAAGGTCTTAATATTTATTTTACAACATATCTCCATGATTGCTCAAACAGCCTATACACATTGGCCATTAATTGGGTATCTTTATTTATTTTCTTTGATTGGAGGAGGGGGTATTAAAGGAAGGAGAAACTAACTTTACCATTATTCTTCCACTAAGTTCTCCTTAATGTTCTCTACAATTAAATAAAAAATATCTGGAAGTGGGTGTCTCTACACCAGCCTCCTTGCAAAACTCTCACGTAAGATGCTCCTTTTCACTGCTTCTTTTAATGACCATGTTATTTTGATTTTATTTGTTTGACTTTCTTCTAACTTCCACTAATTGATGAGTTAACGCATGACTCACATTTGTAGTTACTTATTTTGATGCTTGGTGATGCAGGGATGCTTTTAAAAAATTCCATTTCTATGTGTTTGGACCACTTTACATTGAAGGCCATATTTTATTACCAATAAGATAAAGATGCTATGCAGAGGAGACTGGAAATACTGGTAAATTGATAGCACTTTTACCTTCCTAGGAGCTTAGAGGACACTAAATGGAGAAGTTGTATCCACTACTTAAATTATTCTCAGGGAGAAGGTGAGGTGTCTTGGGTGGTGCATTTCAGCATTTGGGGTCACTTTTTGCTTTAGCCAGAGCAATGTAATAGACCAAACAACTTCCTAAAAATGTGGTGTTGCGAATAACTGAAAACCTATATCCACTAAAAACAATGGTAAGAAAGTTGGAAAGACATTCAATTTAAACTTTTTAAAGCACATATTATATGCCAAACTTGGTGCTAGGGTGCTAGAGATAAACAGATAAATACCCACCCACATAAATTCAGAATTTAGCAGCATAGTATATGTAAATAGCAGCTGATATATAAATAAGAGTAACTTTAAAGAAATGAGTTCCAATTTTGCATAAGATGAAGTAAGCACACACCTCCCTGTCTCTCCCACCGCAAATAACTAACAATACTAGACAATGTGCATGCAGAATCTATCTGACGACTCTGAAAAGTAAATGCTAGCAGGCAGTTGGGGAACCGGAAGTACTACCAAATCGATAATGCCTTTATAGCTCCAAACCTAGAAGTTCATGCCAGATGTAAACAGAAAGAGCTCTTAGTGAAATCCTCTCTTTCTGGCCCAAGGAGCAGGAAATTGGGCCCCTGAAGGACAGGGGGAGTGTGTAAATTTCCTTTAGTGGTGGTGTTGTTGTTATTGCTATTTTTGCTGTTTTTCATCTTCTTTTCCAGTCCCAAGGCAGACCCATAGTGGCCGCAATCCAGCAATAGCTGTGCCAATAGCAGAAATGATGGCAGTGCCAGTGGAACAGATGTTTAAAACTCAGAGCCAAGAGCAGGGGAGGAATCCTCATTGTTTTTCTTCTCCCCTCTCAATCCTCTCACCACCTGACCTGGGAATAGATGGCAAAAAGTACACAGCAGGCTAGGTAACTCAAAGCCTTGATTTCCAGGGAAGACAAGAAAGGGAGATCCTCAGAGCTGGAAAGTTCCCAGGAGATTGTGCAAACAGGGGAACCTGGGGAAAATAATCCCATAAAATTGTGTATCAACTCCTCGGCTTACCCTTATCTTCGCAGTTTACTCTGACTGGAGTGTAAAGAGTAAGGCGGGCAGATGCCTGAACAGGGCTGAATGGGCACTATTCATTTCTGAATTCCACCTTTCAAATAGACACATGTCTTAAAAAAATGTTCCCATTGGAGTCTTTCTTCAGCCTTTAGAGTTCTAGCCATGAGCCATATGATAGTGAGAGCACCTCCCCTCACATACTGCCTGTTAGTTACAAGTGCTTCCTGTAGCAGAGTCATTGCGTTCTCACCCACGTAGGTTCATCGCTGATCCACATCAACTTCTCCTTTGTTTCTCCAACTTCTTGTCTACTTCAATCTTTCCAATAAATCATCCCATTCTGATCTCTCTATTTCATGGGTCTCCCAGGTCATTCTTCTATTACCTGCCCTTTCACTCTTGGTAGTGCTTGTATAACATTCCACTGTGTGAATGTTTCACGATTCATTTGACTATTGCCCATGAATGGACCTCTGGGAACAAAGGTAACATCGTCTTTGGCCTGTCCCCTATGCCAGCTCATGAGTTATTCTTCAACAGGCGTCCCTGTTGGGTGGAATCATCATCCTAGACACCAAGCACTCCAAATTTAGGGGGCAACCGGGACATACCTTCTCAATTTTTTTCTGTCTCCCAGGGCATTTGCTTCCCAAATCACTTCAATCTTTCTCTAGCCTTCATCCCTACTGACATTTCAAGACCTGTCATTGAATTGGTCCCCCATCCCCATCTTCTTCCAGCCATCTGGCCAAATCTATCCTACAGAGTCCTCTTTCTAAAACCCAGCTTTCCTGATGCCACCTCTTGGTCACTGAACTGCACTAACACTAGAACACAGTGTAAATACAGAGAAAGACATACAAGACCCTCCATTATCTGGTCTCAGTTGAACTTTCTAGCCTTATTTTCTATTACATGTACCACAAACTTTTCAGTCCACTCACTACTTGCTATTTCTCGAATACTCCAAGCACTTTTATGTCTCAATGCCTTTGCTCAAGCTGCTGTCTACTGGAGGAACTTGACTGTCCCCTAAAATAAGATTTTACCTGTCTAAACCTTTATTTTATGATCAAGGCCCAGCTCAAGTGATATTTTCATGAAACCTCCCTAAATTTTATTTCCTCTCTATTGGAATTCACGTGCACACATACGTTTCTTTGGTATCAGATTTTCAAAATATATCAAGTTACAACATGTACTAGCTTTTTGTGTAGGTGCTACAATCCCACCCTAAATCTCTGATTAACTTTGAGAATTCATCTCCTGAAAATCTGCTTTATAGAAGTAAACCTGTCTTGTTGTGAATACTGCTCTCTATTTCATTGGTTAAAAAACTAATTCATAAGGTATTGGGGAACATAGAGATGAATGAGACAGACTTATTCTGTCTCATTCTAATTATAAAATTGGGAAGCCAGACAGGTACACACATAGTGTCGGAATTGTGATAAATGTCTCAACCGTGCTCAGAAGACTAAGGAAGCATACAGAGAAGCACACCTCACTCTCTGGAAAGGAGAAAGTTCTGGTTTCACTGGGAAGTTTTCACAGTGGAGAGTGCCTGGGCTCACTCTGCGGAATGGGGTGACAAAAGGAAACAAGTGTATTAGAAATAGTGGAAATAGGGTGTTTCTATTAGAGCCCTCATATTTTGGTTATAAATACAAATCGCAGAGAAAGGGTAAATTTTAGAATGAAGATCAGAATTTTCAAAGGCAGGATAAATTGGGTCTTGGAAATAAACCGGAACCAAGGCACTGAAAGCCACAGGATTTTTTTCACATTGACGTCACCTTCTCTTTCACTGCAGACTGGTTGTGTCTTCTTCCCAGACCACAGAGTAAAACGTGGTTACCTAGAGCCCTCAGGCTTACATTTTTCTTGTCAAGGTATCTTAATTATCTATGATGTCATAATAAATTACTTCAATACTTAGTGGGTTAAAACAACATGCATTTATTTTTTTCACAGTTTCTATGTGTCATGATTCTGAGCACAGTTTAGCAGGGCATCTCTGGCTCAAGGTCTATGATGAAATGGCAGCCCAATTGTTGTCTGGGGCTGTGATCTCATCTGAAGGGTCAACTGGTGAGGAGGGGGCACAGAATTCGCGTCCAGTGTTACTCATGTGTCTGTTGGCAGGCTTCAGAAGCTCCAGTTCCAAACTCACTCATGTGATTTTTGGCAGGCTTCAGTTCCTCGTGGGCTATTGGACTGAAAGCCACAGTTCCCTGCTAAGCAACACAGGCCTCTTCAGAGGGCTGCACACAATATGGCAACTTGCTTCCCTCAGCACGAGTAAGCAGAGAGAGAGAGAGAGAGAGAGAGAGAGAGAGAGAGAGAGAGAGAGAGAGAGAGAGAGGCCTAGAGAGGGTTCCCGTAATGGAAGACATATTCTTTCTGTAACCTAATCTAGGAAGTTACATCCTATAGCTTCAGCCACATTCTGTCTATTAGAAGTGAGTCACTAAAGCCAGCTCACACTGAAGGTTAAGGGATTACGTAAACACAGGAAATGGGATCCTTAGGGTCCATCTTGGAGTGTGCTACCACAAGGAAGGAGTCAAATTGAAACCAGAATCCTAGGCCCAATGATTAGCTCTTCTGGGATTAGAGTCACATTTTAAAATATACCTGCTGAAAGCCCAATCCTGGGAACAGAGGGGGAAGTTTCCAGGGAGAAGGGCCTATAGTGCCCATTCTATTTGTGTAGGGGTTCTGACTAGCCCCTACACACACACATACATACATGCACACATGTACATATATGCAAGCACACATGTACATATATGCTCATAGGTGAGCACACACATAAGTACACGTTCACACATCTGACTACTCTGCTTTGTATCTGTTGTACATATTAGGATTGTAAAAACATTTTTGTTTGAATGAAGTTTTAATAACTTTGAAAACTTATAGTTGATGAGATTGAAATCTAGAAAGAGACAGGACCTGTTAGGATCACAGCAGGTTCATGGCAGAGCAGGGCAGAAGGTAGGGGTTGGCAGATCGCTATTTCATGATGGTGGCTAGAGATAATGTCTGGGGCCTTAGGGGTGCTTTTCAAGGAGGAGGATCATTGAAGCCTTGTCTGTGATTGGGGTTTACAAGGAAGAGTGAAGCAAGAGAAATGCTGAAAGAATAAATAAATGATTTTGGTAGAGAAAAATAACGGTACAATGATACTGAGACTGGGTGGCTGGATCAAGTGGAAGGTCTGTTTGAAATGAGTGAGACCTGAAATATGTTGGTTGAGGGGACAGAGTGAAAGAAGATATAGCAATTGAGGGAGTAGGTGATGAAGAGAGAGTGAATGGGGGGCGGCTGGTTAGCTCAGTTGGTTAGAGCGCGGTGCTCTTAACCAGGTTGCTGGTTCGATCCCCACAGGGGCCATTGAGAGCTGCGCCCTCCACCACTAGATTGAAACAACTGCTTGACTTGGAGCTGATGGGTCCTGGAAAAACACACTTAAAATAAATAAAAGTTTAAAAGAGAGAGAGAGAGAGAGAGAGAGAGAGAGAGAGAAGCCAAAGGCTTAGAGAGAGCTGGAAAGTGTGGGCCAGTACTCTATGGGAAGGGAGATAGGGTACTTCTTCACCAAAAGGAAAAGAAACAGAGAAAAGAAGAGCTCTGAGAGACGTTCCTGGGGGGGGAGAGGAAGGTGAGAAACCTCAGAGCAGAGAGGCTCCCTCCCCTCAGCGTGGGGAGACTGAGGGAAACGGCCCCCCTTGAGGCGGGAATGTGGAGGAGAACTTGCACCACTCTGTGGGATGCAATGTAACACGAAGGAACAGGAAATAAAAGAACGGCGATGAACAGTGAGGTCTCAGCTGAAGCCGGACAATAGGGCTGTGCAGCCAGTTTGCTCACGCCCCTTTCCTAGAACTTCTCTGACTATCCAGAAATCAGCATCCCATCCCAGCCCTGTGGGATCTTGGGATACTTAGAACTTTACTGCTCCTTTTGGTTAGACCTGGAAAGGCTGAGAAATTAGTGAACGGTGGCCAAATGGAGAGTATTATAGAGATGGAGATCAGCCATTCTTCCTCTTCACTAAAGACAAAAACTAAGGCCAATGGTATATGCAGAAACCGAGAATAAATAGAATTTAAAAAAAAAAAAATTTTTTTTCAGCTAGATTTAGGAAAACAGATTCTTTCCCTGTGATAACTTTGTTCTATAGGACGACAATCAGGTTACAGGATGACATATTTAATTCTTCAACTGGTTATTTCTGTATGAGTTTAAGACTAAATGAGCTTAAGCTGCAGCTTGAGCTATTTAAGCAAATGTCAAAGAACACATTTGTGTGACTGTTAAAAAGCACTATGGACAAATGGTTATTATCGTGGCCTTTGGAGCCATGCTGTCTGGGTTTGAATCTTGCCTGGGCCACTTTATAACTTCATGAGCCTGGGTGAGTTAGCACCCTTTCATGTTTCATTTTCTTCATCTCTAGAATAGTGGTGATAACAGAACCTATCTCATGGAGTTGTACAAAGTCCCTGGCCCACAGCCCGACAAACAGCATTCAATAAATATTAATTAGCTGTTATTTTTTAAAAATCAGATTGCTTAGTGAACTTCAACTGTGCTCCTCAGAACCCAAGAATAAAAGAGAGATGTGCTGGGGTTCCTCTGTGGGGGTGGGGGGAAGGGGTGCAGAGCTGCTGTGGTCCTAGTCTACCCTCTGCCTCAATAAAAATAGCGCTGCTTTTTATCAGTTTCACATATTTGGTAGGCTTCTGCCTATATCTGAAAAGAAGCTTTCAATATCCAAAAAAAGACAACTAAACTAACTTTACAAATGAGGATTCTGAGGTGCCGAAGAGGAAATGACTTGCCCAGGGTCGAATGCTAAGTTCTCAGTAGAGCAAGAGCTCGCACCCAGGTCTCCTGCCTCTTGTGCAGGGCTGTCTCCACTATGGCTTTCTATCCTCTCAGGACCCATCACAAAAAGGCATACGTTTTCTCTCTCCCACAGGACCTAGCTCACTCACATGTCCCCCAAAGAAACTTTCCAACTTCCTCAGACAGTTGGCTTTCCCATCCTAGAGCTTGCCACAGTGACTTTCTCCAGTGTAATGTTCTAAATGTCCCTTTTTCATGATGGATAAGATGGGATCCTACTTTCCCATGGGATCATATTTTATCTGAGTTTGACTCCGAAGTGCCGAGCCCAGTGACTGGCATATAGTAGGTGCTGGCAAAATTATGGATGTGAATACATGCTTACATCACAAGCTGATGAACAAATGTGATGAATGATTAATGTTGTTATTATGGTGAAGGAGTGTCAGATTCAACAGCTCTTGTCCCCAATGAACTAATTACTGAGTTGGCGAAAAACTTCTGCAAAACTTGTTTCTCTTTGAGAATAAAATGTGAGTCCAAAATGCCACATAGGGTTTAGTTTTCATGTGTCACATAAAATGTCTCTAGGATGTGAGGAAGTGAGGAGGGGTTCAGGGAGAGTGGGAGGGATGGGTTAAGGGCAAGCAGTGTCGCGAGAAGGTTTCAAGAAGACTCACTGACCCTGTACACATACCCAGGGCCTTTCTCCTTTCTAATGGGCAAGACCTGTCTGTGAGCCCAAAGAAACTTCTTCCTGTGAGCACATTCCATAGCTGACTGATTAGGGAAGAATTTTTATGGAAGGCATTAATAAAAGAAGCCCCAGTGCCAGAGGGGGCCTCTACTAATTAGGATGGTGTCAATCAAGAGAACGCCCACACAGACAGCTCAAAGTCTACTCCCCAAGGTGGGGTGCAGGCAGCTGCCAATCTTTCCTGTCCCCCATGCCCTCCCCTCCCCACCTGGGGGACTGTTTATTAAAATCTGCTTCCTACACAAAAAGTCCCCCTGAGAAAGTATGTGCCAGCCCTGCCCCAGCCAGAACATGGGGAGGTGACACCTAACAGTTTAACCATCTGGGACACCTCCATCCTGTACTGCAGCTCTGCACGTTTCCAAGGAAGATGGAGAAACTGCAGTGCTTCACTTTCCAAGCTTTCAGTCTCCTCTATTGGGCAGTGAATTTCCTGCCTTCCTCTTTTCATTCTCTGTCCTTCATTTTATGACCTTCCAAACTGATCAACTATCCCATCTATACTAGTCAGTGTTTTCCCAGAGACTACGAATACACACGCACACACATGCACACACACACACATACATAAATATGTCGAAAATATATATACATACCCACATACGTATATGATAAACATATATGCACATATGTACGTGATTTCCTATATGGGAATCACATATATACATATATAATTCATTTCAAGGAAATGGATAATGTACTTGTGGGGACCGGAAGGTCCGAGATCTGGAGGGCAGGCCAGCAGGCTGAAAACTCAGGAAGGAGTTGGTGCTGCAGTCTTGAGACAGAATTTCTTCTCCAGGAAACTTTTGGGTTTTTTTTTGTTTCTAAAGCCTTTCAACTGACTGGATGAGGCCCACTCGTATTATTATCAGTAATCTCCTTTACTTAAAGTCAACTGGTTAACCCCACCCCATCTACAAATTACTTTCACAGAAACACCTAGATTAGTGTTTGATTAATCACTGAGTGTTATAGCCTAGCAGAGTTGGCCAATAAAACTAACCATCACACTTTCTTTACCTCATTTGAACCTCCCAATATTTTTTTTCCAGCTAAGCAGAGAACTTAATATTACCTCCATTCTATAGACTGAAAAACTGAGGCTTCTCTAATTTGTGTCTTGTTCACTTTCACACAGCTAGGAAACGTTATTAGGGAGCATTAAAATTAAATGGCACAAACAAATGGGAAAGAGAAACTCGTGGACATGGACAATAGTTTGGTGGTTGCCAGAGGGTAACGGGGGTGGGGGGTGGGGGGGTGGGATATGAGGATGGGGGGGATCGAATATATGGTGATGGAAGGAGAACTGAATCTGGGTGAAGAACACACAATGGGATTTATAGATGATGTGATGCAGAATTGTACACCTGAAATCTATGTAATTTTATTGACAATTGTCACCGCAATAAATTTAATTAAAAAAAAAATAAAATTAAATGGCAGTTTTCTGGCATTTGGTCTTAAATTTTTAATATGAGATCACACTGCTTTTCTTATACAACATTCATTCATTCATTCATTCATTCAATAACTATGCATTCAGTCTCCACCATGTGAAAAGCATTGACTTAATAGGACAGACATGAAGTTGATCCCTCTGCTATGGAGATGGACACACTGACACTAGAGACACACATATACACACATGCACAGGCACACACGGGGACACTCATAGCATTTAAAATGCATCTCTGAAATGATTGCTGACCTCCAGAAGAAGTAGGACTTGTCATCTATAACAGAGAAGCATGAGATTGAGAAGGCAGTTCGGAAAATATAGCAATTTTTTTTTCAAACACAGAGATAAGCTAAATAAACTCAGTGTCTGTTTGCTTTAGAAAAGTCTGAGACCTATGTCTGTGCTAGAGGGGGGCCGAGTCAGGAGCCAGAAAAGAGTGTCTTGATTTTTGCCTTTGGTGAGAGTCTGTAGGGGTAAGAGGTGGGTGGGCACTAATATGGGGCAGAAATCGACTTCCCTAGTCAACTCCTAAGCTCCATGTGCTAAATCTCCTGTGGGGAAATGAATCAAAGATTACCTCTCTGGTTGATGAAGACATTCTGTTTATTTCACAATATCACTCGAGCATTTGATGTGGTTTTTCACAAATGCAGAATCCTGTATCTTCATTACTGTATCTAGACATCCCTTCCCTCCTACCATTGCCAAATCAGAAATGGATCCTCCCCAAACAACAATAGCTGTATAGAATTTCACAGTGTACAAAATGCTTTCAAATGTATTATCCCACCTAATCCCTGGGGAAAAAGCAATACAAACACTATGAAATTCCCATTTCACAGAAGAAGCTGAGGTCCAGAAAGGTGATAAACCTTGACCAAGGTCTTTAGGCCAATATTTGTTGAGGGCATTAGCCCTCCTGATATTTCACTTGGTTCTTACTGCTCAATCACCAAAACTATACATCATCAGGATGTTCGTTTATAGGGCTGCCATGACAAAGGACCACAGCTTAAACTATAGAAATTTATTGTCTCATAGTTCTGGAGACTAGAAGTCCAAGGCCAAATGTTGACAGGGTTAGTTCCTTCTGAGAGACGAGGAAGAATCTGTTCCAGGCCTCTCCTCTAGCTTCTGGTGGTTTGCTGGTATCGTTGGCCTTCTTGGGCTTACAGGACATCCTTCTGCTCTTGCCTTTGTGTTTACATGACACTCTCCCCCTGTGCATGGCTGTGTCCACACTTCCCCTTTCCATAAGGGTCCCGGACATATTGGTTTAGGGGCCCACCCTACTCCAGTATCATTTCATCTTAACTAATTACATCTGTAACAACCCTGTTTCCAAATAAGGTCCCATCCTGAGGTACTAAAGGTTAGGGCTTTAACATGAATTTTAAGGGGACATGACAATTCAATTCATAACTATTAGTGTCCCTTAAATCCGTCATCTTACCACCCTGTGATGTGAGCAAAGCTGTGATGATTCCCATTGAACCAATGAGACTTAGAATCTTCAAGGTAAGGTGAGCTGCCCAAGACCACTGAGAGACACATCTGTCCCTGACCTCACTCTGCCCCACCTCTAAGCTTTCAAGCAGGGCCTGCAAGCTGCATTAGGGCACCTGGAAGCCCACTATGTCCTTGGTGTAGGTTCCGTGAGGACTGAGCAAACAGCCCACGTGCTCCCTGAGATACTGCTGGCTGAGAGAAAATGACTGACTTAATGAAATTCTTAGACTATGGAGCACGCTTGGGAGGGAATTTAACCTGAAAAGGAAAGAAAAATATTGCTGGGTCTGTGTCATCAGGCTCCAAATACCGAAGAAATGGCACCAGATAGAGGTCGTACAAGGGTAACAGGATAATGAAAATGTTAGCTGTACTTTTCGGGAACATTAACATACCTTTGTTACCATAACTACATAGAATTATCAGCAAAGTTTTTGTTATCCAAAATAAGATAATGATATTTGAATGAGATTACCTCAGGCCAGAAAGCATTCCAAAATTACCTAGTTTTTCTAAAGGGAACAAGGAATCTTCAGCCTCGTCATAAATACACAAATGATGGCATGCCTGCTAGAGAACTGACCTGAGTCATAAGTTAAAGCAAGGCCCTGCGGTGAGTTAGAAAGCAGTGCCAGGCAATCCATAGGGCAGCAGAGGAAGCCCACAGCTGAGGGGGAAGCACACAGACCCCATCCTGTCTTGCTCCATTACTCTGATCATCTGGGACGCAACATGGACAGTGGGACTTGTTGGGCCTTTAGGCCAGACAGACCTGGGTTTGTGTTGCTTGTGTCACTCAGTAGCTATGTCATCTTAGGCAGAAATTTAAGCTCTTAAACCTTGGTTTCCTCATGTGTAAAATGGGTATAAAAACATATACCTCAAATGTTGAAATGTTGTTAGGATTAAGCAAGATGATACATATTAAACACCTGCTACGTAAGTGCTGTCAATGCGAGTTGCTTCCTTTCCTCCTCCTTCTCTCTGACTCTTCCCTGTCTACCTTACGTAGTTTTTGTAATGATGATTAAGGAATATGGCAGTGATCTCTTGGGGCCATCCTAAAGGAGCAGCATTTTATTTTTTAAAGTAAAACCAATAAAACTCCCTTCCTGAACCTTTTTTCTTTCAAATTATTATTGTTGTTATTGACTTGCCTGAGATTTCTGTGGCTGTTGCATTATTTTAATAGATAATTGAACTAGGCCCCTGGTTGGAAAGCACAAACATCAGTTGGCAAGTGCAAAACATGGCATTTCCAGAAAGGATTTCTAGCAGGTATGTCCCCATAATCTAACAAAACATGCAGATAGTAACCATCTGACCACCATCCCCACAGTACACACTACTAGGGCTACAAAGGTTCTGGTGGAGCTTTATAGCCTGTCTGTGCACTGGAAGGACATGGGGTGTTATTACCAGCCTGGACTTTATGAATACACCGAGTCACAAAGCAGCTAATTGGTACTGGAACCAGGACTTACACCTGGGCTCTAGCCTCCTAATTTACCACACCACATTGCCTTCTGGTCTGGAATTATCAACCCAAACTCCATCTTAGAACTCTGCAAGAGGCTGAGCTAATCCCCAAATGCAGGCAGTGCCCATGTCTGTGGATTTCTATGCTGGGCTCAGCCCTTACCTCTCCCTGTCCCTTACCTCTCCCATAACCCCCCCCACCAATGACTCAGAGCCTCCTTCACCGGAAGGAGGAACTCTTCATGTGGATGCTCACTTGACTGTCAGCCAGCTTTAACTTCTGTTCCTTTTTACCAAAAGGACAGATTTCTATCACTATATTGAATATAGCTGCTTTCTTGCTAATACTGAATGGATAAAGAACATAATTTCATTTAGTTATACATTGACTGAGGCCTGTCGTGCGTCAGGTTGATTCTCTGGGAACATACCATTAATCAGATACACACATTGCTTCCAAGGACCTCACAGTCTAGCGGGAAGGTTAAGACATATATGCGGATAGCAGGAAGGGGTCAGAGTCCTAAATGTGTGCACCAGCCAGCCTCAGAATCCCAGGCCAGAACCTGAGGGGCACTGACATAGAGCTGCACTAATAGAATCGTTAGCAACATTAGAAATGTTCCGTATCCTTGCTGTCCATCACAGTAACCACTAACCTTGTGGGGCTACTCAGCGCTTGGAATGTAGCTAGTGCAACTAAGGACACAGAGTTTTAATTTTATCTTGTTTTAATTAATTGTAGTTGTAGCTAGTGGTTTTATATCAGACAGCAAAGACCTGCAGGCAAGAAAGTAGACCGTTCCTTATGACCATGTCATTTTTAGGGGGCAGCTGGAGGTGGTTATGCAGAAGCGCTCTCCCACAGTCCTGCTGTCCCTCCAGGACATCTGTCATCACCTGGCTCTCCTGGAGAGTGCTGAGACACAAGGAGGCTGAGACATGCAGAACTGGGTCTTCTGGAGTGTCACCAAGGCACGGTGGTCAGCCAGGCCCTCCCCACGCCTACCCGCGAGGCCGCCAGCCATGCTCCCTTCTCCTTTGTGTGATAAAATGGATAGAATCTGCCAAGGTGTAGCTTTGGAAAAGTGCCAGCCCTCCATGAAAGAGAAACAACAAGTTTGTCCAAGAAGCCCCAGGCCTAGCTATCAAGGTTGTGTGGTGACCTGAAAGAAATGTAAAGTAGACGTGAAGAAATCTGTGATCCAGCCCCAGCCGGCCGTGAACGTACTCTGTGGCCCTGACTAGGCTGTTCCCTCTCACTACACCTCACTTTCCATTTTTTATAAACTGGGGTGTTGGATTTCCTGATTTATCAATCAGTTCAAAGCTTCTGAGAATAATTTATTCCCAGAGACAGCAACGTAGATGGTGAAGGAGAGTCTGGAGATTTGTTTTCCAGTGTGAAGCACTAGGAAAACTGTCATAGTGGTAAGTAAAAAATGGGAATATTTGAAAATACACAGGGTTATGGGTGGTAAGCAATTGCTGCAACAAAGAAAAAAACTTTGCAACAAAGAAAAAAGACTGAGAAGATCACAGCGAAGGACGGGAAAACTGACAAGGAACTGGTAAGAAAAGAAAGCGGAGAACAAAGAAAGCAGGGCCACAAACTCTCAGACAAATAACTAGAGAATCGCCAGCTGAGCAAGTCAGTGAAGGGTGAAGAAGGTAGCCATCTGAGCTCCATGAACTGGCGAGAGTGGTTCGATGGGGGGGTGACAATGGCATACAGTGACCCTGCTGCAGACAACCCTGTCTAGGATCACAAAGGAGAAAAATGCCTTTGGGAGCAGCTTGACTTCATTCAGTCAGCAAATGTCTGCTGAGACTCTGCCACAGTGGCTCTTAATATCAGCATCATGTGAGGAGCCTGAAAAACCACAGATGAAAACCTGATGTCCAGGCCCATTCCCAGAGACCCTCCTTTATTTGGTTTGGTGGTGTTCTGAGCTGCTGGGTGGTGAAAGCTTCTCGGTGATTCTAATTTCCAGCCATAGCTGAGAACCTCTGCTTTCTTGTGTGCCAGGCTTTGTGCTAAACCAGAACCTCCAATGGGAATGAGACCGACATGACCCCTCTCCTCACCAGCACACATATTTTCCCATATAATAAAGACCCAGTGAGGTTTGTGGGACAAGAATGATACCTATACCTCAGAGAGGTGGTTTATTCCCAAGGTCACACAATTTGCAAATCATTGGTTCAGGACTCAACTACATTAGGTCAAGTCTCAAAACCCAGTATCCTTCCCCTGTATCACATGACGGCAAGCAACAGGATGCAGAGAAACAGGGGACTGCCAATGGCCCCTTCTCTTTAATTGTCAGGCACCTGAAATGTTCCCAGACTCTGACCATACCTATAGTTGTCAGTCCTTACTTGAGGTATCTGAAAAGGGGAAAAACACTAATGTATGGATACCTAATATTTGCCAGGCACTGTGCTACATGCTAAAGACACCAAGATAAAACAGAGTCAGTCACAGTCCTCAAGGATTAATCTGGTAGGAGGAAATAGGTGCAGTGTGACTTAGTCATGAATGGTCTAGAGCCAGAGCCTGCAAACTTTTTCTGTAAAGGGTCAGATTGCAAATCAACTTTAGTAGCCATGTGGTCTTTGTCACAACTACTCAGTTCTGGCGTTGTAATGCAAAAGCAGCCATCGACAGTCCACACGTGAATGAGTATGGCTGTGTTCAAATGAAACATGATTTATGGACACAGAAATTTGAATGCATATGATTTTCATGTATCATAAAATCTTATCCTTTCTTTGACTTGTTTTCAATTATTTAAAAATGTCAGAATTTATTCTGAGCTTGCAGGCTATGCACAAACAAATGGTGGGCTGGATTTGGCCCCCAGGCTGTAGTTTGCCAGGCCCTGTTCTGGAAGGACTGGGGCAGGGAGCAGGGGGGAGGACAGACCATGTCAACCAGGTTTGGGTATCAAGGCAAGCGTCTGAGAGGAGGTGGCACTTTAATTTCTGCCAGTTCACCTGGCTGTTTTTCGGCCAATGATTATCTTCCTACGTGGGACATAGATTCGAAAGGCCCATAACCTGACTGAGGGGCTGGCTCCGAATTCTTTAGTTAATCTTGAAAGACAAAAACAAAGTCAGATTTCTTTTTTGTAATTTTTTTCTCTGATAGTTTCATTGGCTGCCCTCTCTGCATTGGAAAATAGAGCTAAGACGTTCTCCTGTGATAAGGGAACGATCACCCTGCTGTGGTAGAAGTTAGGCGAGATGAGGATGAGAAATAACATTTACTGAGCACCTTCTATGTGCCAGACACTGTTTTAAGCATTTTAATTACGTTTTCTCATGTAATCCTCCCATTTAATCTACATGGTATTATTATTAGCTCCATTTCACAGAAGAGGAACCTAAAGCTGAAAGACACGAACCTTCTCAAAGTCACAAATTGTAGGTGGCAGAATTGCAGCTTGAATGGAAGCTATAAGATTTTAAGGCACAATTTCCCTCCCTTCCTTATAAAATGATCATAGCTCATGAACAGAGAGGTTTGCCAACAAATTTGAAATAGCATAGAAGTTTCTTAAAAAATTAATTATGAACTAAGCAAGTACCTTGGAAAAGGAACTTTCAATTAAAATGCATCTGGAAAATGTCATCTATCAGCCTCACTTGCTTACCTGCCTGTATCAGAATTTCATCCAATTAAAAGATTTAAAATAAGGGTTGGTAGGAAGAGCACCAGCTTTTTAAAAGCCTATAGCCTTTATGAAGGCTATGAATACTACTGGAGCAGAAAAGATTAACATCTCTGAGAATAACTCTTATGGGACAGGTTAGGAATCAAAACCTTTTTATAAAAGACTTCCACTCCAAGAATACAACTCGCTATTACTTCATTAATACTCTCCTTGCACTTCTTATTCAGGGTAATATTGCTTCTGGTTGTGATGCTAGCTTCTGTTTTGTAATTGTCAGGATCAATCACCACCTTGACATTCACTAGAAAACTCAGGACAGAGAAATAGCCAGCCCTGCCCCAGACCAGAACTCCTATCCACACTGGATGTCCAGTTGGCAATCCTATTGTTTCTCAGGCTTTGGTCGTTCATTAGACTCTAGAAGGGAATGTGTTGTATACTCCCCAACCCCATTTCCTAGTCTTCTGGCAACAGCTCTACTCTTCTTCAGGGACCCAGCCCTTCCTCACCTCCAGTGCCTATATTTTTAGGTGAAACAAATGACTCAGGCATCAACCAATCATGTGTGTAACCCGTGCATATGGGTGGGCACATGCCCTAAGCCACCTCATGCAGAGTGAATCTTAGAAATGCTGAGGGCAATGTTGGGGGAAAAAAGATGCTTCTTTTCCAATTGATCATCACCTGACAGCCATATTGGTATGTTATGGGGAGAGTCTGCCTGAAAATGGAGTTGAAACAAGGAAGGAGAGCAGAGAAAGAGAGAAAAAAAACAATTTTCATGAAGCGAGCCTTGGATGAAGTCACATTTGCTACATCTATTAGAGGAGCCAATATTTCTATTTTCTGTTTAAATTTGAATTTGCTTTTCTGTTGCTTGAGGATAATCTTAGCTGAAACTTTAATCCTCCATCTTCTAATCCAGTCTTAGTAACAGAGTCCCTGCTTTGATCTCTGTCCCATGTCTCTGGCTTCATCACCAGTGAGTGTCCTGTCCTTCTGCTGCCAGGACCTAACTCATTCCGGCCAGTTCCACCTCATGCCTTCCCCGGACACTGGACATTCACCAGTACCTGTTCTAGAATAAATGAATAATGGCCACCTTTTTTCTCATTTGGTGTAACATTTATTACATAAAAAAAAAAACAATAATAGAATATTGGTTTAATGCATGGCTGACTGGAAAAAAATATTTGTTACTTATGATCTCTCTTTACGTAAGAAGTGTGGATCGATATAACTCGAGGATATTTTCTTTGCTGTGGCTACACAAAAATCTTTCATCCTCATATACTGGCCTTAGACGTATTTAAAGATGGTATTAAAGAGTGGGGAAGGGTATACAAGCAGGGAGTTGCTCTGCTTAAGAAGAGGAGAGATTGAGAGGCCCCCAAAGAGTAAATCGCTCCCTGGAAGCGGGGTACACCAACTCCACAGGCTGCATGGGGGCAGGTGCGAAGCCTAGGTATGGAAGGCAGCAGGTGCGGAAGAAGAGGCCAGTGTCGCAGGGAGTTTACAGGCGAACTCCTGTGCACTGTGGAATGTCAGCCTTCTCCTTTGCCACCCCCAGTGAATTTGACAGTATTCTACATGCTCACTATTTGTTATGAGTGAAGTCAATTTGGAGGGAGCATGAAAAAAGAAAACAGAGGGGACAGGAGTGAGCAGCAGGCATATTTACGCACATCAGGCATTTGGGCTGAAAAAGAATTGGGATGCAGATGCTGTTGGTGGAGGACTAGATAATCCCCTTTACAGTAATTTCATTTATATCCCGGAGGAACTGAAGCATCAATCTTAATATTAATAGGAAGCGGGGTATGGCAACCCCAAGCTTCAATAGTGAACATCGGCACTGGAGCTTAGAGCTTTCCGGAAGAACATTGGTCTGTGTCCCTGTACCTATTTGCATCTACTAATTTACATAGTGAAGATTTTAAAATTTTCACTAAATATACTTCTGCCAAATCATTTCCAATAGCTTCATAATATTCATTATATAGCTGCACAAAAATTTATTTAGCCAATATTTTTTGCTTGGCATTAAGACTGTTTATACAATTTATTTAAATAAACAAAACTGAGATATTATAGATACGTTTGTGTACATCTTCCTCATGTTTTCCTTAGGAGAAATTCCTAAGAGTAGAATCTATGGGTCAGAAAAAAAATTAGTGTTTTTAAGGATGCTTAAGATATGTTAAGTCAATGGGAATCTCTCTCTCTCTCTCTATGTATCTATGTATATGTACATATATATATATACATATATATGCATATACACACACACATATATATATAAATATAAATATATACATACATATACAGAGGGTGCCAAAAATGTATACACATTTTAAGAAAGGAAAACACTGTATTATTAAAATTATAATAATATATACCAATAACAAAAGATGAATACAAGTCATGTTTGACTTCTACAATTACAAGAGGTGCTCAAAGTGGTTACCATTAGTGTGATTATAATACAGCTTTTGCTATCTTAAAATGCGTATACATTTTTTTGGTACCCTCTGTGTATTGCTCTATACATAAATTGCCATATATATATATATATATATATATATATATATATATATATATTGCCCTATATATATAAATTGCCATATACATATGCATAAACATATATATGTGTGTGTGTGTATGTATATATATATGTGTATATATATATATATATATATATATGTATATATATATATATATATATATATATATATATATATATACTTTTTTTTTCCCCCTATAAGCAAGGGCTTGATAGTTCCTTGTAAAATTAAGGGCCTTGCTGTTTTGGTCCATACATTTACTCTTAGGAAAGCCTTACAACCAGGATGCTAGAGGCCTCATTTTCCCCACAGAAAGTTTCCCCTGATTAGGATGATGGGGCAGACTAACGTAGCTGTCCCCACAAGGAGCCTCAGGGATGAGTGAATAATATTAGAACTCTGGAATCTTGGTACAAATTTCTTAAAAGGCTTGTGGTCTCTCCCTGTTTTCCAAATTTCTCTGTGTAAAATCTCCATTGACTCCACTTTGCCTACAGAAAAAAAACTCAGACTCCTTGAATCACATCCAAAGTCCCAAAGCTAACAAATATGAAGAAATAATAGGAATAGAAAAATCACCTTTTTGTAAACTGCAATATAATACTTGATTCAGGCAAGGATCATCAAACAAACAACAAAAAAGCCGAAACACTTAGGTGAAAAGTTATAGGGAACAGGATATTTACACAGTGCCCAAATATTATCACAGAAATTACCAATTCAAATGGAAAAACATATCACTGCAACAGAAGATCTGATGGTCACCACGATCAGCGAGCACTGAAACTTAGCCCCACTGACAGTGGGGTACCTCACATTAGGTGCTTGTCTATATACTAGAGTGCAAACTTCAAAAATAACCTATGATGCATTCTTACCCCCGAGGGCTCAATCTGAATGTAATCAATCCCTCTAGTCCTAACTTCCAGTTTATAGAAAATAGGAGGGACAGAAGAACGAGTTAAATGATACTATGAAGAAACAATCAGAAAAATCCTAAATGTAGGATGTTCTACAGCAATCTGAACTCTTCAAAGAGTCAATCGCATGAAATGAAAAATAAGTGGGTAAACTACTTTAGAGTCTAGACTAAATGAAACTGAAGAGAAATAATATGACAACGGTGATGGTTAATTTTATGTGTCAACTTGACTGGGCTATAAGGTGTCCAGATATTTGGTCAGACATGATTCTATGTGTGCTTATGGAAAAGATTAACATTTGAATTAGTAGACTGAATGATTGCTCTTCCTAATGTAGGTGGGCCTCACCCAATCAATTGAAGGCCTGAATGGAATAAAAAGGCTGAGTAAGAGGGAACTCCTTCACTGGACTGCCTTCAAGCTGAAACATCAGATTTTCTGTTGCTTTCAGACTTGAACTAAAATGTCAGCTCTTTTTGGGTCTCGAGTCTGCTTGCCGTGGAGTGAAACTACACCATCAGCTCTCCTGGGTCTTTAGCTTGCCAACTGCAGTTCTTAGGAACTGTCAGTCTTCATAATCATATGAACCAATTCTTCATAATCTCTCTCTCTCTCTACATTTACCCCATTTTTTGTTTGTTTGTTCCTTTGGAGAACCCTGACTAATACAACTATATTCAATGTATGAACTTAGCCTTGGATATGGCTGGGGAAAAAGCATAGCTAAATGACATTCTTGGGGCAATTAGGAACGTTTGAATATAGACTCTATACTAGATGATACTATGGAATTATTATTAATTCTTTTAGAAGTGATAATGGTGTGTGGTTAAGTGAAAGATGGTTTTTACTTTTAGGAGATATATGCTAAGGTATTGACAGGCAAAGTGGCCTGATATTAAAACTTAATGTATGAAATGGTACTTATTGAAAAAAATATACATACAGAGAGAGAAAGAGAATATTTGACAAGCTGTTACAATTGTCAAATCTCTTTGAAGGGTACATAGTTTATTACATTATATTAGTTTTTAAACCTTCTTTGTATGAGATAAATGTACAGAACTTACCTTCTGCTTTACATCTAATCTCTGCATGCGCTGTGTGTGTGCACCTACGGATGCTGCAGAGATCCCCAAGACCAGTGGCTTTCCTACTTCCTTTCACTTACCAAGCTGATTAGAATGCCCTCCCCCACTTCTTTAGCTTTGTTTTCTTCTCTTTTTAACTTCTTAGGAAATAGACTTAGTGCATTGAATTTTAGACTTTCTTCTTTGTGATATAAATCTTAAGGCAAAATTTACCTTCTAAATTGTTTTAGTTGCATGTCAAAAGTCTTGATACATTCATTCGTTCAGTCAATTCTAAATATTTTCTAAGGTCAATTAGAAAATTTATTTGATCCAT
This sequence comes from Rhinolophus sinicus, assembly GCF_057876585.1. Lineage (NCBI taxonomy): Eukaryota > Metazoa > Chordata > Mammalia > Chiroptera > Rhinolophidae > Rhinolophus > Rhinolophus sinicus. Next base: position 51,195,633 of record NC_142517.1, read on the forward strand.
GAACTATTTATGTACATTCTTTTCTTTTTAAATGCATGTGGGTTTTTAGTTATCTTTGGTAATTAATCGTTAGGTTATGCACCATGGTCTGATTTTTATGTTTGTTGAAACCCGATCCCTATGTTTATGGAGGAGTATGTGGTTAACCTCGGTAAATATTTGATGTGTGCTTGAAAAAGTGTTTTTGTTTTTGTTTTTGTTTTTAACTTAGAGATACAGGGCTTTATCTGTGTGTCTCCATCAGATCGAATTTGATAATTTAATTATTTAAATGTTGTATATCCTTTCTAAGTTTTTGTCTATACTTGATCTATCATCTGAAGGAGGAGTGTTAAAATCTCCCATAATAATTGTGGTTTTGCCAGTTTCTTCTTGTAATTTGCACTATTTTTCTTTATATATTTTGAGGACATAGTTTTAGATGCATGAGAGGTACAGGGTCAAGGTCATCAAAATTAAGAAAGTCTGAGAAACTGTCACAGTCTAGAGGAGCCTAAGGAGACATGATGGGTAAATGTAATGTGGTACCTGGATGGGATCCTGGGACAGAAAGAGGACATTGGGGAAAACAAAACAAACAAACAAACAAGAAAACAAAGGAAATATAGACTATGCATCAATATTAGTTCATTAGTTATAACAAATACATCATTCTAATGTAAGATGTTGATAATAGAAGAAACTGGATACAGGGTACATGGGAACCCTCTACTATCATAGCAATTTTTCTATAAATCTAAAACTATTCTAAAATTAAAAAAAATTATTTAAAAACAAAGTTTTACAGGGTTAGTGATACCTCCCAGAGGAAATGTAAACGTTAACCCAAGATTCACAATATTTCCAGAGACAAAGCAAGGCAGACATTGTTCTCAAAATCTAAAATTACAAAAACAAAGGAAATTAACCACAGGAGGGTCAGGGGGAGAAAGAATACATATGAAAGAGGAGATTAAGTGTTCTCAAAACTTAAGATAATAGAATTATCTGTTAAACAGTTTAAAAATGTTTTAGATAATCAAAGGTATAAAAAGATATTAAAAACATGGGGAAACAATTAGCAACAGTGGTTGTATTATACATTTTGTTCGTTTATAGAAACAGTTGTGAGTCCAAAACGACATAGAAATTATATTTTTAATGGACAAATAATCAGAAGAATTTTGTTTTTTCTCTCAGTGGTTAAACAGCCATGCATCCTGCTCTAATCCTGAGTGGTCATTATCAGAGACATAAGATCTTAAATACCAGCTTTAGAAATATGTGTTACAAGACTCACAATGTAGAAAAATCCAGAATAACCTTAAGGAAAAGTATCCGAGCACCACTACCCAACGATCATATATAAATTTGGGGCTACAGCTCATTGAAGGTAAGGTTTTCCAACTACATACAGAACATTGTTTGTTTATGTGTTTGTTTTTCCCTAAAGGGGAATTTACTTTCTAAGAATAAAATTACAACTCTGAGCTATTTGTTAAAAAGTTTGCACAAAATTACTGAGTTTGTTTACAATGTTGAGTCAATGATTTTGTAGTCTCAAAGCTCTTGTATAAGAGAGGGGGAACTGTAATTCTACTTTGTTTTCTAGTGTACCTAAAGCTTGAATTCCATCATCTCTGGGGCCTCAAAGTGCCTGCTCACTTGTAGAAAATGACAGCTGAAATCCTCACATGCACTTTTGAGCTTCTCGTCTGCAGCACGAGTCAAATCAGAAGACAATAGAAGACTCTTTCTTAACAAAGGGACAAAAAAGCAAAGGGACAGAAGCATTCTTTTGATGTAAAAAATTGTCCTTAGAGTCCTCTGCATTCAGCTATGCAGCTATGACTCAATTAATGATATTAATGCCCCAAGCCAAGAATTATTTTATTTTTCCTCCATTGTCTAAAATATAACTCACTCACATGGGAGCCAGTTAGTCATCACCCTTGTAAAGGGCAAAGAAATATGCTACAGTCTTATTAAATTCAAATGCTCAAGACGTATCACTCAGGCAGAAGAGCATCTTGTGTTCCCATTAGAATTTTGTTACCGAGAATATTATCAATTTATCACCCTTCACCAGTTTTCTTAGGTAAGAGGTGGAAGCTATTCTCATTTTCTTACAAAAATTAAAGAGCAAGAAGGAATTTGTCCGGGCAAATCAAACAGCAAGTAAGAAAGCAAGAATCAGTTCTCCAGACCCCCTGCCAAAGAAGCTTTCTTCTGGGGACATCTAAGATTGAATAAGAGAATGAAAGTAAGTGAATGCATCAAATGTAAGAGGCAATTGTAATTCCTCACTTTCTCATTCCCTTTAGAACAAATTCTTCAGCAAGTATAGGCCAGAAAAATTTCCAAAATACTGCCCCGTTCCAGCCTTCGTTCGTCTCTAATACTTTCTCCATATTTCAACTTATTATCATACTCCCTTGGACCATGGCAAGGACTTCCTAAGTGCTACCCTTGCCTCTCCTGCCTCTCTCCTGGTCATAACAGCCAGAATGTACTTCCATTGCACTTGGAACAATAAAACTTCTCAGCACAGCTGCCAAGATGCTGTATGATCTGGTTCCACGCCAACAAGTCTGACTTCCACTTTTATCACACACCCTCGCACTCAGTTTTTCAACCACACTTGCCTTGTCTCTGTCTCACAGTTAAGCCCATTGCCACCTCAGGGCATTTGCACGGGCCATTCCCTGAGCCTGAAAAGTTGTACCTAAGACCTCAAACTACTTGGCTCCTTATTGTCATTCAGGTCTCAGGTTAAATGCCACCTTCTCAAAGAGGACAGGCCTAACCTCCCTATCTAAATTGCTGCCAGCCATCCTTTTTCTCATGGCCGTGTTTTACTTTACTTTTAGTACTTTTGATTACTTGATATATTTTTTAGTATATGAATTATCTATTCTCACCTGTTCTCCATTAGAACCTTAGGTTCATGCAAGCAGTAAACTTGTCTGCCTTTCTCATTGATATATCTCCAACATCTGGTATAATGTCTAACACATAAGTGGGTAATAAATAACTGTTTTTGAATAATTTAATGACTGAAAAAAAATGATGGATACATTTATTCGGGAGACAGAGGCCAAATAAATTGGCTAGAAGTGTAGAACAGGAACTATTTGCTTATAGGAATGGAATGAATGAGACTTGCTTAAGGAAATCCTATTTAAGTAAAAGGACACATCAGTTGAGAGCACCCTATTTTACTTTGTCTCATATCCAAAGATACTGGCAAAACACCCATTTGATAAAGATGTCTGTCAATTCACCCAAATTCATGTCCCCCTTTCTGACTGTAGGATTAATGCTGGCAATTGTCTGCCCAACAGAGACTGTGTTTCCCATTTCTCTCTCACCCACTTCTCCTTAAGCTTGCAGTTCAATGTGGTTATTTTGAAGAGTTCTAGCCTGTGAAATGATAAGGGCATTGATATGTGCCTGATACAGGCCTGACCCATAGAACGCCTTTATGCAGTACGCACCCGTGCTCTTTTCCACATCTGACTGGCAGGAATGGAGATGATGCAGGGTAGCCTTGCAAGCCCTGTCTTAAAGATGGCCGAGCTTCCGTCATCTTGAGTCTGAGAATGACTGCGTAGAAGAAACCACCATGCTGAAATTTTTACCCACTATTGCTGCTTCCTGAGTAAGAAATAATTTTCTACTGTGTTCAAGCCATTGTACATATTAGGGTCTTCCTGTTACTGCATTTAGCCTGCTAAGTAATATTATCTAGGTTTTGGGTAAATTAAAATTATCACAAGAACAGGGTTGGTCCATTAAAATTCTGTTTGGCTCTTGGGAGACCAAAAGTAAATACTTTACACTACATTTAGGAGGTTAGAAAAGAAGGATGGGAACAAAACATGGGGATCTGTATGGGAGACAATAAGGCAAAGAGTTCAGAGTCACATAATAACAAATGGTTGCTAACTGGCCATATCCTTGCACAAAGACAATAAAGGGGTTTCCATTTCCAGAAGAAAATAAAAAAGTGCTAAGAAGTTCTTTCATGGAGATAGCAATATTTCCAAGAGCCGGGTGAGCTCATAGTTAAGTTATAAAGGAGGAAAATTGTATCTGTGGTTTCCTTCCTGGAAACCACACCCTCCGGCCAATGCACAAACCTCCCTCCCTTAGGTGTTCTCTCAAAAGGATGCTATCCTAGCAATCAGGAAGTCTAGCTTCTAGCTTGGTTCATCCATCATTTCCCTTGAGCTAGTTACTTCACCTGGCTGGATCTAAACACCTTCTTTTTTTTTTTTTTCCCTAGATGGAGGTGGGTTCATGATGGCTGGTCATTAGGTTGAACATTATTTCCTGTTCTGATACAACAATAGCAGAATGGATTAGTCATCATTAAGGTGATTTAATGCTTTGGGTCTTGCCTATCTTAGAGAAACAATTCTCTAAGAGCATCCTGAGAGGTCTTTGGGATGATGTTTCAGGCTAATATTGAGTATGAGAAAAGTTTAACCTTTGGCTGCAAAAGAAAAATAGATCCCTGGCCCTTTGAATGATATTAATTCTGCCAGAATGAGGAAGAATCACAGCCAGGATCACTGAGGCCCTCCTGCCAGTCCATGAGATCTATTTTTCTGCTACCCCTGCTAGTCAAAGCTCATCTTAAATTTCCATCTGAATGACCTGTCTTTGTGGATAATAGAGCTGCCTGAGTTTTTCTTTACTGCAATATTCTTATAATATGCAAATTCTGTGTGGTGGCCGGCACACTTACCGCATAATTCTTGTAAGTTAATCTCCTTTATCTCCCACAATAACAGCATAAGGTGGCCCTCATTAAGGCTTATGTGGCTGCATGGACCTTCAAGAACACTTGGGGTACAGCCTTACATCTTCCTCCAGTGAAGTTCAGACACATTATAAAGGTGTGGCACTATACCAGGCATTGTAACCTGACGCACGGAATGGTGAGGAGATTCAGCCAGCTCACAGCTATCATCAAGTAAACTTTTGGGATGTTCTGGGGAAGAGGAGCTGAGTTTGGCTGAGTGGTTACCATGTATATATACTAGATCAAGGATGAGTATATGGAAGCCACAGGGAGACTGATTTCCCTCCAGAGGAAGAATGGGCTGCACCTGTCCTTGGGGTTGCTCATGCAGACCTGAAGGACCTCTTGGAAGATGTGAAGCAGAGGAAAGCCAAGGTGGACATTCCAGAGAGGAAATTATGGCTAAATATCAAAAACACCTCTGAGAATTAGACTGGGCTATCTGGATAAGTCATGAGTTTCCTGTTACTAGCAGTAAAGAGATATTAAATGACTATCTAAGAGAGATATTGAGAAAGAATTCCTCAATTTAGTTAAATATTGGACTTTATGTTTTCTAAGTTTCATTTTACCAATAGGCCTTTAATTCCTTTTAATTCTCTTTAAGTAGAATTACTTTTACAATTATTTGTGGTTTTTTAAATTAGATACATGCATATACATGTATCTAATTGAAGTCAAGTATTACTAAAACAGCTAGAGATAGTTAAAAATTTCTTTATCTCTTCCTACCTGCCAGCTTCACACCCGCTCTTATAACCCACTCTTATAGCTGGTTACTTAGCATTTATAATCCTATTTCTGAATAATATGTATATATTTCTCAATTTATCAATTTTAGACATTTTCTATTAACTTTCCACTATGAAAGATGAGGACTTACCTTTCCTATACAATACTTATTTTCTCTCTCTGCAATCCCCCGAAATAGTCATGAAAAAATTTTGGTTAAATGAATAGCCAATGTTTACATTATTATGATAATGCAAATACTGCTTGGCACTGAGCGCACTATATTTTCCTGTTCAACACTGTTTCCAAAATTAATAATTGCCTTATTTTTCTTTTGCTTACTTTTTTATGTATCTCCCATTAATTTTCTCCAAATGCTCCAACAATTTCTATATAGCTATGTACATTATTTTTCAAAATCGTACATCTATCGGAGACATTCTCCTTGAAAATCTTATACTTTTTTTTTTTTAAGATTTTTTTATTGGGGAAGGGGAATAGGACTTTACTGGGTAACAGTGTGTACTTCCAGGACTTTATTTTTTTTTTCCAAGTCAAGTTGTTGTCCTTTCAATCTTAGTTGTGGAGGGTGCTGTTCAGCTTCAAGTTGTTGTCCTTTCAGTCTTAGTTGGGGAGGGTGCAGCTCAGCTCCAGGTCCAGTTGCCTTTGCTAGTTGCAGGGGGCGCAGCCCACCATCCCTTTCGGGAGTCGAACCGGCAACCTTGTGGTTGAGAGGACGCACTCCAACCAACTGAGCCATCCGGGAGCTCAGTGGCAGCTCAGCTCAAGGTGCTGTGTTCAATCTTAGTTGCAGAGGGCACTTGCGGGACTCGAGGAATTGAACCGGCAACCTTGTGGTTGAGAGCCCACTAGCCCATGTGGGAATTGAACTGGCAGCCTTCGGAGTTAGGAGCATGGAGCTCTAACCGCCTGAGCCACTGGGCCGGCCCGAAAATCTTATTCTTATCTCCCTGTTCTAATGTAGATTGGCTTCCTCTGTCCTTTCTGTGCAGCTTCATTCTGTGACTTCTTTTAACCATTTTCCTGTATTGGGCCCCCTGTTTTCTGTATCCCATGTCATCTTTCTTTTTGTTTAGCCCTCATTTTGGTGGAGCATAGCATCTAACAGCTTCCTTTAAAAAGAGGTTCCTGGGAAATAACTTTTCTGAATCTTCACATGTCTGAGAATACCTTTACCTACCCTCACCTTTGACTGGTGGTTTGGGTGGTGTGACATAAACTGCTAAATTTTCCCCATATCCATTCTCTCTTTATTAGAGACAGTGTCCCCCTTAGTGTTAGCATGTGTCTGTTCAGCCATGGTCTGTATTTCCCAGCCTGCCTTGCAGCTGGTGTGACCATCGACTAGGTTCGGAATTAATGTGTGCAATGTCCACATCATATTTAAACGGAAGCTCCCTTTCTCCTTCCCGTGAGCTGGGGAAGGTGGCTTTTACAATGTGGATTAGGTCAGGCCTACGAGTCAGAACAACTAGGTAAAAGGGACTTCTCTCTCAGTGTCTTTGTGGAGCAGAGCTGTCTTCCTGGATCATCCATCTATACCTTCCGTGAAACTAAACAGAGATATAAACACCTATCTTATCTGAACCACTGTGTTTGGAAAGATGGGGGCAAGGTAGGACAGTTCCTGTGTTACAGCAGCTTTGCCTGTCACCTAGTTGAGAATAGAAATCGGTTGAAGGAATTTTAAAAATCCTTCAAAATTTTAAAGACATAACTTTATTGCCTTTAAACTTCCAGTGTCAATCTTGAGAAGACCACTGTGATTCTGACTCCCAGGTCTATTTATCGATCACTTTCTTCATTTAGGATCTTTTCTTTTTACTTGGAATTTAAAAATTCCACAATGATGTATATTGGTACAGATCACTTTTTTTTCTTTTGGGGTTTTTTGTTGATTTTATTGTTCTTTTTTTAAAAAAAAAATATTGGGTGACAATTGTTAGTAAAATTACATAGATTTCAGGTGTACAATTCTGTATTACATCATCTATATATCACATTGTGTGTTCACCACCCAGAGTCAGTTCTCCTTCCATCACCATGTATTTGATCCCCCTTACCCTCATCTCCCACCCCTGACCCCGAGCGTTTAATGATAACTTTAAAATCGGAAAACTTAGGGCTTTCAGTTCCCGAATTATATCCTTTATCTTTTCCTCTCCCTGATTTTTTTCTTTTCATTTTCTAGAACTCCCAGTAGTCAGGTGGGATTGCATTTTTTTCTAATTTATTTATCTGTTATTTCCTAATTTTCACATCTGTCTTTTCGTACTATTTCTGATAAATTCTTTTGATTTTATATTTTGATTCTTTTATTAAGTTTTTATTTTAGATTGATATTTTTTAATTTCCAAGGACTCATTTTGGTCTTGAGTATACTCCATTTATGCTTCCTATTCTTGTTTCAGCTCTTATCTCTCTGGAGATGTTACTTATAAGCTGTTATATTTTAATTTTCTTCTTATCTATTACCTCTGGGTCCTCTGAATTAGTTTATTATTATTATTATTATTATTATTATTATTATTATTATTTTGTTGTAATCTCTCTCACCCATGTGTGAAGCCTTTTCAGACGTCTGGTATTCTTGGCTACTACTCATTGATATTTCTCTGTGAGTATGGATGGAACTCGTCAACTTTCTGTCTTTCCTGTGGCGTTTGTTCTCAGGCATCAAGCCAGGCTTTGCATTGTGAAGGCCCAGAAGACAATGTCCCTAGGTCTTTTCTTGGAATCCCTTTAGTTTCCCCCTAGAAGAGAACATTCTGCCTTGAGGCTGGGGCCCAGCATGAGGTCTGGGAGAGGGTCTGGAAAGATGGTTGAAAATTGTTCCCTTTAGTATTCAGACTTTCCCTTTAGCCTTTGTTTGGTCACACTTCTCACACCAGCCTTGCACTGTGCCTGGTATCTTCGATTCAAGAATTAAATGATTTTGTGTTCCAAGGGAACAAATTTCAGGTCTCTAGTATTGTCGGGCAGAGATAATTTCCTGGTGGTCCAGAGTAAGGAAGGGCACTGGAGCTCCAACAATTTTCTTTCCGACTTCCAACTAATCTTGCTGTCATCCCTGCCCCTACGTTTTTGCCAAAGGCCAAGATTATTAGGGGGCCTGTAGGTCAGGTTGGCTAATTTCTCATAGTACCCCATTCCACAAACCCTTAAGTTGTAAATATCTTCGCCTTGCTTTCAGACCTCCCAAAATATGTTGACATTTCTTATTTTCTGAGCCCCCTCCTCCATGTTCCTTGTCCTTGGAACAGGGTATGTCTGTGATCAATCCATTATTTTTTAAGGGCAGTCCAGATTAATTTTTAAGGCAACAATGGAAACTCTAATTGCCTTCTAGGATTCTGTTTTAGAAACTTTTGGAAATGTCTGCTTTTCTTAGTAGAGGTGCTTTCCACAGTGCTCCCGAGATTTTGTGGAATCAAAAGCTACTAGAAACTTCAAGAATCCCATGCAGAAAAGTGGTCTCAGTAGAGAGAGAAGTATAGGAAATTATGTAACAGAATAAAATAGTCAGTCTGTCTGACTCCATCTTCCTCGAGCCTGACGTGACGGTTAGTAACTTCTACTTAGTCCTGAATGTAGATATGCTAATCATTAAAGGAATCCAAGCTGTAGCTTAGGAATTATTAAAACGACCTGCTGAAAACTACTTCCCCAAGGTATACATAAAGGTATGTACAAAACAATGACTGCTTATCAAAAGATTTACGGAAACATCCTCACTGGGACCACGACAGTCAGAGTTTGTTGACCACAAGCAAAGGAGTTTCATCATTCCCCTTAACCCCTTGCTGACGTCCAGATGTCTGTGGTCACCAAGCATGACCTGACCTTCAGCCTCTCCTGGTCTCCCCTTCCCCTCTATATAACAGAATGCTGAGTTCTGTACTTTCTCAAAGACGCTAGTCCACCATCTTCTAGGCTTGCTGGCTTTCTGAATAAAATCCCTTTCCTTGTCCCAACTTTTTGTCCCTTGGCTTATTGGCTGTCCTGCAATGAGCAGTTAGAGCTTGCACTCCATGACAATTAGAAGCTTTTCTTCAAATGCAGACTGCCAATTGTTTGAAAAATCCAAAGTGTGAAAAATCTTCCTAAGGTGACTGTAAACATCAAACTGATAAAAAAGGGCCTCTCCAACTTCCCACCTCACTCAGGGAATTCTATGTGTTGTTTGTCTTACAGTCTGGGGAAGTTGCAGAAGAGTGTCTCTTTCTGAGGCCCTCGTCTTTTAAAGTCTAATCACACTTGAACTGCAGCCATCTGGCTCCCCCTCGAGGAGGTGCTAAAGCAGCTCTGATGCTCAAAAGTCACGTCCAGAAAATCTTCCAAATGAACAAACACAATCATGTGCTCATACACATACTTCTCATTATTTAAACTCCTAAAGGCTCTGAAGTTAAACAAATTCTTCCTGGGGAAGGGCAACTTTGACCTCTTTCCCCTACTCTCTCCCCTGACCTCAATTCCTTATACAGGAAAGTCAAGGTCACTGCCATAAACTGCATTGACATCAGAAAGCTTTCTCCATCTAAAACTGACAGAGAGCCACTAAAGGTGGGAAGCCTTTCTCCTGTGGGGATGTAAATCTGTGCTTCTCTCTCATTAATTAAAAAAAAAAAAAAAAATTATTTCCTTGGGCAAAATGGAGCACAGCTGTCAGTTATCCATGTCAGAGAAATCATAATATTATTTCAGTTTATCTTCAGCACCCATCCAATTCTTACTTAGTTATTTTGGGTATGAACCAGGCTATTTTTGACTCTTCAAATGTATTAATCTTCGTGAAGAAGAGGCAGAATAGCAGAGTGTTTAGCATCGCAATCTCAGGCATACATGGATTGAAATTCGGGCTTCCCCAAGAACTAGCTATGACATTTTGAGATGTCACTTAACTTACAATATTTATATGCAGTCTATAAATACATAATAATAGTACACAATAGGACACTGAGGAAGGTTAAATGAAATAATGCATATAAACATCTGAGCATATAGTTCTGCATATAGTAAGTGCTCAATAAGTTTAACTTGTTATCATTGGTTGTGGGAAAATAAAACACATGTGTATATAGTTATGTTAGGCTATATCACATGGACCTGCTGTGTAGAAGACTTAAGCCAACAAATATCGCAATGGTGCTGAAATGGACTTTCTGATGGCTCCAGTTTAACACCCATCAGAACTTCACCACAACTCCCCCCGTTAAGGTAGGGTCACACTTCCTCCTAGAACAAAGCTCACTCAGTGTCCAAAGGTGGCTCAGCTGTTAGTAAGTTACTTTGACTGTAAGCCAAAAATATGATTCCTTATCATTTTCATCTGTTGGTGGAGCAGCCCTTCAAGGGCACATGATGTATATCTAATCTGCTCTCCATTTCATGGTCCTTCGGGAATTTGAACACAGCTATCTGGTACCCCCATGAGTTTTATCTTGGCTGAGGCCTTGAGCTGAACATTTTCATTTCTTTCCAGGGTTTGTTTCATGCCTTGGTCTCAGGCCCCTCCCCATTCTCAGTACTCTGTTACCATGAGTGGTACCTCAACATGAGTGGTACCCAGGGCTGAATGCATGATTGCAGGAGTGCTCTCACCAAGGCAAAGCACAGCTCATCTCTTTCTCAAGGAATGTGAAATCTCCTGAGCAACATGGGTATTTGAAAAAGGTTATGTGAAAGGAGTCCATACAGCAAACAAAACAAACAAATAAACAAAACCACCTGAAATCTAGGATTCAGTAAATTTGAGCTCATAAAAACTCCTTCGAATTGTTCTGAGAACAACTATTTTAAAAGTGGTAGCTACAACTTTATTTATCACAGCACGCGTTGAGAAACTGTGAGACAGACTGGAGTGCTGAGGAAACTGGTGTTCCTAGATTCTCTTTTCAACTCTACTTTGAGAACCAGTCCTGTGACTAAACTCAGATTGAGGTTCAACTTGCGTCTTGGCCCTTCATCAGAAACAGGTTGTATGGCCTTATTTACCTTTCTGAACTTCAGTTCTTCAAATCTGTGAAGTGGAGCCAATAATCTCTACCTCCTAAGACTTCAGTGAGGGCTGAGGGTTGAATACTTATAAAACTCCCCAACCCCCACACAGAGTGTGTAGCGGGTAGTGCTCTGAAGTACTGCCATCTGCCTGTTTGCATTCGAGATTATCCATATTGTAAGGACTCTCTCTGCTCTACATTTTAAAAGTAGCTTATTAGAAAGTGAAAGACTGTTAGGAGACCTTGGAGTTAGTAGTCCTTGAATCTATGTCCACCCAGTTCATCTGACCTGGGGCAAGTCCTGCCTTGTCCAAGGTCTCAGTTTCCTATTTTGTAAACGGAAATCCTGATTATGATTGGAAGGTTCCTCCCAAATCTAATTACATTGTGATTCTAATTCAGTTTCTCCCCTTCCAGTTTACCTCATTGTTTGATACAGCTTGGAAGTATACTGCAGAGCTATTTTTGTTTTAACCCTAGAAATGGGTTGAATCAGAGAGAATAGAATTCCTGAAGAATTCAACATTGTGCTTTAAACAGTAAAAATGATTTCCTCTTATATGATTGGAAGAACTTTGGAGTTACAGTGTCAGTATGTGTGTTATTTCTACTTCCCAGTGAGGAGTTATTCTAAGAAGGATAAAGGGATAGGTCATCTATCACTCAGGCCCCCTGAACATATCCAAGTGCCTTCCTTGAGTGTTGCTAAGAAAAAGGGATGCCCTACACAGCTGTCTGGCAGGTATCAGGGGGCTAAGTCTCCTAACTAGCGAGTTTGCTTGCAAATTTGCCTGAGTGATGACCCCACTGTAATATCCACACATGCAGGCAAAGTGACAGGTGATAAATACGGGGGGAGGGGGACTAAGAACACAACATTTCTATAACACCATACACTTTTCTTCACGTTCATATCCACTGTAACAATACTGACCCTAATATACAGCTCTACAATTTGCAAAACAATTTTACTCCCAGTACTTTATAATAATAATAATAATCCCGCAATATAATGGTGCACAGCAGGACAGAGTAGGAAGTGCTGAGACTATTATCATTTTGTCTTGATAGAAAAAAAAAATGAGTCTGAGTGAAGATATTGTCTTTTATAAGGTTTGACAGCGAGTTAAAGATGGTAAGAAGTAGCCAAATCAAGACTTGAATTCAGGTCGTCTGACTCCAAATCCTTTGTTCAGTCCAGTAGACCACGTTGCCTCTTACTGTCATCAATTTGATTCCATAGGGGTGAATGTCAGGAAGGACTAGTGGAAAAGGACATCTATACACATTGTGGTGAAAGTTGGTACTTCCAATAACAAAGGGTAAATCTGGATGTCAGACTGACAAGGTGGTGGTCACATACAAATAAGTAAGACTTAGAGTAATATCTAACTTCCTATCAGCATCTCATAGGTATTAGGAGACATTGAAAACTCTTCAAGTTTCAGAGGGGAAAATGTTTTAATATAAAACTCTATACCCAGTCAAACCATTGATCAAATGTAAGAGAAAAATTAAGACACTTTTGGAAGTGCAAAAACTCAAGAAGTTTACTGCCTTTATGCTCTGAAAAATGTTACTTGAGGTATGGTTACCTGTCAAATAGAACAGAAATTTGATAAAGAAGATGAAATGGGTACAAGAAGCAGTGACAGCAGAGAATGGCTGAGGGGTGAGAGAGACTAGAAATCAAATAAAAGAGGATCCATTAGATGCGACATTTGGAAGATTCTCCTTCAACATGAAATATGTGGATGGCCTAGAATGTTTCTTTCTATACGACTTAATTGATACTTCCTGGTTCTACATTGAGTAATACTTACATAATCATAATACTGTAAATCCTAGTCATTCGTTTTCCTTTTATAGTCCATCTATTATATAATCACATAAGATGTATTTACAATTACAAAGAGAATATAGATGTAGTAAATTTAGATAGCATAAAAATAATTATAGAGGAAAAAATTCAGAGATGGAGGGGTACACTATTGTAGTTTTCTTTGTAGTAGAGTTTATCGCTGTCTAAAGTTGACAACTCACAAAGTAGCGTTCAGTTATATTACTTAAATTCATGAGACAACTGATAGAGTGTCTAAAAATAATAATCAAGCTAACAAAAATTAGGAAATGGAAGGGGGAAGAAAAGGTGGATAGTAGTATCAGTGAGTAAATGCCTCAGACCGCATATCTAGAAAATAGTTGCTCTGTCTACAGTTAATACATAAAAAAATACAATAAAAAAGTGGAGACTTAAGTCTGTTATGTAAAGTTGTAACAATAATTACTAATAAAACTAAAAAGAGGGAATACTGACAGAGGCTGTCTGTGAGGAGAGGGGTGCGTGATGAAGTGGAGGATGACTTCACTTTTTATTTTTGTTCTTCTGCTCTGTTTGAATATTTAAAAATTCTGTGTGTGCATGAATTCTATATTTAAACAAAGGAAAATTCAGTCTATTTGAATATCTAAAAACAGTGGATAAAAATCCAGATGACTTGATGCTGGCATATACTTCAATCCATGCAAAAAAAAAACACAAAAAACAAAAAAAAAAAACCACAAAAAAAAAGGTAAGACTGAAAAATCAGCTTTATCTCCTTTATTCAAAAAATGAAATATCATGAGCCAAGGGGAAAAAAGCGACTCTTCCGAAGCTACTTTACAGTGCTGACCGTAAAACTTTGATTAATATTCCGTTTAAGAATTGAGTTTAAAAACAACATTTTAAGTAGCCAACATTGTTCCAATTTTAAAGCACTGTCAGTGTCAAAATTTGGTAGCGGTGGGCACAATTTACCACCCTCTAAAAAACCTGTTCTCAAAAGGAGACCTGAGTTTGACTTCCGTTTCTGTGCCTTTCTCCTCCTTGGTTACCTAGCTATAAAACAATACTAATGCCTACTTTACCAAGCAATGCATTTCCAAGAATTTGCAAACAACCACGTTTTAGATTAATGTTATTAATACCATTTTTTATGCTTGCTCATCTGCCATAATGTAAAGAAGAGCCTACACAGACTGGATGGATTTACACTCAAGCAAATATATTTTGTTGTCTCTCACGAAACTTGTCAAAGTGACTTGGGCAGATTTTCCAGGCTTGTATTGCCCAATAGACCTTCAGATTGTTTTTTTGTGACAGGTCATGGTCCTCTCAAAGGGCATTTTCCCTTTTATTCGTTGACATGCGGAGGTACTGAACAGGGACATTTGCGTGCCCCAAACTATTTACCTTTGCTTCCTTTCTTTCTTTCCCTCTCCTCCTTTCCCTCCTCCTCCTTCTTCTTTTTAACTAGGTCAACCTCAACAAGAACTCAGCATTTTAAACCCTTCTTGGTACTGAGTTCAGCACCTCACTACCTCTACATGCTACACTACCCACCCACAGCCCTGCATGTACCAGGTGAACAGACACTTCACCAGGCTCCACTGTGCCGTGTGCTTTGTCACCTCCCTGGGCTTGATCACATGGATCACTCTGTCTACACCACCTTCCCACCCACCATGCCTGAATCATAACCCACCTTTAAATCCTAGCATATGAATCAATCTCTTCCATTAAGTTCTTCCTGATCTCCCCAAATCTAAGCAATCACTCCCTGCTCTGCTTGCTATAGCTTTTATCTAGTCCTGTCTCTCCACACAAGTCTCTATGTACCTCATACTGGAGTTATTTATGCATGTTCCTCAAAATGTGATCATTCTGTGGGATCCATGTCTGTGCTCTCTGCTCGCCAGTTATACAAGCTCTGGCACATAGTGGGTGCTCAATAAATATTTATTGAGTTCTATTGATTTGCCAAGGCTTACATAGTAGCTAGTAAATGATAAACTTAGGACTAGAACTCAGACCTTTGGCAGCTGCTCCAGTGTACTCTCCATCACACCACATGGCTTCACATATTGCACCACACATTTAAGGAGATGATCTGAGCATTTCAAACTATGATAGGGAACCTGGGGGATAGTCATGACTTGTCCCAGCTTGATATCTATTCGAGCTGACAAGGTAAAACATAAGGTATGAAAGCGCCCTTGGATGAAGCAAACATTAGGATTTGCCATTTTGATATTTCATACGTAGCGAAAACATGTCAGACTCTATTAGGCATCTTCAACATCCCTTAAAGAAAGGACAGAAGGTGTCTGGTGAAGTGTCATGGCTGCTATCCACTTTTTAATCTATTGTTCTCAGGTGAAGGAAATAAACTCTTTTCCGGAAGTGGTTTGTGCTAAAAAAAACCTTCAGAAAGCATTAGGTTTGCCATGTATACTTTCTGATTTAAGAAGTTAAAAACTGAGAGGTGAAAGTATTTAATAAACCTGTCATCCAGGACCAAATTTAAAAAGAAAAGCAAAATTTTGATTTATTATAAGTAATCATTATTTAACCAAGAAATTTTGGCATCACTTTTATCCTTTAAAATGTGGAAAACATAATCCCAATCTAAATTATTGTTTGGTTTCCTTTCCTGTTCATCCTGAGCAAGTAATAAACAATGATCCATAAGCCTAAATATAATATGAATCATTGAAGACAGTTTAGCTGAATTTAATTTCTCCTTTTATATTCTGGGTCTAGAAAAACATCTGTAACAACTCTGCATTAACGTGAACTGTTCTCAATCGAAATGCTCCAGCTCCCTACAGTTGTCTAAATTTCTGTACCCTTTCCCAATGTCCAAACAAGCTCATCTCCTAGTCACCTATCTTTCTCACTCTATACAACCCACTTAGATGAGATCTCTATTACCCAGTATAATTCAAGTGTCCTTGTTCTTATTTAGAAAATTGAGACTTGAAGGAACACGCTGTCTGAAATGCACATTGATTTGCACAATGTAACAAAGAATCTTTTAAGACTTAGTAAAATAAGTCCAGGTATGATAAGAGAGTAAACTTGAGTCTTTGCATAATAGGTAATAGCTACACACTTGTAATTGCACCACTCTTCCAAGCGTTCAGAGCATTTTATATCCAAGGGATGAATTCACAGGAATATCTTTTAAATTGCTGCTGTATGTGTAACCCTTGTGTTGTGTTTCTCAGCCACCCTCCTTGTTTATTCAACCAGGACACTTTTCCCTTCATTCACATGGAATTTCACCCTCTTTGAAATAAGTGTCACAACTATAGTCATAGAAATGTTTGTTGGAAAGCATAAATCTTCTCAAAGCAAAGAAGAGAAGCAAAGGCCTATTTAGACACTGAAGTGGGTTGAATAATGTCACCCAAAAAGAAATGTCTGAGTCGTAACCCCTGTACTTGTGAATGTGACCTTATGTGGAAATAGGATCTTTGTAGGTATAATTGAGTTAAAGGTCTTAATGAGATCATTCTGGATTTAGGGTGAACTATAAATCTAACGACTGGTGTCCTTATAAGAAAAAGGAGAGGGAAATTTGAGACACAGAGGGGAAGGCCATGAGAAGATGGAAACAGAGATTGGAGTCATGCAACTACAAACCAAGGATTGCCAAGGATTGCTGGCAACCACCAGAAGCTAGAAGAGATGCAAGGAACTGATTCTTCCTCAGAGCTTCCAGAAGGAACCAATCCTCCCAACACCTTGATTCCAGACTTCTGGCCTCCAGAACTGCGAGAGAATACTTTTGTGGGACTTTCTCATGACAACCCCAGGAAACTCATACAGACACAGTTATGGGTACCGAAACAGAAATTATTGGCTCAGCAGGAAAAGCAAAGTATACATTTGTGTGTATACACACACGTATCTGTATAAGTTGGAATCATTACTGTCATGATTCCATGAATGAATAAAGTACTTCATCAGAATACTAGTGGTGTAAGTGCGGCATAGATATGGAGCAGCTACAAACCTTCCTAAGACTGGAAGAGGGGAAGAGATTGCTCAGTTACATTTTGTTCCTGTCTCTATTGGTGATTTCGGGAAGAAAAAAGCCAACAACCCCTTCTCCCCCAAAGAGTCCCCTGATCCCGAGGAAGGCCCTGGCCAGATAAGAGGGATCTCCTTTATCCCTGAACCCCCTCAGTTCGCTTTTATTCCGGTTATTGCTTTACATCACAGTTAATTGTGTACATTACAGTTAATTGTGTACATAACTTCTCTCCCCTATGAAACCAAGCAAGTAGAGGGTGAGGGCGATTCTCTACACTGGAAAGTGGCTGAATTCAAAATCAGGAGACATAAACTTTCTTCCCACTAAGATCCAGAGAAAACTACACCCTCTCTCTGCTCCAGGCTCTTCTGTAAAATAGGAATGAAAATCCCTGTCAGGTATCACTCACCATCTTTCCAGGAGTTGCAAATAAAATAATTGGAGTGAAAGTATAGCCAGAGAGAACACACAACAGAAAGAGTATAAACTGGAAAAAGCAGCCCATGTTAAAAAAGAAACATAAAGCGTTCTTCCTCGTTGCATGCCTCACGGCACAGGCTACCACGGAGCCCTGCCTCTGTAAACATCAGCGGCAGGAACAAGGAGGGTTCAGGGCCACTGTCCCCACTCAGGCTGGAACCAGGAAGCTTCAGAGCAGATTTTGCTACAGGCCCTTGAAAACAAACAAATGAGCCATCCAGACAACAGCACTCTTCCTACCTCCATAGAGGGTGCCTTGGGGAATCACATTACCCCACACTGCTATTTGCAAAGGGACTTGAGCGGCACTGAGAAGCACTATCCCTGTGCAAATGGAATTCCCATTGTCAAGGTCGGCCTGGCCGGAAGGCCAAGAGACACTCCCTCTCTGGGTCTCAGACTCTAAAAACTGTCATTAGCTTACATATGACATGTTCTCATTTTGTAGAATAATAATGAGGCACTTCATTGCTTATTTTTTGATAACTGCCAACTGGTTTCTGAGTTAATGTAGAATTTGAAGCTTTTTATTTCTCTCATCAAAGTTCCTACTCTTACTCTATTTCAGGCCCCTGCCAAACAGTCTTTTTCGTGCATCATCATGATTCAGTTAATTTGTGAAACATCTAGATTGTGCTTCTCCAGTTGTTGAGCAAACTTAGAAATTTCACCAAATCACTGATCACGATCTTCTCCAGGGGTTCTTCATTATGCACACCCTAAGGCCCGTGTGTGGGCTTCAGGAAAGTTATAAAACCCCACCTGTTTTTACATTTGCACGTGTACTGTTATTTGGGGAAGGCAGTCACTTTTAGCAGATGTAGAACAGGTTAAGAACAATGGCTCTACCCCAACTTTCTCATTTAAAATATTTCTACTAATATGCTACTATTGTTACCACTATATTGAATACTTACCATTGACCAGACTTTGTGTAGGGGTTTTACCTGTGTTATCTCATTAATCCTCACAATACCCTTCCAACCCAGGTATTTTTATTATCACTATTAATAAAAGAGTTGAGAGAAAGTAACTCAGCTTAATTTGGCTTAACCTAACCAACATCACTTTGCTAGAAAGATAGAGCAGGATTCTAATTTGCCACAGTCTGAAGAGTCCACTTTCCACTACACAATAGCAATTCTCCTTAACAGGAGTTTTTACTTTGTGTGATGTGATTTAGCACAGTGACCACTTGCCCCCGGAGTTGCTGATTTCTTCCTGGAATTGAAGGTCACCACTCCATCTCAGTTTGCCCAACATAGCTGGGTCAGTGTTTGCCTCCCGCGCTGCCCATGACCATGGATTGCGGACACTGGAATGGTGGTCCAAGAGGAAGAGGAGGGAGGTTCTGCTGCTCTAAGGGGATGACGTACTCATGTGAGTGCTCTGACTGTGGCTCTGGGAGGAAATGCCAGGGCAGCATGTCGGGCTAGTCCCTCCTACAAATGAGGCCTGGGACCCAGGACGTGGGAGTGACTTGCCTAAAGCACAAATTAGACTAGAGCATGAAGCAGCAAAGTTATCCAGACCAGGAGGCAGGACACCCAGGTTCTAGTCTAGGACCCGCTGTGCTCGGTAACTTCAGGAACGTCTCCCTGCTTCTCTGTTCCTGAGTTGCCTCATGTAAAACAATGAGGTGATTGAATCATATGATTCCAAATTTACCTTCCACCTCACCATACTGGGGTGACTGACTCCAGCTGCACTTTTTAATATGTTTTGAGCATGTGTTGCCAAACTGAGAAGTATGTGAACAACAAATCAGATCTCACATAGTTTCCAAGGTCACAAACAGAACCTGGGAGGATATTTTTATTTATAAATCTTCCCTTTTTAAAAAAGGCACATAGAAAGTTAATAGAAGTCATCATTGGTGAAATCATCAGAAAAAAAATAGCAGGGCGTGATCAAGGGTAGGCAATTTAAGATGATGGATTATCAACTAGCATGTCTCCTGTCAATTCCAAAAGCTTTCTGACTGCTCACTTTTCATTTCCAAAGCTTCAAACTCGAATAGCTCTTCACAAAAACAATCGAGCCAGACAAATTGATATAACTGCTTTATGAAGCCTGGTGTCCACTGCCATCTCCTTCCTGGTCTCCCAATTTTATCTAACATTGCTGTGAAGAAAGGAAATGAAAGTTTATCGAGGTACTCGCAATGTGTCAAGCTCTACATAAGGCACTTAACATATGCTATTTTCCTTAATACTCTCAACAACCTGTTTTACTCATGAGAAAACTGACATTCATAAAAATTAAACAGATCACAGAGTTGTCATGTGCTGACACCAGAACTAGAAAATGAGAGTGTAACCACCAAGTCCACTAGGAACTAAATAGAGGTAAAACTCTTCTAACCATGGGTAATCTATTTATTCATTTATGAACCTTTTACTATCCCCCAGCATTGTGGGTTGAACTATGTGTGTATCCCCGAATGCACATGTTGAAGTCCTAACCCCTTAATGTGGCCTTAATTGGAGATCAGGTCTTCATAAAGGCAGTCAAGTTAAAACGTGATCATCAGGATGGGCCCAGTGCCCTTACAGAAAGGAGAATTTAGACATAGCAACAGACACGCATATAGGGAGAATACTATGTAAAGATGAAGAGATCAGGGTGATTCTTCTACAAGCCAAGGAACAGCAAATGTTGCCAGCAAACCACCAGAAACTAGTCCAGAGATACCGTATAGACCAGATTCTCCCTCCCAACCCTCAAAAGGAACCAATCCTGTCAACATCTTGATTTCAGAAATCTCGATTCCAGAGCTATGAGACAATACATTTCTGTTGCCTAGGCCACCCAGTGTGTAGTATTTTGTTATGGCAGCATTAGCAAGCTAATAGACCCAGTTAGTTGGACATCAAAGTCCAGTACTGGTTTCATGAAAGTAAGCCATCACAGCTATGGTGGTCCCTCACATTCAGTGCAAAACTCCTCCCATCCACTTCCTTATTAGCATTCACCACAACCACAAGAGGGAGTGGGAAACAGTGAATATTCTTTTCCCACTTGACAGATAAGTAATCAGAAGATGAGAAATTAGCTTCGTCTCCAACAGTAGCCTAGTAACCAAGGGGCAGACCCAAAACTTGGACCCAAGGTCTTCTGCTCTGGGTCCAGTGAGAATTCCACTGTAAGATACTGACTCCCTAGAGCAATGTGAGGGGACATTGAGCAGGGCCATGTTCCCTAAACATGTAAAGTCATTATCACTACCCATCTTTCCATCTTGCTAACTTCCATCATTGTAACTTGAAAGTTATTCAGAGCTTTGAGTATTCCTTAAGGAAGTGAAGCATAAAGAAACTTTAATGACTGTCTCATTTTTCAGAGGACTTCCTCCAAAAAGGCCTGTTGGGATGGGGACTTTGTGTTTCACTTGGCCAATTGTTGTCATGCAGCAACTTACCCGTCTGTCCCTTCGTACCTACCCCTAAAGAAAGGAGAGTCTGTGAGACGGATCCTTTCTGGGACTTTGCTTCACCTTTGTGTTTGCACCTTATGTCTCCCTGTTTGGCCCCAAAGGATGGCTGGTTAGTCAATGACAGGTAAGATTCCTCAAGGGAGGAGCAACCTAAGACAGGCACAGTCACATAGAGGCCATCAGGAGAACTCACGGGGTTGATAGAGGTGGGCATAGACTACCACCTTCCCCTGTCTAGGGAGAGCTTCTGCCTCTGTGGCTATATTCCTTTCCACAACTGGCTTGGGAAGTGATTCAATGATGTTATAACATCAGTTCTCCTATTCTTATCAGTAAGTTTCAGCATAAAGGTTTTTGTCCCTGGGGAGGCACATACCACAATTATTAAGACATCATGGGAACTTTCGATTCCAGCTGCTTGCAGGCAAGGGTGATTGGTTTGCATCAGATTTCTGGTATGATGTATGAGACTCACAGAACATGGAGAAAACAATGCTACTTCCTTGTGTGTACATCAATAAAAGCCACAAGGTGGCCCGATTTGGGACCCTTAGTCCTTTGAGGCTATGAAACCCTTGGCCCCTATTGCATAAATTTCTTGACTTTCTTTCTTAACCCTTTGCCGCCCCTTCTCGTTCCCTCACTGCCTGTGTTGCACTGGACGTGACAGCCAAGGACGATATTAAAAGGAGTCAGCCCAAAGCAGTTACTCTTGAAGCAGTACACATGTATTAACTACCCACAATGCCCCTGGTACTGTGCTGGTCCCTTGGAAGATGAAGTTGCCTAAGACACAGTTCTCATCCTCATTGGCTTATAACCAGGGAGAGACAGACATATAAAGAGAGAATTTCCCAGAGGGGCACTTAGCGCAGACTGATTGCTCAGAGAAGGCTTCCAGTAGGGCTGATGGCTAAGCAGAGTACCCACCTTACCTCTCTCAATTCCCCCCAAATTAGACAGGTCCTCTGGAGAACAAAATCTTCCAGATACTCCAGAAAGTTCATCAGCCAATATGCCAACTGAAAAAAGAAACCAAGTGTCTTCCTTCCAAATTTATAACTCTGTCCTTCTCCCAAAAATAGTTCTCACCCCCACTCCAGTGATGGTGGGGGAATATTTTTACCTCTTATCAGTCTTTTCAATATTGTTCTATATTCTGAATGTTCTATATTCTTGCACACTTACTATGTGCCAGGTGCTTTGCTAAGTACTTTTCATACTTGACCACATATAATTTCTATTTTACAGACGAGTAAACAGAAAAAGGTTAATTTAGCCATGATTATAAAAGTAGCAGAGAATGAATGTTCTCTACTTAATATTCACTCTACCCTTTTGCTTTTTAAGAGATCCTAACTTTATTCAGGGCTGCAAAATACCCAACTGAAAACTATGTTCCTTAGCCTCCCTTACAACTAGGATGGTTATGCGACATAGTCACTTAGAGGGGGTTGGTTCTAGCAAGCTTTTTGAAAGAGTCTGAATAAACCGGCACATACTATTGTGCTCTTTGCCTTTCTCCATGTGTCCTAACTAAAACAAGACTGTGACACCTGGTGCTCCTGCAGCCACACTGAGACCAAGAAGACACACACACACGATTGCTGAGCACCATGGGAGAACCTAGAGTCACCAGTGACATTTATGGATGCTGTGCCAGTGATAAACTACCCACTTCTGGATTTCTTATTGCTTGATAGAAAAATAGAACTCTGTATATTATTTATATCCTTTTTATTTGTTTTTCTCTTACTTGCAGTTGAATTCATTCGCAAAGTGAAACACATAACTGATTAGTGGTAAAATATTCCTTAAAGGTATATTACTGTCTCCAAAATTTACAGCCATCAGGTCTCACCTTGTGGATCTGGGAGTAGGGAGAGGGAAGGACAATGGTATGTTTATAATGCAGGATTAAACAGGGAGTAAACTGGACACAAGTAGGAGGAGAGGACAGAAGTAGGAGAATTGTCAGATATGGAACTGAGGAAAAAGAGCTGTGCTGGGAGACCAGCAATCTGGACTCTACCCTGGCTCAGCCAGTAAATAATGGTGATGCTGAGTAAGTCACATTCTGGGCTTGAGTCTCTTCATCTTTACAATGAGAGGTTAGGTTACAGATCCCAGGGTCCCCACACAGAGGGTCAACTAGGCTATGGATCACACAAAGCAAGGAGCCCCTGTATTCCCAGTGGTTCCCAATGAGATTTCTGTGAAGCCCGGTCCTGGGCTATTTCACATTTCACTAGAGATTCTCTGAGACTGTAGTAACTCTGTCACCCTTCTCCGTACTCCCACTGTAGCCAGGAAACATCCACGAACATGTACAAAGAATGTGCACCATACGCAGCATGTGCACTAAGCTTTTCTCAGGAGCGCAGAGTCCTTCCCGTGTGCACTGAGTCCTTCTCGTGTACACCAAGTCCTCTCTGGGTTCAGGAAGTCTCTCCCATGCCCATTCCATCTTCACCATGTGTCTCCCACATATTTACAGAGTCCAGCCAAATCTAGCCGATAAGACAATTCCACTCACTCAGGACTATAAAATCTCATTTCCATCTGAGTAGTTCAAAGAACTGCACGAGATTATGCTTTCTTTCTCAAGGGTTCCAAGAAATTTACAGCTATTTCCCTTTGATATATAGAAATTTATTATCAGCAGGCACATTGAGGTTTTTGAGCTCTGAATTCCCTTTATAGAACAAGACAGCTTACAAAAAAACAAAAGTATAAAACAGTTGTTGAACAGACTTTAGGAAAAAAAAGGGAAACAAAAAGCCAGAGATAACACATGATCTTACACTGTTGCCAGAAAGAGCCACAAACTGGTTCTGAAATTCTTAGTTCCTAAGGCAAAATTCCCTCAGTTTCAGAGACACTAACTTCCTTCAAGTCACACAGTCACAGCAAATCTGTAGCCAAGTCAACCAGGAAATTTAGGGACAAAGCCTGGACCCTTGGACACCTTCTTAGCACTTAATTATCCCAAATGAGCCCACTGACAACCCGTTACAAGCAGAGCAACCAGGAAGCTGAGGGACAAGACTCCCCTAAATTTTGCAAAGCAGAGTTGTTTACACAATAAACATTGAACATGTCAAACCACTAGAGATCGAGGTGGTTTTCAGGACTTGGTGCTCAGCTCGTGGGGGCAACCACTGCTATCACAAAGCGACAGGGCAGAGGGGTGGCTAGTCAGAAATACATCAGTGAAAAGCATCACGGACAGGAGGACTGTTGATGCCCATGTAAGCAGCACCTTCAGGAGGGAAAGCCGTTTTTAGAGTCCAGACCTGGAACTTTTGTGGGATGAACAGCCTGTTGTTACTACCGTTTGATGTGTGCAGTTCTTCTTATTATAATTCCATTTGCAGCAAGCAAGCTTCTGATTAAGGTTTAGCTTCCCAGGGAGGCCTTCCTCTGGGACAAGAAGAATACATACTCTGGGTACTCATGAAATCAGGTCTGAGCCTGCAGGACTGAGGGCCAAACACCAGATCATTGCCAATTCTCTAAGGGATGAAACGCATCCTTTCAGGACACTTGGAAGGTCACCAGCCAGTGGCTCCCCTGGAGGCTCCGGTCTCTATGCTTTGTGATCCAACTACCACAGGGGCGAGCATTGAGGAGAGCTCAGTTTCCACCCCAGATCTCTGCTTTCATGCCTCACCTCTTCCCTTACTTGTTTGGGTAACCTCTGTGGACAACCTTGGGCCTGGTCACCAGTGAGTGATACATGTTACTTCTGGGAACTTGTGCTTGCCCCAGACCCTGCACATTGAGGTAAAAAATCATTACATCTCAAAGAACCAAATTGCTAGTACTTTACATTTACTATGCAAATTACCCATGGGCAAATTTGAAAATTATAGCTCTTCACTGGTGTTTTATACCAGATTTCAAACAGCCCAGCCCAGCGTGAAACCACAGGGAACTAAAATGAGGATGGAGGCGGAAAGTGAAGAAGGATTGACTTTATCTTCTGATTAGTTGAGATGAAAAATGACTTGAGAGACACAAATGGAATGACAATAACATGCTTCATTGGCCTGACCGCCTGCTGTTCATAAACAGATAATGGAGCCCCAGGAAGCTTATGTGGCTTAAGCCTGTTTGTGATGACCAAACAGAACTGTTTTCATTTTGGACTTCAAATACATTCCTAGGCTAATGTAAAATACAGGAAAGAAAATTGTTAATAAAATGCAGGACTCATATTACATTCAGTGGGAGGTCGGTATTGAGAAAGAGACAGAACAACACAGAGTTACTGAGCCTTCTGAGTTCAGTTTCGAAACGATTTCCCCTAGAGGGCCTTTGCTGCCCACAATCAGAAGCAAGCTCTCAATTCCCATATCTTTTTCTTACAGCCGTTTTTCTGAGGTTTGATTAACATACAGAAAGCTGTTCATATTTTAATGTATAAACTTCATGAGTTTGAATAAGTATACACTTGTAAAACTATCACCACAACCTATGCCAGAAATACATCCATCACCTCCAAAAGTTTCCTACCACCCTATTTATTTATTTGTTTGTTTATTCATGTTTTCTGTGATAAGAATACTTAACAAAATATCTGCATTCTTAGTACATTTTTATGTACAGCATACAGTATTGTTATCTATAGTTCTCTAGGTCTTATTCATCTGTATAACTGAAACTTTGTACCCTTTGACCCTCTTCTTGTCTCCTCCCCAGCCATTGGGAACCACTACTCTACTCTCTGCTTCTATGAGTTTGACTATTTTAGATTCCTCATATATGTGGTATCACGTAGTATTTGTCCTTCTGTGTCTGGCTTGCTTCATTTAGCGTAATATCCTCTAGGTTCATTCATATTGTCAAGTGGCAATATTTCCTTCTCTTGTTTGGCTGAATAATATTCCATTGTGAGTATTACTACATTTTCTTTATCCATTCATCTGTCAATGGACATTTAGTTTGCTTCCATGTCTTGCCTATTGTGAATAATGTTGCAATGAACATGAGAGTGCAGATACCTCTTTGAAATTCTGATTTCAATTCCTTTGGATATATACCCAGAAATAGGATTGCTGGATCATATGGCAGTTCTATTTTTAATATTTTGAGAAACTTCCATACTGTTTTCCATAGTGGTTGCCTCAAGGAACTAGAAAGAGAGCGGGGAAAAACAAAAGAAAAGAAAACAAAACAAAACAAAAAACTAAGCCTCACGTTAACAGAAGGAAGAAAATGCTAAAGATTAGAGCAGAAATAAATGAAATAGAGAATATAAAAAATGTTTAAATCAACAATACTAAGAGTTGGTTTTTATAAAAGAAAAACAAAATTGATAAACCTTAGTTTTATTCCCAGCCTGTCACCAGAACCACGGGTATGCTGGCTATATTATAAATTCTTTCTCTGGTTATTGAAAGATTAAAAAAGAAAAAAAGTTAAATCACTAAACAAAAGGCAATCACCATGTCCTAGGGATCTGAACACAGACTCTAGTTGCTAGATTTATTCTAACGTAACAGAACACTTTGTCCATTCTCATACCCACTTGTCAAGGTGTGATTGGGTACCGCCCCCCCCCCCCAGCTTACAGCAATCCTCTCTGACCATTTCTCAGCAGGAAATAAAAACCCTCTCTTCCACATGAATGAACTCCCATGTTTTTGCTGTCCTCTTTTGAGACATTTAGCTCTTTCTGTCTTGTTCAAAGTTGTCATTCTATGTGTCTTAGCTTCCTGACCTCAAATACCACTCCATTATGCAAGTTAATTTCGCTCTCTTGGGAGCCAAGGCAGCCCCTTCTATGTGCCTTTTCTGTAGCATTTATAGCACTTCCTCCCGGTTATTTGCTGATAGGTTCGTGCCCCACTCCTTCTCATCACTATTTTTGAGTTCACTAGAGCAGTGAAGGCGTTTTTCATCATTGTATGACCAGTGCTTCATACAGTGTTAGTAATTATGGACTGAATTCCATACGATCAGAGACTGAAATTTAGTCATCTCAAAATGTGCCTCACACATAGGAACTTGCTTATTACTTGTTAATTGAATGGAAAGTCTGAAGAAGTGGCTATTTCCAAGGATGTAAAGCTCTATTATTTTTTAAAAATATTATTTTTACATTTATGTAGTAAAGAGTATGAGTGGGAGAAGTGGTTCTTGGAAAAGGTTTGATTCATGACAGTCGTGTTTTATGCAAGCGCATTAGCTTTGCAAAACGGCCTGTCCTTGAAGTTCATAAGTCATAGACTGGAAAGTGGTCTTAAGAGTGATGCATTTAGTTCAACTCATATCTGATAGTTAAACATCCAGCCTATGTGGGAAGAAGAAAACACTAGTTCCTTAAGCAGCACATAAAACTTTCAGGCAGCTATATTAGAATGCACTTTCTATATTAGCCAGTCATTACAAACAATGATTAAGAAAATCCTGTGACCCAAAGGAACATGTTTTATATAAGGGTAAGTGAAAAGGAAAAAAAAAAGTACAAAAGCCAACACAGGCATCATGAACATATCCATGAAAAACGTGCATGGGAGAAAGAGACGGAAGAAAATACATCAAAATCATAGTTCATTTACTCCTTTACCAAACAGCATTAAGGCCCTACTCTGTGCGAGGCACTGATCTAGGTCCTGTGGGTATTGCACGTACGAGAGAGACAAGCCCTCATGGCTGAATCATGCTGATGAAATTGGGCTGAATTTTATTTTCTCTATGTGCCACCTTATCTGGCCTAGGCTTATTTTAATAATTATAATCCTGTAAGATTTAAGAAGCCCTTCCTTATACTGAAAGCACATGAAAAAAATATCTTTTATTTTTTTGAATCCTGGAGATCTTAAAAATGGTACTATATTAATAGTTCTTCTCATGAAGATGCTGAGGTTCTGTTAAGGAAGAGATTATCAGTTGTGCCAAGGTGAGTGTGAAACTGTCTGTAAGGAATTTAGCAACTAGGTAATACTTTTCAATGCTATAAAAAAACAAAAACAAAAAACAGAACAACCACACAATTCTCACATGGGAGAGGGCTTTTCAATTTATGTATTCAGATGACCTGAATTAAGAGCAGAGCTAGACCAAGAAATCATAAGGTAATGTTATAATACAACCACGCGGGGGCAGGGAAGCTGACCGTGGCTCAAGCTGACCCTTGAGCCAGTGTCCCTCGGTATTCCTTGAACATCAGTGTGAAGTCCTCTAAGGACAAACCATTCCAGGTGTTTGATGAAACCATCACAGACAAGGAGTTTGGCTCATTAAAAGCTTCATAACTAGTCCAGGATGGGGAGTTCTACACTTGACATGGCTCTTCCTTTCGTGTTTAGTTGCCTTCAAACGGAGCTGGGCTGGAAGGGGCATGAGCACCTGCTCCCATCAATTCTGTGAAATGGTCCTTTATTCGAGATGCATGTCCGCCCTGCGACGTGGCTGGGAATGATGGCTTGGATGACAGCACAGAGTTTGGGGAGGAAGTCCAATGAAAGACCAAAACTGCCTCAGTCGAGCTCCCTGAAAGTCAGTACAAAATTACCCCAATTCTAAATTCACCAATAATAGAGTTTAACCAAGTATCTTTGCTGGCCTGTTGGGGTACAGGTGAGGCTACCCCAAAATATGCCACTTTGGCATGTTGATTATTTTGAATTAAAGCTACTTGTATAGCAGCCTGTATAAGGACACCTTAAACTTCCTTTGTCTCCCTGAAAGCAGGAAATAAGTCTCCTCTGTGAAAGGTGCCCTCCCTGCACTGGAGACTGAGAGAGACATCCTTATCACAAGTTAGAGAATTCAGGGCCAAGAAGCCTGTATAAATAAACCTTGTTACTCTTTTACTAATTTATTACCGAAACTTTGCATAGATTCTTCACTAAGTAGCACCCAAACCTAAGTTTCTTTTTTCTATCAAATCCTCAAAAAGTTGTTTCTTTGTGTAAAAAGATATAAAATTGCCTGCATTTTTGCTTACTCTCTGAGCATCAATTTTATGAACACCCATGTGCACAACATTAAATGGGTTTTTCTCCTGTTGATCTGTCTTGTGTCAATTTTACTACTAGCCCAGCCACAAGAACTCAAGGGAGGGAAGGGGGAAATTTTCCCCTCCCCCACAGGCCCATGCTGACAACTTCAAAATTGATATTTTTTTTGGTTTGTACTTGCTGGAGTGAATAAAACCTGCCAAGACAGCTAGCTGCTTTAGTGAGTTTTACAGCCTGTGTTCTCACAGCAACTTGATGTCAAAATCAGTAGTGTTCCTCGGTACGAAGGACTTTGGTGGAGCAATATGGACTGCCTAAGGAAGGGCATGGTTTGCCCTATTCTGAGGAGATTAGTACATGATCTTCATTTCTACAGGATTATTTACTGGCAACCAGGTTCTATCACACGGTCTTGCTCTAAATTCACAACATTTCTGCCACACCAAGTATATACTTCTATTTCATGACAAGATTTGGGGTGGCTGTGCGAGGTCATCAGGCTTCTTAGCATACATGCTTGTTGTGCCCAGGCGGCGGCAAAACTCAAGTGCTCATTTATTAAGATCTACTTGAAATGTACTCTTTTCAATATGAACAGTTGTTTCTCCCCCCCCCCCTTTGGCAATTTCCTGCCTCAGTGGCTTTATTTAAAAAATGATTAATATAAGAATTCAGTCATACTTGCATAGGAAAGCTCTTAGCCTGATTGGAAATTAAATAACTATTTCCTATTGACGGCATTTCCAATGAAATGAAAGTTCCCAAAGTGAATGTTCCCGGGAGGGTTCTAACTCATAAGAGTTGAGGTGAGTATTAATTGCCCTTTTTCTATTTATAATAACAGTGTTACCAAGACTGAACAAGTTGTCCATAAAAGTAATGAAGAGCAATTGTAAAGGGTATCTACTCTGTGAGAAAGGTCTAGAGAGAGACAAGATGAAAAAGATCAAATCTATTTCACAGAAACCAGGATGGATGGTCTTTTTATTCAGATTCTCTCAGACATTGATCTACACCGTGAAAACAGCAGAACAGCTGACACTTGAAATAAATCTATTATTAAGCCAAATTGTTTTGTTGGTGTTCTCGTATCAAGTTTTTTTCCTCTGGCTTGCTTTCCTAGATTCAGCCATAAAAGAATCTCTTTCTTCCCACACAGCAATCAGTGAGCACTATGTAAAAGAGAAAATGCACTGGTTCAATTCTCCAAGTAACACAGGCTGGTTAGAAAATATAACCTAACTAGCATTTGTATCTCAATTTCCCCACCTGTGAAATGGAATTCTTATTCCTGGCACCTTATTGTGTTATTGCGGGGATCAAATAAAATAACAATTATGGGAAAGTGATGTAAACTGGAAAGTGCTGTGCTCCTATTGCACTAAAATTATATTTTGATTGCATCGCTTGGTTTTGTAGAGGAGGAAAAATATTTTTCCCTCTATTTTCCTAGGTTTCATGGCTGGGATTTTCTAATCAAACTGATAACAGATCAACAAAAGAAAAAACAGTTTTAATTACATATATATGCACAGGAATTCACAAAGGAAAATGCAGCTCAAGGAGATGGCTAGATTGAGATTCGAATAACATCTTGACTTAAAGGAAAAGGAAATTTGGGGCTTTTGAGGAAAGTCATGGGAAGGTGAGGGGAAGAAATATATTGTATATAAGGTTTGTCTTTTGTTATGCGGATAAGATTCTATCAGGTAATACCCGAAAATAAGACCTAACCGGATAATCAGCTCTAATGTATCTTTTGGAGCAAAAATTAATATAAGACCGGGTCTTATTTTAGTATAATATAAGACCAGGTCTTTAATATAATATAATAAATATAATATAATATAACATAACATAACATAATATAATAATACTGGGTCTTATATTGATTTTTGCTCCAAAAGAGGCATTAGAGCTAATTGTCTGGCTAGGTCTTATTTTCGGGGAAACACGGTAGGAGTTGTCTCCTAGAGTACCTAGGAAGACATCTTTCCAAATGGAAATTTCTTTTACCAATGTAAATTTAATTTATAAAAGGGGAAATTTATACTCTTCTTTTCAGACAGTTGGGAGGAGGTAAAGAGCTCTTCCTGCATCTGCTGGTGCTCAAAGTAATCCATACGCCCAAGAGTCATATTTTGAGGTGGCATACTCTAGTAGCCTTCAGTATTCTTAAAAACAAGAAACAGGCCCCAAAATGGAGTCATTTGTGCTAAGCCCCACATCACAAACAGAGACTTCATTTCAGTTTTGGTTTTCCCAGAAATGGAATCTTAAACCAATCAGGAATCCCTTTATCAGCACTAGTTAGGTAATTTGCCCAATGATCCCTGCCATCCGCTAAAGGAAAGCAACCTTGCAATAACCAACCCACTTTTTTTTCTGTCTTGTAGAGCTTCCTCATTCCCATTTCCCTTCTGCCTATAAAAGTCTTCTATTTTGTACAGCTCCGCAGAACTTGTGTCTATCTGCTAGATTAGGTGTTGCCCAGTTCATGAATAGTTGAATAAAGCTAATAAGATCTTTAAAATTTACTCAGTTGAATTTTGTTTTTTAACAGTATCATAATTTATCTGAATACATGTCTGTCTCCCTAATGGATTGTGAGGCCAGGACTTATCAGTTTCAATGACAAATTAACAGGGCATTTCTGTCAGTCTCTTTAAAAGGCATGGGTCTACATGGCATCAAATGATGTGCAAAGAAAAAAAAAATCAGTAACTCAGTTTCACATCATGGAGAACAAACGTCCGAATATTTTACTGCATTATTTCACTTTTTTGACATCACGCAGTATTTGTCATATAGTCACTAACTAACCTGAGATGGATTTGTCAGCCTTTATCATTGATCGATCTGGATGTAATGAGGAGACTGTGCACACACATGCACATACAGACTGCCCCAGGGTATAAAAGCAGCACAGAAAGAGGAGTGTGTTTGTGTGTATATGTGTGAGTGTGTTGAAGGTTACACAAACCAAGAGAAAAATAAAGCAGAGAGATCTACGTAGTAAGAACAAGAAGTTTTTGCTGTTGTTATTATTAAAGTAAATTGATCAGGAAAACAGGAAGAGGAAAAATATACCACAATAGGGAGAAATCAGAGTAGGGTTGGCATCCACAAAGCATCATGTCCTGTATAATCAAACATGGGTTCCAGAGTCCCACAACTTAGTCCCACAGCTTTCTGATATACCAAGGTGCAGAGAAGAAAGTCAGAGGAACATCGGCCACAGATACAGAATCCACATCTATGAGGTAAACACACAATGGCTCCCAGTAGCAACACAATGTATTCTAGTATTGAAACATTTTCTCCTGTGCACAGTCATAAAGGGCACACTGGTGTGGGTAATATCAACACATTTCCAACAAACACAATACTTTCACTGTACCATGCCAATGTCAGTAAAAGTAATTCTAAGGGTGGCCAAAACCGTGCTTTAAATCAGAAGCTCTGTAGCCCTGGAACCCAGCTGACTGACTCTCCAAAGCTCTTACCAACTGTGAGAGCTTGGACATACTGCACTGTCTTTTTTTTTTTTTTTTTTTTTTTCCAGTTTGAGTTTTCACATCTGAGAAAGAGGAATAATATTTACCCTGATAGCATTTGTGGGGGAGGAAATAATTTGAGGACATAGTACCTAGCAAATAACAGTTTCTCAATAAATACAGTCTCCTTTCCCCTTACTCCCCTCTCCCATGTGAATGCCCAGCAAATCTGGAGAGAACCCATGTAGTCCTGGTCCTGAATGAGAGACTACTATAGAGTATAACTTCCTTTGACCCAAATCCTGAGTGAAAACAATGAACAGATATTTTATGAATCAAGCCCTTAATCCAAAATTAGGTTTTCTGTACACATCCTTCAGATCTGACATCTCTTTAATGAACCCATTACTTTGAGAGTTAATTTGTAACAAATAGCTTGGTAGCCCAGATATTTGCTCTGCTCTCTTTTCATCTGCTCAGCAAGACCACAGGCATTAACTATATGAATATATTCTACATTTAAAAACAAAACAAAACAACAACAACAAAAACCTCCCACCCCTGGATACTTATCCCTTGAAGGAAGCCTGAGACCTCAGCCACAACAAAGCCTTGGTGTGTGGGACCCCCGCAGGGTTCATGAATTTCAGCTGCTTGTAAGAAATTATCTGTTTTGCTGGACCCTCGCTGGGATCAATCAGGCCCTCAGTGGTTGGTGCCAATTAAGAGCTAGTGTGATGCAAAGAGAATATTTTAAACACTGTTTGACACCAAGTATTCTCTGTACTCTTCCCACCTCTCTCTCTCTCCCTCCCTTCCTCCTCCCTAACTCTTCCACCAACCATCTTTTCAGTCATTTTCTTCTTTTATCACGATTCCACTCTGAAAGTCTGTGATACATAATGAAAGTAATGGCACTTGCTCTTTTCTGAAGAGAGATACTGTTTACCAAGTGATCTCCCGTCTTTTCATGAGCTCCCAACAGCCTGCTATAGGATGGCAAGCAGAATTGATCAAGGACTCAGCCTCCTGGTCCCACTCCGTTCTTCACAAAGCTGCCAAAGTTACTTTCTGAAGATCAAATCAAATCTGTCATTCCTCAGCTTAAAATAAATCCCTGGCTCCCCCTCACTGCCCAGCGCATAAAGCCCTCCAAGGGCGGATCTGCCCTTCTCCTCGGCCTCATCTCTCCCCACGCCTCCTTCTTTCCCACTCACTCTTGCAATTCACTACATACAGTAAACTATGTCTTGCCTACCTGTTCCTCCTTGTCTCTAAACTACCCACATCATCCTGGCCATCCCAGTAGCTAGCTCATATACATTCTTTAAGATCCAACTCAAGCACATCCCCTTCTAAGAAACCTTACCCAAAACTCTCAAGATGACTCAGGTACCCCGTGCTGTATTTTCTGGTACTAGTGCTTGCTTCTAGCATAGCATTTCTCAGACTAAAGTATCATAGTCAGTAAACGCTTTTGTTCAAACTTCCAACAGACATGGGTGTTCCTTGACAGTAAGTGTAGGCTTTATGTGCCTCTGTTTCTCAGTGTCTGGTATCTCATACATGGTGAGCCACGAGTTTGCAGCCTGGCTGCTTGTCACAGTCACCTGGGTGAGTTTGTTCACAGTGTAGATTCTCCAGCCTTACCTTGGACCTATTAAATCAGTGTATCAGTGGAGGGGAGAGGTGGAGCTTAGGTTTCTATGTTTTGTTAAAGCACCATGAATGATGTACAAAGCTGGCTAAGAATTAGGTGGAAGTGAGAGATCCAAGATGGCGGAGTAGATAAACACTGTGTCTGTGTCCTTCCATGAGCACATTAAAATTACAATGAAATTATAGAACAATCCATCTGGAGAACCATCTGAAGTCTAGCTGAACAGAAGTCCTACAACTGAAAATATAAACAAAAAGCCATATCGCGACTGGTAGGAGGGGCAGAGACATGGAATGGGAACCACACCTGTGTGTGGCGGTTGAGAATCAGGAGGGATATTTTGGCTGCCTTAGTTTCCCCCAGAGGAGTGAAGGGCCCCATCCCCCCACACCAGGCTCTCCAACCTGGAGTACTTGTGCCAAGAAAAGGAGCCCCCACAACATCTGGCTTTGAAAAACAGTGGAAATTCCGATCATTTGTGTAGACTGGAAGGCTGAGGGAAACCCAGCCGTCCTCTTAAATGGCCCTTGCACATACTCGCTTGGATGCAGGCACTCACCTTGGGCTCCCACGGAGAGATGGTGACTCAGGGATCCTTGGAGACATACAAGGGGGCAGACTGAGGTGTGTGGGTTCCGGGGAGGACTGGAGGACGGTTGGCATTTCTCCAACAAAGAGTCCTCCTCCTGGGCAGCCAGCAAGCAGGCACCATCTTTGCTATGTTGAGCCTGCCCCCACAGGCCAAATCTGAATCTGATTGGCCTGCTGAGCTCTGCTGCTCCGCCCTGCTGACTCAGCTGGTATCCTACAACACCCAACTCATGCACCGCTGAAGGCACTTCTAGCAAGCAGACAGCCCCGCCTGCATTGCTCTCTTTCTTGGAAAACTATCAGAGTTCACAGGCTCCTGGCAGGTGGCAATTGGCCTCAGTGTGCTCTGAGACTTTTGCTGAGTCAGTCCAGGCTCAGCACTGGCACCAAACCAGAGTCTACATTAACCTGGTGACCACAGCTGTTCCCAATCTAGTGACTCCCTAGAGACCCTGCCTCACCCAACTAAGTACTGAACAAGGCTTTATCAGTGGCTTAGCCTTAAGACAGCCAGCAGTGGCAGCAGGCCTCCGGGTGTCCTAGCTTTTTGTGGAGTTACCCTAGGCCTGGTACTGGTGGCAACTGTTTTCTATTTGCAGCATGGCCTCTCCCATGTGCCTCCAGGTTTAGCACATGCAATAAACAACTGGGGATCTCTTTGTAGTACTTACCAGGTAGTGCCCTGCTGATCACAGGCAGTGCCTGACCTGGGCCTGCACCACAGCCCCTCCCAAGAAGTCGCAGAACCAACATACTTGGAGGTTGGCTTCAAACCACAGCAGAGCACCACCCAATTAGCCCCAGAAGTGGCACACACAAAGGGTGGTCTCAACAGGCTCCAAAGCCCATTGGGGCAAATCACATTGAGTGGGGGAAGCCTCCCACACAGCAACCCATAAGCTGTGGACATGGCCAAATCAGCCTGAGGGTCAGTCCCACCCACTGACATGCCCATAGCAATCAAGGCTCAACTATAACAAGAGAGCACACACAACCCATATAAGGGACACTCCTGGAGTACTGGTTCAGGTGACGAGGGAGACTGTGCCATTGGGCCCCACAGGACATCTAAAGTATAAGGCCACCTGGCCAAGATTAAGAGACATAGCAGGTCTGCCTAATACATAGAAACAAACACAAAGAGGCAGCCAAAATGAGGAAACAAAGAAATGCATCCCAAATTAAAAAACAGGAAAAAAAAGTCAGAAAAAGATCTAAACAAAATTGAGGCAAGCAACCTACCAGAGACGGAATTCAAAACAATGATTCAAAACAATGGTTATAAAGATGCTCAAGGAACTTAATGAGAACTTCGACAAAGAGATTGCAAACACAAAAAAGGACATAGAAACTATAAAAAAAAAAGTCAGAAGTGAAGAATAGAATAACTTAAATGAAGAATGCACTAGAAAGAATCACCAGCAGACTAGATGAAGCAAAGGATCGAATCAGTGATTTGTAAGACAAGGTAGCAGAAAACACTCAATCAACACAGCAAAAAGAAAAAAAAAAAGAATCCAAAAAATGAGGATAGTTGAAGAGACCTCTGGGACAACATCAAGTGTAACAACAATTGCATCATAGGGGTGCCAGAAGAAGAGAGAAAGCAAGAGATTGAGAACCTATTTGAAGAAATAATGACTGAAAACTTTCCTATCCTGGTGAAAGAAATAGACACACAAGTCCAGGAAGCTCAGAGAATCCCAGAAAGGATGAACCCAAACAGGACCACACCTAGACATATTATAATTAAAATGGCAATGGTAAAAGACAAAGAGAGAATCCTAAAAGCAGCAAGAGAAAGGCAACTAGTAAATTATATGGGAGCTCCCATAAGAGTGTCAGCTGATTTCTCAACCAAAGCTTTGCAGGCCAGAAGGAACTGGCAGAAAATATACAACGTGACGAAAAGCAAGGACCTACAAACAAGACTACTCTACTCTGCAAGGCTACCATTTAAAATCGAAGGAAAGATAAAGAACTTCCCAGACAAGAAAAAGCTAAAGAAGTTCATCACCACCAAACCAGCATTACAAGGAATGTTAGAGGGATTTCTTAAAGATGGAAAAAAAACTAATAACAAAAATTATGAATAATAAAATGACAATAGCTACGTATCTACCAACAATTACTTTCAATGTAAATGGATTAAATGCTCCACTCAAAAGAGATAAGAGGGCTGAATAAATAAGGAGAAAAAACCATAAACCCTTATATATGCTGCCTACCGAGACTCACTTCATATTGAAAGACACACATAGACAGAAAGTAAAGGGATGGAAAAAATATTTCATGAAAATGCAAATGAAAACAAAAATAAAAACAAAAAAAAGCTGGGATAGCAATATTTATATATGCCATAGAAAATAGACTTTAAAACAAAAGCTATAAGAAGAGACAATGAAGGACCTAGTAATACCACTTCGGGGTATTTATCCACAGAAACCCAAATGCTACTTCGAGGGGACATGCACATCCGCATGTTCATTGCAGCATTGTTTCAATGGCCAAGATGTGGAACCAGCCTGTATGTCCATCAGTGGAAGAATGGATAAGGAGGAGGTGGTACGTATATAACAATGAAATATTGCCCAACCACGGATGGGAATGGGTTCTTACCATCTGCAGTGGCATGGATGGACCTGGAGGGAGTTGTGCTGAGCGGAGTATGTCAGACAGAGAAAGACAGATTCAATGTGATTTCACTTATATGTGAACTCTAAGAACAAAATTAACACACAAACCCGAAACAAACTCATAGATACAGAAAACATTTTGATGGTTGCCAGATGGGAGGGGGATTGGGGTGTGGATGAAAGAAAGGGAAGGGATTGTGAAGTACAAATTAGTTGTTATAAAGTAGTTATGAGGATGCAGGATATAGCATAAGGGATACAGTCAATAACATTTTAATAACTATGCATGGTATTAGATGGGTACTAGATTTTTGGTGGTTATAGATGGAAGGGGTCTGGGGACAGGGGGAAAATATGAAGGGATTAAAAAGTACAAATTGGTAGTTATAAAATAGTCATGGGGCTGTAAAGCAAAGCACAGGGAATATAGTAGATAATATGATAATAATTATGTACAGTGCCAGCTGGTACTAGACTAGTCAGGGGGATCACTTCTTAAATTATATAAATGTCTAACCACTATGCTGTACACCTGAAATGAATATAAAATAATATTGACTGTCAACTGTAATTGATAAATTTAAAAATTGGGAGAAAGGGAAGGGGAATAAAAGGTTCAAATTTCCAGGTATAAAACAAATAAGTCATGCGGATGTAATGCACAACATTGGGAATATAGTCAATAATATTGTGATAGCATCGTACAGTGTCAGACAGTTGCTGGACTTATGGTGATCACTCCTTGAGGTATATAAATGTTGAATAACTGTGGTGTACCCTGAAACTAATATAATATTTCATGTTAGCTATATTTTTAATAAAAATCTTTTTAAAAAGAATAAGGTGAAAGTAAAACTAATAAATGAATTCAGCACAGTTGCAGGATACAAAACTAATGTACAGAAATCTGTGTGTTTTTATTCACTAACAATAAATGTTCAGAAGGAGAAATTAAGAAAACAATCACATTTACAGTTGCATCAGAAATAATAAGGGGCCTAGGACTTTAACCCAGGAGGTGAAAGACCCGTGCTCTGAAAATGATAAGACTTTGAAGAACGAAATTGAAGAAGACACAATCAAATGGAGGGATATGCCATGCTCAGGGATTGGAAGGATTAATATTATTAAAATGTCTATGCTACCCAAAGCAATATACAGATTCAATACAATCCCTATCAAAATACCAGTGTCATGCTTCTCAATACTAGAACAAAAAATCCTAAAATTTATGTGGAACCAAAAAAGATCTCAAATAGCCAAAGTAATCTTGAGGGGAAAAAAAAAGTGGGAGGTATTACACTTCCTGATTTCAAACTATACTACAAAGCTACAATAATCAAAAAGTATGATACTGGCACAAAAACAGATACATAGATTAATGGAACAGAATAGAGAGCCCCAAAATAAATCCTCACTTACTTGGTCAATTAATATATGACAAAGGAGGCAAGAATATAAAATGGGGAAATGACAGTTTCTTCAATAAGAGGTGTTGAGAAAATTGGAGAAATACCTGCAAAAAATTAAACTGGAACACTTTCTTACACCATATACAAAAATAAACTCAAAATGGATTAAAAACTTAAATGTAACACTTGAAACTCTAAGACCCCTAGAAGAAAACACAAGCAGTAAACTGTTTGACATTTGTATTAGCAATATCTTCTTGGATATGTCTCCTCGGGCAAAGGCAACAAAAGAAAAAATAAACAAATGGAACTACATCAAAGTAAAATTTTCTGCACAGCGGAGGAAATCATCAACAAAATGAAAAGACAACCTACTGATTGGGAGAAGATACTCGCAAATAATATATCTGATAAGGGGTTATTATTTAAAATATATAAGGAACTCCTACAACTCAACATCAAAAAACAAAGAACCCAGTTAACAAATGGACAGAGGACCTGAACAGACATTTCTCCAAGACATAAAGATGACCAAAAGACATATGAGAAAATGCTCAACATCACTAATCATCAAGGTAATGCAAATCAAAACCACAATGAGGTACCACCTCACACCTAGTAGAGTGACTATCATCAAAAGTCAACAAATAATAAGTGTTGGTCAGGGTGTGGAGAACAGGGAACCATAATGTACTGTTGGTGCGATTGTAAATTGGTGCAGCCACTATGAAAAATAGTATGGGGATTCCTCAAAAAATTAAAAATAGAACTGCCATATGACCCAGCAATTCCATTTCTGGGTATTTATCCAAAGAAAACAAAAACACTAATTTGAAAAGATATATTCACCCTATGTTCATTGCAGTATGATTTACAATAGCCAAGATATGAAAGCAACCTAGGTGTCCATTGAGAGACAAATGGATAAAGAAGATGTAGTACATAGCCAGTGGCATATTACTCAGCATTAAAAAAGAACAAAATTTTGCCATTTGCAACAACATGGATGGACTTAGAGGGTATTATGCTAAGTGAAACAAGTCAGACAGACACAGAAAGACAAATATCATATGGTTTCACTTATATGCGGAATCTAAAAAGCAAACAAACAAACAAAATCTGAATAAACAAAATAGAAAGAGACTCATAGATATAGAGGAAAAAAATGATGATTGCCAGAGTGGGAAAGGGTCAGAAAACGGGTGGAAAAAAAAAATTCCAGAACTGATGGAAGATATAAAAATTCCAACAGACAAAAAAAAAAAAAATAGTAATCAATTTGTACCCTATGAGTAGTTTCATAGAGAAATTTAGCTAATATTCATTTGAACTCATCTGTTGCTACCACGCCATTATCTTGGGGACACCAAGAGATTATCTAAATGAAGAGAACTAGCAGATTCTTTCCACTCTTCCTTTTCAGAATCAGGGACTACATGTCAGTATTTCATAATGGCCTCTTTCAGTCCCTCCGGACTTTTATCTTTTGAGGGCTTTGATAGGATCATAACCTTGGTTAAGGCTGCTTGTTTGGCACGATAGTCTGCTAGAGCATTTCCTTTAGCTTCAACATTACCTCTGTTTGCATGGTTCTCAACCTTTATAATAGCCACGTCTCTAGGAAGCCGACTGCATCTCAAAGTTGCCTAACTTGCTGTCTATTTTGGTGGGGAGTCTAACATCCCAAAGTCATGTACTACTCCAAAAGCATATTTGCAATCTGTATGTACGTATGTTTACTCTCTAGTTTTTGGCTAGTTGACAAGCTCTAATAAATGCAATAAGTTCTGCCATCTGGACTGACTTTACCTCAGGTAGAAGATTACATTTTAAAGGAGAGCTTAAATCAGGGATAGCATTTGCTGCTTGATAACTTCCAGTTTTTGTTTTGAGGTATGATCCATCAACAAACAGTATTAGGTCAGAGTTCTCAGTAAGAGACACTAATGAAATCAACCTGAGTGAGGTATGCAGCGTTCCCTAACTGAGGTAAGATAATCACAAGTCTCCCCTTCTTCTGATAGGGGAAGGAGAGTGGCAGGATTCAGGGTGTTGCAGCAGTGAGTAGTAATGTGAAAGGGAGAGAGTAACAGCATTTCACACGAGGTTAACCAGCTAGCTGAAAAGTGTTGTATTCTCAGTCAGTAGTAATGTCTGTCCTGCAGTAAGAAACTTGAGGTCAAGTGGGGAGCCTAGAACTAGCTCAGCAGAAGCAACAAATTTTGCAGCAGATCACTTGCCCTATGACAAAAAGGATGAGCCATTGCAGTGGGTCAAGGGAAGGCAATGGGTTTTGGATGGTTATCATGAAACTCTAAGGACTGGTCCAGATGCCTCAGGCACAGGCAAAAGAGCTTCCTGTTGTTATAGGTTAAAATAAAATAATAATAATAACCCGTTTTTTGTAGATGTTGAAACAAGCCTAAAAAGTTGGAAATTTGGCTGAAATTGCACAAAGAAACCTTTCTGAAGAGATAGAAATACAAAGGGGTATGGGATAGAGACTTTCTTGGACTAGAGTTATTTGCTTATATGTTGATCACCCCAATGACTCTCTAAACTTTAATGGGCAGGGATAGGTCTGGTTTACTGTTGGAACTTAAAGTCTGACCCAGTGTCTACGACAGAGTTGGCCCTCTATATTTGTTGAGGTACAACAGCATGGCGTGAATCAAAGAGCACTGAACTCAGAGTTAGGACCTTGAGTTCTAGGCCTGGCAACAGCATTAACTACTACTTATTTTGGGTCAAGAATTCACTTGGACCTCAGATTCCACATCTCCACAATCAGAGAGAGAGAGATTTGATGATCAACTATGACATTTTTAATCCAATGAGTGAAGAGGGGGCTGAACGTTGGCCGAGTGCCAGATGAAAGGCCTTCATTATGATGAGGCGAGATGGTGGCTGGGGCCCAAAGGAAAAAGTGATTTAACTATTGGGTATTTCTTACTTCATTGCAAATGAGGCCAGAATGTAGCACTGCCTTTTGTTCCACACACACACACACACACACACACACACACACACACAAAATGTGGATATTCAGTCCTAAGCATCCCCGGCGCTTACCTGAGCTGCTCATCTGGGCATTCAGACACCTCTTGATCACATGAGTCTCCACGATGAGTCCCTGGAGGAGCAGGGCATGTTAGGGGATGTGGCAGGAAGGAGGCGCTCTCTGACACCCACACAGAAATAGCAATAATCTCTCACAAGCACCTGGAATGATGGTGCACAAATCAGAGATCAATTATCTCAACTGATTTTCACAAACTTTCAAATGAAAATAAAACAAAACAAAAAAACCCAACAAGTATTACCACCTCTACCTTACAAATTAGAAAATGGAGGCTCAGGGAGCTTACAGGAGTTCTGTATAAATGTACAATGGTTAAATGACAGGGACCTGAAGCTAAGTTTTCTGGTTCCAAATGTAATGCCCCTTCTGCTACATCATGTTGCCTATTTTTCTTCTGTGTTGAACTAACAAAGCACCTGACAGGGAAAAAGGGCAGGTATTTCTATTTCTATTTCAGAGGAGGAAATTGAAGCTCAG
Source organism: Rhinolophus sinicus (assembly GCF_057876585.1). Classification (NCBI taxonomy): domain Eukaryota; kingdom Metazoa; phylum Chordata; class Mammalia; order Chiroptera; family Rhinolophidae; genus Rhinolophus; species Rhinolophus sinicus. Next base: position 51,238,282 of record NC_142517.1, read on the forward strand.
TGGGACTTTTAGCCTCTCAGTAAATAGCAGTAATTTCCAGTGCACTTTTTTTACTATACCACTACTGCTTTTGTTTGTTTTCGTTGTATCTTGTTATGTACCATTACTAGTACCCCATCAGACAGGCCGAGTGGGCTGGTTTTTGCAATCCCCGATTTTCTAATAAGGAAACTGAGGTCCAGAGAAGTGATATTGGAGGAATTTATTCAAGAGGAATTTATGAGTTTGGGTTGGCATAAGAATGACCTTTCCAACAATCGGAGTTGTCCTCAATGGGCATGACCCCCGTCCTATCACAGAACCAGGGTATCTCTTGGAGATATGGCACAGAGGACTATGAAAGAAAGAGGAACTGACATAGGTATCCATGAATCTCTGTCCTGGCCCCAAGTATCAATGATGCTACACCTTACCCCAAAGGCCACATTCAGGATGTGATCAGTCAGGATGTGAATCCAAGTTCTCTAACTCCTACTTTATTCTGTGCCTCTCTCACTAATCCCATGAACTTTGATTGACCTGCTTCTTCCAAGATTTCAGAATCCAATTGTACTAGGTGTAGGTAGAGCTATCATTTGAAAATCAGCCAGAGGGAGAAAATTTATTTGTAGGTTTACGGGGTAAAACATTGATGAACTGGCCATTAAACAAAACATGGGGTAGACTTCTTGGGCAGCATAAATGATAGATAAAGCCCCTAACATAGAACTGGGCTTCAGTACTGATTTTTCCACTAAATCCCTGTGGGACCTGGGCAAAGCCACTTTCCCTCTCATGGCATTGATCATCCTCCTTTGTATAATGTGATGTTTAGACCAGAGGTTCTTTCAAGTTCAGGAACACAAAGCTACCGAGCAAGATTATCTTTGCTACCAGCCATGGAAAAGCTGGAAGAGAAGTTACTGGAATAACCAGCTTATCCTGAGGCTGAGCCGAGAATGCCAGTCTTAGCAATGTTGGCTGATACTCTTTACCAGCCCTGAATCCATTTAAGTTTGAGGGTTAAGAAGTAGCCTAGAAATAACGAAATTAAAAGGTCCTCCTGGTCTCTACAGCCCTAAAGTATGATGTCTTTGCGTCTCATCCCCCAGGCTCAGGTGGGCACTGTCTTACGTCAGGAACTGGAGTATTTTCCTCGACCATGGCCCATCTCTCTTTCCCATTCTTACGGTATTAGTCCTGTCCTCCATCTCCCCATACAGATCTTCCTGCTGATGTTCCTGCCATTTCTTGACTGACAGCCAATTTTTCTACCTGTCATTATCAATTCCACTCATTAACTCTCCCACCTGCCTCAGCTGAGGCCTCCTGATACCAAAAAGCATCTCTGAAAAATGATTTTCCCAAGTAGAATAATTGAAACTTCTTGCTCATCTAGACAACATTTTGTCTGAAGCTCTCAGAGTCATTTCTAAATATTAGTAGAAATGTATATTTTATACTAGGGAGACAGACTTTGCCATTCCAGCACAACCAAGCAAAAAGTTGAAAAAGAAATTCAGTAACTAGCTTCCTCTCTCTCTCTCTCTCTCTCTGCTTTCTTTCCTTCTTGCAGTTCACCGAAATCAAACTGATCTGATTTTTTTTTTTTATTGACTTGTTTGTTTCTTATAGTCCTTTCAGACATGGCCTGAGAAATGGTTAATAACAATAACAACAACAATAATAATAATCATAGAGAGACACCCTGCCCATGCCTTTCTCCAAGGGATTCCATGAATTGCTAAGGTTTGATATGAACCTATCAGAGATTTCTGTACCACTGAGAGGCGGGAATACATTGGTGAAGAGCTCAGTCTCTGCTATCAGGCCAGCTGGATTTAAGAGTTATGACAAAAATAACATATATGTAGACAATCCTTAACTACTCATCAAGTATTTCCCCCACATTGTCTCACTTTGCATGTTCACCTATATTTGGAACATTCTTCCTTCTGGTAGTGACTTAACTTGTTTCCTCACCTCCTTCGGGCCTTTGTTCAAACGTCACCTTTCCTAGTAGTCTTAAGCAAGTTACAATTCCACCCATTCTACCTGGCACTCCCTATGCCTGTCCCATGACAATCTTTTCTTCTATGGCCCTCCTCACCGTCTGACTTACTGCATACTTTATATATAGAACGTAAGATCTCTGGGGGCTGGGATCTTTGTTGTTTTCACTGCTATATTCCCAAGTCCTGGCACAGTGTCTGAAATACAGTAGTTGCTTACTTAACACACGTTGAAGGACTAGAGGAATTTAGTGTATTTGACTCTCCCAACAGCCTTGAGGAGCAGAATTCATCATTATCACTATTTTGCAGATGAGGCAACTGAGGCTCAGAGAGGTCAAGTGGCCAGGCCAACCATCTGAGAGGACAGACCCAGCTCTCCTCACGCTGCCTCACTCTGTGGTCTCCAGAAACATGTTTCAGAAACACAGTAACAAGTGAACCTTCCCATTCAGGAAGGAGCACTAAGAGCCTTAATGCTCACCTCTGCATTAGCCCCCTCTTGGCATCCTGCCTCACCTGCCACCTTGGGAGGCCGAGTTTCCAGGCACCCACTGTATTTGATGACTGCCCTCAGGCCTAATCACCCCATTAAGGCATAGCAAACAAACAGAAGGATGAAATAATTGCCAAGTCAACAAACCTGAACACCTGGCCAGAATAAGGTCAACACAGTAATTGCTCTTCAAAAAAAAAAAAAAGTAAATAAAATAAAATACATGGAGACCAAGTATTTGCACCTTGCTCTTCTCTCTTTCTATCAGCCTCCTTTCCCAGTTAGCTGCACAGCAAATCACCTGGGTTGGCAGGTTTCCCACCCCCACCTCCCTGCTTTGTTGTCACTATTCACACACACAGGCCATTATTCTTCACTAAAATTCGTTGTGCACACACTCAGCACTTGACAACACTCTGGAAATTGATCTGCTCAAATATTTTTGGAACGAAATTAAGGCAATTTGTCCTTCCACTGCTACACACCAGCATCCCAAGAGACAGAATTAGTGGTAAGAGGACAATTATGTTTTTCTGAGAAGGGAGGAAGTTTCGGGGGAGGGAAGCGATCCAAAATCTCGGTAGTGTTGTTTATACATGATAAAAAAATAAATACATAACATTTGTGCTACTCTACTGCAACAGAGAATGTTCACATACATTATCTATAGGATGGAAGCTTCACACTACCCTGAGAGGAAGATCGGGAGTACCTGACTTTCCACCTCATAGAAGACAGAACTAAGAGGCTTGTGACTTGCCCAAGGTCATACCCTAGTAAGTGAAAGAGCAAATACTTCAATCCAGGTTTAATGACTTGAATAAAATGCTTTATGCCACTGGTAGGGTGCGTGTGCGTGAGTGTGTGTATGTGTACACACATAGGTTTGTGGGGGGAGAAAGAGAGATTGATTCTTTTCTCCCCAGTGACCTCACACCTTCCAAATTATATTTCCCATGCACTCTTCACCTAGCTCCACTGTCCTGAGATAGCTCTCTCCTACATCAGACTGCTGTCTCCAGTGAGGTGCTTGGCTGTTAACGCTTTTTAATTCCACAAGTATTTGAGTTGTCTCAAGAGCATGGACTTGGGAATTAGACAGACCTGGGTTCCTGTTGGAATTCATTGCTCTGAACCTCAGGTCCTTACCCATCCCACAGGGTCGTTGACAGAACTATATGAAAATATAATAGTATCTATTGCAGTGCATGGAGCATAGTAAATGCTCAATACACATGAGCAGATGTTTTCAACTACACTGTTCATGCACATGTCACATCTGTGAAGTAGGTGTCCAGGCTAAGTGATCTGGCCTAAAATGATTGTCCTGATGCCTTTACCAGAGTCACTCTCTGGTCATGAACGTGCAGGGGAGCAATGATGGCCCCGCCTCTGAGGAGTTCCAGTGGCTGAACAGCATCAGCAACAACAATAGCAGTCACTCCCGTTTCCTGAACATTTACTGCATGCCCCGAATCATTCTAAGTGTTCTCAATGCATAATTGCCATTGATTCTGTCAACAACCCTTACAAAGGGCTACAATTATCCCCATTTACATATATTAATACTGTTGATTGTCTCTATAGTCCTATCCCATAAAGATTGCTGTCATTCCCCTTTCACAGATGAGAACACTGAGGCAAAGAGAGATTCAATCACTCCACGAAGGATGTAACCCAGGCAGTCCACCTGGCACAATGCAGGCTCTTGACCACCACATGATGCCACTTAAACACTAAAAAGGTCCGTTGGGAAAACTTATTGTGTCTTGTGACAGGGCTGACCAGTACTGGGTGCCCTCCGTCATCTGGTAACCCCACCCTAGCTTGTCTCTGGCACAAGCCCTACCTGGAATCACAAAATGTTAATACTGGACAAGCCCAGAGAATTTGTCTCACCTAACAACGCACGCATATTTCAAATGAAACCTCAGAGGGGAGGGGGCTGCCTGAGCCTTCACAGCCAGGCCCTGTCATGAAAATCAAACTGTGGATAAATGTGGGGTAGGAATCACTTGGGATGCCCTTCTTGCCCTGGCTGCCTAGCAGCTCAGTCGTGCCCCTCAGTTACTTTCTTTGACATAGTCAACCGCTCCTCACCACCCCACCCACCCAAGCCCTGGGATGACTTGGCTTCTTAATTTTTGTTTGAATAGTCTGTTTTTGTTTTTTTAAAAATTATACCTGTACTTTTTAACATAGTCAACTACAATCCTATGAGGCGGGAGGTGGAATATAAGAATAAATAAGATGGTCACGGGGTTTTGAAAATTAATTTGGGGAATGTAATCAATAATGTTATAAAGATTTTGTAGGGTATCCGATGGACACGTGTCCCATTAGGGAGACCACTTGGGGATGATGTAGATGCCTGATTACTGCACTGTACACCTGAAGCTGAAGCTGAACAATAATGAATGCCAACTATAATTATATATATATGTATATATATATATGTATGTATATACTTACAAGAAGTGGAGTACAGCATTAGGAATAGAGACAGTGGAAATGTAACGGCTCTGTGCAATGTCAGAGGGATAGTGGATAGGGGGAGGGGGGTTCACAAAATGTGAGGGATATAAATGATAAACGTCTAAGTATTACTTTGTCTTGTGCACCTGAAACTAATAAAAAAAATAAATAAACAAATTAATTAATTAAACATAAAAAAGAATAAATAAATATGTAAATAAGAAGATAACTACCAATTGTAACCCTCTTTTCACTAATGTTTGCTTCTCTTCTTGCAAGTTCTGCAGCATGTAAGTACAAGGTAGGGAAGCAAATCTAGCAGTGAACATAGTTTATAGATTCCTTTTTTTAACAGGAGGCAAAAATAAGAAGAAACTTGGGGCTATTACCACTCAGTGCAGATGACAGGATGTGAAAACAGTGCTGCCTGCCGAATGTGGAAAAGCATAAGCACTAAGCCACTAAATTAGAGTGGCAGTACATTAAGAATGGGTCACTTCCTCTACCTCAGTACTTAGAAACCAGGTGCCCAACCACTGTCCCCACTATGTTTTTCCCATCATCCCATTCTCTCTGGTCCTCTCATTTAAGGCGCTAGGATCTTTGCATGAGCACTTCCCTGAGGACTTTAATCCTCACCATCCTGTCGGCCTGAAATGCTCTTCTTGGCTGCCTCCCGCTGGTTATCCATCCACAGCTCAGCTTAGATTTCATCTCCTCAGAGAGGCCTTCCCTGGCCACCCAACCAACTTCCTCTGAATATCCCAGCAAATCACCTTGTGTTATGTTCATCATAACACTTATCACTACCTATTTTCTTCCACAGTTGTTTATTTGTCAACTGTCTCTTCCTCTCAAACATGCAAGTTCAGTGAAAGCAGAGACCTTATCTACTGTAGTCATCGCTATTTTCCTAGGGCCAAGATGCGGGCCTAGTACACAAGTACACAAGAAATAATTGTTGCGTGAATGTAAAAATATCAGTGAGTATCTCATATTCTAAATCACCCAGAAACTGACCCCAACCCATCAATCCATCACTACTTAGTTAGCATTTGATGTGTGCTGAGCCCATTTGTGAACTGGAACTGGGGGTGCAGCTACAGAGATGAATATGATTAGTCCCTAACCTCAAGAAGTTTATACGCTGGTTAGGGAGCTAAGACACATGCACCTGAAAATGTCACTGAAACAGTGCAACCAGTGCTCGAAGACAGATAGGGTTTGGTTGGCAGAGGCATTGAAGGCTGACTACAAAGAGGGGTAAATAAGATATGAAGGAAGGTTTACAGAAGGTTCCTTCTCTGTCAAGTACCTACGACACAGAAGCGGCACAGAGAGGGGACCACAGTTTCCGAATCTCCCCTGCCAGAGCCTTGCGATTTCATTGCAGGCTTTCCCTAGTGCCTCTGTGATTCTAGGAGGCTTGGAGTTGGAGAGCTTGACTCAGAACCTGGAGAAGAGCCCAGATTAGGCAAATGCTCTCTCTGTGAAGGGTGCTCGGCTAATTTACAGGTATCATCTCCGTTGTCCTCAATGCAAGCCTGCGACGGAGGTATTATAATTCTCATTTTATATCTATGAGAATTGAGACCCTGGATGGGAACTGTTTCACCCCAAGTGACACAGCCAACAGACTTGTGTGTTGCCATCCACAGCCTTCTCCACTCTTCCCAGTTCACACATCTGCCCTTTGCTCAAGGCTGGAGACTTGTTCAAGTTCGCACAACAATTAGTGATTCATCTCTAGATCCAGTTGACTAGAAAGTAGGTGCTTCAAAAGCAGGTGCTTTTCTAAAACCGGCCAGAGAGGAACAAGGGCAAAGCCCACCACTCTTCCTTTTGACCCGGAGCAGAAAGCCAGCCCTTCAGACGCTTCAAGTGCTCAGATCAAAGCAAGAAAAGTGGTGTTCAAAATGCAAAACTGCACCTCCTCGCAATTCATTTGGTGCTCCCACCCCTATTTCTGATAGAAATTATTCCTTGGCGACAAGCCCTTTACAGAATTTTCTCTCCATTTCCTTCTACAGCGTGGAGTAATTATATGTCATCAAAAGCCTAGGAATAGTCAAGATTGCAAAATTCTTGCTGTGCTCTTGGCAAAATCATTACTCACCAGCCAATGTTTAGAAATAAAAATGCTCCCCTTAAGTGCCATTAAACACAAATATTTATCAACGCTGCGCTAGAATGTTAGTTAGGCTGACGAAGGTGGGGTGTTTGTGCGTGGGCGTGTGTATGCATAATTAGATTCAGGTTTCCAACAAGCACAAGACAGCTGACTGGCGCGAGGGCCTTCAGATACCCACCTACAGGCAAAAGGTTTTTTGATTGTTTGTTCTTCAGAGCAATGTTCAAAAATCTCAGAAATCTTGCCTACAGATAGCCAGGTAATTTCTGTTTCTTCACTCTTTGCGGACACTGTGAAAGGTGCTGTCTATGATAAAATGAATGGCAAGACTAGTGGGAGAGACAAAAATGGACATAAAAATTAAGTAATTGTTCAGGGTAGCAAATGCTAATGGACAAATCATTGTTATAAACTCCTAGAGTTGGAAGAAAAGGAGGCTTGCCATCTCTATTTTCAATTTGCCCAACACACTCCTGCTAGAATTAACATCGCTTAAAGCAGGTTAGCACATGTCTTACTTAGGTCAAGTTCCCTCCAAATTGAGCCCGAGACTGGGATTCTTGTCACAGCGATTTGTTGTGGGAGTGCTCTCCAAGTAAAGGGAGTGAGAAAAGCAGCATAAGGCTGGTCAAAGGGAGCTCAGTGGGATCCAATTCTATAGTAGCACAAATCACCCAGAGTTAGTTTCACCTGGAGGCAAGGAAACTAGTCTTTGGCCTCCACTCAGTGTCAACTACTTATTGGCTGAGGTCTGTCCCTGGGAAGATTCCAATTATTCTGGGAAGTGACCCTGCTGGGAGTTTCAGGGTAACACAGAGCAGCCGGGGGTGCTTGCATGGGTAGCAAAGTCATCTGGACAGGCCACCAAAGCATTGACTGTGGTACTTGCTTCTCTCCTTATGAAAACGTTCTTTCATTGTGCAGAATAAAGTGCAAACGTTTCAACACAGAATTGGAAAACTTCCGTGTCTGGTCTCAACCTCACAGTTCTGAAATAGATTTTCTAAAAATCTCAGCCTATTGAGAGATTTATCCAAATGTCTACGTATACGTTAAATATACTGTCAGAGTGCAGTGGGCTTATGGGACATCCCCCACACTGCCCACAGCTCCCCCTACCTTCAGAAGGAAGCCACTTTCCTGGCCTGGATGTCTGTGGGTCCTCGTCTGGCCCTCTAGCCTGATCCCCTGTCACTTTTCACACAGCCCAGACTTTGACAGCACAGTAGACTATTAGCCATTTCCCATGATTTGTTCTTTCACTCTCCCTGCCTTTATGACATGTATGATCAATAAGGATAGAATAGCACTAAAAACTGAAACTCATTCCACTCCATCCCTTGATCTTACTGGCATTATTGTATGAAAGCACAGTTTTAATCATCTTGGGCCCTTCTTAAAAACCTCCCCTGGTCTCTGTCCTGGAGAATCACGTCCTAAATCCCTAGTGTTAATGTTCTTTGCCTGCTTTTCTCTTTGTTCTCCAGTCTGTCACATAGCTCCAGGTCAAATGCTACCTCTACGGTGAAGACGTCCCTAACCTCCTCAAGCCTTCCTATCTCCCCACAGCACTGCACTGATGCATTTTCTTAGCACTGGCTTTATTCTGCTGCGGGGGACAGTCTGTTGTGCAGGTGCCTCCCTCCACCATCACATTGGGAGCTTTCTAAAACCACCATCCTCCACAGCTTCTGGCACCTTGTTGAGAACAAAGCCTGTGCCAGTGAAGGTATGTTGAATGGAAGAAAAAAGTATTCCCCTAAAGAATGGGCTTCTGGGAGAGCCATCACAGGCATGGCGAGATTTCCACAGGGAACTCAGTACTTGAAAGGCCTTTGAGACTGACATAATAACAGCAACAACAATAACAGTTAATACTTTCTGAATACTTATCAGAATCTGCGTTAACATTCTATATGAAGTCACTGATTTAACCTTATTATGCAGGTCCTATTTTTATCACATTTTCCGGATGAGAAGACCATACCATGGAGGTTATGTGACCTGCTCAAGATCACACAACTACAATTGTTTAAGGGCTGGAGCCAGGTGTCAGGGCCAGAATCTGGGCCTTAACTCCACGCCCTTTATTTTATTTTTTTTTCTTCATACTTTTTTTTTTCCTTTTTTTAAAATTTATTTTATTTATTTTTAAATTAGTTTCAGGTGTACAAAACAATGTAATAGACATTTCTCATTTATCTCCCTCACACAGATAATTCCCCTCCCCCCATCTACTACCCCTCTGACATCGCACACAGCCATTACATTTCTGCTGTCTCTATTCCTAATGCCGTACTCCGCTTCTTGTAAGTATATATATACATATATATGTATATATGAAATTGTAGTTGACGTTCATTATTGTTCAGCAATTCAACTCCTAGGTATCTATCCAGAGAAATCCAAAACTCTAATTCGAAAAAATGCATGCACCCCGATGTTTATGGCAGCACTATACACAATATCCAAGACATGGAAACAACCAAAATGCCCATTGGTAGACGACTGGATTAAGAAACTGTGGTACATTTATACAGTGGAGTATTACACAACCACAAACAAGAATGAAATCTTACCCTTTGCAACAATATAGATGGACCTCAGTGAAATAAGTCAGACAGAGAAAGACAAACTCCACGCCCTTTAGTACTGAGTAATTAGTAAGGGAACGATTGCTAACAGCCTCAGGCTTTGGAGCTATCTACCCAAGAGGCAGCTGACATGATGAAAAACATAGTTGCAGTACTTTTTGTGAGCAACAATGAAAAGTCTCCTTCCTGTCCATCCCCTGGTTTCAAAGGGAAATGGGTGAAATGAGAACAAAGAGAGTAGGTTCTGGAAGTATATTTTATGTTTACATATTTACAGTAATTTTTTTTTTTTTTCAGAAAGGCTCTGAATTGGAGTAAGAATAGTACTTCTCTTGGTCTCAGTTTCCTCATGAATAAAATGGGCATTTGCCTGTTTTATTTACCTCAGAACGCATTCTCGTGGGCTTGTCCACTCAGTTATAAGCTCCATAAAAATGGACATCACATCAACCTGTTCATCTCTGTATCCCCAGATTCTAACCCAGCACCAGGTACATAACAGACCTCTACATTCATTACCTGAATAAGTGGGAGAATGGGCCAGTGAGGTAATGCAGTGTTTCTCAAAGTGTGGTTCAGGGACTACCTGTCCCAGAATTATCTGGAGAGCTTGTGTAAAGTGCTGACTCCTGGGCTCATAGTGACTTCTGTATTCGTCGGTGTTTGAAAATTAGTGAGATCATTGTTGTACCAGTGTCTGCAAATTCAATAATTTAATCAAATTATGAGCTAATTAAAAAAAAGAATAGAGAGGAAAGCCTCCCGTTTCTCTCCCCTTTCTTTTTAATCACCTCCTCACTCCTCTCTACTTCCTCTCTCCTTCTCCTCCGCCTATGGTTATTTGTAGTTACCAGCTCCGGGCATTGCCTGGGAGAACAGATATAAATGAAATACTGCCCTCTGCTCCCAAAGATCTCACAGTCCAACAGGAGAGAGGAAACAGGAATTTACATTTGGATGTAATAAGTTCTAGAGCAGAAATAAACTAGGATGTCCCTTCCCCAACTTATCAGAGTAAAGGAAGTGATTACCACTTTGTGTTGGACGTCCTGCCTTTAAGTACCATCCTTGAAATTTTGAAGATCAAAGAGAGTATGGTGAAGAGTTTTGTTATTTTTTTCAGCTTTATTGAGGCATAATTGATAAGTAGAGTTGTAAGATATTTAAATTGTATGTCATGGTGATTTATACACGTATACATTGTGAAAGGCGTGCCACCATATAGTTAATTAACACATCTATCTTTTCACGTCATATATTTATCTTTTGAGGGGGGTTTGGTGAGAACATTTTTCTATTAGCAAATTTCAATTATATAATACAGTGCTATCAACTATTGCCACCACATTTTTACCTTAGATCCTCAGACCTTATTCATCTTATAGCTGAAAGTTTTTACCCTTTTATCAACCTCTCACCATTTCCCTGGCCCCCTGACTCACCGCCCTAGAAACAACTTTTCTATTCTGATTCTCTGAGTTTTCCTTTTTGTTTTTTGTTGTTGTTGTTTCAAGATTCCACATATAAGTGATAACAAGCAGCAGCATTTGTATTTCTCTGTCTGGCTTACGTTTTGTTTGTTTTTAATCTTAAGGGTTTATTTACTCTTTTCTTTAATCATTTTTTTCCCCAACCCATAAACACATTGTTTCCTTCATCTTAGAAATCCAATTCCCTTCTATCCCCAGAACCTGCTTTTCTGGATCAGTAATTCTTCCTTCCAGACTATTTTTAATTTAATTTGTTTGTTTTTTATTTATGCCCAGCTTAGGCACAAAGCAGGCTAGTAAATACTGGTGGGTCAACACATTTTAGATTGCAGTGAATAGTAATGATTAAGAATAGGCCCTGAAAATTCATCATCTACATACTTTTCTTGCCTCTGTTTGTGCTTATTGGGGGTGGCTTTTGATTACCTTAATTTCAGGTATGCAGACAACTCTGATTTTCTTCCGTAGACTGAACTCCGATTCCTCAAAGACTTATTGTCTCTCTCTTAATAATCATCTCCATATCCCCATACAAGGTCAGCACAGGGCCATACAGTAAAACCTTTAAGAAAATGGATATTGAATGGCTGAATAAATAAATGAATAAAAAGAAACCAATCATGTAAGTGCAAGCAACAGCCATAGGGAGCACTGAGGACATCACTTCCATTGGGGATGTGATCTGAGAAGACTTCCAAAAGGGTGTGGCCTTTGGTGAGGAGAATTTTCCCAGGTAGCCGTGTTGGCAAAGGGCTTTCCAGGCAGAGAAGCATGAGAGAAAGGCACGGAGGTGGACAGAGATTAATGGGTGGGGGAAATGAGACTGAGTCGACGTATGTGAAGCTTAAGGCATACCGAGGAAATTGATAGGAGATGCATAGGAGAAAGATGGAGGACAGTTAGTGAAAGGACTGGACATTGGGACGCCACCTTGGAAACAAGGAGGAATCATAGGCTGTCCTTGAGGGGATGAGATATGACCCAGTCTGTTCAGAAAGGGCAGGCAGCAACCTGAGAGCTTTCCAAATGAATCTCAGAATTCACTCTGGATACTGACACATAGCCAAGAATTCTAACAGTCAGCTCTTAGTTTCAGCTAAAGAAAATGACAAGCATTATCTAATTCAAGGCAAAGTAAAACATTTTCCAAAAGGTGATCCCATTTCTCTGCCTAGGTGAATGTAGCCTGTGAATCTGTGCTCACACTCCAAAGAGCTCCAGAGGGCCTTGTCAGAAAGGTGTGTAAATCTCCCGATCTCGGTGATATATTCTGGAGCACTTGTTTACAAGACAAAACATTGCCTGGTGGAATTGCACTCTTCCCACAGACTTCAAGGGGCCCAAAGTCCCTAGAACAGTCAGTACTTACGGCCGTGTCCCCATAGCCACTACATGAGCTGTGATGAGCAGGACCTTCAGAGCACTGGTGTGACCCTCCCTTCCCTGAGCACCTTTCTGGGGTCGAAGATGACAGGGCAGCAAAAGGGATCTGTCTCTGGGGAACACTCCGTGTCAGATTCTTCTTCAGATGCCAGCCCTTCTCTTGGGCAGTGGGTACCGGCTACGCCAGCCTTTGAAAACCACCCAGATGTGGTCCACCAGTGTCCTGTGGTGGAGAAGGACGAAGCAACACTAGCTCAGGGGCTCTGAACAGACACCTAGTGTCCTGATGACAGCATGAAGGAGAGAGAGGCCTAGAAAGCACAAAGGACACTGAGCAGATCTGGCACAGTGTGTCCTGCCCATTGGCCACTTCATACCCTGTAGAGGACGAGAGTCCTCAGGCTCTTTCTTCCCCCAAGTATCCTGCTCTCTGACCTCACACGGACACTGGGGCCTAAATGACTAAAATGAGTGCTCCTTCCACCACTGGCATTTGCGTTTTAACAAGGGACCAATGCGTCGAAAATGCTCATTTTGGTATTAATAAGGGGTTCTTGAGACCCTCTCTATAATTTTGGGTCCCTCCCCACTCTCTTAGACTTTCCCATATCGTGGATTCATCTATAGTATGCAGCCCTGGACCAGAAGTTGAATAACTGGATTCTAATCCCACCTCTGCCATAAGTGGACTATACAAATCTAGGCAAATAATTTGCATTTTCTTGGGCTTCATCTCATATGTGAAATGGCAATGAAGCCTTTCTTCTCCATCTAACATTGTGAAAGTGTCATGTAACCAGAGAAGCTACTGTGCAGACACCCTCACCTATGAGCAAGGCTCCCCTGGCCCACGAGCCCACGCCCGGTCATCTTCTAGGCAGCTGTTGGGGATAACTTTCCTAACTCTGAGCGGAGACCATCTCATTGGCCTGCGCATGAAGTTTCTGTGGCTCCCAATCACGCACGGGGTAAAGTCCATGCTCCTAATTTGAATAGACCAATTCCTACACAAATTAGTCCTAATCTATGTTACTTCTTGTTCTCTGGTGGTAAACAATGCCAGACAGTATCTGTTGACCCCTACTATGGGCCAGGCACTGTTAGCAGTATTGAAAGCACAGAGAGAGAAGAGATGGGCTTGTAGCCAGTGAGGTAACTACAGACAAGGCAGATGACACTTCCCATTCCTAGCCCCCTATCTTTCTTCTCCACCAGTATGTGGCCTCTGACCTTTTCCAGGCATGCAGTGAGTGTTTGTTGACATTTTTCAGGGGCCACGGAATGGATGCAAAGAGTTAAGTAATAACAATAGCTAACATTTGCTGAGCTCCTAGCATATGCCAGGGACTGTTCTGAACGCTCCATAGGCATTACCATTCAGTCCAAGCAACAACACTGTGAGGTGAAGTCCATTTTTCATCACCCCCATTTTATACATGAGGAAACAAGTCACAGAGAGGTACAGTAACTGGTGTAAGGTTGCACAGTTAGAAAATAGTGTAGCCAGAGCATAGTCTGACTCAAAGACCAATGTGTAGATAGTATTCTCTGCTGTCTCAAAAGCAATAGCTCTGGTGTTTGAGTCCTATGTGTCCTCAGACACAGCTGGGTCCCACTTACCTCACCCATGATTCATAGAGTGGTAGTGAGGGTTACCGGGGGAAGTGATGCAGGACACCTATGCAATGCTCTTCACACAGTCAGCCCTCTGTAAACAGTAGCTCTAAACAGAGCTGTGAAACATCTCTCAATGACAGACTGGCAAAACTTTTCATGGCAATGATAGAATTTGGCAAATGGAAATGCATAATTAGCTATTTATTTTCAGTTCACCTCTACCATATTGAGATAAAACATTAATTGCATCGCTCCAGTTGTGAGAAAGAGGTAGGCCAGAGTCAAGGTTTGACATTGGGTTTAAAAGCTCTTAAATAATTACAGCGTTCAGAGTAAACAAGGCATTCATGCTTCATTAAGCAATGTGTATTATGGCTCCATTAACACACTGTGGCGCTTTTCCATTTCCCATTTTTTGAAACACGCTGAGAGGGAAGCTGAAGTCATCAATGTTAATTGATAGCTAACAGAAAGAAAAAAAAAAAAAAAAACTTCCTAAAAGGGGAATGATTTTTAGGTCCTAATTTGATTAATTATTAAAGCTCCTGGTACCTATCTTGATGGGGCAACAGGAAACCAGATAATGTTAATATTTATTCATGGGAAAACACAGCCTGGTTATAGCTTCCATGTACCTGCACATTTTAGTGTTTATTCTTGATTCTCTCAAGGTAAAGAGAAAAGCCAGAAGCATTTAAAGATAATTAAAAATAAAGCACCATTCTCACTGTCACTCCCCAGAAAATCCAGGACACATCTTAGTTGAGATGATTTGGAGAGGAAGACTTTGCTTTTGCCCCTGGACTATTTTTCTCAACCTACCCTGATGCTTCAATAACCCTCCATACTTACTGTTTTGGTTTGTAATAAAAATACAAGCTTTAGTTAGTTAGAATAAGCGGTCATCTAAGCAAATACCACTCATTAACACATTTATGGTTGTATATGTAGCTATAGATGTAGATAGATAGATAGATCGATCAATCGATCGATCGATGATAGATAAAATAG
The DNA here is from genome assembly GCF_057876585.1 of Rhinolophus sinicus. NCBI lineage: Eukaryota > Metazoa > Chordata > Mammalia > Chiroptera > Rhinolophidae > Rhinolophus > Rhinolophus sinicus. The sequence continues at coordinate 51,253,470 of NC_142517.1, forward strand.
ACAGGTGATAGATGAGAGATAGATAGACAGACACAGATGTAAGAGATAGACATAGACGTATAGATGTTCCAACATACGTAGGCTATTCTGTACAACTATTAAGGGTTGGACTCTGGAGCCAGATTCCCTGTTTCAGATTCCGGCATCATCATTTGCTAGCTGTGTGACCTGGAATAATATATCTAATGCTCCTATGCCTCAGTTTCCTCATTTATAAAATGAAGATAATAATAAAAAAAATCACCTCAAGTGATGGCTGTGAGTTTAAATGCATGAATAAATGTGAAATGGATAAAACAGTTTCTGGTATAAGGGATACATGGGCTTTGCTAGTATTTGCTGTTACTACGATCATTATTTTTTCACTGTGCCAGGCCCTGCTGTGGAGGAAATCGGGGTGAATCAGATTTGGGCCTTGTCCTCAGGAAATTCATCACTATGTGCGTTAAGACATTTGCACAAATAACTAATACAATTTAGAAAACAGTGAGAGCCTTAGGAGGAATATAACAAAAGCTATGAAAATTCAAAGGGAATGAGAAAACTTCCCAGTGGGGTAGATGAGGCATGCTTTCCAGGTCAGGAGAACATTGTATGTAGAGGGAAGGGTTAAACAAGTGCATAGAAGAAGGAAAGTGTGGAGGATTCTCACCAAGAGAGTAATGCAAAGTGCTAGTAAATTAACTTTTAAAACCAAGCAGTGAAGGAGAAGTCAGTTTGGAGGGATAAGGGTGGGTGAGTGACAAAGTTTGAATAGGCCGTCTTAAGTTCACAATGATGGGTAGTGCCAGGAAAAACTCCGCAGGACCAAATGGGTTAGGGAGGACACCGTCACCACCAGATGACAAAATATGATCATCAGTAGAAAGAACAGACCAAACTGACAGCAAAAGGAAGTGAGATCTACTCCCTGCTTCTCCTTTCACTTAGTCCCGGGGAGACTTTGAACAATTCCTGATCCTTCTCTGGGCCCCATTTGCCAACTATAAAATAAGAGGTGGGGGTAAGGTAATATTCAAAAACCCTTCCAGCTTTGGCATTCTAGGACTCTACAGTTTTGCCAAGAGCTTCAGTGCCTCCTTTGCGCCTCCCATTGCCCACTCACACACCTTTCCCAGCCCATTCAATTCCTTCATTAATACACAAGCAGATAAGATTCAAATTAAAAAAAAAAAAAAAACACAAAAAGAAATAATCCCAAAGTGTGAATATTAGTAAAGAGTTAAAAGTCTAAAAAGCAGAGGTGGAGACTGAGGTCGGAGACCAGGCATTTCTACAAACAGAACAGGGACAATTTATGGCAAGGCCAGCTTTTCAGGGCCTTCATAACTGGAGAGTGATGCTATTAAGTAGCTCAAACCACTCTTTTCTGTCCAAGTGGTTCATTTGGACAAACACTTCAAGCTAAGAGGCAATGTTGCTGCAGCTAAAATTGGAGAGTTCTGCAATGCATTAACACAATCACTCACTGTCCTCTCCACTCTATGTGAAGTTGAGTTACTTGAATTAGTGTTCGTCCAATACCATTTGGAGTTTTTCTGTTCCCTAAGTTCCTCAAGATTCTACTATGTCACTTTTATTGACATGATTAACTTCTCATTAACTTTAATGGAAGCTGTGGGCGTGAAGTCCATCTTGTTCTCTGGGACTTTTGTTTCTTTTTGGTAAATTTTGGAGCTTTATTTGACTCATCATTATAAATATACATTGGGTAATGACTACTAAGGGACAGTGTTTCCTGAACAAAATAAAACTTCCCCATCCAGTTCATTTAACAAACTAATAGATGTTCAGGATTAGAAGAATCACAAATGTCATTGAGTCCTGCCATCATTTGTATCTCCTTTTAACACCCCTACCAAGTAATAGTCTAGCCTCGGCTTGAATAGATCCAAAGGCTGGTGGGAGCCAATTTATTTCAAGTGCTCATCATGTGACAAATATTCAAGACATGTCACCATTCTTCTTACCCTCTGTGAGCACAGTCCTACGTGTATTCATGGTTTCCATTTTGCCACAAACAATGGTTTTCCTAGGACCCATCTTAAAGTTGTCATTGATCTGCTCAGATCAAGTCCAGTCTCAGAGAGCAGGACCTCAGAGAATGCACCTTATTAGGGACATTATACAACTGGGGAGTGGCTCATAATCTGTGGGGCAAAATGTAACAATACTAATTGCGGAAGGCAGAAAACACCCCACCCCCGCCAAAATGTTTATGTCCTTATTCTTGGATCCTGTGAATACGTTATCTTACATGGTAAAGAGGACATTGCAGGCATGATTAAATTATGGATCTTGAGATGGGGAGATTATTCTGGATTATCCAGATGGGTCCAAAGGACAAAGTCTTTACAAAAAGGAGGAAGGTCAAAGTCAGACAAGAAGGTATGACAATGGAAGTGAAGATTGGTGTGACATGGAGCCATGAGCCAAGGAATATGAAAAGTTTCTAGAGGCTGGAAAAAGTAAGGAAAACTGATTCTTTCCTAGAACTTCCAGAAGTAACAGTCTTATTGATACCTTAAGACTGATTTTGGACTTCTGACCTCCAGAACTGTAAGATAATAAATTTATGTTAGTTTTAGTCAATAAGTAGTGATAATTTGTTAATGTCCATAAAGAACAAATACACAGGTAATAATAAAATATATTTATACCTAATTGGATGAGCTCACCTAGGAGTAGGGCGCATGTTCTGTAGGACTAACTAAACCCACCAAAATTTACAAGTGTCTGAGAGCTCAACCTGACACTAATATTCTTAATTGTCATATAGTGACATTATTTCTAGAATCAGGGTCCCCCAAAATGGAACTGGTTAATAGAAGGTTGTTTGGTGATAGAAGGATCAGAGAAGAGGAGATTAGATTATCTTTTCAGGTACCTTTCCTAGTATGACAAAACATAATAAACTATTCCGGGCCTGTTATAATGTTCCTGCTGCTCAGATCTGGAGTACTTTCTTGCTTAGAAAGTATTGTAATCATTAGGCAATTTTCCTTCTCTAGTTTTCTTCTATTATTTGCCCTAATCAGTCACAAAAACATTTTCACCTTGCATCAGTCAGGGTCACACCTAAACATACCTTCCTGATAGACAGGACCAATTAGAAATTTCAAGACTAGCACACATATTAATTACGTTTGAAATCGGTGTCTTTGAAATACCTTAGAGAGGTTTAGGGGAAAAAAAAGCTATAGCTTCACTAGCAACACTCAAAAGTCATCTTCAAGTGAGTTATTCCTTGGAAACACTTCATAAATGATGAATGACATACATTTCTATTAAATTCTACTCTAGAAAGCAGTATTTTCTGACATTCTCTTCAAATCCTAGAGCTATGCCATACTTGGTTGCTGTGGCTCCCTTTCAGAGCTAAAAGAAATCTGCTACACACTTTCTTCAGCGAGGAATTTCAGAGTCATCCTTGATTCATTACTCTCCTTACGTTCTTAGTTTAACTTGCCATCAAGTTGTTTCTTTTTCTTTTTTTTTGTTTCAAAAGTGTCTCTTGATTTATTCCCTCAGTAGGTCAGGCCTCCATCTCTCACATCGTAAGATTCAACAATTACACTTGATCTCCCTGCCACCAAATAACCTTGAACTGAAATAAGGCATGTTGGGATTGGCTTTGGAAAGTGGCCTTTCCATCTCTCTGACCTTTGCGTGGTCTTGGATCTGGTCACTAACTCCTATATCCCTGACCCTTTGAGAGTTGACGACACTTTCCACACCAAGTCCAGCTTATCCAATAGAGTAGAACCTGTGTGCCTAACTCCCAGGGCCAAAAAAAAAAAAAAAAAAAAGCCAAGTGTGGGCAGGAGTGCCCTGTATTCATTTCCTCTCCTTCTGTAACACATTACCGTGAACTTGGAGTTTTAAGACAACACACATTTTTCCTCTTACAGTTCTGAAGGTCAGAAGTATGAAATCAGTTTCACTGGGTCAAAAATCACGGTCTCAGAAAGGTAGTGCTTCCTCCAGAGGTTTAGAAGATTGTTTCTTGGCCTTTTTCAACTTCTAGAGCTGCATTCTTTGGCTCATGGCTCCTACCTCCATCATCAAAGCCGGAAGCTTAGCATCTTGCTTCAGTGTCACCTTGCCTTCTTCTGTGTCAATCTTCCTCTACCTCCTCTTATAAGGATTCTTGTATTACGTTTAGGGCTCATCCAAACAATTCAGAATAATCTTCCCATCTCAAGATCCTTAACTTAATTGCATCTGCAAAGTCCCTTTTGTCATGCAAAGTTACATTGTCAGATCCAAACATTAAGACCCAGAAATCTTTGCAGGGCTTTATTCAGCCTACCACAAGTTTGTCAGATGTGGAAGTGGGTAGAGGATCCCAGGAAGTAGGGAAGGGTGATGGATCTAATATCTTTCAAAGTAAAATTAACCTCAGAGCTCAGCAATTGACCCAAGGTCAGAAAGCTAGCCTCCCCTCTTTCCCGTAGTGTCTCTGTCTCCAAATCTTATTCTAGCAGGAGGTGAGACTCGAATGGAGACTCAGCATTGCCTGTCGGCAGACAGACACTCTTCAGACCACAGCAACTAGCAGACTCTGAAGGTCTGTGCTGTGGGACCTCTCACTCCCATTTTCTAAGGGTTTGTGCCCTTCCTGGAAGGCCCAGACCTGACTTTTAAACCCCCTCCTAAATCTATTGACGATATCTGGCCTTTCCTGATTCTGACCCTATGACCCAACCCTGGAGAGAGCGGAAAAGAGCAAGCTTAGTGCTGTAACATGCCAGACCCTCAGCTCCTGTGCCTGGTGTTGAGCCAGTGTCCCAGAGACAAACAAGGGCAGATGCAGGGGCGCTAGAAGGATTCCATGAGATCCTGAAACAGGTGGACACTGTCTCAGTGCTGGAGGCACGAAGATGAACTTCTGGAACATGTTAGGGTTGAGGGGGTGCTTCCCTGGGCAACTTCAGGCCTATCTGGACTGGGAAGGGCCACAGTCTGGGATCCTAGAGTCTGTAGCACACACAGAGCCACTTGTCAGGGCTAATATAGCTTCCAGTAAAGAGACCCTTAGTCACAAGAACTCTGAGCCCACTCCCAGAGTCAGACAGACCAAGAACAAAGGAAAAACAAAAGAAGTCTTAGCCCTGGGCTGAGATGTCCCCATCCCAGTGGAATCTCTACATTTGCGATCTGTACCCTCTGCATTCACCCCACTCAATACCCATTTCCTCTCCAAGGTTCAGAGAGCCTGAGAACTACCAGAGTCCACAGGTAATGGACTCCTCCTATCCATTCCTCCTGTATAGAGACAACCTAGCCATCAAGGAGCCATGGTCCCCTCCCCACACCTAAAGGCATTTTTTAACTCCCTTCATCCCTCAGGTGAATCTCTTACTCCTGAATGTCTAATATTCTGGGTCCTGGGGTTGCATTTAAATCAAGACTTCTGACTAGCTTATTAGGTCCAGCATTTTAATTGACTTTCTTTCGTATTATTTGATATCTTCTTTTTTATTTAATGACTTCCAAGGGCTCCCCTGGCACCCAGATTATGTAAGTACTGGGACTGGGATAAATGATGCCAGCAGTTTTACAGCCCAGAAGGAAAACATTTAAAGTGAATTTAATTTCATTCTCCTTTTATTCCAGCACCCAAAGACTACAGGAAAATGATGTGAAAGTTTTCCGTTTTTCTCTTTCTGCAACAAGGGGAGAATTTGCAAAAGGAAAAGCTTTTTTCTAATATCAGTTTATTATTTAAAAAAAAAAAAGGCACTCAGAATAAGGAGTGAATCTGCAGAGCCATTTCTTTGTTGTTCTTAATTTGAACAATCCAATGTGATTGCTTTTAAACGCATCTCCAGGGCTTCAGCTATTTTTAATTAGTGTAGCTTTTTTTTTTTTCTTTTTTTCCTTTTTTTTTTTTTTTTTTTTTTACTGTTATCAGTCTAGTTGATTTGTTTTCAATCTTCACACTCCACCGGTCCCTGCCTTCCCACCTAACTCTTCTGCCTCCCCATCATATGCACCTGTGGTTTTATAGAAGCTGGAAAACTGCTGAATTGTGTGTGTCTATAAAGGTGAAGGCCTCCCGTCTTCCTCAGCCCCTCTCATCTTCCTCTCACCCTCATGCTTAGAAACAGAGCTGCAGGTTTATGAGGATATGTTCCCTCTGTAATGAGGAAAAACCCAACCTGCTGTATCATAAAAAAAGCATCATCAAATTAGAGGTGGGAGACTGTATATTTTAACTTCTCCTCAATTGTATTGGGGAGGAAACTGAGGCCCAGCCTGGCTAAAGTCACAGGCCCAGTTAAAGGCCAACCTGGCCTCCAGGCTGGTGCCCACCTGAGAGGCCAGCACTGCTTCCGCCTTACCACCCACTGGCTCTGAGCTGACCCCTGAAGGAGGCAGTGCAGCAATGATAAGACCTGTTCTTCAGCTCAGATCATGCCCTCAGCTCCCCTCTCTTCTCCCCAGGAGAGCTTGGGGACTGACTGCTTCAGAGTTTCTCTGCCGGGGCACTATTGTATTCTGTAGTTGAAAGAGGACAGCACTGAAATTCAAAAAACCTCAGTTCTAGTTTTGTGTTTGACTCTAATGAGCCCTATGAACTTGGATGAGTCATTTATGTCTCTGAATTTCAGTTTTCTCTCCATGAAGTGGAAATAATAGCTACCTGACCTGCAGTATAGAATGGTGATAAACGACATCCCCGGCTTTTGAAAGTCTTCATGCTTGGCGTCCAGGATAATTTCTTTTCTGGTTTTCTTACTTCTGCAGTGTTGTGTTTTTTTCAGCTTGCTCTCTGAGGTTCATTTCTTCCACCTACATCCTAATGTGGGTTCCCTGCAGGGCTCTGTCTGTCCTCCACTTCTCTGCTGACTCTGCACACTTTTCCTGGGAAATATCATTCCTCAGCTTCAACTACCGTCCATGAATTATGATTCCCAAGTCTCACCCCTAGCCTAGACCTCCCTCCTGAGGGGACATCCACCTTCCTATTCACCATTCCCCCATGGGTAGTCCTCGGAGCCTTCACTTAACACAAGGCCACATACCAGTTACGCTTCCCCTAAACCTTCTCTTCCTTGTTGTTTGTCTCGGTGAATGACAACCCCTGCTCCACTTGTGCTCACACCAAAAAGAGAAAATCATGTTAGTTCTCCTAAATCTCCAGCCACATTGAATTAGCCACAATATTCTGTTATTTCTTACTCCTGAATTTCTTTTCCATTTCATCCCATTTTCTCCATCATTGTTAAATGCAGCTGGAATTAGGATACCCATTGACCCAGCTCTACTCCTTATATTTCAGTTTGACAACACAGTCTACTCAACCCTACCTGCCCAAATATCAAATTTTCTTAAATTCTATGATTCATCTGTATCTCACTGATACCTACAAGTGTCTTTGGGAAGACGATACAATGAGCACTGGTAAGAAAACCAGGATAACTAAGTTTTAACCCTAAATGTAACATTGGATATGACACTTTTCCTCCCTAAAGCTCACTTTTGTCATCTATAAAAATGAGTCCTTAGTGTCTTTCCATGATTTGGCGACAGCAATGGAACCAAAAAGCCAGCACAAATCAGCTTTCATTTCAGCCAATAACTAAATAATACAGTCAATGTACCATCAAAAAATAAATTGATACATTTAACCCTGTAATTAAAATCTTTCTTTCCTAGTCCTTTAGAATGCTTTCTTACCCTCAGAAAAAAAAAAAAGAAGCAGAAAGAAAGAAAGAAAAAAGAAAGAAAGAAAGAAAAAAGAAAACAATGAAGACAGAACATAGACCCCCCCCTGACATGTGCACCAAGAAGGGTGAAAGAATTAGAAGACATGTCACATGCAAACAACACAAAAACAGAATTGGGGATGTTTAGGAGGAAGAAGAGAGCACATGGGTGCAATGAGGGGGTCAAAACATGGGAGCTTTCTGTAAATATTTGGAAGTCTTTCTTTGAAGGAATGATTAGACTTGTTCTAGCTCAAAAGTACCTCAGGTGGCAATGAGTCGTCTATCATTAGAGGAATTGAAGCAGAGCCTGGGTGACTCCTGGGTAGGGACATGGTCAAGCAAATTCAGGTATTGAATGCTAGGTTAGCACATAGCCAAGAAATGCTATGGTTCTTTCTCCTACATATCCAACCACACACGGCTCTGGGGCAGCTCTCAGGCTAGGATCAGAGGGGTAAACCCCAGGGAAATGGTCAGGACTGTTACAGCAATGAAATTCACCAGAATTAAGTCTATCAGATTCCTAAAGGGGACTATAGCAGGTTAAACAGCCTAGGGCTATAATGGCTCATGGCTTAGCCTCAATAAACAATTGATTTTCTTTGTGACAGGATCCACCCAGGCTTATAAAGCCTTTACTACTTAATCACCAGGTCAATCTTAATTCAGCTCCTTCCAGATGGAGAATGAAATTGCACATTTCAGCTTTTTCAACCAGTGTCTGATTTGTTCAGCTCTCTGTCTCCCCTAAAACAACCTGATGGGAATTTATGCTAACTGGAATCAAAGGAGTTTAGAAATACTTGCAGCAATTCAGAGTATTCTCTTTACAGACAATTTCCAAAGGAGCAATTTTAGTGAGGCCATATCTTGATGGAATGAATAAGAACAGAGAGACAATAAGTAGATGGACTTAATTATATCTATATATTTTCAAACGTCGAAAGTTATAATATAAAAGTTGCCTGGAAGTGTAGAATTCCTATGCATAAATGAAAGACACTATGGGATCAGGAGAATTATTTTGATTTTAACTTTTTTCTTTGGTAAAAAGAGATCATCCAGTCTCATTGTGCTGAGAAAGATCTGACGACATCAACAGCTTCACTCTCCTATACAAATTTGAAAAAGCCCAAATGTTTATCAATAGAGTAATTCATAAATAATTCCGATATATTTGTACAATGAAATGCTATGCAGACATTAAAATGATTGTAAAAATATAAATGGAGAGATTTCAAAAATATAACATAGGCTCCTATTTATAAAGATTGTCAAAGCACAAAGCAATACAACATATTGTTTACGATTGTATACATATATAGTAAAAGTATAAGACTATAGGCGGAAGACTACACACTGAATTCATGACATTGCTCACCTCTGAAAGGAGAGAGAGGAATGAGAACATACCTGGAGAAGAGATTAAAAAGGACTTCAACTTTATTGGTGAATTTATTTGATAAAAATTTTGGAATTAAACATAAGAATTTAAAAATTAAATACCATCTTCACCCTGGTTACTTTCCTAATATACACAGCCTCATATTTTTCCTTATTATCTTAGAATAACGGTTATCAAAATTTAGTGTGCATCAGACTCTCTTGGAGGGCTTATTAAAACACAGATTTCTGTACCCACTCCTCAAATTCCTGATCCAGTAGATCTGGGGTTAGGCCCAATAATTTGCATTTCTAGCAAGTTGCCAGATGATTCTAATATTGGTCCAGGGTCACAGTTTGAGAACCAATGTCTTATAGTATAGTTACTTACTAGTGAACATTCATTCAGACTTTGAACTGCCTAAGGACAGAGATTTTAACTTACTAATTTTTGTAGCTTCCACCTAGCAAATACATCATCAATAAATATTTGTAAATTAAAAGAGGTCATCATTAAACACACACACACACACACACACACACAGTCTGCAGTATGACAACCACTTGATAGCACGCAAAATAAACAATGTATTAATGGTAATAATTTGACAATTTTAGAAAGCAAATAAAATGTTCCCTAGGAAGGTAAACTCTCTTCCCGGAAGGCCTTGAGGTATGGTCAACAGCGTCTCGTCTCCAGTAAAATGTAACTCTCAAGGCAGAGAACTTGAGGAGTGCATATGGAAGCCCAAAGTCCAGAGAGTAGACAAAAATGAGGACAGTAGATCAGAGTACTACAGTGGCTTTATCACGTAATACCTACTTCCACCTCCTACTTATGTTCCCTGAGAAGATCCAGAGATACTCTGTTCACCAAGGTTGTGAATGGGAAGCCCCCAAGAGCTTAGGAAGTTCACACAGCCTCTCCTCTGTAGGCCAGGAATGACAGTGAGAATTGTTGCATGAATGGACTTCCTGGACTCAGTGGCTATGATGAGATCCCCGGATGTCAGAGGCAGCGTGGTGGGGCTTAATCGCCAGAGATGCAGAGGATGTGCTTACCATAACAAGCAGTAGGGGGAAAGCAGAAATCCAAGGGGCTTGACCGACAGAGGTCGTTAGCATTGTTCAATTGATCTTGGTGTCCCTAAAACTGAAATAGATGGGTAGCTTTTCTTGCTTCTTCGGAAGAGCTTGCCTTAATTTTAAGCTCTGCCATGTAAGTGATCAGTGACTTTGGTCAAGTTACTTAAACACCTTACACATAAGTTTCTACATTTGTAAAAAATAGAGGTATAAATGCCTGCCCTGATGCCTAGTTTGTGAATTATAAAACAGCTACAGAAGGCTTTAATAAATTGTAAAGTATCAAACAAATGTAAGCAATTCTCATCTTCTTTATTATCAATAGTATTTGTAAAGAAGCTAGTATAGGCCTGTTACATAACAGGGTTTCAAAAAGATATAAACTTTAGTAAAGTCTAGTCTTTTTCCTCTCAAAAATGTTATGCTAATTGGGAAGTTAGGATAAGCATAAGTACATAAATAGCCAGAGGTATGTAAACAAAGACATAACCATAGGATCATATATGTGTGCATGAGGACACACATGTATCACACACACATACACACACACATTATTAATAATACGAGGTAGCACTAAGCGTGTGTAAAAGAAAGCATTTGGTTAATGTAAAGGAAAACCTAACTACTTTTAAAAATACAGAGAATTTATTGGATCATACATATGAAAAGTACAGAGGTAAACATCTTTTTGTTGTTTTTGTTTGGGACAAGCTTAATATTGCACTTCAATGAGGCCACCAAAGACCCCGATTCCTAACATCTCTGCACTACGCCTTCTGCAGCACAGGCCTTCAACCTGCCCTGCAGTCTCAGTATGGTTGACAAAAGCATCCATGCCTCTCATCTACAATCAACAAGAAAGAGATGTCCCAGCAGTACCAAAAGAAGTCCTAAGGTTCACTGTGATTTGTCATGTGCCCATCCATGAACCAATCATGACCGGGGGTGGTATATTAAATGGCTCAATTCATTAATCCTGGACTGAAAGGAGAGTCGATCTTAATTCAACTATATGGCTGAGAATGCACAGAGGGGTGGTTTACCAGAAGTAATTCAGAATGCTGCTGGCAAAGAGAGAAAAGGATATCAGAGAAGAACTGAGAAAAGAAAGAGAAGAGGGAAGAAAGAGAAGCATCGCAGTAACAACATCAGAAATCTGTCCGCTGCAATGACAAATAGGTGACCCAAAAATAAGTGTTTTCAAAAATCACTTGATAGGAAGAACATGAGACCCAGGAAGTTCCAGAAGATTTCCTGAAGGCTGTAGGACTTGAGTGGTCTTGCTCATTAATACATTTCCTTCGCCATGTATAGTAACAAATAAAAATAAAGATGAAGAAGAGGGTTGTGAGAAGTCTGGTAAAACCAGTGTTTTCCATCCTTTTATTTAGGAAGTGAGTGGGCAAAAGCAGATAGAAAAATGAGAAATAAAGAGCTATTCCTAGTTAAATTGGTAAATCTTTACTCTCATAATGTGCATTTGGTAGTCAAATAAATAGTTAGCTACGGATAAAAATTCTAGGGTAGTTTAATGTTTTCCTTCATAAATTGTGCCATCTGATCTTAACGCAGCATTAGAACTGAAAATGTACTTTCATGTATATTTTTATACAGAAAAGATAGAATTAAACAGCAATTAACTAGGAATGAATTATTATTCTTAACTATTTGAACTCTGGTTTAAAAGCCTAAATTTCCTTGAAACATTGTTATTTTAATAGAATTTAATATCTGGATAATGATTTTACCATCTTAATGGACTGTATTCCAGAAACATGCAAAGCTAATAGGAATGAAATGACTGCTTAATGTGACCTAGAATGTTTATGTGTGACCCTGAGAGGTACAACAACTTCAGTGGCATAAAAACTGACATAATAAAAGTTGACCTGATTTATAAATTCAGTGAAAATTCTCAGGTCTGCAAATCTCAGCCTCAGGCCAACTTTTCACAGGATATACCTACAAGGCCAGAGGAAGAAAGGTATGGTCACTACCTAGTCATAAGCGAGGAGGATTCCAAGGCCTGTAGACTAAATAAACACTGGGATCCATAGATTTGTAATTGCCTCAAGCTGAAAATGAGTACAGCTGTGTTGTACTAAAACCTGTGCATAGGGGATTGACTGGGGAAAGGAGTGCTTAAAACCTGATGTTATTAATTTTATTATTTTTTGTTTATGTATTCATTTAGCACAACTAAAACAATTATATTAAGCATGCAAAAAGTAAGATTACAAACAGTTCCTTGGAAGTAGTATCCCTCAAGAAGTCTCAAAGTCAAACCCCAATCCCAGAGCTTAAATGCATTTCTCCGCTGACAATAATAGAGCAATAATACCCATTTGTAGGATACACAGAAGAGCTAAGTTAAGATGATCTTGAGCTTGTCTGCTCATAGTTTGCCCAGCAAGTGACATTGTCTCATGAACTCATCTTTTCCCCTTAGATATAGTGAGGAGAGCACTGGATTGGAAATCAAATGACCTGGCTCCAACTTCACCACTCACCAGCTGGTGACCTCTTGGGCAAGTTACTTAATCTTTCTGATTCTCAGCCTCTTCATATATGAAACAGGAATATGAACACATTTCTAGCTAACCAAGATTATGTTGTAAAAGTGTATATATGTCATTACATTTATTCATATAACTTATTTATTCCATCCAGAACAAAATCACTTGGGCTTCCAAATCGTAATTTAAAAACTAATGAGAAAAACAATTTAGAGAAAAACAAAAACAAAAACAGGGAGCTGTTAGCACATTTCTTCTTTCCTAGAACTCTGTACAAACCTCCATTATAGCATTTGGTCATTTTTATTTTTCCAACTTTTATTTATTTTAAGTATGTTTTTCCAGGACCCATCAGCTCCAAGTCAAGTAGTTGTTTCAATCTAGTTGTGGAGGGTGCAGCTCACACTGGCCCAAGCAGGGAACGAACCAGCAACCCTGGTGTTATGAGTATCATGCTCTAACCAACTCAGCTAACCGGCCGCCCCCATTTGGTCATTTTTAATGAATCTTACCTACAGACTCAGTTCCCTGAAAGCAGGGACCTTATGATACGAACTTTGTTTCCCAGTCTCCAGCAAGTTCTTGACACTGAGGCGTATTCTAGATCATGAACAATTGAACACCTGGAATTAAGGCATTCACTCTCACCTACTAAAGAATTAGAGGTGGTCATTGGGGTGTTTGACCCCGAGTCCTGTGGATGCAGATCGTGACTTGTCTGAAGACCACCTCTCCAAGCACAATTCCACCTCCTTAGTGGGAGAGTCCATCTGTTTGCTGGGACAGCTCTTGTTTCTCCAACACAGAATCGTTCTTTGTTTCTTGGGTCTAATTTAGTAATGACTGTCCTCTTGAGTTTTTTTTTTTCTCTCTTAATCAATATCTTTACTTTTTCTTCCTAATGTCTTTCTATAACCACAGGAAGCTATTTTGTATTAATTGTCTTATTTTTCCTCCGATGCAGACCATTTGTTTAGTGGAAGATGAAGTTCCAGAGACAAAATTAGTATTCACATCAGACTAATGAAACACATCAATTGTCTAGAAGGGCAGATTCCTTCAGGGACAGTGTAATAGAATAATCAAAATAACTCTGAGGTAGAAGAGGGGGAATTTAGGCTTTGTCTAGACTCTGCCCAAGGTATCTTGGGCAGATAACTTAAGCTCTCCCTATGTCAGCCTCCAGTAAAACCAACGGTAAAGATGAGATGACTTCTGAGCCCTCTTCCATATCTGATATTCAGATTTAAAGGTATATTTTGTGGCACCACAGAACAAAGTTTTCTTTATATTGAGAAGAGTTTGCAGCAAGGCCAAAAAATTGGTCCTGCATTAGGATCAAAAATGGATCTGCATGATCTTGAAATAAATGAATGTGCGAAAAGGGTTAGTGAATCTGCTTCTGTATAACTGTGAGCCCCATGGTCGGGGGACAGTTAATCAAGCCGTATTAAGGAAATTTGTAAAATGGTTAAAGAAACTGGACTAATTGAAGAGTCCAGAATGAGTGAGTATCCTAATCACATGCTTCAATTGTTATTAAAATCATAACCATGTGCTGTTCTTCCTGATGTCGTACCAACATCACAACATCACAGCCACTAATGCCATTCTCCTGTGCCGACTAAAGCATTAACAAGGAATGCTGTTGCCTAGAGATTGTTTCACTTGGGACAGCAAACTCATGAATCATCCATTCATTCCTTAATGAACACTGAGAACCTACTATGTGCAAGACACTGTATGTCTGAATGGACTATACATATGAACCAGACATATACCTATTCACTGGAAGTTCACACACAAATACTCTCTCACATATGCTAATACAACTGTAATAAATGATAGGAAGCAATAAGTAAGTACATTGGAAGAGATGCACATTAAATACTCAGAGAAGGGAAATATCGCAAGTGGGGGTTTAAACAAAAATATTATGCAGGAAGAAGTATATAAGTCTTGAAGGCTGGGTTAGATTTGGACCTGTGGAAATGACCAGAAATCGCAAAGGCAAACAAAGAGAGGCTACAAAGCATGGCACATGTGAGACAAAATTAACGCCAGTTATAACATCTAACACTTACCAAGTGTTTACCATGTACTAAGAATGTTAAATACATAGTTCTCAGTGAATCCCTATAACTGTGACGGATTGGTTTTATTTGCATGCTTATTTTCAGATGGAGAAACTAAGGCCCAGAAAAGAAGAGTGCATTGCCCAAGCTCTCCCATTAAATGAAATAGCAGGTGGTTTAGGTTCACTGCACTCTGTGGTTGAGGCAGACAGGGGAGAGAATATAACCTGAAAGGTATGTTGTGGCTAGATGATAAACAGGCTAGAATGCTAGACTCAGGGAATCAAACGTAGGAGGAAGGCGAATGAACTAAATAGCGAGTAAAAAGTCCTAACTTTCCATACATTAAAAAACAACAACTATGCTCCATATGTTAATTAAAATGATCAAAATTCATATAGTACCATTTGCGACAACATGGATGGATCTTGAGATTATAATGCTGAGCAAAATAAGTCAGATAGAAAAGGTCAAGAACCATATGATTTCACTGACATGTGGTATATAAAAGTGAAAACAACAAAAGAACAAGACAAACAAATGAAGAAACAAAAACTCAAAGACACAGACAATAGTTTAGTGGTTACCAGAGGGTAAGGGGGGTAAGGGGTGGTAGATGAGGGTAAAAGGGATCAAATACATGGTGATGGAAGGAGAACTGACTCTGGGTGGTGAACACACAATGTGATTTATAGATGATGTAATACAGAATTGTACACCTGAAATCTATGTGACTTTACTAACTAGTGTCACCCAATAAACTTTAACAACAACAAAAAAATGATCAAAAACAGCACTCCTGTAACATGTTGAAGTGCAGAATGGCAATCACATCTGGAAAGGATGAGTCCCCTTGCTAATACAACACTACTTATAAAGGTGAAAAAACTGAAGGTGAAAAAAACTAACCCTGATCAAATGTTCCATTTAAGTTTTAAATAAAAAATAAATATATATGTGGGCACACGACTGCATAATTTTTGCCAGTTACTTCCATACTACTGTTGGGAACTGACAACTAAAGATGATACTAAAAACTTAAAGCCCCCTGGCACTTGTGCAATCTATGCACTGCTCAGAAAACAATTAAACTGTGTTCTCTTCTGTGCTTTAATCATAATAATGTGATTTTATTGCTCCACTGAATTGGTTGGTAACCAGATGTACATAAGGCACATAACACAGACAGATCGCCTAAGTGGACACTCATTAATTCTCTCCCAAATGTATTATAAATAAGAGACGCACCAGAGTCTCAAAGAATGTTCTGTTTTCATAGAGATTAGTAATGTGGCTTGCATTTTCCCCTGTTTGATCAGCTGTTCAGGAATTAACTCTCACAACCCATGTTCATTTTAAAAATGTGCTTTATCTAACGCAAACATTTTCAAAAATATATGAAGTTCCTCTTAGATGTTTATATGCTGGCATCAGTAAGCTCATACCATGAAGATTTATACTGAGTTTATGTATTTATACTTGGTTTATTATTCTAGCTGCTATTCAGAAAGACAGGTGACAGTTACAGCACTCACCCCCAAAGGGACATCTATTTACAGTCTCTGTGAGTTAAATTAGCTATATTTTTATCTCTGTCTCGAGCAATACCCATTAGTATGTTATTATAGTGCTAATAATAATAGCTAGCAAGTACTGAATATTTTAATATTATTTGTGTTTTTATTTTACTCATTTCGATAAAATCAAAACAAGACTTGAGATCTCTCCTTCAGTTATCCTGGAATTATGATATTGTGCCCTGGCAGCTTCAACAGTGTAGCATTCACAGAACGGACCCAACACACATTTTTTTGCAACCTGTAGTATTCTCTTGCTATAATTTTATAATAAAAGTGATATTTTCCCCTGAAAAATAATTGTAGGAGTTTATTTTAAAACAGAGGCAGTCATTTAACCTTGTTCAGTTACAGAAAGGATTGTCAAAGGAGTTATAAAAGTGCTGCTTCTTTTGATAAATGTTCACAAATTAGAAACAAATTTTAAAGACTCACAACTTTATTTGAGATATTTAAGCTAACTTTTTACTCCAATTTCTAAATTACTTTTTCCTTCCATTTTTCATGTTATATGTTTTACATATCACCTTGGCAAATAGTTGGATATTTTAGCCTACCTACCCATAAATACTCATATTCATTTCCATATATAATTTAAGTGTATTTAATATATAATTGATGTTTGTGACAGCCCCTTCCCATAATTATCACTGGATTAGAGTTATCATTCATAGAATTATTTGAAGGTATTTACATTTGAAATGACCCAAACTATAAGAGTTACCACTTAAAACATAACATTTCTTACCACAGGGAATTTTAAATAGTGTGTCTGAGATTTGGAGTGACTGTCTCAAATACCTCAAAATCACAACTGAAGTTAATCATGTATTATTGAACAGAAAGCTTTACTCAATAAGAAATCAAATTCTTGCTTTTCATAATTTCACCATAATTTTATTTTGTATTTACAGTTTTCAATTTCTAATGCGAGGGTCTTTGTGAGTATTGAGGGGATTAGGGAAGAGAGACGGGGTTTGGAGGAAAGGAATCAGAGGTCACCTATGGACAACGATAATGAACAAAGCTAACAGGATGTGAAAGTCTTCCAGAAGAAATTCTTGCAGCCAGCTTTGCGTTCTCGGGGAGCCATGGCCGGGTTTGAGTTAGCAGATCTCTGCAGCTCCAGCCTCATTTCATCCTGCTCAGCAGCCTGGGACAGGTCTTCAGGTTCCAGGGCATCATTCTCTGTCTGGTTGGGTTCAGACAGCAGCTCTGCCAAGAAGTACTTGGCCAGTTCCTATACAGGGTGGAAGGGAGAGCGAGATAGAGAGGATGAGGAGGATGGTAATGGAGGAGAAGAAAAAGAAAAGCCTAGTTTGGAAAGCAGATTCAGCCACACCCAAAACCCATTTTTCACAGCTGTGCACTTTGGTCCCTTAAAATCAGTTAAGGATATAAAAATAAGGATAGTTATTATAATCATCAAGGTACACAAAGAAGCTTGAAAAACTTAAATGTTTCTGCAAGTTTTCTGTCTCTACGCGTAAACCAGATGCATAGAGAGAAATAACAAATCGTTAGAGCATTAGCAAAGATAAAAATCATGTGCTAACAGTTTAAGTCAGTTTCCACCTCATGAGCTACAAACTGGAATTGTTCTTACCTTTTTTTACTAAGTCAACTGTGGGAAACGAGACCTTTGACAATCTTAAACATACTGTGTTCCACAGACTGCCCTTTAGCCCTCGGAAGCTGCCCCGGAGGGAGGTATTGCTTAGGAAGGCAGCAGCCTCAGAGGTGTGAGCTTTCAGCACCTGGGTCAGCACCTCCCGTGGTCCGCACAGGGAATAGATGCCATCATCCCCTCTTGTTCAATTACGCAGGTCTGGGGATTTTCGTGAAAGCCCAAGAACTCACCTGAACTGTGACGGACTGCATTAATTAGGGGGCAAAAAAGAGGTAAGAGGGGATTCCGGACTCTCAAAGTTTTCCCGAGAGCTTTGGGAGCTGAGGGACCCAGAAAAGCACCCAACTCTTTAGGAGCACCTCTTAAATCCACCCAAGGGGGAGGGGGCAAGGCGAAGGGATTGAGGAGAGGGGAAAGAAAACGTCGAGGGAGACTCCTTACCTGCTTCCCCGCCGCAGCAGCCAGGGACTTCTGCAGAAACTGACGGAGTCGGGGATCCGAGGGCGCGCCGGTGACACCGCCCAGAGCCAAGACGATGGAGAGCGCGGCCAGCGCGCACTGGAGGCGGCAGGACAGCATCTCAGGGGCTCCAGGGAAACCGAGCTAGAGTGCAGTTGGTCAAACTCAAGGAGCGGATCCGCAGGCAGCAGCGAGGGCTCTGAACCTCGCGACTCCTAAAGCGGCTTGTGTGCTCTCCACCGGCTCCCCCCTTTTAAACTCTCTCTCTGACGTCAGACTAGGAGGCGCCCCCAGATCTCACTAGCGCTTTTACGCACCATTACCCTCGTGAAATTAATCACAGAAGTGAGAGGAGGCGACACAATCTAAAGTGGCTTACTTAAAAAAAAAAATATCCTGCGCACGCACAGGCCCATACAATTCCGTACATGCCACACTAGCTACACAATCTTTGATATTTACTCAGTGCTACGCATATGCACATTCCATAATTTCACTCACACACATGCACATGTGCACTCAATTACACACAGAAGCTCAAACACTCAGCCCTAAGAGACAAGTACACTACCACACACAGCTGCACACGCATACATGTACCAGACAACTCTATCATCGTGCTCAAACATGTTAGGAGGGCCAAACAAACGCAAAGGTATACGTATATGACAAACAGAGATTCAGAATCATTCCTCTAAGAACAGACTTGAAAATAGAATGTGGATGTTAGAAGGACTGAATCATCTCTTTCTCTGTTATCTCCGTAAAAAGTCTTGCAGATTAAGACGTAATGGTCCCTGAAAGACTTCACTCTCCCTATAACAGAGGAGAAGGTACCTTAGGCTCGGACTGCATCCTTATTCCTCAGCAGCTGAGAAATTTCTAGTCTACCTGTCTTCCTATTGGGACAAAACAAAACAAAACAAACCAGATTGACTTCATTTTGGCCCTAGAAACTTGGAGCTGGAAAGCTATCTCAGAAACTGTCTACTAAACCTCAGTGTTTAGAGCCACTGAGCCTAGAAATGGGCCGTGAAATGATCTGGGTCACACCCTGCACAGTTGGAACAAGGACCTGACCCCCACATTGGAAGGCCAGGTTCTTTTCACCCAACCCTGAGTTTTCTAACAGATTCTTGTCTAGTAGGAGCAGTCATAGGTCAGGGACCCCCAGTCTGGACCTACAAAAGTCCAGGGGCCCCCTGCACATTTGTGACCATTATTGTGTGTCTGTGTGTGGGGAAAGGATCAACAGACACTTAGTCAGACCCAGCACTCCCCTGCTTCCCACAAACATAAGACGGAACTTGAAGAAATGCTGTTTGAGAATTCTAGTTGTGGTCTGGGTGAATCTTTGCGGTCCAGATCAGAATTCTGACTTTTTTCTTTCCCAAAAAGTAATTCCTTATCAAGGAAGGGCCAGCTAATGTCCTGGCATGGACCAGATGATCCCCACAGACTCTTTAAGGGCTGACATTTTATGACCTTCAACCTCATAAAAAGCCAAAAAAAAAAAATACGTGTGTTTCCAGAAACCAAGTGAAGCAAAGACCTTGGCCAACCCTGTCACCAGCCATGCATCATGTCTGTATTCTCAACACTTGGACCAAAACCATAATGTTAAGAGGCAGGAGAGATTGGGGGGGGGGGGTCTCTTGCAAGGCGTGGAAAATTGTCACCATTTCCTTTTGTGTCTGTGAGACAAGGCAATGAGAGAATACGCAGGAAGGAGAGTCCTAGAGCTTCCAGGGCAAGTCCAGACAAAGCAAAGCACAAGTGGGCCATTAAAAACTCACTCACATGTGTTGGATAGTCTGAGAGAGCAATGAATCTGGGGCTGAGGAATGCAACTCTAGGAAATACATGTTAGTTTCTCTATCTATTTTGGAACCTCCTTGGTTCCTGACTGGGGGTTCAGAGTCTAGTTATATCAGCCCCAGTGTCCCACGGTACCACCAATGGATCTCACTTCTCCTCCAACTAGGACATGGCCCTAGGCAGCACCACTGAGCAGAGAAGGAGAATTTTCCTAAATCAGCAGCCAGCCAAGGAGCAAATAGCAGCGCCCCATCTTGTTCTGTGCTCTGGGATCTCTTCACCCTCCCTCCCTGGACTCCTGCTGCTCTGCATCCACAACCTTCTCCTCCTCCTCTACCCTTCTTCCTTCCTCCTCTTTTGCCTTTCCTTTGCCTTTCTCTCAGTTTCTCTCTCAGAGGCTCCCTTACTCAATCCTTCTTTTGTCTTCTCTCTCCATTTTCTGCCCCCTTCCTCTTTGCTGTTCTTCCCTCTCCCCAATCATTTTCTGACTTCATCTGGCTCTTTTCCTGCCTTCTCTGCATTTCTCTTCCCCTTCCCACCCTGTTTAGCCAATACCTTTATCAGTCTCTGCCTCTAGTCTCTCTCTCTCTTCTCTCTCCTTCTCAGCTACTTCTCACACAAAAATACTCAGGGTCTCCAGCTGTTTAAGTACTTACTTGGAATTAGTGAAGTCTGGGTTGCTCTCTGCTGAAGTGCTGCGGCTGTGGATGAGATGACTTTTGGGTTTTGTTTTTGTTTTGTTTTATAATCCCTGCATTGCTAGGAGTCTAAGGACCACTTAAGAGAAGAAGAGCCAGGATAAAAGGTGAAGTAAATTCTTCCTTAAACCCACAAAGCCATGTTTTGCATAAAGGTAGATTTAGCACAAAGGCACTTCAAATTTTCCCAACCTGATCCCGCTGCAGGCAACCCCCAGGACCTCTCGTCCCAATGACTGGGAGGGGGAGATGGGTTGTGATTCTACTGGGGACTCAATTCCGATTTGATTCTGCAGACCTTGGTCATCAGGAATCACCATCCCCCATTCTTATGCAGCCCTTGTGGTTCACAAAGCGCTTTCCCATCTGCACATCAGAGCATGTTAGTCCCGGAGCCTCACAGAGGAGGAAACTGAAGTCCTGAGAGCCTGGTATGTGCCTTGCAAAAGGGCACACAGGAGGCAGGAAGTGGCAAGAACAGAGGAGGATGTTCCTCCACTTTAGGACATTTCACCCTCCCCTGACTCAAAGATGCCAGAGATACATGGCTGAGCAGCCTGCGGCCAGGATACCAGGATACAAGTGTCTCTAGAAGGCATCCAGGCCGCGTTCACGTGCAGCAATTCTGGCCAGGATAGCATTTCCCACCTCCCTCTGAAATGTAAATGAGAAACAGTAAAATCTGTGAGCAGACATCTACTAGGTGTTCAATGTTAGGCAATGCAGGGAAGCAGAAAGTATCTGTGTTAGAGTTGAATGACCTGGGTTCTAGTTCTGGTTTTTCAACAATGCAGCTGTGGGACTTCTTCTCTGGGCCTTGGTTTTCTCATCTGAAAAAATCAAGTGTCTGATAGGTAAACTTTGTCATTCCTTCCAGCCCTGATAATCAAAGAGTTTAAATTTGAAGAAATAAAAGTGCAGACTCGAGTGTGTTGTAATAGTAAAATGCTGTTTCTTTCTCCAAATGAGGACTTTAAATTTGAAAAGAATATGGCTTTTTTGTAATATGAGGGAGGAGAAAGGAGCAGTGGATATTTCACAGGCCTGTCAGAAAGAAAACTTGCTCTTCTGACTTGCTTCTGCTGCTGGCCTGCCCTCCCCACACTGGAATTCAGTTTCTCCCCCTATAAAATCGATTCACTCAAATTTTTTCCACAAATAAAGACTGAGAATCTACACTGCTTGAGAGGTCAATGATAGAGCAATGAACTGGATAGAAAAAGTCCCAGTGAGAAAGACAATAAAGATACAAATTCATCGGTTAATTAATTAATTGTGTTCAAATTGATAAGGATGAAAGCAAGGTATAGAGCATAATGCTTAGGAGAAGACCCTTCTAAGGCCAAACTACTTGAGCAGAGACCTGAATGAGGTGAGGGAACTAGCCATGCAAACATCTGAATTAACCTATTTCCTTGTCAAGGAGAAAGATAATGTGTGCAGATGCCCTGAGGTGGAAGTATGCTTGGTACATTCAAACATCAGCAACGAGACAAGAGAACCAGAACAAATTGGGCGAATCAGGAACAACTAGGAGATGAGGCCAGAGAGGTAGCAAGGGGCCAGACTGCGTAGAGCCTTGAACGCCATTTATATTCAAGAAACCACTGCAGGATTTTAAACAAGGGATTGAACAGGTTCAATTTTTTAAAGTAATACTTTCTGCTAAGTAGAGGATTAACTGTAGGAGGGCAGGAGTACAAGAAGGGAGATAACTGAAGAGTCTAATAACCATTTAAGAGAAAAGAGGAGACAGAACAAAAGGGCCACATTCTCCCTTAAAACCCCATGGCCCAGCTGCTGGCTTAGCATAAAGGCATTTCATACCAAGTCTAGTGCAGCCAACCCCCAGGGCCTGTGTCCATGGAAGGGGAGGTGGTTTGTGGTTGTTATTGGGGACCTTATTCCTCAGACTATTGCAGGCAAGATGAGACTGTGTTTTGGGCTGGAGTGGTAGACCTGAAGGAGGTGAGGACTGGTTAAGTTTGAAGTTTATTTTGAAACAGAGTTGACAGGACGTTCTGATGGTGTTTTGAAAATCAAGTTAAGGAAATGAAAACAATTATTTTCTAAAACGCCTTCAAGATCAGAAATTCCTGAGAGTGCAGGAAATAAATTTCTAAGAAACACTTTACCTGGACATTTTGCAAATGGAAAACCTTTTTAATTTTCCAGTGAGAAGAAAGTAAGAATTACAGGCAGTGGGGAGACGAAACATGAAATAGTAGAAACAGCCCTGGACTTAAATGCTCAGTCTTTTCCTGCTTAAAATGGTCCTGATAATCCTTGCTTTTGCTAAAATGTGATTCAAGAACCATATCAAACAGTAGAAGTGGAAGTGCTTGGTAAACCATAAAAGATGATAAAAATAGAAAGGCCCATTGTTGTTGTTGCTGCTCAAATGGAGGCAGCCAGCCCCAAGCCAAGGGGTGATATTTAATGAGCCAGCCGTTGGGAGCTGGGACGTCCCACTAATTCTCTGACCTGACTAGGCAGGCAGGCAGACCTTCGTCACAGTGGGGACCTGTAAGCTGTGATTTAAAGGTCCAGGAAGATCTCTTCGACAGAAATACAGCAAATGGTGCAGAAATTCATCCATTAGAAACCAGTTTAGTGGTTACTAGATGGTAAGGAGGGGGCGGGTGGTAGAAAAGGGTAAAGAGGGTCAAGTATATGGTGATGGAAGAAGAATTGACTTTGGGTGGTGAACATACCATGCAATATACAGATGATGTATTATAGAATTGTACACTTGACACCTATATAATTTTACTAACTAATGTCACCCCATTTAATAAAAAATTAAAAAAAATAGTTTCTTCTGTTTTATATGATTTTCCTTGCAGATATAGTTCATTAAAACTTGATAACTATTAACACTTTAGGTGGAATTCATTTGATGAATTGTCTTCTAGATTTACCACTGGCTAAAGGAAGTCAAACATTTACTTAAGGTTTGACTTAAATAAAGTCAGGAAGAACATCCATTTGGAGTAAGTGACTGACTTGGTAGAAGGCAGACTTGGTGAGTGCTGTTGGGGCCGGGGTGATGGGCAGGCTTTGGGGAGCCTGTGGACCTCTTGCTGAAGGGCGGAGCTGTGAGAATACCGTAGGGACCTTTCCTTCTGTAACAACTCCACCACTGTGGAGCACAAGAATGAAAAGTTGCAATCTCTAAGGGCTTCTGTTGGGCTGGATTGCAGCTGGAAGAGTCCCAGCTCACACTCCTGGAGCCACTGGTGGTAGGGGAGCCAGATGTTCCTGCAAAATTGGTTTTTACCAACTTGCAGAAAGCCTGGCCCAACGTGACTGTGTTAGAAAGTGAAGAGTAAAGGGGTTAATGAGTGAGGCCCCTCTAAGTTTAACTCTTTTCCATGAGAACAGGTGGGTGATTATATCTCAAGCCTGATTTTTTGCAGTGGTCTCCTCTCTGGTTTCTATCCTGTCACTTCCCAGCTCAACAGTTTTCAGTGACTTCCTAGTGCCAACCAGTTCAAATGCAAACACATCAGCCTGCAGTCATGTTTCCTTAGATCCTAACTTTCCGGATTAGTCTTATTGCGAGTCATTCCCCATATCCCAGCCCTCCCAGTCCCCCATCTACCTGCTCCTCCCTGTACATGCCCTGCAGTCTTCTGCATCCATTTTTATCTGCATGCTGTTCCCTCCACCTGGAATACCTTTGATCCACTTCTGACTGTTAATATCATACAGCTTATTCTAAGATGTTTCCAAGAACCTCTTTTAGAATCAATGCAGCCCTCTTCTATGCTCAAAAGTCTGCCTTTTATGCCCCTAGTGAGACCCTCACAAATTACTTTATATTTCTATGCCTTGGAAGTCTGTATGTCTCATCCATGAGAGGTTCACAGAGGAGAAACCTTGTCTCAGTTTTTATCCTCCTTAGAGACCATAAAAATATGAAGCACAGAGTAGTTGCTGAAAAATAATGGTTGGGTTGGAGACAAACTACACTCTCCTTATATGTGAGGTCTCTGTGGATTCTGTAAGTAGGACAAGCATCGTGAACTTCAGGTAACTGAGGACTGTATCACTTGACCCCCAACCCTAGGTAGCTGATAACTCTCAGGAACACATATCTATTGATCCTTTAGTCAACTCTGGGTTTCAGAAAACAAAACAAAACAAACAAAAAAACCTGAACACTGCTCAATGTCATTGTTCTTATATACTGAGAACTAACTGAAGTTGTCATATGAATATGCTAATATAGTCCCTGAAAATATAAGAGTCTTTATATCTTTTGGAAGCTCTAAAGAGAACAGATCCATAACCACTTCAGTAGGCATATATCCATGGTACACAGTAGAAGTGAATAACAATGCTAACTCACCTCTGTGTAGTGTCTCACATTTGATTGTGTTAATATCAACTGGACTAGGAAATGGAGGCCCCAAGTTACATCGTGAGTGCGTAGCTAGGCTGATGTCAGAGCTCTTTTTGCCACTGCTATATTTCCTCTCATCAGACACAGGTAAGGAAACGTTGCCCCTAGTCTCCCCTCAGTTTCCCTTTTTCTTTGTAGCCCATTAATCTCTCCATCAGCATCCTACTCGTTGATCTATGACTTCTTCTCAGGGCTCCTCAATGAAATGAAATTGAGCTGTGCCATCCAGAGAACGTCTCCCAGTTCTCTTTATTTTGCTTCTAAAAACAATAAAGATATTTCCTTGTCAGGTGGGAGGACAATCTGTGCGAAAGCCCTGAGGTGGAAGCATGCATGGCACATTCAAACTTCAGCAACAAGGTAAGAGAACCAAAACAAACTGAGTGGCTCAAGAGGACTGAGGGATGAGACTAGCAAGGCAGGGAGGGTCCAGACCACATAGAGCCTTGAAGACTGGAGTAAGGAAACCACTGGAGGATTGTGAGCAAGGAATTGACCTGATTTGTTAAATCTGAGGTCTTCCATAAGCCTTCCCAGTGCAGTTGGCAGGGGAGGAGCTGTCTTGACCAGATGGGTCTGAGAAATGAGGCCAGAAACCAATGGCCCTGTCCCTTGGAACAGTGCCAAATAGATGGTGAAATTCCTCTTTGGTGTGATCCTGAGAACTCCACTTTAAAACAGCATGGTAGGGGCTATATAATCACAGAAATGCTGCATGGAGTGAATGTATTTCTACAACTGCTTCAATTTCCCAACACTCAAACTTGTGAGCATTAATCTAGACTTGTGGGTCTTAACCCTGGCTCCACACCAGGATTGCCTGGGAAACATTTTAAAAGCATAGGTGCCTGTGTCCTAACTGAGAAAATGCTGACGCATAGGCCTATGATCTTTTAAGAGCTTACTTCTAGTCTGCAACTAAAATGGTTCAATTCCCACCCCTGCCACCCTGATGAAACAGAGTCACAAACCATTGCCCACCCCCACCATTGCTCCTCTCTCAGCTCACTCTGCTCTTCCCTTCTCCAATTTTCCTTTCTCTCTCTTTCTCTATTTTCTTCCTTTCCTCTTCTCCCCTCCTTACTCTTATCTGTGTCACCTTCTCTCTCACCTTTCCTCTTATTCTCTGGGTCATATCCTCTTTTCTCACTCAACCCCACTTTCCTTTTCTTCCTGTCTCGCCTTTGACTTGGGAACATCTGAGCACAGCGGGCTTAAGTTTTCCTTGTCGGGGCCAAAGCACCTGCTTCGTTGATTCTCCTGATATTACCCCAAGAGTTGAGTTCAGACATAGGACTGGGGCCAGAAGTGACCCATCCACAGACTAGGAACTTCATCTAGTCCCACCCCACAGTTTACGTAACTGAGGTCAAGAGAAAGGAAGCGTCTCTCTCACGGCCACATATCTAGTCTCAGAGTTAGAACCTCTGATTCTCTTAGTTCTACGTGTATTCTGTCCATGACACCAGGGCACTGTGAAGTTCCTTGAGTCCCTTCCAACCAAGTGGTTGACATCATGTTATAAGATTGGCAACTCCTGTCCTGTTCTCTATGAACCTCGCAATCAGCCTGAAGCAAAACCCCGTTCCCAGACAAAAGTATTATCCCAAAGAGAAAGCTTTGGGGATTAACGTGTCAGGACTTTATGCTTTGTGTCTCCATTCTTTTCTGGTTGTTCCCTAGTCCCATAAGACAACCGGATCTGCTCCTCCTGGCGGTGGCTGAGCGTGGCTGCTTCCCCACACAGGCGAGGGAGCTGGTGTTAAATGGAACTCTCCTGTCCTCTGCTGGCTAGACTGTAGAAGACATCTTCATCTAAAAGGTTAGAGCAGGGTTTTATTCATTCCTTCATTTACTCCACCAACTTTTAAAAAGTACCCACTTTGCAGAGAAACCGTGCTTTGTGCTGGAGTTGCAACGGAGTACGTGAGAAATAACTTCTTCCTGCAAACATGCGATTATCAAACACTTTGTGCTAGATGCTGTGCTGGGGATTCAGAAATTCACAAAACTCAATGTTTGGCTTTAAAAAGAAGTTGTGATCTGGTAAAACATAGAATTTTGTCTGAGCCATAGAATCGAAGAATTAGCGCTAGAGGGGACTGTAAGCACCGTTCAAGCCAGCGTTAGTCATTATAGCCTCCCCCAATTAGGTCTAGGGCCCCCTGCACTCAGGCCTCAGGGGCTGCCAAGGTGGGGGAGGGAGCAGGTTGCAGGGATTCTGTTTCATTGAACAGGATTCTGGCATAAAATGTCATAGGAACAAAAGGCTTGAAGGGAAAACAAAGTTTGAAAACTGCAGTTCTAATACAAACCGTCCTCTTATCTGTCACCTGAACGCCCTCTAGCCTCATGAACCTGAACTCACAATGATGTCACATTTATAGCTGGTCTCAGAGTCACTGACCTAATCACCTTTTTCACCTACATATGAGCGGAATCTCACTCCCTTTGCAAGGTCTCTTCAAGAGGGAGGAGACCCCCAAAGGCATCTCACGTGTGTTGAGAACTCCCTCTTGTAGCTGTTTGCTCCGTTGCGGCAGTGCCTGGCCAGAGAGTTCATTCCCAATTCTGTGCCCAGAACCAAGGACACTTCCCTGGGCCACAGCTCTCCCCATGATGTTCTAAAGTGCTACGCCAGTGGCTTTCAAACTCTTGACTGCAACTTACGTAAGAAGTATGTTTTACCTCATAATCCAATGTGTGCGCACACACACACTCCCACACACATTTCTCAAAACAATACTTACCCTCATTACTTGCAGTAAACGCTGGTATTTTCTATTCTTTGCTATTTCTTTTTCTTTTTAAAAATGCTGGTCATGACCCACTAAGTTAATTATGACTCCTCACTGAGTCATAAACCTGTTTGAAACACACTGCCTTAGACCATGGCCCACATGCACTGCGTTCTGCCGGGACACTTGGAATTTCCAGGCTGCTATGACACCCTAGTGGGGCAACAGGTAACAGTCTCAACTGCCCCAGGTGCTGGGCTCACCTCTCCTCTCCTTTCTTTCCTCTGCCTCCCATCCTCTTAGAGTGTCTCAGTGCTGTTTTAACAACGCAGGGTCTATGCTGTTAAGAAACTTAGGCCCCTGGCTGTTAAAACAGCAGTGTTAACTTAAACACTGTCTTTTGAGGAAGTGTGCTAACTAATAGGTTGAATGCTGGCCCCTCAAAAGATATGTCCATATCCTAACTCCCAGAACCTGTGAATGAATGTGACTTCATGCGCAGGAAAAAAGAGGTATTTGCGCATATAATTAAGCTAAGGATTTCAAGATGAGATCACCCTGGATTATCTGGGTGGTTCCTAAATCTGAAGACAAATGCACTTACAAGAGACAGCAGAAGAGAAGCCAGAGAAGGCCATGTGAAGATGGAGGGAGAGGTTGAAGCGATGCCACCACAAACCAAGGAACAGCAGGAGTCGCCAGGAGCTGGAAGAGGCAGAAGAGACTTGTAGCCTAGAGCTTTTAGAGGAATTGTGGACCAACAGGCACTTTGATTTCAGACTTCTGCCCTCCAGAAATGCATGGTGATAAATTTATGTTGTTTGCAGCCATCAGTTTGTGGTGATTTGTTACAGCAGCTATAAGAAACTAACAGACTTGCCAAGTCACTCCTTTCCCTAACCTCTGAGTGAACCAGATAGAGAAGGATTTAAATCGCCGTTTTCCTCCATATGTGGGACCACTCCTCCCCTCCAAAATTCAAGCCCCTTCACGAATCAGACTCATCCTGCCAGATGTTTCTTCCAAAGGGTAGATTCTCCTAAGGGGCTCTAGAATCTCTTCTTGCAATGTGGCTTTATTTCAAGACCCCACCCCACCATACCTTCTGACAGACATAACTTAATCCACTAAATCCCAGCTATGGACCCAGTAGAGATTTTTTTTCCAGGAAGTCCCTCAATTTCCATGTACTCTATATCACTTGTTGAAACTAGAAACCAGGCTTAGCATGGCACTAAGGGTGGTGGGTGGGATGTAATGATAAACGCCCAAAGGAGTGAAATGATTTGGCCAAAGCCACACAGTGAATGAGTGGCAGGTGGGTGTTTATTTGAATGCTCACAACATAAATCTGAAGAGTTTCAGGGTTTTCCCCAGCATTATGAGACAGACACTCTCCAGATAGATAAGGCCAAACCTCCATTCCTCGGGGCTATTTTGCATCCACTCTGCTTTCAACCTCTTCATCTCACCATCTGCTGCATTTGCTGAAGGGGAATCACTGCTGTCTCCCTTTGATCCTAGCTCTGCCCTTCCTAGTCATGAAAACTTTCTGATAAATTGATGAACCAATGCCATGCCTTGGGGAAAAAATAAACCATTGACTAAGCAACATTGGACAGCAGGAGTCACAGGGAAACAGATGTCAGCTTTGGTTCCTAACAAAAGGACTAGTGCAGCAGGAAAACTGTGTTCTTAGATGCAAGGAGAGGTAAGATAAGCTCTAGTCCCCAACTAGTCCTAAAATTCTATGCCCTTCTAGAGCTGTACCTTCCAGACCCTAATCCCCAGACCTTTAAAAAGAGTCTGGACATTTCTGCACAGATTTACTCTTGGCAACACCAGAGAACTGATGCAAACCACATACACTCTGTCCTTCTAGAAGCCACAACACACAGGGGCAGGCCCATACATCTAAATAATTCTGAAACCAAACTGTCTGCGGAATATTTTTATCATTGTAGCAATTACCTTCTTGTCTAGCAATAGTTTGTTTGCATGTCTGATTCACTTCAGAAAGGTTTTTCTCAACAGCGAGACTATGTGTCCCCATCCATGGCTTACCTAGAAGATTGCCCAGAATATATGAAATGCTCACAAAATGCTGGTCAAATAGTGAATGAATATTGACCCTAATGCCAATTAATATCTTCAACTATCATATTTACACAAAGGACTCCTAAGCTTACCTCTGCTCTTTTCAGATTTTCTTTCCATTCTTTTTGATAACACATTTCACTACTCAGATCTTGTTAATTCTTTAGATATGTGTTTCTTTTCTGTTTCTCTCCATTGTTGTCACACAAGCCACCACTCTATTTAGCACCATATTATGTCTCTTGTAAACTCTTTTAAAAGCTTCCTAACTGGCCTTCCCATTGTCACCTCTCTTTCCCATCCTTACCACCAACCCAGCACCTTCAAATCTATTCTACACTCTATGGCCCGATCCAGCTTCTAAATACACATCTGATCACATAATTGTTTCCCTTCAAAACTCCAAGTGAAAATCCCTGTCTTCTGTAAAAATGTCCATACTCCTTACACAGATTTCTGAGGTTCTCAGGAACGTGGTTCCAACTTCTCCTTCAGTTTTATTTCCCACTGATGCTTCGCCCTTAGAAAGTGTGCGTTCTCACCATTCCCTAAAATGGCCATTCATTTCAGTCTCTCTCAAACTGCTCCTCCTGTTCCATCTGTCTGCAGTTCATACACGCCCGAGTGCTTCTATCAAAGTCTACTCACTCCTCAGGGAACATTTCCAATGTTGTATTTTCCAGAAAGAAGTGGCTCCAGATATTTTTGGACCTGGCATATGTAGGATTTGGTGGGGGGGTGTGTATGTGGGAGTGTCTCTTTAAGACAAAAAATACAAAATTGTGAATGCAAAATTCTCTCCTGTCATCATGGAGATAGTTTAACAGGAATTCATAAAACAAAAATATTGAAGTGCGTTGAGCACAAAGACTCTAAGGTAAGTGCTGGAAAGTGGTTAAGAAGAAGGACTGAAAGGTAAATGTGCAATACTCCTCACCCTCAAGAAATTTACAGCACAGCAGGACATATAAAGGTATGCTAACAGCTGTCATAAGAGACAGTATAAATTCATTAAGTACAGGTACAAGAAACAGGTTGTGGGAATGTGCTGGGTGGTGCCCTTACTTGTCTCTAGACTTGTGTCTGAGACAGCTTCTTAAAAGATGGCATTTTTTATTGGACTTAACAGAAGAAAATAAGCCCGCTTTGGGTGAAGAATGAGAGCCAGAGAATTGCAGGCTTGGAGATCATTGTGCTGGGGGACAGAGAACAGCAAAAACACACAGTGCGTTTAGGGAAATACATGTAGCACTATGTGACTGCAGCCCCAATGTACAGATTGATGAACAGGGAGATGAGTCTGATGTATTAGTTGTGGCTACGTTCAGCTCTGAGTGACCAAAAACTCAAAATAGCAGTGAGTGGCTTTAAAAGCAGAGAAGTTTATTTCTTTCTTGCACAAAATTCCAGGTTGATGGTCCAGGGCTGATAAGGCACTTGTTGATATTAGGTACCAGGTAACTTCTATCTTGTTCCTCTGCCATGTGTGGTCCTGACCTCATAATCCAAGATGGCAACACCCATGTTGAGGCAGCAGGATGGAAGAAAAAAGATAAAGATGAAGCGATCAAAGGACACATGGTTATTATCTGTGGGAGATTGTAATTCACAAAGATAGCTGTAATAGTATCTCTCGTTCCATATGCTCTTCTTACAAAGTGCCTTTGATATACCTCTTATTAAAAAATGGGGTCTTTGCCCTGTCTCTGGGCAGATTTTGTGACTGTTCTGATTAGAATATGGTATCATTGATACTATGCGATTTCCGAGCTAAGTCATAAAAGAAACTTTAACTTTTGCTTTCCTTACTGGGATACTCAGTCATGAAGCCTTCAGCCACCAGGGCAGGCTGACTGCCCTGAGGTGGCCATGCAGTGAGAAAGCCCAATGGTCCACATGGGGAAGTACTAGGAATATATGACCAAAGAGAGTTACCCAGCCATCCCTAGGTGTTTCAGCTCTGGCCACTCTCTGACCGCAACTGTGTGAGACACCCAGAATCAGAAGTAGTCAACTGAGTCCTTCCCATATTTCTAACCCACGGCGACCATGACAGATAATAAAATGGTTACTGTTGTTTTATGTCACTAAGTTTTCGTTAAACAGCAATAAATAACCTAAACACTGTCTTTTAAGGAAGCTTCCCAAAATGTTTTCACATATACCTTCTGTGTAACTTATATCTTGTTGGCCATGACTTAGTCCTATAGCCACACCTAAATGCAAATGGGTCTGAGATAAATCATCTTTATTCTCAAGGTCATGTGCCCAGCTAAAATCCTATTACTAGGACAACAGATTTTAGGAGATAACTAGTCGTTTGCCACAGCTAGGAAAGGAATGCTTTACAGACTAGAGATGCACAAATACAATGTACCAATTTAAAAAAAATAATAATTATTTAATGATCACTTAGTAGGCATCTAAATCTATATCAGTTATTTGTAACCATCTCATTCTAGTGAAGACTTGAATTAGTATACAGGAGTAGATTTTTAAAATGCAAATTAGAAGTAGTAACTTCAGGTTCAAGGTGGTGAACTCAACCCATGCACCTACTTTCCAAACCTTCCAATCTTTCCAAACTCCCCCAGAGGCACAATTGATTGCAAAGTAGGGAGAGAGCTGTATTTACTGGAAACCACAGATGCTAAATTCCAGAAACACTAAGAAACATATGTATAATGTGGTGGCAGTCATGATAGGGCTGAATGTAGACCAATCTGTGGACCTCCATATGCAAATGGAAAACTCACCTTAGAAGTAAGAGGAAAAGACCACTTTTCAGGCCCTAGAAGAAAAGCACTGATGTTCCACAGCTTGGAGTGGAAGGGTCTGGAGATAAGGCCAAGGTGAAGGGTGGTTGATGGGGGAAAATGTCAGTCCTACCTCTAGAACTGCACCAGGCTCCTACATAGGGAGTCTGGTCACTGAACTGATTTTCAACTTTCAGATTCAATTTGCATGAAATACAAAGCTTTGCATGAAATACAATTTGCATGAAATACAATTTGCATGAAATACAAAGAGGATGCTGCCACTTAAAGTCAACTCCTAATAAGTTATTAATGCCTATCCGTGAGAGAAGCAGTACTCCTATGACTTGATCTACAAAACAACATGGAAAATAAATGTTTTGCTGTTCTCCTAGGGTCACACAGGGTGCTGCATCTCAATGAGGCTCCCTCCCTACCACCCCTTTGGCAACAAATCCTCTCTTCTAGCAAAGAAAGCTTTGGGGACATAGACATGTTTCCTCTTCCTTTGTCTGAGACAAAACAATTTGAAGAGACAGGACACAATTTCTAACAGAATGCTCCAGGTTCCCCTGCTGTAAACACGAACAGAGACTTGTCATTAAGCAGATGAAAAATTATAGTTCAAACACATGAAAACAATCTAAAGAATCAGAAGAAATGCCTCCCTTTCCCCTATGGACAAAGTTACTACAAGAAACAATAAAACAAACAAGCAAAACCTTACAAACTCTAGCTTGTATTTTCTACAAGATTTAGGAGGCTATTGCATCAATAATTTTTTTTTTTTTTTTTAACATTAGATCGGGTGATGTAAAAAGAAAGAAACATTAGGTTGATAACAGAATTTTTCTCTGCCTCAATAAATTCCAGAAGACTCTGAAATAATGCCTACCAAGTTCTGAGAAGAAAAAAAAGTAAAAGATTGTGACCACAGAATGTAATACTTAGCCAAGCTCTTTGGGGGAAATAAAAGCAACAGAAAGCCATTCTGAGACAGGGAGACCAACCACATCCCCTCCCCGAGATTATGACTCATAGAAGTACTTGACATGAAAGGAGGAAAACAAATCAAAGAACTCAAAAATGTAGTGGGCTGGTATAAAGATGGTGAGAAGAAATAAATCTGTAAAATTTAAGAGTTTATTCCTAAATTACTATGAAACACAATGTGGATGTCTATAATAATTCTTGAAAGAGAATGCCTGAGTTATAAAGTATTTTGTTAATTTAGTTATAAAATACTAAATCATTCTAATAAAGCTGAAATCCAAGTTGTCAGGGATGAAGTTATGTGAAATTCATCTCCATCTAACACCAACAAAAAACAAAATCAACAGCTTGTGTAACTTTTTGAAATAAATACAAGAATATGGGTGAAAATGTATTTTCTAAAAATACAAAGATAATCAGTAGTGGAATGGACATTTGTTGTATAACTTTCTTTAGGAAGAAATGATTTTTTAAAACTCTAACATTAATTAAAATAAAATTTTAAAGGATTAAGAAACATTAAAACAGAAATAATTTGTATATGCAGTGCTCTCTTGCTTAATTTCTAAATAAACTACAAATACATGTTTTTCATTTTATCCTAAGATTTAGAAACACCTTTTTCAATTTCCAAATAGTTGAATTTTATTTTATTTTGGTTAACCATTTGGTTTACTTAATTAAATATCGCATAGTCAAAAAAAATCTTTCTGTATATTTTTGTTTTATTTTTTAAGTTCATTGAGACATCCGAGTGCCCCAGAGACATTGAAGAAGAGATATATCATCTGTTAATGCCCTTTAGTCAAAGACCACCAGGAACACATGTCATGGAACCAAAATGGGTTTTTTGACTCATGGCAGCAAGTGAGAATGTACTCTGGAACCATGAAGCATCTTAGTTAGAGGGCGTTAGAAAGGACACACTGCAGCATTGGGGTCTGCCTCAGATGGGGGGAGATTCATGTAAGGGGGCTTTGCTCTGGATTGGAGGATATCAGAAAGTAGGGGTGATTCTATGGGGGTATCTTAATAATTCTTACCTAGAAGGTGAAACGATGAGAACAAGGCTAAAACTGTTATGGGTAACGAAGTAGCAGCCACTAATATTGTCCAGGATAGTGGCCACTTTTGTGGTTTGGACAATGCTCATGCTTCTGTCTATATCCAGACATGATTATGGAGTGGTCTTATGCTTGTCTTGATCTAACATCACCCCAGAGTGGTCTGATATGAGGTTGGTGTTCTATGAAATTGTTTATATGCAACAGGGGAGCTCCATGACCTGGCTGTGAGTGCCAGGACAGCTCCCAGATGTCATGGGCGGCTTTCCTCTTTCTTATCTAGGAAGTAATTCATTTTTATTGTAGAAACAAACTAAAAGGAACAAAAAAGCAAAAAGGAAAATCATTTATATTAACTTTATTTTCAGCATTGAATAAACAAAGCTTTCTGTGTTATTTGACTGAAGTTATTAGTTTTCGACTTGCAGCCCAAATTCTCATTGCCCACAGAGCCCTTGAAGAGATCACTCATTTCTATACCTAAAATGAGAACTGAGTCTATTATTAGCTACCTGAATGAGAAAGAAAGATGGATGGAGAAAATTCAGAATGAGGTGGGGAAAACTGAATGCTTCCCTTAATATATACATAGTGTTTCGTACTACACACACACACACACACACACACACACACACACAAACCCCATACACGCGAGGTCCGACAATTAAGTTAATGAACTTGTTGCAATGACATTGCTAACTTTTCTTGACATCAGAGAGATTATTCATTATGAAATTATACCAACTAGACAGTTAACCCAGTTTACTATTTGGAAGTGCTGGAAAGGCTGCGTGCAAAAGTTAGATGACGTGAACTTTATGCCAACAATTCATGGCTCTTGCATCATGACAATGCCTAAGCTCACACAGCATTTTCTGTGAGGGAGTTTTTAGCTAGTAAACAAACAACTGTATTGGAACTCCCTCCTTACTCACCTGACCAGGCCCCCAATGACTTCTTTCTTTACCTGAAGATAAAGGAAATATTGAAAAGAAGACATTTTGATGACAGTCAGGACATCAACGGCAATATGATGAGAGCTCTGATGGCCATTCCAGAAAAAGAGTTCCAAAATTGCTTTGAAGGGTGGACTAGGTGCTGGTGTCAGTGATAGCTTCCCAAGGGGAGTACTTCAAAGGTGACCATAGTGATATTCAGCAATGAGGTATGTAGCACTTTTTCTAGGATGAGTTTGTGAACTTAATTGTCAGAACATATATATATATATATATATATATATATATATATATATATATATATATATATACCAAAAGAATGCATACAAGTGGACTCTTTGGTCAACATTGCTCAAGCAGTAGTTTGCCATAATCCGAAGTGTCTGGACACGGATGGTAACCACTTTGAGCACCTCTTGTAATTGCAGAAGTCAAATGTAACTGGTATTCATCTTTTGTTACTGGTATACACTGAGTATATAATTTTAATAGTTTTTTTCCTTTCTTAAAATGTATATCCTTTTTTTGGGATCCTTTATGTATGTGTGCATATGTGTGTGTGTGTATATATATATGCATTCAAATGTTTGTGGAAGGTACGAGGGTAGGATTTCTGTTCAGCACTACTTTTTTTTTTTTTTTTTTTTGCTTTTAAAGACAAGTTCTGAAAATGGCAATAAAATATTTAGCGTGCTCCTACCTCCAGGCTACCTGTTTTTTTCTGCTCTATGTCTAGTCAGTGCTCCCAGATTCTTCTGGTGCTCTGTGTTCCATCCCTCTGCCATTTCTGGTACTTGTTTGCTGACACTTCCTAAACATAAAATAAGCTCTGCCTCTGGGTCTTCCTTTTTCTTCACTCAGCCTGGGATGCACGGAGCTCCCTGCCAACCCGTCTTGACCACCTGACCACTTCTGCAAAACATATTCCCTGCATGACTCTTCTTCTAAAAGGCCATTCCTAACCCCTTGTCCCTGAGGTACGATGAAGTTGTCCTCTTTCCTAGTGCAACGCTAACTAGCGTACATTGGGTGTCCTCCAAGTCTGGGACCATGTCTGATTATCTTTGTGACCCTGGAATTTAGGACAAGCCAGGAATAAAATAGACCAGAGTAGATATATGTTGACTCAAGGATGAAAATGGAAGGACTATAGCTGTATAACCATGGAATATACTCCATGTCACTTTTTTCAGGGGTGGTAATGGGTTTATGTTGCCTCATTCCACTGTATTGTTGCACTGGTGCCCAGAGTGCATGAGTTTCAGCACAGCATTTCTTTACATGCCTTACTGTCCTCTTCATCAGGGAGTCGGCAAACAACTGCCCAGCAGCAATAAGTGCAAGCCATATTTGCTTTCTCAGCAGTGTAAAATCAGCACAAACATGCATGTGGAGGTTACACGGGACTGCCTTCTTGTAACACTTATAACACAGATGTAGTTACAGGATACACACAGAAACAAACCAAAATAATAGTAAGAGGCCCTCTTGACAGGCCACACAGTCCTCATGGGAGGTGGGGAACAAAGGCGCAATCCACATTGCTGCGACAAAGTTTCTCAGCACAGGGCTGATCTCTACCCAGGTATCTACAAGAGTCGTCCCTAAACCTCGGTCAGACATGCTAGCAGACAGTCTTTGCACATTTTTCAGACATCTCTATTTCCGGGTTTCTAGAAGTGCAACTTCACTGTGTCTTTGGGTAGTGAGCGACCTGAAGTCCAGCTGTCACCCAGATGTTAGCGGGTGGCTGTGCCCTCTGGGCAAAGTCCTGTGATCATTGTCTAGGATCTGACTTGAGTATCGATATAGACAATGTATTGAGCCCAAACATGTTTATTTTTTAATTTTATTTTCTTAAATTTATTGGGGTGATATTGGTTAATAAGATTATATGTTTCAAACGTACAATTCTATAATATCTCATCTGTATATTGCATCGTGTGTTCACCACCCAAAGTCAAATCTCCTTCCATCACCATATAGTTGATCCTCTTTACCCTCTTCATGCTCCCCCCACCCCCTTCCCTCTGGTAACCACCATTCCGTTGTCTGTGTCTACCAAGGTTTCTGTTGTTGTTGTTGTTGCTTTTTATTGCCAAACAGGCTTATTTAATTTTTCATTTCTTGGCAGCTTGGGGTCCTGTACCAGATTAAAACAACCAGCTCATAAACCTCATAAAGCTGGACATCTCTCCAAGCCTCAGTTTTCTCTCTGTAAGTGGGGATAATTATAGTGCTTATTTCATGGGTTGCAGCTAAGCAGAAATTATACATAAAAG
Source organism: Rhinolophus sinicus (assembly GCF_057876585.1). NCBI lineage: Eukaryota > Metazoa > Chordata > Mammalia > Chiroptera > Rhinolophidae > Rhinolophus > Rhinolophus sinicus. The sequence goes on from NC_142517.1 coordinate 51,291,724, forward strand.
CTGGCATCATGTCAGCTTTTCCTTCATTTTCAGCTTGGTGGTATCACAGTACATATAAAACTGTGTTTCCCTGAAAATAAGACCTAGCTAGACAATCAGTTCTCATGTGTCTTTTGGAACAAAAATTAATACAAGGCCCGGTATATTATATTATATTATTATGTTACATTATACCCGGTCTTATCGTAAAATAAGACTGGGTATTATATTAATTTTTACTCCGAAACACGCATTCGAGCTGATTGTCCAGCTAGGTCTTATTTTAGGGGAAACACAGTATACACAGGATGATTCTCGGGGGAGGGAGTGATAGAGACTATTGCATTCCAGGCAAGAATTTAGTCAGTCAACCATTCTGATTAAGCAGTTACTTTGTGCCATGTCCTGGGGATAGATAGATGAAAAACAACTGACAGTGGTGGGCAGATATACATGCAAACAAGCGTGACAATTCAATAACAGCAGTGTAATAGCAGAGGTAGCCTCAAGGTGGTGAGATCCTGGGGCTGTGAGAGAAGGCTTCACATGGAAGCTAATACTCAAGCTGACACCGGGGAAAAAGAAAAAGGAAAAAACAAACAATCAAACAGAAAAAGCTGTTGAAAGCCAGATGGGAGTTGTGTTCCAGGAGAGTTGGCACCAGTTAGACGAGCACTGGCTTGATCCAAGTAGAAGGATCGCATAGCGGTTGAGAACTTAAGTTCTGGAATCAGAGAGAGACCCCGAGTTTCAGCCTCAGCTCTGCGACATACTAACTGCGTCACCATGAATCAGTTTTGTAACCTCTCTAAGCCTCAGCCATAAAATAGAGGTTATAATTTTGAAGTACCTGCTTCAAAATGTTGTTTTCATAATTTAATGAGACAATGCACACAAAGCACTTAGCACAGCACTTTGCACAAAGTATATGATTATAATAGCAAATGTTTATTGAGCTCTTTCTCAATTAATGTTCTGTATTATTATGATCGGGGAAATGAGGGGTGTCTGGCTAGCGGGACTAAGTTTTATCCATTATCAGGAAAGAGCTCTGGAAGAGTTTAAGCAGGAGAGTGAGCTGATGATCACATCTGATTATTAGAAAATCACCTGGGGATAGTGGTAGAGTGGAGGGTGGGCTGTAAAGTGGGGGGCGGTCTACAGGTGTGACAATTATTAAGGAGGCTACAGAGGCAAGAGACACCAAAGATACATTTGGGCAACAGTAAGCAGGAAGGCAAGAAAGGTGACCAACCCCAGGAGTACTTGGGAAGAACAATCAAGAACGATTTGCACAGCGTGGGATAGGGTGGTGAGACCGGGTCAGAAGATAACTCCCAGATTTCCCAGAAGTAGCAGGAGCAAGTTTGGATGGCAAAATGATGAGATCAGCTTTGCTCACGCTGAGGGTGCTCCCAGGGGACAGGTCAACTGGCCTGGGGGCCTGAAGCTCAGCAGAAATGCTTAGAGCAGCTATGACAATCAGGAATTCATATGTGGTGGAAACCTAAGTCATGAATGGGTACATGCCACTCAGGGAAGATCAATAGAGTGAGAGACGACAGGGAACACTAGCATATAAGGGGTGGGTGAGGGAAAGAATAGCGCCTTGGAGACATGAGCACTGGCTTGTCTCCCACAGAAACGGGAGAGAATGAGGAGCCAGCGCTGTCAGGGAGTCTTCAAGGAGGGAGTGCAAAATGCAACAGGGGGACCAAATGAGATACAGACAGAAAAGCGGCCACACTCCAGTTTGGCAGTGCAGTGTGGGGTGACAGTTTTAGGGAAACTGAAATGAGACTTCCATGAATTAAGGGAGTAAGAAACAGGTAGAGATACATATACTCTACTCTTTTGAGAAACTTGGCTTTGAATGAATAAAAAATGTATATATGGCAATAGTTAGAGGGGGAGTATGGAGTCAGAGAAGGGTCATTTTAGTTAAATATGAAAGACACAGGTACGTTTATACTGAGAAAAGTGAGCTGATGAAGAAGGAGAATATGCTTATCTTCTGGTATTTTTCCTGCCCCTCATCTCATTTCACTTACTCATCCTCACTTCCACTTTCAGTTCTTCATCCCTCAACTCCTAGGCCTCACGTCAGAGGCCCCAGCTTTACTGACTCACCTGAAGCCTGACCCTCCCGGAGTGTACCCCTAGCCCCACACACAATTTCAGTAAGAGGTGTTTCTGGTGCTGCTTCATCCCAAACTTGTCGCTGCATGTCCCCTTGAGACTCCCAGGGAGGACCAAGGCAGGGCAGTCAGTCTTCTGGAGACCACTTGATTCCTAGGCTCCTGACATTTACCTTCCCAGAAGCCACTACCTGTCCACAGTTGAGAAATGCCCCCTGGAGCACATGCTCTGTACAGGCCCAGCCGAGCATCCTCTGTAGCTCACAGAGGTGAGCATACCTCACATGCCTGCCCATTTACAAACATTCCAGCCTGATGCTCTTCCTGTCCCTCTATCGCACCCAGCCAGAGCAAGGTAGGTTCTTCCACACTTCCTAGCTCTCTGTTCATGCAGGTCCACGGAGGAGTCTGGACAAGCCACCAAAACTCCCTGCCACCACTGGACAAGAGTAAAGCCAGCCTGCACCTCCAGTGGGCAGATGCAACACAGAGCCCAAAGCATTCCATCTCTGCAAATTCATCTAGTCAAGCACACCAGCCTTAAACCTTAACTTCAGTTCTTGGGCCCCCTCTGGGGCAGAGACTCTAATGGTGGGCGATAGAGTGGTGTGAATGTCAGGAAACAATCTGGGGTGTGAATAGGAGAGTTTCTGTTTCCCACGCCAGATAATAATAAACACAAGGTCATCTGATAGCAAACCATAAGTCAAATTGCCTAGGCCACAGCTATGCCTGAGGGAATGGGCCCAGCAAATGCATTCCCCCAACTGGGTGGCCTCATGCACCGGGGAGGCAGAAGGTGTTGGGGGACAGGTGCTGGACTTCACTATTCATGCTTCCCCTCAGGCATCACCTCTCCTGAATGGAGACAGCCCCACTGTCTCCTAGAAGATCCACATCCAAAGATCTGCCTTATCTGCCCCTTGCTCACCATCCCCAGAATCTAGGACAGCTATAGAATCTACTACGGGGTATTTGCACACAGGATGGCAGTACCATGTGTGTTAGTAGTGGTTCCACAGCTCACACATTGCTGCAGAACACACAAGAATATATTCTCCAAGCCCCAAACCAAGAAACACACACACACACAGCACCATCATCTTGCAATGAATTCAACAAATAAATTTAGGCAACACTGAGACCCACAGATTTCAATCGACTGATACCCAGAAGCACAGTGGTCACACATTTGTTTGTGTATCTCTACCACACCCCAGCCCACCCGTCCCTGTCCCCAAGTCTTCATGTTGCCCCTTTAAACCTATACCCACCTCTTATTTTATGAATTCATATAATTTAAGTAGGGATTTCAAATTCTAGACCAGCACTGTTCAACAGAAATGTCTGTGAACATGTTCTGTACCTGCACGGTTTAATACAGTAACCACTAGCCCCATATGGCTAGTAAGCACTTGACATTTGGCTGGTGAAACTGAGGAAGTGAATTTTTAATTTTAATTAATTTAAATTTCAATAGTCACATATGGCTAGTGACTAACATATTGGATAATGCTGCTCTGAATAATTTCAGCTAAGCAGATTCCAGCTTTACCAGAGTGAAAACTGAGCCTTTCAGAATTTTGAGAGCATGCTCTCCAGGGGCAAAGGGAAAGATACCAGGAAACGTGCTGTTTTCACTGCTCAGGCTTCCCCTGTTCATTGTCTCCCCTGAATGGAAACACACAGCCCCACGGTCACCTGGAAGATCCCTCAACTGGATGAAGACACGGTGAATAGTGATTGAAGATGTATTGGGGGGGAGGGGGGAGAGGCACTGCCTGCTCCAAGGGATACCAGGACAGGATGGCCGCAAGCAGCCGAAGATAAGCTTGAGAATGAGGCAGGGGCAAGACTGGACTTAAGGGGTATGGGGGTTCCTAATGGGGTGGAATATGGGCTATGGAAATGAAGCAAGGGGAGGGATAGAGGTGGAGATGGAGGAAGTGCAGGGAGAAGATCCCTTCCTATGGGTTTAGTACCCTTCTCCCCTACCCCAATCACTGTACATTTTAATGGAAGGACCTTTAAGCATCTCCTAGAGCAAACCTCTCATTCTGCAGAGTAATAAACTGAGGTCCAGAGAGGTAACTGCGTTGTACAGCGTCATATATAGAATCTGTACCAGAATCAGGACCAGAATCGGATGGCTTCCCTACTCTTACCCCCAGGCACCCTCCGCGCACTCCCAACCAGCTCCACTAAAGGAAAGCAGAGCCTCGGAAGGAGAGCTGCAGGTAGACAACGAGCAGGCAGAGGGAGGCCCAGAAGAGGCACCAGCGAAGAGAGAAAAAGTTGTAGCCCGAGCCCTCCTGGGCCCTTGTCTTGGAGGCACCAGAGGCGTAGGTCGCCTCCTCCTCCAGCAGCTTCTCGCTGGGCTTCCAGTGCACGATGCCCTCCTGGCAGGCCTCGCAGAACTCGCTGCGGTGCGGTCCGCTATCCGGGCGGCTGGCCACGTGGATGCGGTACTGGCCGCCGCGCTCGCCGTAGCACTGCTCGCGCAGGCTGGTGATGAGGTTGTCCACCAGGCTTTCGATGTTCTCCTCCAGCATGCTTGACTCGTCCAGCCGCGCGGTGCCGCACTCATAGCACAGCTGCTTGAAGACACGCATGCGCACAGAGCCCATTCTGTGGGCGCGGTCCAGGTACATGTGGAAGAGGATGACCACGTGGGCTGACTGCCAGGTGTGCCAGCACCAGGAGCAGTGAAACCTGCAGGGTTAGGGGAGAGGGATGGAGAAGGTGGGCCTCCTTCCCAGCGCAGCCTGCCCTGGAGGAATCCTAAAAGGAAGGGCCATATGCTTGGGCATGTAGGTAGAAGCAGTATTTACTGCCCCCTGGGTTCTTTAGTGCTCAAGCTGGCCAGCTTCACCTCCTCCTGGTAAGCTCCCATGGGGCCTGGAGCAGCGTCCTCAGGAGCCTGGCACAGGAGCTGTCTGGTTGCCAGCTGTGCTCTCCAGCCTGCCTCCTACGAGCGCCCGTGGTCGCAGCTCTCCACAAACCTAATGCACTCAGGACATGCACTGGAATGCTAAGCAGTGGTCACTCCCCCAATTTGGGCTTGTTTCTCCTCTGCGGAATACAGGGAGATGATGTCCAGTAAGGGTGCTTCTGCCCAGACCTCCCGTGACTCTGGTAAGGGGTATGACCAGCATGTCACACTCAGGCATCCTGCCTGCTCTGGGGAGAAGAGAAGATGCTTCTCACTACGCCAGGCTCAGACCACCGAGAATTCACCAGATGGAAGGATGGATGAGTGAGGGGCCAGCAGGGGGAAGGCTACAGAGTTTGGCTCCTGCACCTTCACAAAGAACACTCTCTTGTCCCTTGACAACTCATCCCTAGAGCCCACTCCACCCTGCAGTAGAGACTGAAAAAGCGGATCCTGCTCTGCATCTCCCACCACACATGCGTATATGCATCTTACCATACACACAGGCCACGTTGTCTAACCTGGGCCCCCTACAGCCCCAGTCTCAGGGAACATGGAGGGAAGTGGCGGGGACTCATCTAGCCTAGCTCCCCTCCCTCAGCACCCACCCAGTGCTTGCACAACTTCAATAACAAAGCATTCATTACCTACAGGGTAGTTCCATTCCTGAGATGAACCTCTTAACAGGCCTCTGTTACAGAGGTTTTACAGGCAATCAAGTACTCACTGGGCTGAGTCTGCCCTCACTATTGATTCTCTCAGGCCCTGAAAGACCCCTGATGGTGAACTCAATTCAATCCAACAGACACTACCAAACACAAACAGCCCAGGTTGTGGGGGAGAGATGAGGCCACGCCTGCCCCTGAGCCCTGGAGCCCACAGACAACATGGGCACAGATCAACACCCAGCACAACCCAAGGCAGGGTTGGCAGGGAGAGCAGCCTGACGTCCTGAGCCAGAAGGACCCTCACTCTGCTGACCAGAGCTGCAGGCACCAGGTTTCATGTGCCCTGAGGCTTAGAGGTAGAGTGAGCCTAGGCACAGAGTAAGCACAGAGCAACTGTTCTCCAGCCCTGCTTGTGGCCAGCTGGGAGCCACAGGTCACCAGCCAGCATAGGGCCAGCTGATCCCTGAGGCAAGAGAAACCATGAGTCTGAGGAGCTCAGCCCCTATACTCCCAGGCCCTTGTGCCTCAGTTTCCAGCTTGCAGCACCCCTCCACCAGGCAACTCAGGAGCTTCATGTTTTCAGCCTCCTCCTCCCACACGTTTTTAAATCAAGCCAAATCAGGGTTGTTTCCTCTCCCTCAATCCAGACCTCAGATCTTAAATGCCAAAATATCAGACCTAGCAGGAGGGGATCTTAAGGATCATCAACTTTTGTTTTACTGAGACAAAACAGAAGCCCTGAGAGAAAGTGAGCTCTCCGTATACACAGTTAGTCAGAGACAAAGCCAGGACCCAGCACGTAACAGGTTTCTAACAGGTAGCTCTTGAATTGAGTTGAATTGAAATAAACCAACCTACCTCTGCCTCTCTGTCTTCTGTCCCAAAGAAAGGTTCACTCTAACATGTACAGGTCTTGAGGCAAGAATACAAATGGACGCTCCCCACCCACAGCCTGCCTCTTCTGTTCCTACCCTCAGCACCTTGCTGCACCATGAGGGGCTTCACATACAAGTATGTGTGAACAGCCCAGTCTGTGTGTTCACACCCCAGAACACAGCAACCTGTTGGCTTCCCCAGGTAGCCAGCCTAGGATACTGTCTGTTCTTGAAGTAATGGACCCAGAGAAGAGGATTGCATGGACCCTGGAGATGAGCTTGAGGCAGCTTGGGCAGGGAATTCTGTGGTCCCAATCCCAAATCATGGTCTAGAAGAGGGAGAGGCATGTGGGCTTTTGATGGACGTTCCTCTTGGCCTTAGGACTCCTTGCACTATGGGAGACATGCAGCTCCTATAAAGTATGGGACACTGGGCCCTATAGACCTAAGGGAAGTACCCAAAGTTAAGTCTTTTTGTCATAGATCCATAGAGAGTAGAGCTGGAAGGAGCTTGATTGATCATCTAAAGACAATACCCTGGTTTTGCAAACGTGAAAACAGAGACCCAGAGAGGGAAAAGGACTTGCCCCAGTGCACAGAATTAGTTAGCTATAGAGCCAGTTTCTAGAACATAGCAGGTAGACAGTAAACGTTTTTGTATTCAAATCAAATTGGTTTGAGCTGACTGGACAGACCTAGGACCAGCGCACAGGCCCTGATCCTTAGCCTAAGGCTTTCCCTGGTGGACCTCACGGCCTCCTCCCCTCAGTGCCCACCACTCTTTAAAAGATTATGAAACTAAGAAAACATTTAAAATGTCAGAGATTACAGGGGCATTGAAGATATGACAGCTCTTCATTCACCATGGAAAACCAAGACCCAAAGAAAGAAGACAACTTGCTAAGGTCGCCCAGGGAATCAGCGGTACAGCTGGGATTAGAAAGTTCTTCTCTGCCCCCTACCCGGAGCTGACACCAGGATGGAGCTCCCCATATCTCTCTGCCTCCCCTGGAAGGTGCCCAGGGCTGTGCTCCAGGGGCTGCCTGCAGAGTCCTTCCTCCCCAGGCCTCACCTGCCTGAGGCGTGCTGCTCCAGATACTGCTTCCAGCCAGGGGCCAGCTCATGGGGCTTGAGGCTCGGGTCTATGATGAGTTCCCAGCTGTCAGCTGGCTTTGCCACCTCCATCTTCTCATAAAACACTTTCTTCCACTCGCAAGTGGTCAGGCTGGTAGACATGGCCCTATTGGCAAGAGTGGAAGTTTGAGCCCCACCTGAGCGAGCACACAGAAAGAGCCCAAGTAGGTGCAGAGCAGTTCAGTCTCTGCAGTGTGGAAATCCTCGATAGGACCAGGAGCAAACAGGACCCAGCAACCTCCTTTTTCACCCTGGAGTCTGTTACCATGGCAGCTGGGCAGGGTGCCAAGAGCCAGCCAGGGCTGAGGATGAAGGAAGTCCCAAGGTAGAGTTCCTGGGCCCTGAGCTGGGCTTGGGAGGCAGGGCTGGGTAGTGACACTAAGTGAAGCGAGCAGGGTGGGAGGCTCAGCCTGTCCTCTAGGGACCTCGAGGGGCCTCCAAGAGACAAAGACGATTCAGTGGCCCTGCTTCACCCTATTGATTTTCCAGGCATTCTCCACATCCTGTGCCATGGTAACTGTGTCACCCTAGGGAGCCAAAGAGAAGCAGGGAGGGGGAGATGCAGGGTCTGTGGCTCCCACTCCGCCTGATGTGCTGGGACCATCGTTTACCACGTGCCAGGCACTAGCTGCTGCACCTGTGTGCTGGCCAGGGTGGGGATTAGTTCCCCCTTCATCCAGATCAGGAGGAAACTGAGGTTTACACAGCTCTAGGTGGCTCATCCAAGACTTGGATGTAGGCCTTCCAAAACCAAGAGCAATTGTTCATTTATTGTAGTACTGTTGAGCTCCTAACACATAGGGACAGAGAGCAGTAAGTGGTCGTTTTGCTCTGGGAGATGTCAGGCCAGTTGGTGAGATAGAATGTAATTTAACCTGCTGTGAAAAGCATCGTAGTAATATTTTAGATTCATAGAGTCATAGAATTGTTAAAACTCATATTTGGTTCCTGGTCCCAGGCCACACTAAAGCAGCTGCTGGAGGAACAAGTTCGTTCTGTGTTGTAGGGTCTTGCAGCCTCAGCTGCTGCTGAAAGAAGCCAGGCAATAGGGTGTCCACAGTTTGAGATGCTCAATTTAAATACGTTAGGTCCTATGAGGGAATTGGACTCCAAATTTGCATAATCCAAATGAAAGCACAGTCACCAGAGTGAAGGAGGCAGCCTCCACAGGGAAAAGCCCAGGCGATTTGGCAGCTCACTCCAATTCATCTCCAATATCTGTGTGGCCATAGAATCCAGTCACTTCCCTCAGTGGACTTGGGTCTTCTCACTTGCACAGGGGAGGCTGTGCTAGATAGCATCTGAGGCCTCCTCCAGCTATGATCATTGCACGGCTATTTGACTTGGAAATTGATGCTTAGACATGGGGAAGCACAGAGAGAGTGAAGAGTATGTAGAACTGCAAAGGGTTGCTGGGAACCAGAAGGGCAGTTTCCAGTGTTGAGTTTCAGATTTGGCACTTGCCTCCAAGTGGTTTTGCCATGGGGTGAGGTCAGGGACAACACTATTGGATTTCCTCTGGGAATGGGGACCCTAGCTTTGTGCTAAACTCCTGAGAAAGGACAAAACTATGTCTTAGAGACTTTGACCAGGACTTTTAGAAGGGACCTTTTATTTTTAAAAATCTGATTTCTTCACCAAATCCTGCATCTCTTAACCTAACTCCTGACATTGAATTTAGAACATCTAAAGTTCAGAAATGAGAAATGAGTTGGCCAAGGCCTCAGGACTGGGTGCTTATGCCCCACTGGGGGAGCTTCCAGCAGTCAGCTACCAGCACAGCTCAGATGAGGGGACCCAGGAGTTCCCAGGAATGGAATGAATTGAAGAGCTTATGGCCCAGCCTAGAGGTATATGACAGGAGTGAATCTCTAAGAAATAGTGTTCCAGTGCACCCAGAACAAATGGTAAAGAAAAAAAAGAAAGATGGAAGGTGAGAATTATCAGGGTTTATCTGTCGTTTTTGCCCAAATGATGCAATTCCCTTACGTTTAGTATCAGGTTTAATTTAGAGTGGGAGCTCTCTAAGCATAGACCAATATAATTCAATTTACACAGCCCTGTTTTCTCTCAAGAAAAAAACAACAAAAAACCTGCTTGTGATGCAATCAATGAATACAGTTACTACTTCAATTTGCCGCAAATGTCACTAGGTTTCTCCAGAAGCCAAATTTAGAGCTCACAAAGATATAAATATGTACAGCTGTAGCCACATCACACGCTGGCAGTTTCATTATACAATGCTGCTATATTTTTAATCTAAGTAATATTTATTAAAATAAAGGAATGTGTATTTCTTTATAAAATAAAATACTATGCCCCTGCATTTTGCAAACAAAATTGACAAAGGGGAGGGGAATAAAAGAACCAGTCCCTCCTCCAATTTGGAATGTGGGTTAATAAATGCTTTTGTAAAATGTTCGTTACCTAAATGTTACTAATTGGAATAATACAGTGGGTGTCAATGTGGAGCCTAAAGTATAAAAGTAATGAAGTATTAGGGGGTGAGTAGATATCACTTAGGAGGTTTTGAAAACTATATGTACCCTTACCCCAGGGATGTCAACACCTGGTCTTCAGGGAGGTTATCCAGTATCGTCTCCACCCACCCTAGACCTGAGAAGAACCAGTCATTGTTACTGATGGGAATTTATTGTCCCACAGGCATCATGAGGCCAAAAAAGAAAGAGAAGAAAGAGAAAGAGGAGAAGGAGAAGCAGGAGGAGGAACAGGAGGATGAGGAAGAGGAGTAAGGTTGAATAAAACTGGGTTAGTGGTTCAGAATGTTTCTTAACTAAGAAAACAATCCCAGGGAAATGCAAACTCTGTCCTGTCTTCCCTTGTCTCCATAATTTAAAGAATGAAGGAAGGTGCTACAGTGCAAATCCTAGGTCCCTGGGAATCTTTGTCAAGAGCAGTTTGAAAGGCTTCTCATCCTCAGGCTGCAGTGCTGGAAGGCAGCCTGGTCCAAGCTCCAGGCTTTGGGTGGCGTATGACCACTGAGTCTGGGTATCTTCACATGGTCAGGATAGTTCACAGGTCTCAAACAGTGTGTGCTGTGAAACAACTTTCAGGGAACATTTTGTGCTGCTCTTTCATCAGTTGGCAGCAACCAGAACAACTGCAGGCAGGCAAGATTTTATTCCTGCTGGTATTCAAGGGTCCACAACATATGGGTTATGCTTCTGTATTAAGGGTGGCAACATCTACTGTCACTTTTTTTCAGGGCCTTATTATCTTAGGCAGAGATTTGGTGAAGGATTGTCACACTATTTGTAGGAAATACATAAGTAAAAAGAATGGGGTGGAAGCAGGGAGCACTCCCTGCAAGGAAAAAATAAAAAGGATGGGATTGAGTAAGTGAGTTAGTGGTTCAGGAAGGAAGAACATAAAATTCCCTGTTGAAAAGAAACAGTCAAGCTCGGAGGGTCTGGAGATGCTTGCACCAGATTGCAGCCTATGCAGACTTTTGTCTAAGAGGTAGAGGGTTCCATCAGAGTTCCTTAGCTATACCCAGAGAACCTGCCAGTTTCTGATGAGCCCAGGCTCAGCACAAATGCACAAGCATGACTTCTCTCAGAGACAATCCCAGGCAGAGCAAAAAGGAAGCATGGGAATGCTTATATCAGCTCTTCAAGCCTCCATTCTGAAATGACATGTGCCATTTCCCCTCACATTCCGTTAGCCAAAGCAAGTCACACAGCCAATGCTGCAATGGGGCAGGGAAATATATCTTGCTGGGGGCAGAGGACACTTTAGGGAGTGGCACCAAATATTTGGAAGAATAATAAAGTCCATCAGAGCACCCACCTGAACAATGGTCACCCTCCTTGCACAATGAAGCTACAAGGGTCCTATGGTGCAGGGTAGTCAGAAATTGAATTTTAATTCCTACTCTTTTGTAAACTTCTCTGTGACCTTAGTGAAAAAGACACCCACGGAGGAAGAGACCACATGTCCTAGATTCTACAGGAGATCTGTGTTTCAAGGCTACTGCCCTGATTTCTCTAAGAGTACATGTACTTAGCAGTCCATGGGAAACTGGGGTCAGTATATATGTTATGAACCTTAATCTAAACACTTGGGAATCCAGTTCTCAAGACCTAGAAAAATAGATTTACTAAATTCTCTTGCATAGTTGGGCAGAAAGACATATTTGCAAAAAAATAAAAATAAAAAAAGATAGCTAACAAAATAAAAGCGTGCACTTCAACACCGCAGCTTCTAACCACCACAAAGACTGTTCCAGAGGACACCATCCTTGAGGTTGACAGTGAAGATGCTACTCTGTCTAGTTCCAGAATTTGGAGGACAGGATTATAAGGACCAACCTTTCTGCTAACCACAGTTTTAAAAATTCTGCTTAAAATATTATTTATAAAAACATTAATGATATGACAAGAGGGTAAAGCACCATTAGGCCAAAATCTACATGAAGGTAGATGGGCAGAGTGCTGAAGCTGCTTTTACTCTGAAGGCAGTTGCCAAATGCAATGAAATAGAGCTGTCATATTTATCCTGCCATAGGACCCAGGACTACAGAAGACACAGCTCAGAATCTACCCAAGGCAGGAAGCATAATGTACAACCCTATGACAAGAGCTGCAACCATGAAGAGCCCTGCACTTTATGTGTGATGGTGAACAGGAAGTGCCAACTGCAGCCACCACGCTCAGAGAACTGCAAGGATGATTGCTTTGACAATGAGGAGGGAAGAGTATTGATTAGCTTCAGAACAAGATAAATATATATCTTTCAATGATATTGGAATAATTGCTAAATGAATAGGAACAGAGCATATATAACTTTCATATTAAGAGAAGAAGAAATAGTGTAATTATTAGACAACATATAATCCAAAAGAAAACAAGGAGAGAAAGATGACCAAAACACAGTGAGACAAATAGAAAACAAAAAAAATCAGATCATGGATATAAATCCAAACATATTAGCAAATTCATTAACTATAAACTATATGTCCAGTTAAAAGACAAAGATTGTCCCATTAAGTTAAAAAAAAAAAATCAAATTAAAACCTCAGTAGAATGTTGTCAGACACCCACCTAATTGGCAAGGATGAAAATGCCTGATCATGCCAAGGACTGAGTAAATGAAGCAACATGAACTCTCACGAGTTGGTGAAAATTTATATAAATACTTTGGGGAAAAATTTGTCATTGTCTTTCAAGGTTGAATATGCAAGAACCCTATGATCCTAGGTGTATATCCTAGAGAAACTCTTCCACATTTTCACCAGATTACATGAATGATAATGTTTGTAACATCACTGATTACAATGACCCAAATTACATTCCAGTCCTTTTCATTCCATTTCTATCACATTCTATTCCTCTTCATTCAATTCTTTAACTTTCCATTCCATTCCATTCTTTTTCATTTTTTTCCCCACAAATGTCTATTAGCATTATATATACACACACCCTGGAATACTACAGAGCAATAAAAATCATTTCTATGCACATTAACATGATAGAATCTTACAATGTTGAACAAAAGAAATACACACACACACACACACACACACACACACAAGTTAACAAATATAACAAATTAAAAACTTAAACTACATTGTTTTGGGAGATATAGATACAGATATATGACAAATGTAGTTTTTTTAAAAAAAAGAAAATCATGAATGGCAAGACAATAGTTTCTCTAGAATTAATAGGAGAGATCCAAGATGGCTAAGTGGATAAACACTGTGCCTGCATTCTTCCATGAGCACATTAAAATTACAACTAAATTAGAGAAAAATCAACCTGGAAAACCACCTAAAGTCTAGCCAAACAGAAGTTCTATAACTGAAAATATAAAGAAGCTGTCGCGACTGGTAGGAAGGGCAGAAACGCAGAATGGGCCCCACACCTGCGTGTGGCAGTTGAGAATGAGAAGGAATATTTTGGCCGCTTTCGTTCCCGACCAGAGTACTGGTGTTCAGAAGAGGAACCCCCACAACATTTGGCTTTCAAAAACAGTGGGGATTCTGACCATTTGGGTGGGCTGGAGGGCTGCGGGGAAACCCAGACATCCTCTTAAATGGCCCACGTATAGACTCACTCGCTCGCAGGCACTTACCTTGGGCTCCAGTGGAGGATGGTGACTCGGGGGAGCCTCAGAGACATACAGGGGGGCAGGCTGAGGAGTGTAGCTTAGGGGGGAAGACTGGAGGACAGTCGGCATTTTCCCGGAAAAGGATCCACCTTCTGTGTAGCCACCAGGTGGGCACCATCTTTCCTGTGTTGAGACCGCCCCTTCCAGGCAAATTTGAATCTGATTGGCTTAGAGAGCTCCACTGCTCTGCCCTGCTAACTCACTAGGACACCACCCCATCCAACTCATGCACTGCTGGAGGCAATTTCTCCTCAAGCAGCCAGTTCGGCCCAGCCATCCCCGCCTGCATTGCACTCTTTCTTAAAAAACTATTGGAGTCTGGCAGGCCCCAGACAGGCAGCGACTGACCTCGGTGTGCTCTGAGACTTTCGCGGAGTCACTATAGGCTCAGCACTGGCACCAAAAGAGAGTCTACATTAGCCTGGTGACCACAACTCTTCCCACTTTAGTGGCTCCCTGAGACCGTGCCTCACCCAACCCATATACCACACGAGGCTTTATCAGTGGCTGAACTTTAAGAGAGCTGGTAGGTGGCAGTAGGCCTGTGGGTGTCCTGGCTTCTTGCAGAGTTATGCCAGGCCCAGTGTTGGTGGCAGATGTCCTCAGTTCTCAGCATGGCCTCTCCCATGAACCTCCAGGTTTAGCACAGGCAGTGAACAACCACAGATTGCTTTGTAGCTCCTGCCAGGTAAGCCCCTGACAAGTCTCAGGCAGTGGCTGACCTGGGCCTGCACCAGAGTCCTCACCAGGACAGATAAAGAGCTTCCCAGACAAGAAAAAGCTAAAGGAGTTCATCACCACCAAAGCAGTATTACAAGGAATGTTAGAGGGTCTTCTTTAAGATGGAAAAAAAAAATCAAAATTATGAATAATAAAATGGCAATAACTGCATATTTATGAACTTCAATGTAAATGGATTAAATGCTCCAATCAAAAGATATAGGAGAGATGAATGCATAAGAAAACAAAACCCTTACACATGCTGCCTACAAGAGACTCACTTCAGATTGAAAGACACACACAGACAGAAAGTAAAGGGATGGAAAGAAATATTTCATGCAAATGGAAATGAAAAATATCTGGGGTAGCAATACTTATACCAGACAAAATAGACTTTAAAACAAAGGCTATAAGAAGAGACAATGAAGGACTCGGTAACTTAAGGCTACTTAGCTGAAGAAACCCACAATGTTACTTTGAGGGGACATGTGCATATATATGGAGGCAGCCTGGGTGTTTGTGATGGATGAATGGATAGAAAGTAGGTGGTACATAAATACAATGGAATATTGTTTGGTCATGGGAGAGAATATGTTCTTGCCATCTATGGCAGCATGGATGGGCCTGGAGGGTGTTGTGCTGAGTGGAGTATATCAGACAGAGAAAGACAGATGCAATGTGATTTTGCTTATATGTGGAATCTAAGAACAAAATTAACAAACAAAACAGAAACAAACTCATAGATACAGAAAGCATTTTGATGGTTGCCAGATGGGAGGCCAGATGGGGCGGGGGGGGCGGGGGGTGTGAGTGAAAGAAGGGGAAGAGGTTAATAAGCACAAATTGGTTGTTACAAAGTAGTTATGGTGATGTAGGGTATAGCATAAGTGATATAGTCAATAATATTGTAATAACTGTGTGTGGTGTCAGATGGGTACTAGATTTGTTGGGGTGATAGATGGGAGGGTGAAAAAGGTGAAGGGATTAAAAAGTACAAGTTGGTAGTTACAAAATAGTCATAGGATGTAAAGTAAAGCACAGGGAATATAGTCAATAATATGGTAATAACTATGTGTAGTGCCAGGTGGGTACCAGACTAGTCAGGGGGATCACTTTGTAAATGATATAAATGTCTAACCACTATGCTACCCACCTAAAATTAATATAAAATAATATTGAATGTCAATTGTAATTGATAAATTTAAAAAGGGAG
This sequence comes from Rhinolophus sinicus, assembly GCF_057876585.1. Taxonomy (NCBI): domain Eukaryota; kingdom Metazoa; phylum Chordata; class Mammalia; order Chiroptera; family Rhinolophidae; genus Rhinolophus; species Rhinolophus sinicus. Next base: position 51,307,515 of record NC_142517.1, read on the forward strand.
ACAAGGAGAAGGGGAATAAGAGGTTCAAATTTCCAGGTATAAAATAAATAAGTCATGGGGATGCAATATACAGCATAGGGAATATAGTCAATAAAATTATAATAACATAGTACAGTGTCAGATGGTTACTGGACTTCTCGTGGTGATCTCTTCTTTAGATATATAAATGTTGAATAACTATGGTATATCCCTGAAGCTAATATAGTGTTGTGTGTTAGCTATATTTTTAATAAAAATCTGAAAAATAAAGACAGTAGTTTCTCTGTGGGGAGGGAGAGAGATGCTTGTGATAAGGGATTATTACATATTATGGACGGGAGGGCTTCTGGGGGTTTGGTAAAGTGTTTTCCTAAGCTGGGTGCTTGTTATGCAAATTTTCAGTGTATAGTTATACTTACATGTTTTATGTATTCTTCTGTGTATATGTTATATTTTGCACTTTAAAACCAAATGGATATCTCCCCCGTCTGGGACAGACTCCCTTTCTCCCTTGCTCAAATGGCCCCAAAGTAGCAGCATCTAGCAATGGTACTTCTGAACATTTTCATTGAGATGGTCATGAAATTTAAAACTGAAAGAGACCTATAGAAATCATCATCTCTCTAACCTGAAAAAGGCATTAGTCAGATGAGCAGAGAGAGTCAAAGAAGGAAATCATGAGAGACAGTGCCTGGGAAATAGTATGCTTTTAGGAAATGTGCCAGGAACTTGAACACACCTCTTCTGTAGGACTTGCAATATTATCATTGCATTCCAATCCACAAGATTATCGTACTCATCTTTGTGTTTTCTCCAGTGACTAACAAAACCTCAAACACATAGTAGGTGCTCGGTAAAATCTTATTTAATGAATGAATAGTGGCGAGAGTTTACTGTGTATATCCTTTACAATTCATGTTAAATGTAAATTCCAATAACACAGGAACTATAGAATATGTCTCCACAAGTTCCATAGCATACGAATTTGCATAGTATACAAGTATAATAGAAGTTGTCACTTCCATTCAGTTCACAGCAACAAAGACTCATTTAGTATCCAGGACATACCATGGGGGACACATAAATATACAATCTGCCCACACAAGCAGGCAAACACCCCTCAAATGGTGGGATTGAAAGGGCACATTGACACTCATAGCTTCTTAGAATTAGGTTTACCATCGTAGTTTCTGAAGATTATTTTTCTTGGCACTATCTCTTACCACAGTGCCAGTTATCTGAAAGAGGGGGAAAACCCTGAATCCACCCAAACCACCCTTCAAGGATCATATCTAATTTTTAAATAGAATGTTTACTTCACTCAGACCTATCAAACACGTCAGCCATCATTTTAAGAAGTATCAGAGATCGTAATCTGTATGCTAGGGCTGCAGACCAATCCTGTGCTAAGGGTGATACTATGTGTAAACCCCTTCAGTAGATGAGCCTGAAAAGACATATTTTTGTTTTTAATCATGAGGTCACATTGATAGCTTCCAATAGTGTTTTAACACTACTTTGTTTCAAAACTATTTTTATGCCAACTGTAATTTCAGCCCTTTCTTCTTATAAAACAATGCTATAAATTGATTAAATGAATATAATTGTTGTCTCAATAAAAACGACATTCAAAATGACAATACTGCTATTAACTCTGACAGTAAAAAAACTAGATAATTAATAATTAGATTTATTGTTATTTTTTTTGTATGTCCCAGTCATTACATACACTCAAATCACTTTATCTCAAGTTATGAGCAATAAGTTATTCACGCACTGGTGACTTAATCACTTATAAGATATATTGTATACTTTAGTTTCATTGATTCACTCAGCATTCAATAAATATTTATTGAGTACTTGATATGTGTCTGGTTCTTTCTAGGTGTTGGACATAAAACAGTGCAAAACAGACAAAAATCCTTGCCGTCACAACGCTACATTCTCCTGGGGGCGATAAACAATAAAATAAATACTGTGGTAGATGCTAATAGAAAGTACATTTTAAAATATCAACAGGAAACTGACAGAGAATGTGTGGCTGGAGGGGGGTGCGGAAGGGTTGGAAAGAAAAGGCCTCAGATGAAAGTGACATTTGAGAAAAACATGAAAGAGAGGAAGAAGGGAGTTTATACAAACATGAGGAAAGGCATTCCAGTCAGGGCAGCAGCAAGTGCAAAGTCTCTGAGGCTGCTGGATCCAATTACCACACACGCGGTGGCTTAAAACAACAGAAATGTATTCTCTCACAGTTCTGGAGGCCAGAAGTCTGAAACTAGTAGCACGGGGCTAAACCGGGGTGTTGGCAGGGCCACACTCCCTCCAGAAGCCCTAGAGAAGATTCCATGTCTTGGTTTGTGGCCATATCCCTCTCATCTTCAAGGCCAGTGTCTTGGAATCTCTCTGCTCTGTCTCCACATCGACCTTCTCCTCTGTGTGTAGCGGAAGTTCCCTCTGCTTCCTTCTTAAATATGTGATTGCCTTTAGAACCCACTGGGTAATTCAGGAAAATCTCCCCATCTCAAGACTTTTAACTTAATCACATCTGCAAAGATCTCGTTTTGGTATATAAGGTGACATTCACAGGTTCCAGGCACTAGGATGTGACTATTTGTGGGGAGGGGGGCATTTTTCAGCCTACCACAGCCCTTCAGTGGGAGTGTAACTTATGTGTCCCAGGAACAGTGAGAAAGCCAGTGTGGCTGGTGCTGAGGAAGCCAGTTAGGAGAGGGGGAGGAGATGAAAAACTGCACACGAGGTGCGAGCCAGAGCTCACAGGGCCTGCTAGCTCATTTTGTATGCTGGTAAGAAGGTATGCAACAGCGGAGTAGCATTATGTAAGTTAAGTTTTAATTGAATCACTCCAGTGCCACATTACAAATAGACTGCAGGAAACACGTGAGGATGCAGGGGGGGAAAATAGGATGCTATTTCAGTATCAGAGAAGATTGTATTTTGGCCAGGGTGACAGCGTGATATGGTCAGACTCTGGTGATGTGGCCAAATTCTACATACTTTTTTAACAAGATGTACCAAAAGATTGAATGTGGGGAGAGAGAGACAGAGAGAGAGAGAGAGAGAGAGAGAGACAGAGACAGAGACAGAGACAGAGACAGAGAGAGAAAGAGAGGATGACCTCTAGGTGTTTGACCTGAGCACTTGAGTGGCCATTACCGAGGGAAGAAGAATGAGAAGCAGGTTGTGGGAAGATCAGGAGCACGGTTGGAAGACGTTAAAATTTGAGAAACCAAGCTGATACGTCAAATTGGTATTTAAATGTAGTTTAATTGTTTAATTTGTTGTGCTATAAAGGTGTCAGAATTTTTATCTGTAGCTTTTGCATGGCGATAGCTTTCAGTTGCTGGTTCTAATTTGGTAGCAGCATTTAGATACTGGAGGGTAGGGGAAGGTGCTTAGAAAATATAAGCAGCCCCATAGTGATGTCTGAGACTCTGTCACACTCCTTGTCTATAAGGCCTTAACACACGTTTATATGTTCAAGGTTTATCTACCTGAGTCCTTGGTGGATAAACCCCATCTGGTTTTCACTGTATATCATGAACAAAGACTTACAATATTGTTATTGAGAATCTTTCAGATGTAGCACCCAGAACTCTTGGTTTTAAATTTGGGGCAAACTACCACTGACTCAATATTACAGACCAAAGAAAATATAAAATGTGTGTTCTTAAAACACTCCTTGTTCGATGTATCCAACTCAGCCTCAAATTTACTAAAGCCTTTGTTTATCTTGTGTTAATATTACTTTTATATTTAGCTTTTATCCTTTGCAATACTAACAAGTTTTTCCTCTGAGCACACAATGTATTTGAATAAATATGTGTACCACACGTATTTAAAAGAACTTCCAGGAGGGGTGATGTGCAAATAAAACCTTGAAGAATCATGAAATGACAGCTAAACAAAGAAGTGGGGGTAAATGTATTCTAAGCAGGGGAAATCATCAGCAAAGACTTGGAGGATGAAATAATTGAGACTCATTCTTGAAACTCCGTATCATTTAACACAGGGGTGTCCAAACTTTTTCAACGTTTTTCACCAAGGGCCATATGTGGTAAAATACACAAACAGCCGGACCACTCACTCGAGGTGAAGTACGTATTGCCTCACCTGGTTTATTTAAGTAAACTAAACATATTTTTGGAATTTGCAGCCGGCCAATTAACAATGGATCGCGGGCTGCAGTTGGCCCGCGGGCCGCACTTTGGACACCCCTAATTTAACACATCTCCATCAGAGAAAAGTGTTAACAGTTAAGGCCTTAGAGATATGTGGGACCTGGATTGTGAAGGATTTTTAAATGTCACGCAAAGAGTTAAGATTTTCTCTTAGAAGGAATGTGGAATCACTGAATTTTTTTAAGCCTGAACTAAGTGATCAGATTTGCATATCAACAATGGGCCATTTTAGGAATGCTCTCTTTCCCTTTCCTCTTGAATTGGCTGGTGCTTAGCAATGGCTGGGCTGTTTCCAGGACACTCTAGCCTTGGGTTCTGATCCGTCTAGCATCTTGCAAATCCAGACCCCTCTGCAGGAGGTATGGGAAGAACCTTTGTAATCCAAAAGAACTCCACTGAGATCTCTGTCATACACTGCCAAGTAAGTACTGGATTAAGTATTATGAGAAAATAGAGAAATAGTTTACAATAGTTACAGTGGAAAGTAATTGATACTCAGAACTTAAATATTAAACGTTTCTAAATTGTCAATAAATGTTTTATATTGTCAATAAAGCTTCTATGGGACATTTTCACCAATGGAGTTTGATGAAATGGGTCCATTGATGCTTCTAAGTCTGCATTAGTACATCAGCATTTGTCAAATGAACACAGAGACCCATGGGATAGCTCTATCAAATTGCCTTACATCTCCTACCTGGTTTTTAAAAGATGGCTCAGGAGGATAGGAAAATCTTAACATGGATTTATGCTGGGAGGTGGGGGAGAAAATAATTTATACTAGAGAGTAAATTCTGTGATGATGAAGTAGACCCTACAGGTGCAAGAGATGTAAGAGTTACTTAATCTGTGTTGCTCCCTGCAAGGTAATTAAGCAAAATCCAAGGGGGTGAGGAAACCCTAAGATTTAGTCTCAAATGGTTTCAAGTCCATGGGGACCTATCAGTGGAAACTAGTCAGAGCACAACACCAAAGCCATGGGTAGCTGCAGTTTCCACACGGGAGAGTCTAGGTTGTTCTTTCAAGAGACTTTATATGATGCAAGAAATAGCAGAAGCTGCAATCCAGTGCTTGAGGCACCAGGAACTGGGCAAGGAAACAGCAGATTATTTCTTAAAAACTTGCTGGGAGGAAAATCCTAATAAACCTCAATTACAATAAAAGTTAATAGTGATAGAGTACTTACTTTGTATCACGAGAGATTCTAAGTACTCTACCTACATTAATTCATTTAAGCACACAGGAACTATGAGATCAATACTATAATTGTTAGCCCCATTTTACATATAAGGGAACTGAGGTACAAAAAGGTGAAATAATTTACTGGTGGTGACCTAGGTAACAAGTGACAGTTCCAGGATTTGGACCCAAACAGCCTGGGATCACCAACTACGTGAATTTGTCCACCAAGCTTTTTCTTAGACCCGGTTTTAAAAGTATAAACTCATTGTAAAGTTTGAAACCATACAAAACATATTAATGAACGAATGAAAGTTTCACTTTCTAGTCTACACTCTACCTCTCTCTGACCTTCATTTTTTTCTTTTGCTAAGTTTTTGGTAAAAATTTAGAATTTATTTGATTATAAAATGCACTTGATTAAAAATGGATCATAATGTTATATAGCATAGTCTCTACAATTATTTAAAATGTTATATAGCATAGGTATCTTTCCAGTTTGGTACATGATAATTAATGAGATACGGTCTTGTTTGTGAGCCTGTGTGAGCTCCTGAGCGCCCCCTGCTGAGGCCAGCACCAGCCCCCACAGAGCAACATCCCATGGAACCTGCGGCTGCTTACCGCACCTTGCGACTTCACCACAATACTGCCTCGGTGTGAAAATCACTGTCAAAAGCAGGAGGAAACTTGACTCAAAGTTGACAAATTGGTTAATTTGTAATGTGAGGCAATGCTTTGGCAACCACGATTCTCTCTAAATGTGACTCCAGTAAAAGAAAACTTTTGCAAATATTTCTGAGTTTTTGACTTGAGGGATTCCTGGAAGTCTAGGAAATATTCTCAGGCAATGTCAAGGGTCCACTCTGTTGACATAAAGCTCTTTATGGAGAGACAGAAGACCTAGGTTCTTGTGTCAAACTTGTAATAACCTGGATCAATCTCTTTCATTTCTCGAGCATCGATTCTCTATTTGCAAATTTCAAAAGTGCTGATGTCTATAGCCCTGTTCACTGCTGAGATGGTCGTGTTTAAAGGAACCGCAAAAAGCACAGTGGTCTCACTGACTCTAATACTAATAGCCATCCACTAGACTAACTGTTTCTACCCACCTCTATCCCTATTTTGGTTTATTTTTGTTTCCAGTGGCCCACAGCTTCTTCCAACTTTGTTGTACTTACAGATCCAAGGGAATGGAAACAGTGTCCACTGTGGGGTCTAGTTTTTAGTCCATTAGTAAACATTTATTTAAGACCCTCTTAATGCAGAGTGTCGGAGGAGGCTCTGAGGCTATTGGGATGATCAAAACATAGGCCCTGCCTTCCTGGACTCAGTCTGGGGAGCATAGTGTTGCCTTTGTTTAGAGCCTTGAAACAATCACACCTTCACGGAAGGACATCCTATCCGTGAACCCTCCGCTCTCTCTCTCACTGGAATAAACTCCTGCCCCCTTCTTCTCTGACCCACAAGCTTTTTAGAGGTAAAATTTTCTTAAATTTACAGACAAATGGAATTTTCCCAGTTTCCTTTTTATTATTGATTTTTAACTTGCATTGTCTTGAGAAAATGTGGGCAGTAGGATTCCAATCATTTGACATTTTCTGAGGCTACAGTTGTTCTTTCTTTATTATGCTTCTCTGTAGTTTTTAAACATTTATACCAAATCTATTTAGAGAGATAGTATAATACTATAATTGAAGCCTCAGACTCTAGAGCCAGATCAGAATTTTAATCTTAGCTGTGCCAGTTACAGGCTTCATAAAATTATACAGATGAAGAACAGATTAGTGGCGGCCAGGGGTTAGGAATGAAGGGAGGAGATGAGAATGACTATGAAGGGACAGCTTGAGGGAGCTTTATGGTGAGGGGACAGTTGTATCTCTTGATTGTAGTGGTGGCTCCATGAATCTACACACACACACACGCACATACACACAAACACACACACACACCCCCAAGTGCATGTGAAACTGGTGAAATCTGAGTAATCTGTGGATTATACCAACTGTGTCAATTTCCTGGCTTTGATATTGTGATATAGTTATGTAAGATGTTGCCAGTGGGGAAAATTGGGAGAAGGATACACGGGATCTCTCTGTACTATTTTTGTGACTTCCTATGAATCTGTAATTTAAAACTCAAAAGTTTTTTGAAAAGATCCTGGACCATTGTGAGTGTTCAATAAATGTTATTTAGTATTAATATTATCTTTGTCATGGCTATTTTCAAGTTTGTCTGCATTTAACATATATTAATTTTGAAATTAAATAGATGGCTCTAAATGTTATTTTTTCATTTTTCAATTACAGTTGATATTCAATATTATTGTATATTAGTTTCAGGTGTACAGCATAGTGGTTAGACATTTATATAATTCACAAAATTATCCCCCTGGTAAGTCTAGTACCCACCTGGCACTATACATAGTTATTACCATATTATTGACTATATTCCCTGTGCTGTACTTTACATCCCTGTGACTATTTTGTAACTACCAATTTGTTCTTCTTAAATCTCTTCATCTTTTTCACCCAGCTCCCCACTGTCAAAAGCAACTACTCCCTTCTGGCAACCATCAGTTTGTTCTCTGTAGCTACGAGTCTGTTTCTGTTTTGTTTGTTCATTTATTTTGTTCTTTAGATTCCATAGGTAAGTAAAATCAAATGATATTTGTCTTTCTCTGTCTAACTTATTTCACCTAGCATAATATCCTCTAGGTCCATCCGTATTGTCGTATGAATGCTATTTTTTTAAAAAAATATGCCTCAACAAAGTTACAAATTGTTAAACATATAGGAACTTAGAGCCCTCTGTGAACTGTTAAATAGGTTAGTTTTTGATAATGAGGGTCATTTTGCATGCCTCTTTTGAATTGTGACAATATCAGGAGGCATGTATGAGGAAACCCCAAATCCTAGGTCTGTGAATGATGGTCAAGTGGAAGCAGTAAACTCTGGAAACAATACCGTGTTTCCCCGAAAATAAAACCTAGCCGGACAATGAGCTCTAATGCGTCTTTTGGAGCAAAAATTAGTATAAGACCCAGTATTATATTATATTATATTATATTACATTACAGACATTATAAGACTAGTCTTATATACTATAATAAAATAAAACTGGGTCTCATATACTATAATGTAACGTAATGTAATATAATACCGGGTCTTATATTAATTTATATTAATTAATTATTAATTAATATTAATTAATATAACATATTAATTTTTGCTCCAAAAGACACATTAGAGCTGATTGTCTGGCTAGGTCTGATTTTGGGGGAAACAGGGTAGGTGATTAATTGCCTCAGCAATTAAAACTCTGTGGTCTTGATGAGTGATTTCTATTCCCAGGGCACTCCCAGTGAAAGCAATTGCCCTTCTGTCTCCTAGTTACTTAGGCTGGAAACACCAGTTTCACGGTTTCCAGAGGGGCTTTGGAAATCATCCTGTGTAGGCTTTTAATTTATAGTCAGAAGCTGAGGGCCAGGGAGAAGAAGCTTCTTGACCAAGGCCAGTGATCTTGAGTCAAGGACAGAGCTGTTTGTCCTGGATCTAACTGCAGTGAAGCCCGGGCCAGCTGGAATTGAATAATGCCACTCCCGCCCCACAAGTACCCAGGGTCATTGACCACAAACAGGAGAGGAAAGCTTAGCGGGCACCCCTCAGACTCTCAGCATTGAAGGGTGCCCAGGGTGTAGCCAGTCCATACCTGGTACCAGGTATCCAGAGCTCAGGGCGACACTGTGACATTAAAGGTGAGCTGCATGGCATGCCTTGGTGGCTTCCTCTCTATATTCAAAATGTGAATTTTGACCCAAGGAGAATTCCAGTTCTGAAATCCTAAACTGTCTTCATAGACTGCGTTGTACAGTTGAAGAGCCATGTGCTAGGGTGCATGAAAATGGGGGTACCTTTTTGTTCATTCATCCATCAACCCACAAAGGTACCCTGTGTGCTAGCTGAGCCCCTATTGTAGGTCAGAAGGTAAATGTTCCATTCTCAGCCCTGCCACTTACTGGCCATGTGCTCTTAGGCTCTCCTGTCTGAACCTCAGTTTTCTCATCTGCCAAGGGAGATTTTTACTTCCTTAACTGGCAAGATTGTGGTTAAGATTAAGTGAGCTCTTGGAAATGAAAGCCCCCAGTGATCTGTAACATTAGTTATACTTATTATCAGTGTTGTATCACAAGCCCTTGCCTCCCTCCAGGGTTCTATTAGGGATTGGCCTGTTTGGCCTGAGAATTGAGATATGACCCCGCTCTTCCCCAGGAGAAGTGCAAACCTGAAACTCGAAGGAATGACTTTCAGAGTGGAAATTTACACACCCAAGTAGGTCTTTGAAGGAGAGAGATTTTGGGGCCAGAGGACCTCACATCACATCCTATAAGGCCACCAGCCAATTCCGTTGGATGGCTTTGCTGAGATGAAGAAGAAGGTTATAGGAAGGGAACAGGCACAAATGCGTAAGAAGCCAACTAGAAAAAAATAGCACTGACCTGGTTTATACCTTCCTAGTTCCCTGGAACCAGAAAAAGCAGCTCCTGTAGCCGGCACTGCTTGGCCTACGCTGCCACCTTGTGGCTGTTTACTAGACTGCACTAGCAGAACTGGCTCTTATAAACTAGGAGGCGGAAGAGCTGTAAAACCAACTGGCACCTTAATCACACACTCTCTCATTCCATCATTCAACAAACCTGTGCAGCTGATCATGGTTTTCCGGGCTGAGGAAATTCATGGATGGCTGCTCTTGAAGAAGTTCCTGGGGTGGGGTGGTGGGGGGAGAGCAGGAGGGGGAAAGGACATGCTAAGATGAGGGGGTGGTATACACAAAGACATTGAAGTCTGGTATGTCTGGGAAACAATCCATTTCTCCACGTGACTGAAAGATGGGTAGCACCAGGTAGAAACAGCGGGAGAGGAGCAATAGTCCCACTATGAGGAAATGATGTGCGGGAAACCCCAAGCCAGGGTTGTGCTGGGAGCAAAAGAGAGGGACGCAACTGCCCCAGGAATGCAGCTCAATTCAGGGGTCCAGGGGCCATCGAATCCTACACGAAATGGCCCCAGACTTGTGTGATCATGCCCTTCTCTCTTGAGATTCATAGCAGACCTGTACTCCTGACCTCTTCCCATGTTCTAAACCAGTTTCTAAATAAGATGGACCTCAGAGATTCTCAAGCTTGAAACTGACCTGAGAGTCATTTAGTCCAACTCTCCCCCCCAAGTCAACATCGCTGCCGACTTATCATGTATCTTCAGCTTAATCACCTCAGGGATGAGCTCAGGCTCCCACCCAAAGCCCATTCTACCCTTAGACATCTGTTCGAAAATCCTTTATTCTATCCAGCTGAGCTCTGCCTTTCTATAATTCCTACCCATTGGTCCAAGTTTTGCTCCCCTTGGGTCACACCAAAGAAGTGATTAGATATATGAAGAAGGCAATCTGGAAATAGAAAATCATGGCAGTGTAAGGCAGTGATTTTAGTGAAAACGCTGGCTTAGGTATTTTGAGAGCTGTGCTTTTGTCCTTATTAGAATGTCTTTGCTTAATGTCACTTGGCTTTTTTTTTTTTTTTAATGTGTGATAAAGGGGTTGGATTAGATAAGTGATTCTCACCTCTGGCTGCACCTGAGTGTTACCTGGGAAACAGACAGTAGTAAATTTAAATGCTCCCTATGGCAGAGAACTGCTGGATTAAATCATCACTGGAGTAAGTACAAACACTCCATGACTTTTCAAAATATGAGTAACTATAATCATCTCCAGTTCTTGTTAAGAGGCTTTTATCAAAACTGTAATGGTCTGGTATATACATTATTTGGTGCTTTATGATCCACAGAAACCCACGTGAATCTAGACTTTTCTCCGTTTTGCGTAACCAAAGTGTTGCTCACTGAGCATAGTTACTTTGTCCCCTAGTGCTCTGCTGAGGTGAGACCCAACCATGATATGAAAGACACAGCTGGTTAGAGGGGAAAGGGGAAAATCACTGCAAGCCTTAGCCAACCGCCCTGGCCTCTTTCCATCTCGTTCTCCTCATCTGAGAACCAAGCAAAGCCCACCTGAGTGTGTTGTTGTGAAGGTGACTCAGACCAGAGGTGCAAAGCCCAGTGCCCAGCCTCCAAATCTTAATTCCCTTCACCTTTGGCAGCAGGGAGAAAGTACAAAATGGAGGTGAGGATGGTGCCACTTCTGAGAGCATATCACCAGCCACCTCTCACGGACAACTGTTGTCATGGGTTGAATTCTGTCCCCACAAATTCATATGTTGAAGTCCTAATCCCCACACCTCAGAATGTGACCTGATTTAGAAATCGGTCATTGCAGATATAATTAGTTAAGATGAGGTCCTGAGGGAGGCCCCTACTCCACTTTCATTGGTATCCATATACAAAGGGGGAAATTCAGACACAGAGATGTGCACACAGGGAGAACACCGTGTGAAGTTGAAGATGGGTATCAAGGTGATGCTTCTACAAGGTGCTGAGAGTTGCCAGCAGACCTTCAGAAGCTAGGAAGAAGACCGGAAATAAGATTCTCCCTCACAGCCCTCAGGAGAAACCAACCCGGCTGACACCTCGATCTGACTTCTAGCCTCTGGAGCTGTGAGATAATACATTTCTGTCGTCTGAGCCACTGTTCCTGGCTCTCTGTAACAGCAGCCTGAGAAAACTAAACCACCTCCAGAGATGGCTCCTACTGGTGACATCAAGTAGGGCTCTGTCCTGACAGAAGGAGGCACTGTAGTCCCATGGAAATGAGGGCAGCTGCTTGAAAGCCCTGAGAATGCTTCTGCATACCCCTCTCAAAGCCCCTGAAGCCTCAGGAATGTCATTTATGCTCTATATGTTATAACTCTTTGTGTTTCTTTCTGCTTTTACTTCCATATGTGTCCACTTTGTTTTCCCAGCTTGACTGCACACTCCTTGAAAGCTGGGGCAATGTTACAAGCCAAACTGGGAGTCAGGAGACCTGTCCGATAAAAATTCTCGGTGTGACCTTTTAAGCATGTTCCCTTTTCCCTCTAGCCTGGTTTCTTCACCTGTACAATAGGATCATAATCACTAAGGCCTCTCAAGTCATGATATTCTGTGATTCTGACTCTGAGCATGCCTGTTATTTAACCAACCTGCCTGCTTGATGTGCAAAAGGCAGGGGGACACCCAGGGAACGCATCTCTTAGATGTGCTGAGAAGCCAGTCACTGGGGCTGAATGAGTCAGACTCATTTAATAAGAGGCTAGACCCCAGAACTCAGGGGGTACTTTAGGGGGCTCTAAGCCCTTCCTAGATTTCAAGGCTTTGGTGCCTGTCTTTCCAGAAGACCACTTCCTTAGTAATCACTTAGGCTTTCTCCTCCTTTGTTGAAAGTATGTGGCCTCAGATACTGTTTCACTTGTGCCCACACAAAGCTGGGCTCCTGCATACCTTTGAGAAGCTGCCTGTCATTGCTTTGGGGCTTGGAGAAGCATTGTCTTTCCAAGGGGTTATCGTAGTTTGGGTAGACCACTTTTTGTGTCTTACCTCAGAAGGATCACAGCATGCCACAGCCTCCACTATTGCGGAACCTGGACCCTCTTTAAGAGTATCTAAGAGTCTTCCGAATGCAGATACCCCAGAGACCTGGGCACCTGTGTAAACTGTGCTGTTTTGTTCCAGGAAACAGACCAGACCAAGTATGGAGGGTGGTGTTGGAGTAGAGGCAGGGACCTTATTATGAAGTGGTTATAAGAAGGATGAAATCTTCTAGGAGTCTAAGACCAGAATCCCCCAATCAATGACGAGCTTCCTAGAACCTGATACTAGAAGTTCATTCTATTAGAGTGGTGCAAAAGTAATTATGGTTTAAAAGAATTGCAAAAGCCACAACTACTTTTGGACCAACCTAATAGTTCCAAGCCCCCTCCTCTGGGGCCCTCATTCCAGTGCCCTGCTCTTAACGTGACCCAGCTACTCTCCAAAGGTCAGTTTCTTTCTGCTTTTCTTCCCTATTCTAATTCTCTTAGTGTTTTCCAAAGATACCTCTGGTAGAACACAAAACAATTTCTAGAAGGCTTGTGAATGAACATTTTTATTTTGAATGCTACTTATGTTCACTTATATTTGAGGGAAATGTATCTAAAATGTACGTTGGTTTAAAGAAAAATAGTACATAAATATTCAAGGTATGATGTTTTGTGAAGCAAAATCATGAAAGAGGATCACAAATGACTGAAATCTGAGAAACACTGGGCTGCCTGGTTGTCTCCATATTTCACTACAAATTCCCAGGACACATAATCTTAGTGGCTCAATTCATTAGCATCCCCTATTTAGGCAGCACTTCCCATGCCTTACTTAATAGAATGCAGGCCTGCCTGTGGTTGGTTGCCCTTGGATCCAGTGTCCATCTTTAGACAAATCAGTGGTCAGGGAAGTAGGTCACATGATATGGAATATGGCTGCCCAAGTTCGAACTCCAGCAGGGGCTGAGGATAAAGCAGTTCCTTTTGGAACCCTGTCTGTTGGCAGGTGCAGTTTGATGTGTTCTTACGGGCTCCTGGTTCAATTGTAACTCCTGGGGCACTGCTATCCTGGAGTCTCTGAGGTGGACGTGTTGTCTCCAGTGCCATGTAACCGCTACTCTGAGGGGTGCTTGTGACAACTGGTCATTGACACAAAAGTGGTTTGAAAATCACTGCTTAATAAAATTACTACTATGAGTGACACAGATTGAAATGGGAATGCAGATTTCAAAGGGAATAGCTCATTTTTCCCAAGGGAAGAAAATGATTCAAGTTCTACCAAAGACCGGTTGTGTGAACTCAGATTAGTTGGCCACTTCTTAGCTGTGTAACCTTGGACAAGTCCCTGCCTCAGTTTCCTTATTTCTAAAATGGGAACATTTATATCTGTTCTTCCTTCCCCCGGGGTTAGGGGAAGGAGGAGGAGCCTGCTGCCACCCACTCTCTGCCCCAGGCAAGTTTCCTCCCGTCTCCTGCCTCGGTCCTTTCATGGACAGATGACAGATTGGAAGCAGGAGATCCTTATCATCCGCCATCCCTGCTAACTTCTAAGCGGCTCCGCTTGATTCTAACCACCCTCTCTTCTTTGGGTCTACCCTCCAACCACCACCCTGGTCCTGGGAAAACTTTCCTCTAAAAATCCCACATATAGACAAGAACCTCAGGTACCCCCTGCTTTATAAGTTATGTATTTGTGAAAAGTTGCATTCATGTCATGCTTTCGTAATAAAAATTCTATATTCCCTTTGCCCTAGCTTATCTGTTTAGAAATGTTTGCTTTTTACTTGTTATTGATCGCCAATTGGCTACAGTACTCAGTCTTTGATCTTCCCTTTTGTTTGAACTTGAACACCACCCACACTGTCTGCCTTGGCCCCCTAGTCTCTTTATTAAACAGTAATGATATATAAACAAACTCGGAGTCCCTCAGGGAGCAAAGGAACCCTGGGGCCAGCCTCCCTTGGGCCTGTGAATTATCATTCCTGAAGCCATCTGTTTTTTAAGTTCTTCTGCCAAGTTTCTATGGGAGCAGAGGGATCATTTTCTCCCTTTTCAAAGAGCAGGGTGAACTGAGGCCTCGAGCTGGCAAGTCCTTTAAAGTCATTTTCAAAGGAAACCTGAGCTGGAAAGCCATGCGGCCGGCAGAGGGTGGTGTGACTTTCTGAGGCTCTCTCTGGGGCTTTGGGTGGTCAGCTCCTGTAAGCTTCCCAGCACGTGCTCAGAGCCTACAGCAAAGGGACTATCAAGGGAAACCGCCTACCAGTGGCCTGGGGTCCAGGGAAGGCTCTGCTTCATGTCCCTGTCCCACCCCCACCCAGGAATGGGAAGGAGGGGGGAATATGGACTTTTTCCTCTGGGCCGGGAGCCAGGACCACACTGTCCTCACTGTTCTTAGGTCTCATCAATCAAACTTGATCCTTGGAGTTTTTTGAGGTAAAAAACTGAGTGCCAAAGTAAGCTAGATTGAACTTAGGTGTGAATCATGGAATCATAAGCGATCTAGTTAATCCAACCCCCTCACGGGCAGGTTGGGAAAGGGACCCAAAGGGTAAATGATTGTCCCCAGTCACACAGGAGGAGGTGGCTGACCTCCACCACAGAGTTCTTTGGACAAAGAACATTTCCGCAGGGAGGGAGATTTGCTTGGCTAGCAGCCATTTGTGAAGCTTCCGAATCCGTGGATGTCTGTCAACCACCCAGCAGATACTGAAAAGACAGCAAAGGCACCAAGGCAAGAAATGTATGACTGGGCCAGATGCCTTCATCCTGACCCCGGGAGTCCAGCAGAGAAAAATTGTTGATGAAGCCAGGAGGCAAATGATGAACCTTTTCATCACAGAATGGGCAAATTCTCCAAGGCCCAGAGGAAGAAAAAACTCACATGCATTTGTGTCAGACAGGATAGAACTGAAGTCATTAAAAGCTCAGCCTAGAGCTCTGAGTGAAAAAAAAAAAAAAAAACAGAAAGAGGGAACCAGCCAGAAATGGAGGTGAGAGGTCCATCCCAAATCCTCCACCGGAGCTCCTTATGACCAGAGTATGGAGTTTGCAGTCCATCCTGGTGCTGGGAGCCAAAGATGGGCCCCTGCCCAGCTACCAGGAGCAAGCCTCGGCCTTGGCCTTTCTGAGACTCCCCCAGCCAGCAGCTACTGCCCTCCATGAGCACTTCCCACTAGGTTAAGAGCAGAGGAAACCAGAGCCATTCAAGTCCCGATTCCAACACAAGGAAGGACCCCCAGAACAAGCTGACTTGACTTTTCAACATTTTATTCTTGTATTTGTACAGCTATATTTTACAACGCAGTAATGCAGTTTAGACACAGCCAAACCCTGTCTCCGGAGTAGTTATAACACAAGCATGACGCAGAATGTGATGGATGAGACAAACATTCCCAAAGAGAGCTTAGTTAGTGACAACTTCAAGTCCCTGTGTCTGCCTACACTTCAGAAAGGGATGGCACGCTCGTCCATCATTGAAAACTTCCATGAAAAAGGCACCGTAGGACACGTTGTATAGGTATATACAAACCGGAAACTAGAACAAAACTACACATTTTTCCTTCCGCAGCTTTTTTTGTTCTTTTTTTTTTAATACACACTTTGTAAATTGTAAACCTTCACTTGCAAAAAAATACAAATACACTGAGGCATTTTAGACAAAATATTTTCTTACTTATACAGATGCAATACTTAAAATATTCTCTTAAGTGCTCTTTCTCAATAAAGATTCTCAGATCCGTGTCTGCCTGCAGATACAAAATCGAGCCTTTAACACAGTTTTATATTTTTAATATATCTTTTTTAAGTTTATATATATTTATTTTATATATATATATATATATTTATATATTTACAACTCTGCCATATATTCCTTCACCTTTGGTTAAAAAAATTAAAGCCCTCTCTTTGATAACATACTGAAGTCTCTTCTTTTAAAAGAAAGCACATTTACATACAAAAGAAACATCTGTTCCCACAAGACATGTACATTCCTCATTTTGCAGACTAAGTCAAGTCAGAACTTTTGCATACTCCCCCACTTTGATATATAAAATGATTTTGCTTTTTGCTGACATGGTTCGCCTTACACATAGGAGAAGCAATATTATTTTCTTAATGTTTTACGGCAGTGGAGGAAGGGGAGCTGCCTTGGCTCCCAATCCCCACCCCCCTCCCCCCACCCCCCACGCCCAGCTATGATTTGCACTAGTGGATGAAAGAGGCACTACATCATGGGATGAACATTGTAAAGTGTTACAGTATCCTTTGGGTAGATTCTGAGAAGGGGCTCGAATAGACAGCATCAACACTCCATGCTTCAGCAGGCTTTGGGAAGCTCCGGGGGCAGGTCAGTGGCGGACACACGGTATTGCACCTTGGTGTTGGTGATGGCGCCGTGCTTCTGGCGCAAGTGAAGACGCAGCTGGCTTTTGTGACGGAAATGCAGGTTACACTTCTCGCACTGAAGGAAAACCAGAGGCAAACTGTTAAAGGTCATCAACCCAAGAAACGTGTCACTATTCTAAGACCCAGAGAAAGACATTCCCCCTGTGAGTGATTGGGCAGCTCTTCCTTCTGGATGGCCAGGCTAGGAGCCCATCCAAATCCCAGCTCCTACGAAGGGACCAGCATGCTTTGTACAAATGTCCCTCCCAGGCTCTCCATAGTGTTGCTCATGTTTTCCCCCGGCTTGAGCTGTATTTCCCGCCTTAACTCCACAAGTTCAAGTCTCATCCAAAAATGCAGTTCAGATGCAAACTCTGATTATCAAGGCTTCCTTGAATCTCTTCAGGAGGATGATAATCCCTCTTTCCTTTGAACCTCTGTAAGAGTTCTGGCCTTGTCTTATCAGTTGGGGAATGCTTTCAGGGTACTGACCACTGCTTAATAAATTTTAGCATCTTCCTAGTATCGAGTAGAATATGCCTCTGAGGCAATTATGCATTAAATCTAAACACATTTGGACAAATGGACTAGAACAATCTGAATTCATGAAAATTCTCGAGTCTAAGATACACTTTTAAAAATGCAGCTATAGTCCCTCTTAGAATGTACATCTTAGATAAGCTAACAAGGCATTTGCAAGTAGAGCTGTTTTCTCACTTTAATTCAATAAATGGATGGTAACAGTTTTAGTGGAAAAGTTACTAAAAAGTAAAATGGATGACTAAAGGTAATGGGGTACTCTATATGCAATCCTGAAACAGAAAAAGGGCAATTAGGTAAAAAACTAAGAATATTCCAATAAAGTATGGACTTTAGTTTATAATAACATGTCAGCGTGGGTTCATTCGCTGTGAAAGATGTTTAAAACAGGAAACTAGGTGCATATGGGATCTCTCTACCGCCTTTGCAACTTTAATATAAATTTAAGGCTATTCTCAAATAAAAGGTGTAATAAAATACGTTCATACAAAGAATATGTTTTAAAGTAAAAATGGAAATAAATTTACAAAAATTAAAACTAGAATGGGTGGTGACTAGAAAGAAGTCGGTCTCGGGAGACATGGGGCCCATCACACCCATGCCACCCACTGCTGTACGTCCCAAGTGCGTCATTTCTCTCTGGGCCTTGGCTTTCCCTTCGTAAGCAACTGAGCTGATATACTCTGCAGGTCACTCTTAACTCTGACATCTTGTGCATCTGGTCTTCTAGAGAATAATTATAATAGCACATATGTATTGCACCCTCACTATGTGCCAAGCACCACTCTGAACATTTTGCAAATTTGTTAGCTTAATACAACAACTCCATGAGGTAGGTCCTATTATCCGGCTCCTTTTACAGGTGAGTAAATTAAGGTACTGAGAGGATAACTAAGGTGCCCAAGAACAAACAGGAAGGAACAAGATATTCACTCAAGGACTGACAAACAAGCAAATGAAAATAACTACATTTTATAGGTGAACATTTATGATATGGGTTAATAACCACTCATTTATTCGTTTTTGTGCCCATCACTACCAGCATCATCCCTAAAAGTGGTTTCCACACTGTAAGCAAGGGGGACTCGCTTTTCAAATTAAATGGAAACTGGGAAGGTAAATGAGGCTCCAGTCCAGTTCTGCCCTGCGGTGCCACAGAACCTCAGTGACCGAAGGAGCACAATTTAAACACTGTTTATCTGTAGCATCGGGTCAGGGCTTGACCGCGGCCTCCAAAAGGGCCAGTATCAAAGTCAGAATAAGAACTCAGATAACTCAGTTGCCCGGCCAATATCTTCCCCTCTACAGCAGAGATCAGCAAGCTATTTCTTTAAAGAACCAGATAGTAAAATTTTAGCCTTTGTAAAATAGTTTATATTCTCTGACACAACTAAACTCTGTTATTATAACGTGAAAGCACCCACAGACAATACATAA
Organism: Rhinolophus sinicus; assembly: GCF_057876585.1. NCBI lineage: Eukaryota > Metazoa > Chordata > Mammalia > Chiroptera > Rhinolophidae > Rhinolophus > Rhinolophus sinicus. The sequence continues at coordinate 51,326,742 of NC_142517.1, forward strand.
AGAAGCATGGCTGGCTTCCAATAAAACTCTTAATTTAAATTTTATGTAATTTGTACATACCACAAAATATTATTCTTTGGGTTTTTTTTTTTAGGTATTTAAAAATATAAAAACCATTGTTAGCTCATGGAATGATGAAAAGTTAGCCCACAAGCCTTAGTTTACCAAGTCCCTGCTCTAGAACACTAGAATTCCACCCACTGATTATGGCCTCTTGCTGCTGGCCACCTGCTCCTTCTTGAAATGACCTCTTCTTTTTTTTCCCCTATATCACCACATGCTTCAGATTCTCCTCCTACTCCTATGACTGTTCCTTCTCAAACTCCTTAGCTCCTCTTAAGTAGACATCAAGCCCAGTATAGGAGTGTGTTGCAAGCACTCAATAAGTATTTGTGGAATGAATAAATGACTCCACAATCTATGTGTGCATAGTCCAGCCCTCCTTCCTAAGGCCCAGAGCACCTAGCCCAATATCCCCATTTTAAAGATGAGCAAACTGAGACCCAGGCCAAGGTCAAGCAGGGTGTCTTTGAAAATCAGACCCAAATCCAGGTCTTATGACAATTACTTTAGTGATCATCCCACTGTGTGCTTGAAATTGGAGCAAACAGTTCTGCTGCCCCACTCTCCCACCTCCCTGCCCCTCCCAGGTCAGCCAATAGCCACAAAGGTTTCCGTACATGGTAAGGTTTCTCTCCTGTGTGGATTCGCAGGTGGCTCTTCAGAGTCTGAAGGTGCCGGAAACGAGTGCCACAGATTTCACATGGATAGGGCTTCTCGCCAGTGTGGATGAGCACGTGGGCACGGAGGTGGGCCACCTGAATGGAAGAGCAAAGTGTGAGAGGCTCTGTCTGGGTGAACTGCAGACTCCCCGGCATCCACTCATCAGCATGCCAAGGTTGAGGGATCCTTTCCTCACGCCCCCTGCTCACCTGTACAAATCTGGCTCCACAGGTTTCGCATTTGTAGGGCTTCTCTCCAGAGTGAATTCGAGTGTGTGTTTTCAGGTTGGCTGGCCGGTTGAACTGGGCCCCACAGATGTTACAACGATAGGGTTTCTCACCTATTACAGAGAGAAAGTGGAAAAGTAAAGCCATATTTAATGGAGGTCACCATAGACCCTGGCCCTGGGATTTCAAAGCAAGCTGCCCTTCCTGGAGCCACTTCAACTTTCTTTCCCTTGGAAGATGTCAAAGAGAGCATCCAGGGCCCTGCCTCCTGGCCTGCCCCCCACCCCCCACATACACACATCAGCACTCTTTGATCACAGTCAAGAAGCATGGGGGAGTAGAAACAATGCCAAGCGTAGAACAGGGAGAGAGCAGGGTCTGCGGGACTTGGACAAGTCACCCTCCTTCTCTGGGCCTCAGTTTCCCTCTTTAGAACCTGAGGGGCAAATTTAGATGACCTGGGAAGGCTCTTCTAGCTCTTTGCTTAGATGAGACTGGTTGAATAGTCAACCCACTCACACGGGAGATATGATCAGGCCGCTCTGATTTCTCTTTTTTAGAACAAACATGCTTTTCCGCTTGTGGCAACTACAGCTGGATTCCATTTGCAACAGAGGTGGGGCCTGAGTTGGAGTAGATGCTCAGACAGAGGAAACCAATAGAAGGGCTGTGCCTTCCCTCATGGAAACTTTCTGGGATAAAGGACCCATTTAAAATACCAAGAGAGAGTCAACTTTGGACAACAATCAGGTTATTAGAAGCTACCTGGTAAAGGAATGTGAGTTGATAAGGAATAAGCCCTTAGAGGAAATCAAGAGGCTTTTAGTTTTTTTCTGGCTTTACAAAAACCAAATCTACCTTGCCTCTCTCAGCCTTAGTTTCTCCCCCTCTACAGTGGGATTAACACTTCTGACACCAGCATAGTTAGAGAAGCAGGACAGAGCATCTCAGGAAAGACAAAGGATACAGGGAGGGGACAAGTCACTAAGCAAGACATGACAGGGCTAGGCCCCTCATTCAGGCCAGGATGAAGCCTGCTCCCTGCCTCACCCCACCAGGTAGCAAGGCCCCACATTACTTTCCCTGGGATCCTCTCCCCTTTCTGATCCTGGTAACCCTGGCGAGTTCAGGTGAGGTGGGGCAGGGCCATACCCGTATGGACGGTCTTGTGGCTGGCGAGGTTGCCCTTGTAGCGGAAGGAGGCCTGGCAGCGGTCACACTTGTAGGGTTTGTCACTGTGGGTCTGCAGCGTGTGCCTCTTGAGTGAGGCCTCCTCAGAGAAGCGGCAGTCACACTCATTGCAGAAGAAGGCCCCATTCTCTGTCAGAGGGTGGGAGGGGACACCAGCATGAGCACGCGGAAGGGAGGTGGGGCTCCAAGGCCCCTCTCCTCTGTGGCTACCCCCAGCGCCCCTGCCCGCCCAACATTCACAGAAACCCAGGACACAGGGCCTATGGGGATTTTATTTTTCTTAGCATTTAGAGTCTCAGTCATGAAGGAGAAAGGAAACAGATTTGAATATTAAGGTGCAGAAGGGAAGCTCAAACCAGCAGGTACCCCTACGGCCTGCACACTCTTCCTTCTCTGGAGAGCACTGAGAACTGACGCTTCTTATCGGTTCACAGTTTTATTTGCATTCATACATAGGGGCCTTGGCAAGACCCTTCATGTCCCTGAGCCTCTGTCTGTGTCTCTATCTCCAAAATCAGGATAACAAACCCCTATCCTACCTACTTCACAGGACATGATCTAACACAAAGCATTATAGGAATGTAAGATATAAATCAAATTCAATGATACTTTGAAGTCACTGAAGGAGGATTAATGACAAACATGGTCACCCTTGCCCCGATCTGGATTTCATGTCTCCCAAACACTTCTGCAAGATTGGGAGACCAAAGATGATGGTGGGAGTAGAAACAGAGACCCAGAGAGAAGGAACCAGAGTGCAGAACAAAGGCAAATGGCCAGGGGGACAGGCAGGGACAGCCCCTACCCTCCCAACTACAGGTCAACAACCCTCTGCCAAACCTCTCTGTAAATAACTACATTTTTTGTTTATATATGTCATAGTGGCTCACCCTAATTCAGTATTACTGGGCTTTATTACTACAGCCAGAGCTACGGGAAGATGAAAACTTTTTCATCTCATAAACATCAGGGATGCCAATCACAGACTTTCCAGAAACTGCAATTTAATTATTCAGTTCAATAATCTAATTCAGCAAACATTCACTGAGGACCCCTCTGTTCTAGAGACTCACCAGGACCTATGGGAAATGCAGGAATGGATCAGTTCTGATGCTTCTTCTTACAGAATGGACAGCCTAGCAGGGTGAACTAACATTTGCACAGATCCCGCACCAGAATTTTGGGTCCAGAGGGGCTGAGAAAGCTCTGGAAGTTACAGCCAGCCCCACAAGCTACCTCTGCTGGAATGAAGCTGAAAATTCTATTTGGTTATTCTCTTTTACCCCAGATTAACTCTAATACACCATCCCCTGCTTTGTCAGCCAAAGCAGCCAACAATGGGGCAATTGGCTGGTGATTTTAAGTGCCAATGGATTTCCAATAGGGAGCTTCTCCCAATCAGTGATAACAACATAAGTGAAATGGAAGCACAAACCCCATGGAGCAGAGATGGAGGCCTGGCAAGGGGATGGAGGGGAAGGAACTCACCACAGCTGGAATCCGAGTACTCAGACTGGGTCTCTCCCATCTCCTCTGGGAACGTGGGGCCCGCGGTGTGGAGGCACATCTCCGCGTGCTGCGGGGACTGAGAGCCACAGGATGTGCACTTGGGGGGGTGCAGGTAGAGCGGCGAATGGCTCTCACTGCTGCTGCGAGGTGAGCCTGTCAGGGACCTGTGGGCGGGAGGAAAGCCTCAGCATCTGGAGCAGGGAGGAGCAGTCTGCCAGCCTCTATGCCACCCCCTCCTTCCTGTGCTCATGGAGCCCATTTGCCCCTATGGGGCCGGGGCTGCAGAGTTATCCTCAGGTCTACCCCCAACAGTACACACATAGAGATCACCGATGGGGTCAACTAGCCAAAACCCCACTCCCAGATCCAGTTTCTTTCATGCAGCATTGCACTCTACAGCCTTCCTCAGTCCACGGCAAGTATGAGGAGCCCCCTATCATACTAGGACAACGGGAGCTGCCTTTGGGATTCAGGGAATGCTTTTCTACCATAGACAGGAATTCTCTCTCTTGCTATGAAAAAATATACTGAAGCTTATTTAATATCCTTCCTTACTTAGGTCAATTCAATCATTAGGCACTTAACCCACACCTCTACTAAGCTCAGCATCTCAGGCAAAAAAAAGAACACAGTCCCTGCGTCCATCAAAAGAAATGACCTCAGGACACTGCCCAGGTAACCCCTGACCCCAGGTCTGGAATGCCTCTGAAATCACCTGTTGACGATGTTATTGAGCCGGCTGGCCTGTGGGATGGTAGAGTCCTCCCCGTTGGCGCTGAGCTTAGTTGGAGACTGGAGGTCAAGGTTCTCAGGCTCCATGGGTGGCTGGCAGGCTGGTGGGGCTGTGTAGGCTCGAGGGGAAAGGCGGCCCAGCTCGGCCTGCTCAGGCCCCTCTGGTTTGGCATTCTGGTTGAGGCTGTTGAGCACAATGAACTTGTATTTCTTCCAGTTGCAGGCTTTGGGGTCGGTGGGACTCTTGGCTGGAGGGGAGCCAGAGGTCTGGAGGATGCAGGCATTCTTGCTGCTACAGGACTCCGTGGGCGAGTTGGGCTGGCAGTCAGACTTCTGGGGGCTCTGTGGACTAACCAGACCCTTCCGGTTTAGAGGCGCATTGGGGGGCTCAAAATGCAGGGCAATCTCATCCTCCGAGGAAGGCCTCTCTTCTTCCTTGCTAGCCTTGTCACAGGTGAAGTATGGGGCATTCCGGGCCGAGGGGGCAGCAGGCTTGGGGCCCTCGGCCACACTGTAGTGCATGTCACTCCGTGTGTCCTCTGGTGCTGCCTCCTTGGGTGAGTAGATGTTGTTGTGGCACATACTGGGGGATATCTCCATGGCTGGCCGGCTGTACTCCCCAGGGATTGGCCTGGCACTGTCGCAGGAAAGAGCCCGCTCCTTAGGGAAGGGGTTGGCCACAGGCATCCGGGCATCCCGCAGCTCCTCATCGGAGAAGAGAAAGCTGCTGACGGGGAGGTGGCTGTACACGGGATAAGAGGCTGGTGGTGTGGAGAGGCCACTGTACAGGCCGGGGGCGAAGGCTCTGCTCTCACACCCGGGGGCGTTCCTCAGCGGCAGGTTGTTCTCTACCACCTCACGACCCCGATAGGCCATGATGTCTTGGGGCATGAGCATCCGACTGTTCAGGAACTCTTCACGGGGAGGCTTGATGGCAGGAACCATCTCTGCTTCACTGCAGGAAAAAAAAGAGAGAAGACACCGGCCGGCCTCCAAATTAGAACTATGAAACAGACAATCTTCTAGGGGACACTGATCTATGCAACCACAGTTGTGCTTGGGTCAGCTAGACATAGGAGATACGGTTCTGGAGCAGGGAAATACTTGTCGTTACAAGGCATTTATGTTAGAGGTCTAGCAATCTAGCCCACAGTTGGGAAACAAGGCCCAGAAAAGGAAGAGAGTTATCCGCACAGTCTGTGCCTGTTTAGACATGATCTTGTACATTTAAGTCATACATGTATATATAAAATATATATACATATATATGTGTGTGTATATATATAATGTATATATACACGCACATACATGTATATGTATATACAAATTCAAATATACATATATACACATACATATATATGTATACATACGTGTGTGTGTGTGTGTGTGTGTGTGTGAGTTTGAATCTGTAATTCTTTGGATTATTATAGAATGTAAAGCTTTCACAGCCCTTATCTCATTTCACTCACAAAATCCTGCATGGATGGGAAGTCAAGTATTATTGACTCCATTTTATACAAATGGAAACTGAGGCTCAGGGAGGGAAGAATTTATACAATGTTGGTGCCACATGTTCACAAACTGATGCCCTGTCACAGACAAACTGATGCCCTGTCAAAGAAAGGACTCGCCCTAAATGCTGACTGTAGTGGTGGGGAAGGGGACTTTGGAGAACAGGCAGCACTGCTAGTGCAGGAAGCCCTAACTCGGAAGCAGCCTGGCCCGGTTTCCAGCTGTGCCACCTAGCAGCTATGTGACTGGGAACAAGTTACTTAACCCCTCCGAGTATAGGGCCTGAGCCAGAGAAAGTACTCATAAATGATGCCAGTGATGATCTAGCCACCATTATCACCCACAGGAGACAAAGAGCTCTAGCTGCATATACTGGAAGGGACATTATGTGGGCGAAAAATAGGCCAACTCAACGTGATCACATTTAACAGAGCTAGGACCAATGAGTGACGGTTAATGGGGCCACTTTAACTTGCCATGAAAAGGAGCTATCTAACTGTCCAAGGTAGACATGGCTCCGGGAACACTGACTTACTGGCTCCTGGAGGTGTTCAAACAGAGAACGGAAAACCTTTTGTTTAAGAAGGGATGCAAGCACCCAGCGCGCAACTCAAGTGGTTTTAAAGAAGTCAAGCCCTGAGTTTCTGTTCCAGTTAGCAAAGCTCTTCACTTCTTTGGCTCTCAGATTCCTCACCTTTGAATGATGGTCATGTCTTACCAGTCCTTGAGTAGGGGGTTAGACCCAGTGAACTCAATTTAAGTCAATATATGTCCTCTCTAGTGGGAGCTGGGCGACATAAAAGATGAGTAAAGCAGCCCACAGTCTGGTAGAGGAACTAAGGCACATATGTAAATAGTTAAAATAGACGTCTAAAGGAGAACTAAAACATATATGCAAATAGATGAAATACAAGGAAGGTCTAAAGGACAGGCAGAAGGCTTTGGAACACAGAGGACGAGCTGAGGAAAGAGCTGTGTGATAATCATAACATCTGTAGAGGAGCTGGCATCAAGCTTGGCCTCGCAGAATGGGTTGGAGGAAAGGGCATATCAAGCGAATGGAAGAAAGCAAGAGGTGGGGATGCACAACACGTATCTGGATAGCAGTAAGGAGTCAAGTTGGCCTGCAGTGTAAGAGTTAAAAAGGGCAGAAGTGTGCAAAAATAGTGGAAATGTAGGTTGTGACCCATTATAGAGGGTTATTTTTTCTGTATGCATGCATTGTCGAGGGTTTCTGATTCCTTCCATTTCCAAGGCTTCCATCAGGGTGGCAGCTCACCTGGCCTTGATAAATTTCCGGCAAGTGTCCACAACATGCTCCATCTGCAGGTACATAGCTGTGGTCATCACGGCCATGATGTTGCCCTCCCGCAGATTGAGGCGAGATGTGTACATGAAGTCTAGGAGGATGCAGAACCCCTCCGGGTTGATCTCCGGATCCAGATTGATCACATTAAGGTTGCATTTCAACTGGTCTGTGAAGATGCTGTAGAATAAGCCACTGCAAAACGAACAAATGTCTCACTACAGTTGACATGTAGACTGTGTCATCATCAATTACAGTCAGCATCATGTACAGCCCCTCTTCTCTGGGCCTCGCTCCAGCACTTCCATGGCAATTAATAACAGCTGTCACTTACAAAGAGCTTACTAAATGCCAGTGAGTCATTAAGCACTTTACATACATTATCCTGTGTTCGTTACAACCTTGCAAGGTAGATTCTGTCATTCTCCCCTTTACAAATAGGGGAACTAACATCAGAGAGGTTAAGTGATTTTCTCAAAGTCCCAGAACCTTTTTTTTCCCTTTCAGTCTTAACTGTACAGATGACCAGAGTTAAATTTAGCACTCATTTGCAGTAACTATTTTAGTCTATATCTTTGGGATAAGCATTTCCCTTGTTGTTTCCTCCCATTATCCTTATTTTAAAAATCCTATTGTATTTTTTTTTTTAGAACCACATTGGGTATTGATGACAAATAAATAAAATGATGCCTACATCTACATTCTACTGATTTTCTCTAAAAGCCCATAGATGATCATAAGGTCAATATCCCTAGAAGACCCAAGTCCAACTCCATGGCATGCCTCCATGTTGTCTGGCAAAGGAAAGAGCAGTCAGTCAGAAGCTAGAATTCTGGGTTCGTTGTCATCTCAATTCTACTCTTTCTAAGCATGTTACCAGAAGTGAGCCCCACTTCACCCAGTAAGTAACCATGCAACACAGGGTAAGATACTTAACTTCTCTGGACCTTGGTTTCTTTATCTGCAAAGTATGAACAACAGTGTTGTGGGGGCGGAGCCCCAGAGAGTAGTTTCCAGGCTCTCGGCCTCACATAGACAGGTGCCTGGCTCAGGTAGTAAATGGCCAACTGTGATTGCATGGCCATCAGCTGTGGCTAGTTGGCCGTCAGCTGTAACCAGTGAGCCATTGGCCACTAATATAACTGCTGTGGCTACGAAGAGAGAAGGAGAAGAGAGAAAGAATGGGGGCTAGCAAGAAGATGGCGGCTGGGCTGGCAAGCGTGGATGGCGGTTTGTGGACAGTGTGGATCCAGCCTCCAGTGAGAGTATAGTGCCGCCAGAGAGAACATAGTGGTATGACTCCCCTACCTATGGCTCCGTGGGTGTTCCTTTTTGGCCTCACCATATCCTGCGTTCTTGTATGGGGAGCGGGAGCAGAGACCCTGCAGGCCTCCCTGCATGACAAATGGCGCAGCGAGCAGGGTCCCCTGCACGACAAGTGTCTACCTCACAGGGTTGTGGCAAGAATGAAAATGTAAAGGGTACAGAATGATGCCTGGTACATACTCAGCAATTGGTTAGCAGGAGCTATTACTTTTGGATCTCTATAAACCTTTGTTTTTTCCACTACTGAAAAACAGGTGCTGTTGTAGATGTTGAATACATTCTCTACTAGCAATAGAGATCCCTGCCTCTACATCGGCTCATCTATGAGTGTCTTCATTTTATCATCTATAAAATGGACATAATCATGCCATCCATAATGCAGGCCACTGTGAAGATCCAGGGAGATGATGTAATATGAAATTTCTCTGAACACTTAAAATCATTCATAAATATGAAGAAATAATAGCGGGCTCACTTTCATTAACTTTCATATATTCTGAAACACCCATGGTAATATAGCCACAGTATAAAATAAAATACAGTTACAGAACAAAAGAGCAAAAGATGTCAAACTAACTTGCTTAAAATATCTTAAAACTCTCTTTCACTTTTAAACTTTTCACTGGTGAACCGAAGTTATTCTCAATGTTTGTCCCAAAATATCCTTTCTTGACATAGTGTATGATTTCTTCTCCCTCTATTTCCACAGAACAGAAACTCTTTCTTCTCTAAAAGTGCATGCATTCATTCACTTTCTAGGATCCTACTCTGCCAGGACATATGCTGGAGGTCTGGAGACAAATGAGACGTGATCCCAAACGCAGCAAAAGGCCCACACGTTCCGCCTCGCTCACTGCCAGCGCCATCAGTCCCCTTGTATTTATCTATCTTTCCCTTCCAGACCCCTCACCTGCAGGCCATGAGGACTGTCTTATGGGCTCTAAACTGCTCACGGCTCACCACTATGACAACATCAGTCAAGATGTCACGGCTCCGGAGGCGATTAAGATTGAGAAGAACATCACTGGCATGGCGGGTGAATTGGATACAGCTGTCAGCCGGTGAGGCCATTTTGTCTTCACCTGAAAAAAGGAGTCAAAATCCTGTTAGTCCTCCAGAACCTGTTTCCTGCTTACCAGGAGTGCGAGAGCAGGTAGTTCAGCCTGTTACCACATGGAATGCAAACTGAGGTCCCTTGTGTTCGGTCTTTAAACGATTCATGGCCCATCTCTGGGCATTATTATTCATATCAATAAAATGGGGAGAATAAATTTTATCCAACAAGTTGAAATAGAAAGTCCTTTAGGGGAAAAGGGAGGGGAATGAATATTTGTTGAGTTTTTTCCCCACATACCAAATACTCTGCCAGCATTGAGGGGCAGTGAGTGTGTGACAAGGTAGAAAAACCAGGCTTTGAAGGTTAGCATGCTAGCTGTGACTTGGAGCAGACTGTTTAATGTTTCTGGGCTTTGGTTTCCCAAAATGGGAGTCGTACGTAATACCTATGTGGTTGTAACAGTTAAAGATGTCTCCCTGATCCATAGTATAGCTCCGAAATCATAGCTTTTCTCATCAGTACCTTGTTTCATTTTCCCAGTCACCATCTGTCTCTCCTATATTAGGCTTTAGAACTATCTCAGTGTACCTCGGGCACCTAGCATATTGTTGGTGCATACCGTGTTTCCCCAAAAATAAGACCTAGCCGGACCATCAGCTCTAATGCCTCTTTTGGAGCAGAGATTAATATAAGACCTGATATTGTATTATATTATATTATATATTATATTAGATCGGGTCTTATATGATATTAAAATAAGACTGGATCTTATATTAATGTTTGTTCCAAGAGACGCATTAGAGCCGATGGTCCGGCTAGGTTTTATTTTCAGGGAAACATGGTAGTAGGTGGCTACATTAATTTGAACTAAGAAATGAGCAAGAGAATGAATAATCGATCACACAACAGTGTTAAGATAGTCTAATGCAAGGGTAAAGGGTGAGGGGCTGGGAATGATGGAGAAAACATCGGCTATCCTTCATCTCATCTAATGAAAAGTGGCAAAGTTCACACAAACATTTGCATTGGCAAATTCAAAAGAAACATTTTGTCCACAAAATTTTAAAGCATATAATTCAATTTACTTACCCAATGCCTTGGTTCACAGTCCAAAATTTTGCTTAAAACCTGCAGGGAAGAGAAGAAAAGCAAACAGAAATTGATTTAATGAATTTAAGATTGTCCACTATAGTCTTATTTTAGGACACACGTGTTTAGTTTTACTTTGATAGCTGCAGCCTGCCAGCTGGTGTGGTTTTACCACAAGCTAGAAAACATTTTTCCAGCTCAGCTCTTAGGAAAACAACAGGCACCCAAAGCCATGCAATAATGCTTATACCCTGAGTACTGAGAATACTTTACATACATTAATTACATATACGTATACACATATATTTCCTTTCTCAAAGTGAAAAATGTATAGCATCCAAAAGCCCTTGAGTTTACAGGAAAGAAAAAATGTAAAGAAAAGAAAAAATTCAATATTAATGAGGATGATCCTTCAGGGGCCTAAAAACTCCAAACTTTTCAAAACCTGCTAAAATATTATCTTTCAAGTCTTTGAATGATTCCACAAGGCCAACAGGGTCAGTATCTTTATCCCAATTTCACTGGTGACAAAACTGAGACAGGGGTTCAAGTAGCTTGCTCAGGACAAACAGCCAGACAATACTTCCTGACTGTCTGAAACACAACTGAATACAGAAACTACAGAATACAACCTGAGATGGCATATCTATGCTTTTCTTAAGAATCTTTGACTTCTGTTTCAAAGTTTCCTCTTCCTTCCCTCCTGGGTCTAAGACCAGATATAGTGCCACTAACTTCCAAGTTTGTGCTTCCCTGTGCTGGTGAAAGATTTAATTGTGTGGTCTAGCTGAGAACTGGCCAGGGAACACTCATGAAACATGTACCCTCTCCAAATTGGTTTCTCTAAAACAAAATAATTTAAAGTACAGGTGTAAGACTCTCACTTATGGTTGTATGTGGGCTGCCAAACAAAACAATTATCTGAACTCTCTTCCCCGCCCCCTTTTAAAAAATCATAGTCCTTTAGAGCTATTTTCCAGGTAAAGGGGCCTGAGGCCAGGGAGGTCATGTTAGGCCACATAGATGGTGAGTGGCCCGGACCTAGGTCTTCTGGCTCAAATTCCTATCCCCTTTCCAAATCAGCCTACGTGCTGTAGAACATGCAAGAGAGCACCCTGATGTGGGTGAATCTCATTTTTAAGTTCCTTCCCCCACACAAAAATTTTGCCCCCATTCCAGGCTGCTGAGTCTTACCAAATGAGCACTCTAAAATGAGAGGTTTCCTTGAGTCTGTAACCAAACACTCTGACATTTCTCTGTGGTCCCAAGTGCCAGTCACTCAATCTCATCGGCTTCAAGGTTAGTTTGTGCATGTGAGTGAGTGGGGATAGGGGGAAGAAAATGGGGGAAGGGAGAGGACAGAAAAAGACGAAAGAACCTATTTACTCTTCTCCCCATCCTAACCCAAAATGGGCAAGAGAGATACGCTAAATTGGTGCTCACCAAAGTTCAATGATTGTCTCCTTTGAAAAAGACTGCTGAAGACATGTGAGGCTTATTTACAAACCCTCTCCTCTTCCCCCAAGAAAAAGATCCTTAAACACTTCTGGAATACCTAAGGCTGTCCTTTAGCCAGCTTCAACCACCAGCTTGCCTGTGGATTTCCAGTCACACACTTTTGGAACCACAGGAAGCCCAGATTTGCCATTTCACCTTGACAATTGGCAGTGACTCAGTCCAGATTTGGATTGAAACAAACAAAACAATTCCCTTGGGTCTACTGTCAGCCAGGCTCTGGGATGGGCATTTTTCACCCTAAACCTCTGCCTGGGTTGGCCAAAAGCAAAAGCGCATACGCTAAGGCCCATGTCCTTATTAAGTCCACTCCTTCCTAGGCTAGCCCTGTCTTAGGAGGCCCCACAACTAGTGAGTATGTGGGTTATGGTGGATGTGGGCAATGGACCTACTTCTAGATGCCATAGTTGTGGAGGCCCTGCTAGCATTTGGTTTTATTATTTTTTTTTTTATTTTTTTTTTACTGACCACTCAGCTCTTTCCAGTTCATTATTGCATCTGATCCTGATAGCCCTGATTTACTGGGAAGGACACTGCGGCTCCAGGGGATAACCCTTGCCCAACATCTCAAAACTAATCCCCAGCGAGCCCTGGACAAACCTGTCTGCTAGCTTCAGCCAACTCACCAATGGCACACACAAGACTCATTCCACAGAAACAACTAAGAGAGCAGAGCTGTCCAGGAGAAACTGACAAATGGAAGGGCACCTGACCCAACCCCGCCCCAGGCGCAGTAACCAAGTGAAAGTTAAACGTTGACTTCTCCACCATCCCCCTCACACACAATTTCTCTTCTTTGGTGCTTTCCCTGTGTATTTTCAATCAGGCACCTTGAGAAGAAAGCAGATCCTTTAAAGGATTCGGAGAAGAAAAACAGAGGGACCGCCACCGAGTGAGAGAGAGAGAGAGGGAGAGAGGGAGGGAGAGAGAGAGAGAGAGAGAGAGAGAGAGAGAGAGAGAGAGAGAGAGAGAGAGAGAGAGAGATATTGAGATTAGAGAAGGGTAAGAGGCGAGGTTCAGAGCGAGAGCAAGCCAGTACAAAGACCCCATCCTTTTCCTCCCTCCTCCACTCGGCGGGCACTAGGCGGCCCATTATCTCGCTCACACACACGGGCCAATTCCAGCCCTGCGCGCCGGAGCAAGCTGGCTCAGATTTGCCCACCCTCACGATTCCGTACCTGTCTGCCAGGGACCGCCCACCCGGGGGCGTTGTGCTCGCACCGCTGCCCATCTGCCTCCAAGCCCCGCAAGGCTCGGCGGAAGCCCTATGGTATGACCGTGGCAGCCCTTAATTTGGCAGCATTCAGATAAAACTTTTCGTGCACCTCGGTAGCTAACATTGTGTGTGCCTCTCTTTCTTTCTTTTTCCTTTCTTTCTTTCTTTTTTTTTTTTTTTCCTGTTACGCCGTCAAGGCAGTGGGCAGTGAGGGGAATGGCACAGCCCTCTCATTCCCGGAACGTAGTCGATCTCAGCTCGGCGGATTTCACAGAACACTCTCTGCCTATCGCCGGCTCCAACAAGAAGTAACTTTCCAGGAAGCTGCCGGCCTCCGACGGCCGCCAAGATCGCTGCCTGCGCCGCGCGGGCGGCCGGGGATTCACCGGAGGGCGGGGGTGTGGGGGGGCACCGGGGGAGGCTCGCTGGGAATAGGCGCACTTTCCCCTAAATCCCTCGGCCGCACCGTATCCAGGGACTCTTAGAGCTCACGTAGTCCAACCCTTCCCTTCAACAATTTTATAAAAGGGGAAAGTCAGACAATTTAGTAGCAGAACCGGTCTAGAACCCAGGATTTTGAGTCCAATCCGAGGCTCATTTCATGACTTCAAGTTGCCCGATTCCGGTTTGTTTGCCTGTGGCGTCATTTCTTTTTTCTTGGTCCCCAACCCCCCGTTTTTAAGAGGGTGGTTAGGCGAGGCATCAAGGTAAAAAAGATTAGAGTCCCTAGGGCTGAGGGTCTCCATCCAGCGCGCCCCAGCCGAGCTGGAGGAAAAACTAAACCCAAAGGCCCTTTCCGCCTACGTTGAAAAGTAGGGGAACCCAGATCGGCTGGGTTTCCGCCCTAAATCTTCAGAACAGGAGTTGCCAGTCCAAACCTGGACCGGTTTCGGGATTTCCGAATTCGATTTCTCCAAAACCTTAGACACAGGATTCAGCAGAGGCTGGGGCGCCGACCCCACCGCGCGCACGTTCGCGCTCCAAGGTTGCCTCGCTTTCTCGTGGCCTTCCTCGGAATTATAACCTCTGGGAGCCATCTCCCATTTGGTCTCAGTAGCGGGCTCAGAGAGGCGCTATCGGGGACCGGGGATGGGGGCGAGACCGGGACGGGTGCGAAAGACGTAGCGTCTAAAGTCTTAACCGGGTCCTAAAGCTGGCGGTAGCTACACAACGCGCCGCGCATCACAGAGGCGGCGGAGGCGGGGTCAAGGTCCGTTCAAAAAGACTGGGCCACTTCAGCCTCATACAGTCCACTTTGAGACTTTCTCATCCCTTCGCATAGTGGAATAAACATGAAATTTAATATGGGATGGGGTGAGAATCCAGGAAGGGAAGTAAAACTTAAATAAATGCACTTATTGGAAATGAGGAGTCCCGTGGTTCTGAGAGCTAAAATCTAACCATGTTTTACCGCTGCCTAACACTGGAGGGAGCCCTCTATCAAGGCTTGAAACCACAACCCCTAGTCGCCCCGCCCCTCCTTCCCATTGACCTAGTTTAGGCAGTCTCAGGATATGGAGACTCCTTCTGTCGTGCCCCCCCACCTCCGCCCAATCCCGGCCGGCCGTTGGATTATTGGTAATCTAATAACTCCAATACCTCGATGAGAAGTCCAAAAGAGAATGTGGAAGTGCAAAGTACTGTTTAGGGGAAGGGACCAGACATTTTAATAAGGCTGGAGCTGCCGCACTGAACCCCGTATAAGGGCTCCTACCAGAGCACTCCCTTTCTCCGCAGCATCTCAACTAAGGATCTGCTCGGATCCAGCCACAGGGGTCGGGTGGTTGGGGGGTGGAGTCAAACCGCTGAGTTGTTTTTCTTGGGGGGGTTGACACTTTTCGCTGGGGGACGGGAGGGTGGGGAGTCGACAATAGATGAAAGCGAATTTTTTTTTTTAACGCGGTGGCCTCGGCAGTCGTTTTGGGTGACCGAGGTGTTCGAGTACATTACGTCCTTACTTTCATTTATATCACGTTTCCTGCCAACAGCTCTTGCAAGCCTGCAAGCTTCTAGGAAATGCAATAAAATAGAAGGATGTGTTTTATCACCAAGATCCGAAGAGGAGCTGCTGAAGGGACGCTCTCCATGCGCCCAGCTCGCGACAGCCTTCCAGAAAGGGCGGGCAGACAATGCCAACAAACCACGTCCAGGAGCAAAGATATCTCGGCCATCCTGGCTGGACCCGGCTCTGCTTTTGTAAAAAGGCTGGCGGGGGAGGGGAGCGGCATGATCTCCCCAAGCAAACAATGCCTTTAAAAATCCGATCTGGACAGAAGTCAGCCAAGGTCTTTATTCCCGTTAATGAAGATGGAAGGCACTAACTGTCCTTGGAAAGCGATGAGTCAAACTTGACCGCTCTTCAAACACGTCCCCAGATTCGTTTCCAGCCCGAACAGAGGCGCATTTCTCCGACGCGGCCTCCAGCAGCTCCCGCAGTGGGAGAGGCTGAACTCGATTCCGGCGGACAAGGGTGGTGGAGACTACAGCGTCTCCCGAGGGTGTACGCGTTGGCGGTCGCTAGGGGCCGCCAGCAGGCGGACGCGCGTTTGCCATCTTAAGTTTTGAGTTCTGAGAAAGAAAACTTTACTATGAAGCTGTTGTGGCACATTCTATGAGGAGTATACTCTACCTGTCCATATGATCCACCCACATACCTGATTTCTCTCCAAACCACTAAGCAAAATTTGGAAGGAAGCGGAAGGCAGTGATTTTAGTATCCAAATGTGAGCCTGAGGTGCAGCAAGGTGCATCTCTGCATGTCAAGGGACAGGGCCTTAATCATCCCCTAAGAAAAGTGCACCCCCCAAGATCTGAGACCCCTACCCCTCAGAACAACAGTAGGCTTTTCATATCTGTTACTGAAAATCTTAGGTGATATTTTCTAAACAAATTCCTCCAAGACAGTTGGAGAACAGTTTCCAACTATAGTGACCTAAGAAGTTGAAATCATGGCTCTCTCTGTTATCCCTTTCTCTTTGATACATCAAACATCAAAGGAGCGAAGATAAACTTGCCTTTGACTTTCAATCATTGACTTGGAAACGAAAAGCTGAAAATCTGGTCCCGACTAGGTCACTAACTCACGATTAACAGCAGCCCCCCCCCCCCCCGCCCCACTCAGGCTTGTTTCCTCAACTGTGAAGGGCTGTATGTCCTAGAGCCCCCATGGCATCCCTCCACTACCGACTTCCCCTCGGGAGAGACCACAGCGACAGGGAGATACTGTGAATCAAAACGGGTTATTTTATGGTTCTCTTAGTGGAGGCCGATGTTCACCGCTAAGCAACGTGGACCAGACAAGCATACTGAGGCTTTCTAATTTTCATCCATCTTACCAAAACTTTGGAGGTCAGATGTTATCCTCATTGTAGGGTGCCCTCCTTGTCAGTCCTAGTACCTGGTCGGGATATTTGGGGTCCCGAAGGTGACGCGGTCGGCTCACCGCGTAAGGCGGGGAACTCGGTCAAGACCTACCACTAGGTGGCAGACTCAGTCCATCCTAAAATCACCGCGAGGCCACTACCTTCCACACCCCGCTACTACCCACAACCTGTTTTTTTTTTCTTTTTTCTTTTTCCGTCTGTTAGGGGGAGGGGGATGCCTCCATAGGCAAAGATGGAAAACATTTAATTGACTGGCTGTAATTCCGTTCTTCCCGATGCTCACGCCTCTAGCAACCACAACACATAATTTGGAGTTGAATTCATGTATCATGTTCGTTTTTTCCAGCCCGAAATGCTGAATGTATTAGGAAGGGAAAGGGTGCTCTTATCTTTACAAAAGTAGAATGGCACTGACGGTATTTAGCAGAGCTCCCTGTCAAACACTGGTCGTCCAGCAAAGAGAGTCGAGAATAAACTCCTGATCCCCATGGAGAAAAGGGGGTCGCACCCAGGCTTACTGAGCTCGGCAAAACCGGAGTGGGGGGAGAAAGGACGAGTACGGTCTTTCTGTGGGGCCGCTGATCTAGGACCAGAAGGGGAGGGTCGAGAGGAGCCACTCTTGGCCTCCAGTGGGGCGAGGAGAAACCGGCCAGCTTTGCCACAAGGCAGCAGCCTCACTCGCATCGCTGCGGCGGCATTCCCACTTGTTGCGCAGTGCAGGAAACCGGCACGCGCCACACTATTTTGACTCCCACAGGGCTACAAACCCAGCTACAGACCAGCCTACCATTGCCCCACGCCATCCCCAAACCTCCCTCCTCTCCCTTCCATGTACACCACCATCGCCGCCAGCAAAAACTACAAGACTTCCAGTCACTACGGTTTTTTTACACCAAAATATTCCTCTTCATCTCAATGTTAGACAGGCAAAATTCAGGTGCTCTGAGACACCAAGTCCAAAAGGGAAGGGGAACTACCTCCACCTGGAGAACTCGCCTACTTAAAGCCAACTAGGCAATCTCTCTCTCTCTCTCTCTCTCTCTCTCTCTCTCTCTCTCTCTCTCTCTCTCTCTCTCCCCTCTCCTACACTCTCTCACTTCTTTGCCTATTATGATATCATCTTTATTACTCCCCACTGGAAAGATCAACTGCAAAGTTCTTGAAAAAGTCAGTTTTATCTCCCCTTCCTAGAGAAAAAAATTCTTCATAAGGTCGTTTCACAATATTTTTCAAATATTTGATTTTGCACATAAAGTTTCACCCACCGAGGGGTGGCGCTGCCGCACCACCTCCTCTGAATCTCTTAACTTTTTCTCAACAAATGGGCTGTTGAGTGTGGCTACCCAGCAGAGGAGAGAGGGAAGGAAGGATTTTGACATCTAGTCATGGCTACCATTTACTCAACCAATAACTGGAACTCTTCAAGGTCCAGCAAACAACAGTTCGAGAATTTAGAGTCCCACCCCTGTCCACTAAACCCAGAATGAATTGGACAGTCTTTTCAAGAAAGCATGGGGTAAAAAAAACCTTTCAAAACTGAGCACAGAGAAAAAGGCCAATTGGAGAATTCCAGCTTCCTCTGGCTGCCTTCTCCTTCAAGTTGCACAGCTTTCACAAACAGCTTCTAGTCTTATTGTCACTATCAACAGACCCTTGAAAACCATCCAATGCTTGGGCCTGCAGTATTGGAAAGCCTTCCAAATAGTTGGATATCGGAAACTTCTATTTATAAGTGGGGGGAGGGGATTATTTCCAATCTACAGGTTTTTATTCTGGCCTGAAGACTCAACTGCAGTCATTTTAGCAAGGGAATGCCCATCTCCTGGTGCTCTTTCCATTTCCCCTCCCCCAGGGACAAATAGCTCTTCCTCTTTTTAAAAAAATGTATATATTTTAAGCGAGAATGTGATTTCACCTCTTTCCTTTGAGCTCATGTTTGCTACCTCCAGGAATAGCGTGTGGACTAGGGCCAGATGAACTTCAACTTGGGCTGCAGATTTACGAGGTTCTGTTCCAGTGCCAAAGACTCTTGGTAGTAAATAGTGAGCAAAATAGATACCTGTCTCCTGACGAATCTTGCCAGTCCCCCTCTTTTTAAAAGTTGTTTATTAAAACCACATACACCTTGCAAAGAAAAAGGGAAACTGGCAGTCTTTCTAGAGGAAGCCGGTGGCATCGCTTAGAGCCACAAACTGTATTTCTAAACAGCCCTTTCCCTGGTTCCCTCTCTCCTGCCCCACTTTTTTTTTCGGACAGTAAAAAAAATGCATCTACTGACACTTTACTTAAAAAAAAGAGAAAGTAATGCAATACAAGATTTTCTCCTGGAAACTATAAACTGATTGAACACCAAATAAATAAAAGATTAAATCAGTTTCCGGGGAGGGCGTGGGGGGCGGGGGCGGGAATGACCAGTTCTCTGAGACAGTCAGGGACACAGTAACAACTCTAGACTTTCAGCACCCTGTTTGGGATCATTCCCCCTGCTCAGTTGTCAGGCTTCCCCCACCAATCTTAACCACTGAGAGAAGGGAATACAACATTTTTAAAAGGGGTCTTTTTTATTCTTTTTTTTTTAGTCTGTTGTGTTGTGTTTTTGTTTTCCATGGGGAAGCTTTAAAACTCATAATTGCAACACTAGTTCCATTTTCGCCCGAGTTCCAACAACACTGCATCATACAGGCAACGCAATTCACAGTTCTCAAGACATTCACCACGGTCACTACATCCGGCAGTGGGGTGGCCCCTCGCTCCCGCTGCCCTCGAGCGCAGCCGATTTCAGAGGCTCCAACTCCCTAACCGCTCCCATCCCCGGCCGCCGCCGCCGCCGCCGCCTTCTCCCATTCCTGCTCCCTCGAGGAGAGCCACAGGTTGCAAATCCAACCAACCTCGCAATCCGTTTTTGCAAAATCACTCACAAAGATCTCCCTTTCGCGCCCGTGCCCCCTCCTCCCGCGCCGGATCGCCGGGCCAGTACCACAAAGTGCCCTTCTCTCCTCCCGGGTTTTGCACGTAGGAACGCGGGCTGGGACTGTTTGTTTTCCCCTAGCCCAGTGCAAGGACCTTGGGAATATGAAGACTGACGCTGGCCACTCTTCGGCCTGCAATTGTCATTTTACAAAGCTTGCACCATGGAAAAAATAAAATAAAATGTAGGAAAGAGGGGTAACAGCCATTGGGAGCTAACACAGAATCACGCAGCATCCAAAATACAAACACCGCGAACGCCAAGAAATCCCGCCACCTTCCCGCTCGGCTGGGCTGTCCTGTGAAGGTTCCGGGAGTCCCCGCACGCTGAACAGCACCGCAGGTGCAAACGCGCACCCCTTTGCCACCCACTCCCCAAATCACTGTCCCGCCATCACCTGCTACCCTTAGGATGGGGAGAGGGAATGTGCGGGGGTTCTCCACTCCCTCGACTGCAACCAAGAAAGAATAATTTTCAAAGTATTCAACATCCCCGCCCCCAGGCAAGCTAAATCTCCCACAAAACGCAGGGGAAAGGGACACCAAAACACTCTCATCTCGTTAGGAAGATCACGGCACTGAAAGGAAAGAGTAGAAACTATACTTCATCTGGGTTTATGAAAAAAAAAAAAAAAAAAAAGAAACAAAAACAACAACAACAACAATAACGAGGAGTTCGCTTGCATTTTTCCTCCCAAATCTCGGCTCGGAGGCAGGGAATCTAAAGGACCGAGGCCGGTGGAAGGCAGCCAGCGAGGCAAGCGAGCAGGCAGCCTCCCTCATCGCCTCCCGGAGTTACCAAGAAGGACGGGAGAGGGGAAGGAAGGAGAGGCGAGGGAAAGGTGGAGGGAGGAAGGAAAGGGGAGGCTGGAGCAAGGGAGCAAAAAAGGCAGTTTGCAAGCTAGAAAAGAGGGGAAAAACACAGCCGCACGAATCCAGCGAAATCACAAGCCGTACGCAAGCAGGCAGCAGAAAGAGCGAGAGCGAGAGCGCGAGCGCGCGTCCTCTACGCGGTTAAGGGCCAGACAGCCCCCAGACTTGCGCGAATCACCCCCCAAACACTGTCTCGTCCTTTCTGCTCCGGCCGCCCCCTAACTCCCCTTCTTCCTCTCCTCCACCTCTTTTTCAAAAACCAAAACAACACAAGGGAGGGTGGCAAAAGCCTCCCCAAACCGGCCGATTCACTCAAAGACAACAAGAATTAAATAATAAATACATAAAAATCTATATCCTAGAGTGGGAGAGACGTGGGGCTAATCTTCGGCATTTATTTTTAACACCTGACAGCTAGAATAAATAAATATATACATTTATATCAATAGATACACATAGGAAACTTGGAGCCAAAGCATTTGGCAAGAGCGGAAAAAAAGAATTAAAAGGTAAAATAATGATCATGAGCAGCGGCGGCGGCAGCGGCACCAGCGGCAACAGCAGCGGCGGCGGCAGCGGCAGCAGCGGCAGCAGCAACAGCAATAATCACCTGGTGTCCGGCCTTTCCTAGAAACTTCTTGCATCACCACTTCTAAGAACCCCAGTTCTAAGAATCAACAGAGCTCAATTCTCGGAATTTGAGCTGCGGACTTTACCACTGCTACATGGCAGGGGAGGACTCGGTGTCAGCTCTCGGGGACTTTTGCCTCCTCTGGTTCATAAAAAGCCCTCAAAGCCACAATATTTTTCAATTTTCCGGCATATCCCGAAGTTCTCACAAGCTGTGTGTCTTGGATTTGGAGGTTCTAGTCCGAGGCTCGAGGGGCCAGGCGGTGGCCCTCCCTCCCCAGGCTCTGGACGATGGTACGGCCTGCTCCGCCACCATCACGTGGGCTCCCCTTCTGTGACGTCGGCGTCTTAGCTGTAGCAAAGCTCGGCCTCTGGAATTCTGAGAACTAATTTGCTATTCGGTGACATAAGAGGGGGAGTGAGCTTTGCTTTCCCGGGGTCTGGGGCTAAATCCTCCTCTCCTTTCCATAAACTGGTCTCCTCGAGCTAAATTACACAAAAGGGAGCGAGAGGTTCGAGCCGTTGGAAAAAGTCTGTTATATATATAGTAGGTTTAGAGGCGAGTAAGAGAAAAAAACAATAAACACCACAGCTCTTTCCAGCTAGAATATTAAGCACCACGAGAAAAATACTTGCCAAGCAGTTTTCGGTGGGTTCATTTGCTTTATTTTTATTTGGGACAGTTTTGTTTTGTTTTTTTTCCTGTTGATGTGGTGGCTTGGGATTTTTGGTTGTTGTATTTTGATGATTTTTGGATTTTTTGCTTCTGATTTTTGCGTTTTGCAAGTTTGTGGTGTTACGTAAATCTTAGGATCCCGCATCCTTGGATTTTGGTGTGTGTATGTGTGTGTGTGTGTGTGTGTGAGTGTGTATGTTTCCCTATCTAATCTCTCAAGCGTTTTAAAGAAGATGTGCTATTTTTAATACTGATGCTATTGAAAGAAGCAAATTTTGGTCGTATGTAGCAATCCCAACCCCCACTATTTTTTTTGGGGGGGGTGCAATTTTCTTTTTCCCCTTGGACTTTTACTGAGAGGAGGCTCTCCTGCACTTGAGAGACGTGTTCAAAGGATTTGTTTTGGTTTGTTTTGTTTCTTTCCAGGACAGCAAGTGGTGGGGTTTACTCTTTCCGTTATTGTAGACTTAGGAAATTTCTTGCTGCAAGAAACGTGTGTGTATTTGGATATGTCTACGCGTGTGTTCTACAAAATTTTGTGATCTAAAATACTTGTTTGTGTTTTGCTTTTCCCTAAAGTCTTGACCCCCCACCCCACCCCGGCTTGTTTCAAGGTCGTCGTAAAAAAAATCTTTTCTGTCTGTGTTTTAAGCCATCAGCCGGAGGGAATTCTAAAGGCCTGCCGTGCCAGTGTCACAGATACTGCGTGTATTCAGAACAGACTGTGCTACAACCACAACGCGCTGCACGCAGCACAGTCCTCTTAGCTTTTGAGCTGAGTTGGGAGGAGGAGGAGAAAGGGGAAATCTTTCTTTCTTCCTTTCTTTTTAAAGGCAAATGCAGTGCAGAATCATTTCACTGTGGACTTTGGTTTGTTTATTCAGAACTGCCAGTTTCCCTATTTAAATGTTGGTTGGGGTTTTTTCCCCTCCTACTCATCCCTGAATGAGGGAGACTCTTGTTTCTTTTATGTCTCTCTCTTAAAAGAAGGGTGTGAGGGGAAAATAATATTTCAGATTCCTCAAGAATTAACCCAAAATGTTTGGACCAGAAGCAGCTTTCAAAGGTCAGGCTGTTCTGAGCCTTGGCTATGAGAGTCCTTCAGGCGACTCATTAAATTACAGATGAGTTCTTAAAGGTTCCACAAAATTTCTGCACATGTTAATTTCCATTAAAGCTATCTCCCAAAATAATCTCCTTCTCCAAACCCCGAATTTGGGTTTATAATGGAGAAATGAGCAGAGTTATGAAAGATAGCTGACTGTTTCCTGGAATATTTGGGATCTCTTTCCCAAAAGAACTCCATTAAGAAGTTCATATTTATTACTGAAAATGCTGTGGTTGATAAAGTTCCCCCCCCTTTAAAGGCTGTATTGGGGGGGTAGGGTTAGAACCAGGGATTTATTATTTTCCACAAGGACCGGAGCTTAGGAAATATGCATAAATATCTGTCCCTGTGAAATCTGAATATTTTAATACTTATTTACAAATGGAATACTGCAGCCTCTGCCAAAAAGCCTGTTTTGGAGGATTTTTGAAAAATATACATAGGCCTAATCCTGTCACTGTTGTTG
This sequence comes from Rhinolophus sinicus, assembly GCF_057876585.1. Taxonomy (NCBI): domain Eukaryota; kingdom Metazoa; phylum Chordata; class Mammalia; order Chiroptera; family Rhinolophidae; genus Rhinolophus; species Rhinolophus sinicus. The sequence continues at coordinate 51,350,248 of NC_142517.1, forward strand.
AAATGAACATTTTACCTCCAAAGATGTTCGATATTGTCAAGTGCAGATTCATTCTGCCAGGGGCTATTTGCTTTTTTATTGTCTCCTTCTCCCTTATTTTCAGAGTTTTCAATGAATCAAAATGACTCCCTGGTTTTGTTGAAGTGATTTTTGTGTGTGTGTGTGTTTATATGTGTGATTTTTTTTCTATCTTTTATGAAAAATAAGAACTTTAGGGTTCCTCAGATGTATCTATATGGTTTGGAATGTGGATTGTACGGCTCTGCCCTATTATTGATCCTACAATGACATTTTATAAGTCTTGGTCACTTGTCAAAGTTGCCATCCTGCTTCGCTGGACCCTCCTCCCATCCTACCTTAAACACACACAGCTCGTCCCTCCTGCGTTCCCTTTGCCACTCCAATTTTAGCCCCATGGGGGCGCTGCAGAGCAAAGGGAAATCTGCTCCCTCTGGCAGTAGACCCAACCAGAGTGGGGGCTGGGAAGGAATTCACCCTTCTTGTTCCTCAGCCCTCCTTAATTCTCTGCAGGGAGTCCTTGGAGGGAGAATCCACCAGGCCTGGTTTACAGATCATTAACCCCCACCAACAAGGACCTCCGACCTCAATGCATTATTTCTGGGACCAAGTGCCCGAGTCCCACATTTGTACTATCCCCCCCGCCCCCCGCCCGAATCAAAGTATTTACGTTGAAAGAAATTGATCAAGACAAGAGAGCATAAAAGAAAAAAAGAAAAACATTGAAAATAGTCTAAAGATAGGGATTTGCTTTTAGGTAGGTAAGGAAAATTGTGCACCCACCTCTCCATCTCTTTTTAATTCCTAGGAAAGTGACTTTATCAAATTTTATGCAATTGAATTTCTTCTAGAAATGTCCTTCCTTCTCTCATTTTTGATCTCTCCCCATTAGTAGCCAATTGGCATCACTATGTGAGCTTCCCTCACTCCAGCCATGCTGTTATAGGATTAAAGAAAGGATTGACTTGACTATATTCAAATTCTTTTAAATCATCCTGAAGAAGCTCTAAAGAGAGATTCCGTGTTTGCAGTCTTATGTGTGATTTTTGTCGGCTTGGAGGGACTGTATCAGCCAGTCCCATGATTTAATGGTTACTGGCTAATAATACGCAGAATAGAGGACAGGCCAGTCCCTTTGCTGGGTTGACTGGACCATAGTAATAGGTTCCTAATTGCTGCTGCTGAGTAAATTTAAGCTTTGTTTCGAAATAAAATAGCCTGTTCCTAGTATTACATCTATTTAAGGAAAGAAACAGATTTTGCATCCAGTTCCACTCACGAAAACTTCCCCACAATTCAGTCATAGCTGAAAAGAAACCTATCCTTGAAATAAACGCTGTCTGGTCCTCCTTCTAAGGGGGCTCCAAACAGGAAATTGGTTTCACCTGTCAGGAACTTCTGCTACCTTAGCAGACCTTTAAACTATCACATCACAGAAGTATTGATTTTAGAACTGGAAGGAACCTTGCTGATCAATCATTTAACTACTCTAGGTTTCCTTCTTTCAAGAAGACAGGCTGGCCCTCGGTAGAGACACGCATGATCCCAGGAACACAATTGAAAATGTATTTTCGTGGTTCGATGGTCCGGTAGCATTGTAGAGAATCAGTATGACATAACTACCTGGGTTTGGAGGGGGTATCCTGTTTTCTGGCAGAACTGAGGAAAGCCAGGCCCCTTTGGGCTCTGTGCAAACTGTACATTGGATCTCAGAACAAACTCCAAATCAGGATGAGTATTGAGTTTTGATGGTCATTTGGGTTTGGTTATGCTTGTCACCTCTGCTGCCTTAATCGGCACTATTTTTGATGAGTATAGGAGATGTTATCTACATGATATGTAAAATTTTAACTATTGGTTTTATTTCAAATCCTTCTTTTAGAGTTATTGTAAACAAGCTCATTATATTATCCTTGGACAAAGAAAGGAGTTTCCTTAGTATATTTTAGAGAAATTGAGCAGAAAGTTTTGAGACATTAAAAAAGATGATTTCCAGCCAGTACCTTCTGAAAAACTGTCAGCGTTTAATTTTGATCCCTGTGCTGCCAGCTTTCAGCCTGTATTATTCTAAGACTTTTTTTCTTTAGAAACCTTTTCAGCCTTGCTCAAGAGTGTTCCCCCAAAACACTGATTTCCACACCTTTCTCACATATTTAAAATGAAAATGTCAGGAGCTTAAAATAGAGATATAATGGGGGAGCATGTAATCATTTGTTTATTGCATTCGATCACTGTTTTGAATAGCAGGGTTTTTACTTCTTATGAAACCTTAGCATGAGGGAAAGCAGCAGCTGGACTCTAAAGGGGATGAGGGGAGGAAAGCACTTGAATGTTTGTAAACTCAGGGTGGCAGGCCCACCCTCCTGCCTGGCTGCTCTACTTAGCTGTCTTTACTATCTAAGGCTAGAAGTGGAAAAACTTGATTTGCGTGTTGTGCCTGCATTTTTTTTTTTTTTCTTTCTTCTCCACACCGCCCTCTGTACACCTGACCATGCAGAAGCCTATCTGAAGCAGGCTGGATGGCAGGGAGTGCTGGAGAGCGGAAGAATGTGCAGGGGAAGGGAGGGCTTGGTACTTTTCCATTCACATCTCCACAGTGGCTTTTCTTGTTTATTTCAAACTCCACCCGCAGAAACCTTTCAGCTGCCTGAAATTCGAGTCATGAAACTGTTCCCTGAGGTCAGACTACAGATGCTTGGTGCATGTTTTCTACATGTCGGTGTCTATGTAACACATGTACATATACAGACACACAGAAATGTGTATCTCCACTGAGGCACAGTGTGAGGTAGGAAAAAACAACAACAACAACAAAAAACTGGACAGGTTGCCAAAAAACCTTGGTTTCTAATTACAGTTCTGCCTGGAAGTCCTTATGGGACCTGGAGCAAAACCACTTGTCAGGACTCAGTTTCTTCAACTGTGTGAAGGAATAACCCAGATGATTTGCATCATGTCTGTTTGTTCAAAATCCTATACCTTTTTTTATCTAAATACGTATTTATATAACTTTAAGTTGGGGAGGGGGAGAAGCAAAGGAGCTGTGTGTTTTTGTGTACCCGGGGTGGGGGAAGGGGTTAAATTTTAAACTTCTAAGTAAAGAAGGTAGTTTCAGAATCCTCACCTCTATCAATTTTTAACCAATTGTAGACCAAAGTCTGGGATTATGCTAAGTGGGTTCAAAAGCCAATTGAAGATTTTAAATGTTAAGAGTTGGAGGAGGCAGTTTCTAAGACCTTGTACCTTTGATCTCCAGCATTCAGAATCAGATATGACAGTTCCCAAGTGTCTTTTCTGTACTGGAATTCTTTTTCTTTCCTTTGTTTGTTTTTGGAAACTGTCCCAGTCAATGATAGAAAGGAGATGACACTTGTAAACTGGGCAGTCTTTAAGCCATTGGGCCCCATGCGGATGTGAAAAATATGTCATAACATTCAAAGAGAGAGGGGGGGGAGGGAGGGAGGGAGAGAGGGAGGGAGGGAGACAGAGAGAGAGAGAGAGAGAGAGAGAGAGAGAGAGAAAGGAAAAAAAAACCTAGAGAGAAATTCCTGGTAAGAAACTTAGAGGTAACCCAGCATCACTGAATTAAAAGCAATTATTTGAAGTCAGAGGAAATAACATGAGTTTGCCCTTGGGGGGGAAAAACAAGAAAAAAAAAAAAACGAAATCTTGATTTACCAGAACAAACTTAAAGGCAGTGAAAAGATACTTTCCATCAATATACTCTATAATTTTTTGATTTCTAGTCTTTAAAAAGAAAGGCCTAAAATTTCTCAGGCCTGATTGTCTAAACAAAATAAAGCCTCTAACAGAACTCAGCATCCTCAGGAAATAATAATGTAGCTCCTATGTACTAGCAGTGACCTCCCCCACACTACCATCCCTCTGCTGGCTTAGACCTTCTGGAATATTGATGCCCATGGACAAGGAGAGGTGGAGCCAATTACACTCTCTCAATGGAAAACTATTGAGAATTATAATATGCTGGAACTGGGAGGGTCCCTAACAATTATCCAATCCAATGCTACTGATTGTATAGATTTGGAAATTGAGGCCCAGACAGCATGCATTTGCCACCCAAACTGAATCACTGACAGAACCGGATCCAGAACTTTGATGCTGTGGTTCTAAAACCAGGCTATGTTTTCCCATGGCTTGTCATGGAAAGAGGGTATGGGGAGGGCAGCCCGCAAAAGAGCCATTTGCTGTGTCCTTTTATTCAGAGAAGGACTCATATTTGGACTTTTGATGTGATCTCCACTGAGGTTCTCCATTGATCTTTGCGGTGCACTGACAGGATGAAAAGTAGAAGACGGTCAGACACAGTTCTGTGTGTAGGTCCTAGTGCAGGACCCAGTATAGGAACACCCACAGGCTCCTAAGGAACTGTGATTTAATACTGTTAATAAATCTAAAATTATGTCATGAATGGTACAATTGTATTGTGATTGTGTGTGTGTTGCTGTTAACACTTTACATTTAAAACACTGTTTGGCCCAGAAGCAATGATGCTGCAGTAGCAGTGAGCACACCTACCTAATGCAGAGCATGATTTCCGATACCATTCTCCGGTAAAGGGAAGCAAGGTTTCTTGGAGAAATGGCAAATTCTAGATCTAGGACTGGGGCAGGAAATACACAAAATTGGAATGGAGTATCTTGGAGCACCCTAAAGTAAAGCATTGCTAGAAAACAAACAAACAAAAACCATATCGACGAGGGACATTTCAAAGAGACCCAGGAGCCACCTAAAGAGCTCCTGATGGCCACGCTGGAACATTTTGAGCAGCAAAATAAATAGAGTAATATTGGATTATAACACAAGGTATAAAATAAACACCCATGAATCCACACTGATATAAATTATTGAATATATTAATAAATGGGAGAAAAGAGACAAATCTCTCTTGCAGAAGAATTCAAAATAGTTAATGAAGATACACTACTCTAAAGGAAAGGCAGTATAACTCCCCACTCCTTACGCGTGAGCTGTGTGTAGTGACTTCCTTCCAAAGAGTACAGTGTGGGAAAGGAGTAAGGGAGTAATTTTACACAGAGAAACCTGGCACACACTACAACAACCAGGTCATCAAGATCAACGTCAACAATGACAAACCATGTTGATTGTACGTACCTTTCATTTGAGATGATGAAAATGGCTCTTCCCATACCCCAGTCTATTTATGAGATAATAAAGGGGCATCCTGCAGAATACTTGACCAACACTCCTCAACACCATCAAAGTCATCAAAAATAAGGAAAGTCTGAGAAATTGCCAGACCCCAGAGGAGCCTAAGGAGATATGAGCTTAATGTAATGTAGTAACCCAGATGGAATCATAGAACAGAAAAAGATGTAAGGTAAACCTAAGGAAATCTGAGTAAATGATGGACTTCAGTTAATAATATTGTGTCAATATTGTTTTGTTCATTGTTACAAAGGTACCACAGTAATGTAAAATGCTAATAATAGGGAAATTGAGTACACATTGTTCTCCGTATTAGCTTCTCAATTTTTCCATATATATTTTGGGGGTGGGATTGTAGTGGGGACATATCTTTATTTTGCTTTTTCATTAGCAGAAGTGTCCAAAAAGTGAGCCAGGCCTCTCTTGAAATCTGAGGTCTTAATTCTGACCCAACTATGCACCTAAAATGGAGTCAGGGAAATGAGGGAACCTGCGTGTATTCTTTTAGTTTACTAAAGTGAAAGCAATTTAGCTAATTTCTTTGTCTTTATTATCTGAATATGACCCCATAATCTAAACTGGAAACGTCAAAAGAGGGAAATGGTTTACAATGACCCTACAAATTGGTGGTAGAGCTGATTCCCATGAACTAGTCCACCCTGAATAATTTATTTTGCTGAGTATTCACCTGGGTAAACTGAGGACTGCTATTTCATTGATATATATTTCATTGGTATATTATTTTAGAAGTGCCTTATTAACTGCTAACCAATTGTCAGTTGTCAGTGGTGTCTAGTTCCAATGTTGCACTTGAGTTTTAAGTCTCTTTCTTCTTTCCCTTCACCTTTTCCCACTTCTATCAGCTTCTCTGCCAAATGCTGTTAAAACCTTTGAACAACACATATTTACTATGGAGGCTGACATTTAAATAATTCTAGGTGAAATGCAATGAGACTGAAATATATCATACTCCATTTAGGTTAGCATGACTCAACAATCTACTTTGTCACATGTTTCAAGAATCATAAATGTAGTCATGTCCTTTGACCTAGTAATTCTACTTCTAGGAATCTATCTTTAAGGTACAGTTCAACATATGGGGAAAAAGAATCTTTGAATGAATCCAAGCATTTATATCTAACAACAGCAATTTTGAACAACCCACATGTCCCATCATGATTGGGTTGGTGGAAAGGGTGTTCAATGGAGAATGGTTAAGTAGATCATAATACAACTGAATTTTAAGAGTTAGAACTGAAAAATACTATAGTAACAGGTAAAGTGAAAAGAAGTAGGATATATATACAGAGAGAGAGAGAGAGAGAGAGAGAGAGAGAGAGAGAGTATATACATTTTAAGAAAGGAAAAAACTGTATTAAAATTGTAATACTCAATATATACTGATAACAAAAGATGGATATAAGTCACATTTGACAATTACAGAGGTGCTCAAAGTGGTTACCATCAGCGTCCAGACACTTCTGATTACAGCGAACTACTGCTTGAGCAACGCTGACCAAAGTGCTCACTTGTGCCGTTTCAATTTCTTCACACAGTCCTATGCGTCTCAAACTTACCATGAATATGTGCAATTGTTAGGCACGTTGGAAGTTCTGTTACATACTCACACCTCCACTGTTGTTGTACTTCCACAATGTTCTCTAATTTCAAATACCACTTCAAAATGCTCTTGGCGCTCCTTGGACACTCCTGCTTCCACCATTTTCTTTGATTGTCCTACCTGTTACAAATGAATGCTAGCATTCATTTGATTAATGCCATCTTTTGAGCAAACGTCATACTACACATTGCTACCATAATTCAATTCAGCTTCGAAAAGTAATAGATAGATCATATCTCTTAAAATGTGTATACATTTTCTTGGCACCCCCAGCATAAATACATATAATATATGTATACAGTATTCATAACTGTTTAACAATACTCTTCATAGAAAATAGACTGGATATATAGAATAGTACACAATTAACAAAAATATGTATAATGGCTATCTTAGGGTAGCAGGATTATGAATGATTTTTTTTAATCTTCCAAAATGTGTAGTTTATATATTAGTTTGCTAGCTATCATCTATCTAGCTCACAAGCACACCCCCAAGACACTGAAAAGCCCTATGTGAAGTCTTTTAAGCACAAACAATTAGTCCTCTAATTTCTAGTTTTGAATGTTTGACCTAATGTTGAAGCTGCCACATCTTTAGGGCTTATAGCAAAAGTGAGAACTGCCTACTCACTTTTAGAGTAGACCTTTCACTCTGGGAGACACTTTTCTCCACACCGACAAAACACCACCCTTTCTGAGCACATTGACCATAAGGAAATTAAACAGATCCTGTGCATCTTTGATCTATCTTCACCCCGTTGATCTTTAGCGTGCTTATCGTGTTTGTTGGTGTTTCACAGCATTTGCAAATGTCAAAGGGTTTCCTGGTAACTTTGCTGTCTCTGTGAGGCCACCCAGGAGCTATCCTGCTAGATGGACCTTCTTTGGGGTGCTTTTGGGATTACAGGAGATTTGTTTTTTTATTCTTGTAACATGTTTGAATAGTGAATGCTAAGGAAAACAGGTTAAAAATAAACTATATCATTTTTTTTTTCCTTCAGAGAATCACAGACTGCTAGGAGCTTTGGGAGGACTCATTATTTGAATTACTGATTCTCAAAAAAGGGCATGAGGGTAGACATCAAAATCTAGACGGTGAGGGTGAGGACCATGGTTCTGATAAGTTCTCTTCCCTTAAGCCACTGATGCAATTCTTTCTGCTCAGTTCACTCTATTCACTCATTATTTCATTCAAACAACACACAGTTCATTGGCAATCTTTTTTGGGGTAGACACTGTGCTAAATGCTGGGGAAACAAATATGAATACAATAAGGACACTGATCCAGGGGGTCACACAGTCAACTAAGGAAACAAAGGCCCAGAAAGGTGCTGAAACTTGCTTTAGGTGATGCAAAAATCCTGAGCTAGGACTAGGCCCCAAATGTCCTAATTCTGAGCCCCCCAAATCTCTATGGCTTCTTCTCACATGCTGTGACCTACATCCTACTCTAACGTCAGTATGAGGCATTGATTTCCTCCCTGAGCAGGTTCAGCCTCTGAGTTTTCATCCAGTATTGATTAGAACAGGATATAACCCAGCCACATCAATGTACCATCCAGTAATACCCAATACCCAATGCAAGAAGATCCATAAGAGCCTGGAGAAGAAACAGAGCCCCGGCTTTCTCTACCATCTCTAAGTTGGTTCAGCCTGCAGGCCAGAACTTTGCCTGGACCCTGATTTTATATCTTCTGTATCTGACACATCCTACCATGATCAAACAGATCACCCAGCATCACATTATTCCAAAGCACACAGCCTCAAGTAACATCCACAGCCTGGACTCCAGAATTCAACACTATCCCTGATAGGAATTGACATTTAACAGATTCTGATGCCTACTCAGCTAAGCCCAAGTCCACCCCAACCCTCTGGGCATACCAGACCTTTGGGTAAGACACTGACAGGTGATATCTCCAGGTGCCAGCCCTGTATCTAGACCAGTTTCCACAGCACCCTAGTCCCCAAGGCCCTAACTGCCTCAGGGTTGGACCTACATGCCAGGAGATATAACCATTTCCTTTCTATGGCCTGGCAAGGATGAGTTCAATAGAATGGCACATGCATGATACCACCACACACACAATATTTCAGCAATCTTACAGTAAGTTGGAAGTTCAGAAACTTTCAATGTCTACACATCAAGTTGCCATTAACAACCTTGGCCTTTGGAAGCCCTGGCACTAAAATACCAGCAAAATGCTCAAAAGAAAATGGGATAGGAAAAGATTAATAACAACAATAATGGCCATAACTTGCGAAGGTACTTGTATATTGAGAAGACTTGATGATGTTGGTCGTGAATTAATAAATCAAGCACTTTAAGCCCTCAGACTGCTTTCCAGTCTTGTCTCCTGCCACAGTTTCCTACACTAGGCTCTTAGCATACTCCAAGAACCCCTGTGCTTGGCTCTACTCTACACCCATGCTTTGTTGCTGCCTTTCTTTGACAGGCTAGAAGCTCCTCAAGACAGGAGAGTTGATTTTTGTTTTCTTAGACTTGTGTCCAGCACAACCATGAGCTGTTGATTAAATTAAAGTAGGTAGAACTGAAAGAGACTTTGATGTAAAATCTGGTGATCTAGGTTCCAGTTTAAATTCCACAACTGACTAACTTCTCAGTTAGGGGTCTCAGTTTCTGGTTCTCCAAATGGTAATTTTTGTTAAGGGAATATATTCACAGGATTCTCATGAGAATCAAGTACAATTGAAGGGAAAGTACTTTGAAAATTGTAATGCACTGCTCAATGTGGTGGTTGAATGTTGAATGAATGGACAACCTAATGAGCAAACTCTCACAGTCCAGTCATCAGGTTGTTCCAGAACAGATTACAGATTCGGAGACTCAGGTTATATCTGGGGAACAATGTATTTGAAATGCCCTGTCTTGACTTTGTAATCATCCTTAAATATGGTTATTTCACTTCCCAAAATATTTTAACCATTTAAGTACTGGAAGACATAAATTACTGCTAAGGATTCATACTGATCCAAAGAAAATGAAAAAGATCATCGGAAAGTCTTTTTGTTCTTGAAATGCAGAATTGGAAATGAACCATTTCCCAGTAGTGGGAACTGAAATCCAGTATTAGATCCTCCTTTTTGGTATCTTCTTCCTCTTTCTCCTCTTTCTACCTTAACCCCTCCCCACCCTTCTCCTGCACCCAAATGAAAAAAAAATAAATCACTTGTTTTGAGCTAACTTCAGTCTTAGAAAAAGGTATAAACAAAGTCCCAATTTATCAGGGCTGTTTTCTAGGATCATAAGGTAGATTTCTATAAATTTTGTAAGCAATTGAGTTAATGGGTAAGTTACTAAAACAAGGAAATGGAATAACTTTCTAGCAAAGGTCTGAATGACAGGGAGCCCTGGGCCAGCTCCATCTTGCTAAGAAAATCCCCGGATCTATCTCTCCTGTCTCCGCCACAAATGCCAAGTGGATCTCCCAAATATTGAGATCCATATGAAAAGGGATTGGGAGCAAGCTGGCTTTCATAGGGAGAAGGAAAGAAAATATGAGCATTGGTGCATGAGAGGAGTAAGGATTTCACTCTAGTAAAGGAACCAGGAAATAATTAAGCAGATGAAGCAACAGACCTTTGTTAAAGATAAAGAAATCTACTCAAGAGCCCATATTCCTACTTCCTGCAGTCTACAACAATAGATACCTAAGTGGAACAAAATACCCAGTGGACTCAGCAGGAATGGGTGCACAACAGTCTCCAAAGGGCTCAGGGACAGCGGGTGGTGATGGCAAGAGAGAACTCCTAGAACTGGGAGCCTGTCTGCTCATACTTGCAGTTTTGCCAGCACCAAGCCCATGATCCACAACTCATTTATTTTGGTATTCCTAGAGGTGGGAAGATTAGAATAGTGTATGTATATGGCATGAAAAAAAACAAAACAAAACAAAACAAAACAAAACAAAACAAAAAAACAACCTCCACCAACGTGGGTGAGCTGGGTGATGTCCAAGCCATGTAGGGGCAGCTATCTCCCCCGTGTGATTCCTGTTTTAACACTTTCCACCCTGCCTTTTCCAACACCTCTCACCCAACCATATCTGTGGAAGCCACATTCCTGCACAAAGCTAAATGTGTCTGGGGTAGCAAAGCAAAAGAATGTTATACCAAGATACTCTCCTTCTCAACTCCAAAACCTGGGAAGATTCAGTAAGACAAGGGAGGAGTGCTATAAGAGTCTAGGGATTAGGAACTGAAAAGTTTGGAGAAACAATATATTCAACTATATTTCCTCATTTTATCACCCATTTGGTTGGATTTTTCAGCATGGAATAATTATATATTGATATTTTCAGTCTTACCAATATATAGCCACAAAAGTTGTGAGTTGAGCACCTACTATGTGCGAAGCTCTGGACTAGATGTTCCATATATATAGAATAATTGTAGACGTGTTCTTAGAGGAGCTTATAGTCTAGTTGAGAAGACAAATATTACACAAGTAAATCCACAGGTGAGTATTTATCATGAATTATGATGACTGAAATATAGGAAATGGGTAAGGTGCTGTAAGATGGGGGAAAGACATAATTTACCTAGTATATTGATTGTCTCTTTTGTAAAGTAAACTTTAAGCTAAGATCTGAAAAAGATGGGTTAGCCCTATCAAGAGTGAGAGGGAAAGTATGCGGGGGAGAGGGAATATAGGTCAAACAACCCTGAAGGAAGTAAAACCATGGCATGTTCAGGGACCTACCTGACGGAGGCCAATGTAGCACAAGCAGAGAGTAATAGAAGATGACTTTGGGGGGAGAATCAGGAGCTAGAACATGCAGGCTTTTGTAGACCATGGCCAGAAATTCAGAGTTTATGCTAAGTGTATTGAGAAGTCATTTAAGGTTTTTAGGCAGGGTGATGACACGATCTGATTTGTATTTTAAAAGCACCCTAGCCATTGTATGGAAGATGAATTAGAAAGGGTCAAGAGTAGATTCCTGAGGAGGCTGTTTTCAGAGTACTGGTGAGAGATGAAGGTAACTTGGAGTAGGGAGGTGGAAGTAGTGATGGTGACGTGTGGGAAGATCTGAGACATACTATGAAGGTAGAATTGATAAGATGGACAGAAAGATTGGATTGAGCAAGGGTGGCTGGTGAAGCTGAGCTGGGTATTAAGAATAAATCCCAAGTTTCTAGTTTGGGCAACTAGTGGATATATTTGCATTTATTGAGTTAGAAAGAAACACTGTGGAAGAGAAACTTGCAGGGGGGCAATTGCTGGCGATCAAGAACTCAGTTTTGTACTCGGTGTGTTTGAGATATCCCAAGTAGATGTAGGCAGTTGGCGAGTCAACACCTGAACTCAAAAGAGATGTCTGATTTGAAGACATAAATTTGAAATTTATCAAACTATAGGTAGTATTTGAAGCTAGGAGAAAGGATTGGTTTTCATGTCAGATCTGATGTTAACAATTAGAATTAAAAAGCCAGTAAAGGTGTAATGGTCCTTAGAAATACTCCAATACAGACTAATTTCTCAATTGATAGCAAAAGTGGGAGCTAAAGAAGTGAAGCCATTGTTAGAAGTGGAGTTTGCGGGAGACTCGCTTCCCTTCTGGACCAGCACTTTTTTTGTTTTACATTGTTTTGTCAACATTTAACGTTAAAATAGTTGAGACTGAGAAATCTTCCATATGGAATATAATTCTATAGATGTAGCTCATGGTGTCACCTCCCTTCTTTCATATTCTCACCTGCTGTGTGTAAACCACCACACCCTCGTGACAAACCTGCTCCCCTCTTCCTTTAATCAACATGGAACCTTCTCGCCTGGTTCCCTATTTAATGAATAAGAAGGTGCAGTCACACCTCAAATAAACTTACCTGGGATATTTGACATCGAGGCGGTCCAAGTCTTAGAGTGTGACTGAGCTACTGCAGGGACACTCCCAGGCAGCTCCATCCTACTCAGCTCAGCATCCCTGGCCCTCAGGAGTTATTCAGTAACTGGACTATTTCTCCTCTTGAATGTGATTGCCTCATGTTCTTCTCCTTGATATCTTCATCCAGCCCTGACACCTATGCTAAGTAAATTAGCCATCTAATACATGTTTTGAATGAGAGGGACCCAATAAACTGAAAACTTTCACTGGATTTTATGTACCTTTAGTTATCTAGTTATCTGTCTATCTTTCCCAAGTAAATACATTTACTGAGCACATACTATATATTTGGTATGTCACTAAAGGTTGCAATTGTGTTCAGTCTTTAAAATAACAGTTGTCAAATAGAGGTTGTTATTAGCTATTATTGTCCAGTGTATATGTTTGCATACATTCCATCCAATTCAACAAGTATTTGAAGTGCATCAACCATGTATACAGAGGTAAAAGAGGAAGCCTCTGTCACTCAGGCCTCTAAGGCCACTGCAGGAGAGATCAACAAATATACAAGCAATGGCCAGGGCTATCACTGAGCTACAACTGATATACTTTAGTTGCATAAGAGAACATGATTGCTTCAAACTAAGAGATCTGCGAAAGTTTCTTGGAGGGGTGGAGTTTGAACATAATAATAAAATAATGTAAAATAATGGATATATCCTTGAAATAGACATCAACATTAAAAGCATAGCTTTGAGATAATACGAGCTAACATATAGACCATACTTAGTATGTACTGTTCTAAATACTTTATGATGTGAACTTATTTAATCCTTACAACCACCTTATAAAATGGATGGTATTGCCATCCTCACTTTACAGACAGGAAGCTGAAGCACAAAAAAGTTAAGTAACGTATCTAAGGTCAAACAACTAACAAACAAGCAGAGTTGGGATTTGAACCCTAGCGATTTAAGTCTTTGCTGTTAGCCATTTGTGCTCTACTGCACTATGAATGAAGGGTAGCACTTCAACAGGTAGGTTTCGGAGAGGGGCATGGGGAAGCAAGGTATTTAAGACAGAGACGAGAGCTAAAACAATGGCACAGAGATTAGATATACATCTAATAATGCTTTATTTTGTCTAGAAAGCTGTCTCGTTTGCAAAGAACTTTCCCAACCATTTGTTAATGTGCTTCTCACAGTGGCCCTGTGGAGTATTCCATGATTGTTATTCCAACGAGAAAGACTAGGAAATTGGGACCCAGAATGGGAAGGCACCAGCTGGGCTAGTTAGCTGTATGTGCAGTTCAAAACCTGGTTGTTTAACTTCTTTACTCTGAGGAAGGCCCTGTGCTAGCCTTTTTATATATGTGTTCTAATTTCACTCCCGCAATACCCTGAGAGGTAGGTGGTGTTGCATTTCAAAAGAGGAAACAATTCAATTCTGCCACTGCGTGACTTTTTTTTTTTTTTTTTGAGAACACTCAAAAACCTTATGAGGCATGTTGGTTTTCAGTTTCATGCTCTTTGGTCCCACTCTTTGGACCCACTCTTTGGTCCCTGGGAACCCCTGAGGATGGAGCATTACCTGTTCATTACCGCACGCAGCTTCTCTGAGAATGGAAAATCCCAATTAATTTCTTTGCCAAAATCCTCCAGTGATTACTACACTTGGCCAACATTTCCTGTGTGGTGGAAGTCAACATTTAAATATGAAACCTAGCTTCAGTTTTTAAAAGTTAATTGTGTTTATTAGGACTTCATTGGCTTTGTGAATCTATGAGGGAAAAGCTGGGACACTTAAGACTGGCCAGCAATTCGACGCAATTGCTGAAATATTTGATGCAATCTGGGACTAGCTGGCAACCCCATCTCCAGCTCAGTGAGTATCTGCTGTGTAGGGCATAGTTCTAGGCCCTCTAGGGGGAATATAAACATCAGTGGCTAGAGAACGAGAATGGCTCTACCATGGATCCAGTGACAAGTATGTCCAATGTCAAAGAAAGGCAAACAGGCAAGAGCTGGGAAAAATTCATAGCCAACCCCATGGCTTCAGGCAGCCAGGGCTGTATTCCCAAGCAACGGCTTTGTTTGTGCATGTTCAGTCCGGGAAGTAGGTACGGACGACTGTGTTCAGTCCTGTTGCCTTCCGGATTTGATTAAAGCTCTTAAGAGAGTCATGACCTCAGCCTGGAATGGCAACATTCAAAAGAGACAACAGAAAAGAGAGATAAGATGACTAAAAGCTTTTAGTGCAAGAGGAGGGAGAATGGATAGAGTGAAAATTGGGAAGTTTCCACTTTCAAGGCCAACGTTATAATGAAGGGCCTCGGTGTTTAATGCTGTTGTCAAGCTTTTCAGTAGGGTCTCCCCTGCAAGCTGGATGATTCCTCTCTGTGCCTCTTGCTTTGGTTTGCTACCTCACAGGTATTCTTTTGCGATCTAATGCAGTAAAACACAGTGACTGGCTCGTTAACATGAAGTGTAGAAAGTAGACTGTTTGATATACTGTCCAGCTATCACAGTCATCTGGTGAAAAAATAGGATTAGATAGTTAGACTCATGTAACAGAACCTTAGAAATCATCTGGCCCAACACCTGCATGTGGTAGGTGAGAAGAGAGATGGTAGTCAGTGCTTTGCCGAAGTGTGCCTGGGGAGTTAGAGGCTGAGGGAACTCTGAGGGTGTGGGAAGGAATGAGATACTGAGAAATGCTATAATCCTGCTACTCTGTTGAGCCCCTTACGACCTAGTCTTATTTTAATTTTATTTTTTTATTAAATGTATTGGGGGGTACCATTGATTAATAACATTACATAAATCCCAGGTGTACAACTTTATAATATGACGTCTATATACTCTATTGTGGGCTTACCATCCTGAAGTCCAGTCTCCTTCTGTCACCCTGTATTTGACCCCCTTTATCCTTTTCATCTTATTTCATACAAGACGACAGGCAGGTCTCTTCATTTTTTACGTCAAGAGCCAGAGGCTCTGAATGGAAATAGTCTCTCTGAGATCAAAGAACTAAGAAGTAGATGGGGAGGGAGGGTGTCAAACCCTGGTTGAGTTCAACCCAAAGCCCATGCTCTTGACCTAATACCTTCTCACCAAGTTTTCTGTTTCCTTGCAAAGACCCAGTTTTCAGGGTTTCCAAGCACCTACAGAAAATGGTGGTGGCTAGGGAGGGGGTTGTTTTTATTTTTTAAAAGTCTATCTGTGAATCACTGTGTAACCCTCTTTCATGTAGCTCAATTTTGCAGTCTCCAATGGTTCAGTGCACTGGATGACCCACACCTCTTTTGCCCTTAGCACTTGGCAACTGGTGCTCCACGACATAGGGAAACGGTCCTCCTTGGCCTCCAAATCCAAGTAGTTCTTACCTACAAAATAAATTGTCTACATATGTTTCTTATGGTTATCTGAGGCCAAGGCAAAGAGATATGCCTCTCTTTTCTTTCCACCAGCACCCAGGAGGTGCTCAGAAAACTTTCTGCTGCATAAAATTTTAAAGAGTGTGTTTTGTCAGTCTCCTATACACTGTTACAGGAGGCTTTTTAATTTGACTTCATGTTTGACACAGGCTTTTTAATTTAGTTTAATTTTATTTTATTTGGCCTTTCTCCGGCCTATAGGCCCAGTATCCATTCATCTGTACATCTATCACATATCCAAATGAATTTATATCCATCACTACCAAACACCACACTCAGTACCCTACATGTTATACATACTCATAGAGATATCTGCATACTTTCAGTGAATACTGATGAAGCCCCATTACGTGGCAGGTACCAGGTGAGTTGCTACAGAAGTGTCACCACAATCCAGAAGACGGGGATTGCTAATTAACGAAAAAGTCATGTCATTTCTTATACTACTGCTTTTATTTTACTTTTTTCTGATGGTTAAAAAGACCAACTATATTATTCTTATGGTCTTACAAAATATTCAGCTCAAAATCCTGGTTTCTCGTAAGTTGTTATTGTGTGTTGCCATGAGAAACCCTTCGTAGAACAAGGCAGTGGCCTAAAGAAGGGTTTGGATTCACAGGTGGCACATGGACCTTCCTTTTCACTTTTGGAATTATGTTTAATAGTTCAGAGTCTATTATCTGCCTGGGCCTCTGGTGTTAAAGTCATGTACTATTCACTTGCCCAAATTCAAGTGACTGGGCAGCACTGTCGGCTGCTGAATTAGTTGCTTTAAGGTCACTGGAAAGGCAGCTTGTGGAAAGAGCACAGACTCTTAAAACAAAGCTGGCTTCTTCTGACTTTGACACCAAGGACCTGTGTGACTCTGGGCAAGTTACTTAACCTCTCTGAGTCTTTGTTTTCTTATCTCTAAAGAAAAGGGTAATACTATCCAGTTCACAAATGTATGTAAGGATGAAAGGGGAGAAGTAATCCCCAGGACCTTGTGCATGGGGAATAAACAACACCTCATTTGAACACTTAGCCACGTCCTCAGGACGGTACGTCTTCCAACACCTCCTTTATCCCTCCCATATTCAAAAGCCCAGATGAAAGATTACTGGATTAGTCACTAGTTTGGAACCCCTTCTCCTCCTTTCCTTGCCACTGAGGTAGATAACCTATATGTGAGTCTGAGTTATTATCTCAGCGACACTCACAGGCCCTTCATTAATCCCCACTGCAATTGCCCAGCTTTCACAATGCGAGGCACTTTCCCGTCCATTATTCATTTGATCTTTACAACAGCCCTATGAGAACAACAAGCCAGTTTTGTTATCCTTCTCTGACAGATGAGCAAGCAGAGGGTTCGGGAGGTTAAGTAGTTAGTGCAGGGTCACTCTTCCAGATTCAGGTCTTTGACTCTGAATTCCAGCCTCGAGCTTCCTATTATGCCAAGCAGCCACGGGATTTTTTGCTATGTACTAAAAGACAGACAATAGGTATTCTGGAAGAAATAAAACAGAACGTAAAGGCTAATAGAGAACAAGTCAGTTATTCTGGGCCTGCCCACCCCCGCTGGATGCCACTTGGCCTTTGCCCAGTGGCCCTCTCTCCCACGCACTGTATTCTCAGGTTCTGGTCACTCAGCTCCGCGGGTTCAGATCATAGCTCAAACCTGGGCTTCTGGGCCACCCCACTCATTTCTTCAACTACCATTTACTGAATGCCAGGCACTGTGCTTTACTGCCCTTTGGAGTTTTCTTCTAGCAGAGAGAATATACTGGAAAGTAAATATGTGCAGTCGTTTTTATGATAATAAATGTTGAACAGGGGAAAAGGCAGAGAAAGGGGAGAGGATATGTGTGAGGGGGAAAGATGCAAGGTGAGATATGGTGCTAGGGAAGGCATCACTGAGCAGGTTACATTATAGACTGAGAAGAGGTGAAGGAGAGAGCTGTTTGGCTTTCCTGGGGTCAGAGAACCAGGCAGAGGGAACTGCAAGCATCAAGGCCCTAAACCAAAGTGTACCTGGCATGTTTGAGGAACAGCGAGAAGGCTGGTGTAGGTAGAACAGAGTGGAGGACGGAAGAGCAGTGGGAGAGGAGGACAGAGAGGAAAGGGGAGTACGTTGTATACACACCCTTGGGCATTGGAAGAACTTTCTACTACTCTGGATGAGATGGAAAGCCACTGAGACTTTGGACAGAATCTAAAATTTATTTTCATTCAATTCCTCTGGTTGCTCTGTTGAGATGGGCAAAATGGGAGCAGAGGGACTATTCAGGAAGCTGTTGTGATAATCCTGGAGAGAGATGATGGTGGCTTGGACTCAGAAATGGTGAGGAGTGTTTGAATTCTGTATATATTTTTGAGGCAGAGCCTGGTAGTTTGGATGTGGGTTGTGGAGAAAAACAGAAGTCAAGAATTGCTCTAAGTTCTTAGGTCTGAGCAACTGTAACAAATGGGATTGTTATTTGCCAGAAAAGGAAATGCTACAGGTGGAGCAGATTTGAAGATGTTGGGAGCACATCAGGAATTGAATTTGGATGAGTTCAGTTTGAGACACCGATAGACAGTCAAACGGTGATGACTGAGCAGGCAGCTGGTTTTCTGAGTCTGGAGTTCCAGAGAGAACTCTAAGCTGGAGATAGAAATTTAGAAGTTGTCAGTGTTAAGATTTTATTGAAACTGTGAAACAGATCTCCAGGGAAGTGAGCATGGAATGAGAAGTGGTCCAAGGGCCGAGCCTTGGGATTCTCCCTGTCAGAGGTGGGGAGAAGAGGAGGCCCAGCCACATGAATGCGGGGTAGCCGGGGAGATAGGAGGAAACCTTGCTTATCCTTTCTGTGAAATGCTAGCAAAAGTTGTCTATCTCCTTCAACTCTAGGTTTATATTTCCTTGATAGAGGCAGACTAGAGGCATCTTTAGAGTGAGAATGAAGTCACTTCTCCACTCCCTACAGGGCTTAGCATCTAGGAGCCCTTCAGTTACTACTCAGCTGGTTGTCTCACAGATGTATCACAAAGTGAGTGAGTATAAAAGACTCAAGAAATCATGCGGCTTTGTGATTTCCTAACTGTATTTTTTGGAGTGAGACAAGGAGTTATTTTCTTTCATCTTTGGAAATACTATGAAGCTGTGACCCTCCTTTCTGAGAAGACCTAATAAAAGCAGCAGTGTCCTGTCAGGCCAAGGTCTTACCCCTTGCTTCTAAGAAATATTTGTGATTTTCATCACACCCCAGACATTGCAGAAGGCTCCAGTGCTTTATCTAGTCAAGAACATTCACAGGGCAGAGGGGCCGAGGAGAAACACACTGTATTCTGAGAACTTTGGCCTCATTTCAGACTGATTTGAGAAGAGAAGATACCATCTGCCACATTCTTTCCTCTGAAGACCCACTGAAGGCCCAGAATCTGACACAGGATTGTAGAGGTCCTCTAGTCCAACAACCTCCTAGGAAGATGAGGAGCTGGGGCCTAGAAGGGCCCCAGTATATTGTTCAAAATCACATACCAAGTGCTCGATCCACGACTAAAAACCAGATTTCCGCTTGGAATTTTCTGCTCAGGTTCAGATTCAACTAAACTCAATTAGTATTTACTGTAATATATATGCCAGGAAACATGCCAGGTACATTTACATGTTACCGCTCTTAATCCTTAGCACAACCTCTAAGACAGATACTATTATCCTCCTTTAACATATGAGAACATTATGTCCAGCCAGGAAAGTGAAATGTCCAGGGTCATATGGCTGGCATGTTGGAAGAGGAAGACTGGAGCCCATAGCTATTTGACTCTGAGTCCAGTGCTCATTCTAGCACACCTACTGCTTTTCTCAGCAGGACTCATTTCACAGGGTTATTTATTCCCACAGTACGAGGCACTGCCCTAAGACCCTGCTCTCCTACCAATAGGTGAGGCGTCTCCAGCGTGGTGTGCTAGAGAGTGACAATTTTGAGCTCAGAGTGTAGACTCTGGGTTTGAAACATGACTTTACCACTTACTAGCTATGTAACTTTGGGCCATGTAACTTCCCTAAGCCTAAGATTCCCTCATCTATATTATAGGAACAATAATATACTTACCCCCAGGGAGTTAGGATTAAGTAATAAAATATGTATAAATCACTTAGCACAATGTCTGACATGTATAGCAGATGTTCAATAAATGTTAAATGTAATAGTTAATGGCTGACTTTTTAAAAACCCTGAAACTGTTTTGGAACATACTGTCCAATGCTTCAAATTTCTTTTTTTGAAATATGTCCAGGTGAGAAATTCAATACCAAAATCCAGACCTGACATGTTTTTAGGAGTTTCAGTAACATGCTTTCTGTGTCAATCAGGATTCTACTAGAAAGAGAACCACCATAAGTGACATGGAATAATTGGAATTAGATCTCACACAACTAATATAAGACCAAAAGTATGTAGTGATAAAGTCCTAAAAACCCCTTCGAAATATCAATGAAAAAAAGTGTGAATGGTAAATATAAATGTATACATATAGGAAATACACTGGAAAGAAACTCACCACAGTGTTCACAGTGGATATTTCTGAATGATGGGATATGAGAGGTTGAATTTTCACTCTCATTTACAGGCTTTCTAATTTTGTACACTAAACAAGTATTCAAATTAGAAATTATTTAATTGTTCACATTTATTGTTCATTTATTTCTTACTTTACCTAACGCCCTTTTTTCTCTAAAAATTTAAGATAATATATTGGAAGTGGTTAGAATTTTAAAGCTAATTATGAGGAAGAGACAACGTGGAAGAAAGAGAATGTATATAGGAGAACCGCATAGATAATCATTTGATTTAAGTTTAGTAAATTTAACCCTCTGGATTCTGAGAGTCATGAACAGAAGATATTATCTTACCCAAGTGAGAGTTTAAAGAAAGGAATACCAGTCTGGTGGTGCTGTAGACTAGGTACTCAACCAGCGCTGCAGGGCGCCCAGGCTGGAGTCTAGGCCCATCTCACACGCCCAGCGTCTCCCTTTTCTTTTCTCCAAAGAGAACCCTCGCATGAGGACTTTCCTGTTGTGTCTGTGTGTTTTATTTGCCAGAGCCTAAGGTCACTGGTGGAGGGAAGGACGGGGATGGTGGGCTAAGGGATAAGCTGGCTGATCACAGTGAGACCTCTAACTCCCATGGGGAAAGAGGGGTTGCTCCTCTTACCCACTGGCACCTGGCAATCCTGGTGAGAGAGAGGCAAACCAAAGACAAGAAGCTTGGGGATTTTGGGGGCATTTTTGGTTAAGCATGTTCAGATTGGAATCTGATATTCTAGATAGCATCAAAGAGTGTCTGGCTTAGAAGTCTCAAAAGCCATGTAGTCCAATTCCCCATTTGATAAATGGGGACACTGAAACCCACAGTCAAATGTCTTGTCTAAGACCACACAGAGCCTGGAGAGAAGCAGGGATTTCACACTCCTGGCTGAGTGCACTGGCCACCACACCTGATCTCTCCAAGTTTCCCCCCCTGGATGACTTCATGAAGCTGATAATGATCAAGAGAGGAGGAGAGAGGAGAGAATGGGTGCTTTAATCTTATCCCCATTTGGTAGGAACAGGAAAATTTCTCCCACAGGCAGGCACACTAAATTGGTTAGGTTTTTTTTCCCAAGACCCTGGTCTGCCTACAGCAGCAGACCTAGCTTCTGATGAATCGTCGTCATCTCTTCTCTTCCCACTAGTCCTGATGTGATCCAGGTGGTGAGCAAACAGTCTAGACTGCTGGACAAAGCTCTTGGGTGGTGCCAGTCAGCGTGAGGTGTGCTCTATGTTTCATTCCTCTCACTGATAACAGATAGCTGCCTATCTAAAGTTGCTTCCTGGATCTCAACAGAAACCTCATACCTGGTTGTTGCTCCCAGAAAACCTTCCTACCAATAAACTTGCACATAGCCACTCAGCTAAGACAAGCAATGACCCAAGAAAAACCAAAAAAGGGTGTGGTTTGGATATCAGGATTTTATTACTGGCATTAGTCAGGTAACCACGGGCCAGTGAATTTTCAAAGCAATTTAAATATTCTTAAGTTCTTTTTAAAAATAATGCTTTAATACTTTCCTTTGATACCCAGACACTGTGCAGAGAAAGAAGAATGAGAACATGACCATTTCAAAGCTCCGTTTTTGTCTTAATCACCTTAGTAACTCCATGAACCTAACTCTAAAGTCTAAAGACAATCTTAAAAGAGTATCTATCGTGTAGGAAGAGACAGAAAGATATAGACAGACACAGACTAAGCCTAAAGTCAGACAAGTGACTACGTTTTGATGCTTCTGTCCATTCAGTGTATAACTCTGGGAAAAGCATTTCACTTTCTGGCCCTAGTTTACTCCATGAAAAACTGGGATAATATTCATACTTGAACTTTCAAACTCTGCTGTATTTTTCAGAGGATCAACACAGTGGATAGAAAAACATTTGAATATTATTAATTTTAGTGTTAGTATTAGTCCTCAGTAGCATTAGCCCTCTCCACAAAATGAAATTGGTCTCCAGGTATCAAACGCTAGTATTTCTGAATGGATAGGAAAAGAAGATAGAAGGAACAAAAAAAAAAATAAATAAATAAAAGTAAATATTTTCCTGGAAAGCTCTGTTGTTTAATCCTCTTCTTGGAGTGAAACATCCCAGCTACACTGACTGTATGGAACAGAACATGGGCTTCTGTTTGACGTCACCATTCACCCAATGGTCAGTATCATTTCTCTTTTTTCACCAACAGATTCAAAACTCTTATGTTTGGGCTTCTCTGGTGACCACGTTAAACATTTAAATCCCCTGCTTGAACATGTACCATAACCTAAACAATCCAAAGGAAGACAGAAGGGAAGGAAGAGGAAAAAGGGCAGAAAGAGAGAGATACCATTGTTTTCATGGAAGGAGAGTGCTTAATGAAACTTACATGTTAGTGTAGAGCCAAATAGTTTTCTCCAAACAGAGAAGGTCATAGTAACTCCAGACAGGAACAGACAGGAGCAGAAACATGAGCCCTGCTCTCCAACTAGTAGTGTTACCACCCACCTGTTATTCCTAAAAGAGACATTGGAGTGAGCCAGGCCTTGACACCTTGCCCTACGTTAGCAAGCATGGACCTGGCCTTTCAGGTACAATCCTTCCAGGGATGGGCCTCTCTCCCCAGTTTTGGGTTCTACCTGAAGCCAGGATATGTCCTGTAAAGATTCCCAACCCTTCTTGATCCATAGACCAAGTTGCCATGCCTACCAGTATTGGACAGTGTTACTCCTTAATCCAGCCAGCAAATCAAGACAAAGCCAAGGTGAGTAGTGGGAATCAGAAAACTGAAGGGAGGAGGGCCGGAGGGCCATAGGGCCTTCTAAAGAGCCCAAAGAGAGAGTTAGGGCAGGAATCCTCTTTCGTAACACCTTCCCATGCCATTCTTTAACTCCTGAGTCACTGTCCAAGCCCCACAGTTTGAACCAAGACTCAACCACCTTACCAGATCTGGGCGAATGCTGCAAACGCTGCCTCTTGCACAATTATGGCAATTTGACACGGTGTTGTTCCTGTTGCATGTCAGTTCTTCCCGTGCACCTCTTTTCAAGTGGTCAAGTCTCAGCTGGATCAGGAAAGATAAGCCAGGTATAAGAGAAAGCCAGCTGTCATTAGCCAGTGTTGAGCTTTGAGCAGTGCATGTGTAGTCACACTATTTGGTTGATTAATGCAGGTTCGGTTGGGAAATACTACATTTTAAGGAAGTGCAAAATTTCACTTGTGAGTTGAAGTAGGCATCGTGCCAAGTGGAGAAAGACTGGATAAAATTTTAGAACAATCCTTTGAGCCATGGGCACAGAGCTGGGCACAAACCAAGCTGAGTCCAGGGATTCTCAGAAGATTCAGAGAGAAGTAGGCAGACAGCTAATTGTCAAGAACCAACAACAAATACCAAGAACTTAATCTTGCCCCCTCTTGTTTGCCACGTCCAGGTCTGGGCATGTCAGTTACCTCTACTGAATGTTTTTTTTCATAATTCTGCCATCCATGTTTAATTGAAATGCATTACCCAGAGATCTGTGGCTTAGAATCCTGGAATATTGGTATCTTTTGTATTAAAAGGGTCAGTTAACTCATGTGTAGATTTGGCTCCCTTTTCTTTTTGAACTCATTTTTTGAAAAAAATACAAAAATGAAACCCATCACCCACATTTTCAGAGTTGGCCTGGTAAGAATAGATAGAATGAGAGATCATAAAATTGTTGGGCTCAGAAGGCCTTTAAAGATTACTCTGTATCTGAATCTCCAACGCAACACACCGAAGAAAGTTTCTATCAAACTCCTTCTTAGATATCTCCAAGGCTGGGGACTCTCTGCCCATTCCATGATTGGTCAGATTTAAAAGTTGGATGATTTAAACTTGGACTCATTTATTGGTTCAAATATAGGAAGGTTTTCATCACAGCAAAATAACACTTACCAAAGATACTTGGGGCTACGTGTGGTTGATGACCTCAATGGATGCAAATAGGGTTCATGGCCACAGATTATACCCTAAATCCTAACACATATGTCAGTCCATGGTCAGCAGAGTGGACAAATTGTATGCTGCACATAGTACACATCTATTGCCAGGACTAGAGAAATATTTACAAATGACAATCAATCTTAGGTACTGATGATGGCATGCGTGTGGAAATCTTTCCTTGGTCACAGGGAAAGGAACTTGATCTGATTTACTTTGATTTTAGCTTTTAAGAGAACATGTGAAAATCAGGTCAATATTGCACCTTTTCAGACACAAAATGGACAGTTAAACTCTCTGACCACTTTAGTAATTTCTACAGGTTTTCTTTTTCTTGATACTATGCCTAAATCAGAAAATTATAGATTTTTGTACCCAATACAATTTTAGAACTGAAAGATTCCTAGGAAATCTTATCTGATTTCCTCATCTTATAATTAGGAAACTGAGGCCCACAGAGAGGAAGCAACTGACCCAAGGTCACAGAGCCCTTTTGAGATGGAGTCACGACTAAATCACAGGTCTCCTTACGCCTAATAGAGTGTTCTACTCTTCATTGTCAATGATCATATGATAAGTATGTACAGAGAGTGGTGGTCTTTCTAGTGTGCGTTGGAACAGGAGCTACAGAAAATTTTATGGAATAGAGAAATAAGCCAGCCTCTCCCCACTCCGCAGGGAGCAGCCTCATGGACTGAGGATTGCTAACATGCCTTTTAAAATATCGGTACACAACAAATAAACACATGACAAACACCATCTGTTTGTATCTACATGCAAATATATCAAAATGATACCCACCAGAAGAACTGAAAATTATTGAGCATCTACTATGTTCCAGGCACTTCACATACCCTATTAGCTCTAATCCTCCAATAACTCTAAAGGTTAGTGTTATTATGATTGTTTTCCAGGTGAGTAAACTGAGGCTCAGAAGATACATGTCCTGTGTGGCAGAGTCCAGATTTGGAACCCAGTCTTCCTGGCTCCAAAGCCTGCTGTTTTCACCATAGCCATCACTTTCTCTAAATGATCTCCAACCGACTCCTGTGTCCCACCTACCAACAAGCCCCAAACATTTTATGTGACTGGTGCTGGTGTGGAACAAAGTCGAGATTTTTTTTTTCTTGACTATTCAACTTAGTTATCTTGTCAGTCAATTTGAGAAGTATCTCCCCCATTTATTGGTGTATTCTTCATATTTAATGCATCTTGCAGAAAACAAGGCAAAGTAAGACCCTAGCATCTGGTGGTAAGTTGCATGTTTGATATGTAAACATAAATAAATAAATAGAAATAATAACATTTTGAAAATATTTATTTATTACTCATAATTTTTAAAACAGTTTGTACTAAAACAGGTTTATGTTAAAAACTATCAGCAACATTTAAAATCACCTTTTTTTGCAGTAGAACTGGGTTCAGAATCTGGTTATAAATTCTTTGCATAAATATAATTTTTTCTTTTAATGGATGTATTTTAAAGATGTATATTTTGATGTTTTAAACAGAAAAGAAATACATGAATTAAATCAGTATTTGCCTTAATAAAGAAATATTTGCTTTCTAGGTTCGAATAACATATATATATATACATCCAAAATAGATCATGGATTTTGTTAGGTGCAATGGTCTGGTAAAGTGAAAGAAAATGTGACTATGTAATTTTAGCAGAATCATTTTGTTGCTGCTGTTAAAGTCCTGGGTGGAAGTCCATGAACATGGAACGTCATGATCTACTTGGAGTTCTGCTGCAGAGAATAATTATATGGCAGATTAGAGAAGTCAGTCCTGGAACTGATGGGAGAACTGTCATCTTATGAATGAAGCTGTTATAAGATGCAAGATATATGGTTTATACTCCTATTTCATACATAAGTGAAATATAAGCATCCTCTCTTCTAAAATTCACCGAGGATTTTTCAGTTCAAATATGCAATTAGAGTCAATGATTGAAGAACACTAAAAATAACCAACTTTAGTGAGCGCTTCCTGTAAGCCAGGCATTGTTCTATGCATTTACAGGTATTAACTCTTTGGTCTTCACAAACTTAGTGAAAGAGGAATTGTTATTCTCTTTACTTTTATATATGCTCAAGTTTTCAGCGCCGCTACACCAGAGAGCCTTTGTTCAGTGTGAGGCAGTGAAACCAAGAGCTTAGAGTCTCCCACTGCAATGCTGCACTACCTCTCTGGACCCCTGGCCAGTGAACAGGCCCTCCACTCCTCAGACGATAACCCAAGCAGCAAGGGTGAAGTCTACTGTGGTAAGTGTTGGAGCAGAATCTCTGTGGTTTGTACCACCTCAATGCCACCATCTTCCTTGCCAGACAGAGCTTCCTATTTTGATGGGTGAATCACCCAGTTACTCCTCATGATCTTCCCCTGAATTTCCTCTTTAAGGGTAGGCTTTTTCATGTCCAGCCTCAGGCTTCCCTCACTGGTCACCTCTGAATGTTTTGTTGGCCATTCCCTGAGCTTGAATTATTTTCCTTCTGACAATATCTGCTCTTTCTTAGACTCAAAAAACACAAGTCAATTCTTCTCTCCCCAAAATGTAAGCTCCCAAAGATCAGGACTCATGTCTGATTTATTTTTTATTCCTATACCATCTGTCCAGCACATAGCAGTCTTTTAACACATGTTGCGGGAATAAATGAATGACGAGTAACTGTTGAAAGTATGAATGAATTTCTAGACTCAGCAGTCCCCCAGACATCTGTTCTAGTATTGATTCCTTCAGTCATTTACTCAGGAAATATTCACTGAGTGGCCATTACCTGAAAGGGAATGTGAAGTTCTATGCATGGGATGGAAATATTCATGCTTGAAAACTCACACTTTCTTCATTGATGCATTTGTTCATTCACTCGATTAGTAAGCATTATTGAGTACTTCCTATGCTAAGAACATGTAGTAAGTGGAGTAATGGATGTTAAAAACCATGGACTAGGACTGGCAATCTCTGGTTTTCAACTTGACTTCACCACTTAATAGCTGTGTACTTGGGCACATTTTCTTACCCTCTCTGGGACACTGTTTCCTCATTTGCGAAATGAGAAAAATACCAGTATCAATATCCTTAGCTATGAGGATTAAAAGAGATCATATATGTTAAGTAGTCAATAAATTTTAGCGATTAGCTGATATCATTCTCTTGGTAAGAGAGACAAAGAGGAATTAGACATAGTCATTCCTCTTAAGGAACCAATAAACTCATGAGAATATAAATTATTCAAATACGAGGTGCAAATAAAAATGCTGGGGTACTCAGATTAAGTAGAAATGATTTGTAACAGGGAAAAATCAGAAAAGGTTTCCTTCTGTGGAGAAGTTTGCATTTAAGCAAGATTGGACATGTAGACATGTAGGGTAAAAGCATTCCAAGAGGTGGAAATAGCAGCATAGATAAATGGAGGTATTAAAGAACAAGTCCATATTTTGGACTGTGGTGTTACTAAGCAATTAATTTGACAGGACTGCAAAAGACATAAAGATAGAGAGAGACAATCCTAGAGAATAGTGTTGGAAATATCTTGGAGAGGACCTTGAAAACCAGTCAAGGAGTTTGTGTTCCATTCTATGTAGACCAATTTTGTGTTTCTGGATTTACGTGCATCATTTACTGGTTTTATTTTTATTTCAGTTTGTGGATGGGTATATGAGGTCAGACAATTAAGTTCATGAATTCATCCTAGAAAAAGTGCTACATACCTCATTGCTGAATATCACTACAGTCACCTTCAAAGTACTCCCCTTGGGAAGCTATGCACCGACGCCAGAGCCTAGTCAACCCTTCAAGGCAATTTTGGAACTCTTTTTCTGGAATGGCCATCAGGGCTGTCATTGTATTATCCTTGATGTCCTGAGTGTCATCAAAATGTCTTCCTTTCAATATTTCCTTTACCTTCAGGTAAAGAAAGAAGTCACTGGGGGCTAGATCAGGTGAGTAGGGAGGGTGTTCCAGTACAGTTATTTGTTTACTGGCTAAAAATTCCCTCACAGACAGTGCCATGTGAGCTGGTGCATTGTTGTGATGCAAGAGTCATGAATTGTTGGCAAAAAGTTCAGGTCATCTAACTTTTTCATGTAGCCTTTCAGCACTTCCAAATAGTAAACATGGTTAACTGTTTGTGTAGTTGGCACAAATTCCTAATGAATAATCCCTCTGATATCAAAAAATATTAGCAACAATGGTGCAACAATTTCATGAACTTAATTGTCAGACCTCATTAATATCTGTATTCAAAACTTTTAGATTTTAAGTTATTTATTCCTTTATATTTGGAAAATTTGATCACCTCCCAATATGCTTTAATATCCATGTCACCTAAATGGTTCAGTAGCCCTGTGAAGTAGGCCGTTTAGGGAGATGAGGAAACTCACATGGGCATGCTATAACCTGCTTGTGGCAAGAGCTGCTACTTGGATGGATTGGGATGCGAATGTCCAAGCTTCTAATTCCAAGATTTTCTGTTTTCTGAGGTGGGAGGATGCAACGATACTGCAGGAGGAAAGCTAAGGCCATACTGCCTGAGGGGCGGAGAAAGGAACTTTTGATAACAGGGTCCTCTAGACAGGGGTTGTTTTTGCCCCCGCTGTGATTTGCAGCAGCAGTAAGTCCTCTACAAAATAAAATCAGCTATAGATATTTCCCTGATTTCCTGGCTTGGCCTGGTGGGTACCTCTCCTCTGCCCTCCAGGTTTCTTAAAGGGCTTCAAAAGAAATTATTGTTGACGAAACTCGGGGATTATTTATAATGGAAATCCCGTCTCTCATTCCTCCTGTTCTCCATGGAAGAGTTGGGCTCTTAATCTGAACCTTGGGGAATCAGAGGCCCAGTTTGCTTTATTTAGCTTTCAGGACACTGGATTTTTTTTTTTTTTTTAACCAAAGAGCTCAAAGTTCCACTGAAGATAAATGTATCTTATGTCCCAATGTCCTGACCAATTTAAGTAATTCACCTTTTCTTGTCCAAATCCTATGCTCATATTTTCTGAAGTTGTCCATTCTTCCTATTCCTTGCCTTAAGCAGTTTGTATAAAAGGGCAATTTGCTGAGAACCAGTTTTTAAATATACCCCAGAGGCAATTTACTTAAGTGGCACACACACACACACACACACACACACACACACACACACACTCACTAATTTAAGTGCATTTATCTGACAGTTTATCCAGAAGTTTGTGAGGTCCACGGAGGAGGTTCCATGATTATGTGTGATTGTGTGTTCTGCATTCTCTAGACGTGAACACTTGTCCTTGTACATAGTAGGTGCTCAGTTATTTGTTGGTTAATGAATTAGTTGGTAAGTGTACATATGTCTCTGTATGTGAAGAAGTGCAGAGCTACAAATTGCAGTCAATTACAGTGGATTTCTTTAACTTAAATTTTCTTATGCTTTTCTGCCTATTTCCCATCCCTTCTCACACACATACACACACACATTCATTAGTTAGCTTTTAACATTTGCCTATGTTCTATTGTCCTGGGTACCTTGATTGCAAGCCACTCAGGCTTTTGAAAAGTTTTATTTGACAGAGGTGGTATAAAGTAATACCAAATACACCATGTATATTTCTAAAAACTTGCCTTTTTCACTAACAGTTGTATGACCTCAGTCAAGTTACTTAGATGCTTAGTGCTTTAGTTTCCTGATCTATTATTTGGAGACAATTATCTTGATAATTAAACAACATGATGGAGAATAAAGTGTATTTAGCTCAGTCTCTGGCACATAGCATGTGCTCCATAAATCTTTGTTAAGATGACAACCGTGATTTTTTTTTCTGTCTAGGTGAAAGGATTGGCATCATGATATATATGCATTTATAAACTATAAGACAACTTCTTTTTTTGGTAAGAGGTCAGATTTTAAAAATCAAATAAAATATTATAATTATTCACGTCCATATTAGCTACAGATTACCCATTTAATCAAAGTATTTAAGAAGGTGTATAATAAAATAGTGTAAACAATATCATCATTAACATTTGGATTCAGCAAAGCATGAGTCATTTACTGTATTGAAACCAAAGTGATATCGCTCTTTACAGAATACCTGGTGCTTTGTCAAACATTATCTATTCTAAACCTTAATTTTCACAACTCTCGTTATGGAGGAGTTATTACTTCTCCTGTCTGAGGAGGAGTGAAGTGACATGCCCTAGTCTCATTGCTTAGTATGTGGTTATTCAGAAATGTTCAAAAATCCTGGACCCCAGTGCCGTCTCCCCCATTAGAAGAGGTAGAAATCAATTACCTCTTGGTATTCACTTAAACCACTGGGTTCCCTTTTTCAAGATTAGGGCTGTGCTGAAGTGGCAATAATCAGCCGCTCTGGCACTAGGTCTGATATAAATCCTGGTCCTACCACTTTCTAGCTGTGTGACTTGGGGTAAGTAAGACGGTGAGCTGAGTTTCAGTCGGTTAGTCTGTAAGGTTGAAATAATGACACTTCACCAATTTTTGTGAAAATTAAATGAGACGGTGGGTATATCTATGTGGTTCCTAAGTGCCAACTGGTTTGCAGTATCGGGGACTTTACATTTTGTGTCTAAACAACCCTCCCTCCTCCCCCCAGCCCCCCACTGCCTCCGTTATATTGAAACCCTGAGGAAATAAAGGTCATTATTCATCTTGATTCCATTCTGCATTCTCTGTGTAGCAGCAAACAAGAAAAAAAATGTTTTAAGTCAGGGAAGTGTTAAATCCACTAGCAACTCTTCGTCATCATGTGCACTGCAAGGGAACAGGTGGGATCAAACGATTTCCAACAGGGCTGTCACTGTAATGATCAGACTAAGTCCGGCTGATTGTAAGGCTGTCTCAGTGATGGAGCAAAGAGCGAATAGGGAAGAGGAGAAGAAGCAAGGCAGAGACAAGAGGAGGGGCAGGAGGGAAGGCAAAGAACGAGGAGGAGGCAAAGGAGGAGTAGCGACAGAAGGAGGAAAGATGAAAGAGGGAAGAGAAATGACTCGTGGATGACAATTCGCAGTTTACAATTAACCTGAACAAAACAATATCCCATCTTGATCCTCATGACCACCTGTGATCACTTACACTTTGCAGAAGAGGAAACTAAAGCCCAGGGAACTGAAGTGACTGCCAAAGGCCATGTGAATTGATTTTCTCCCAGGGGTCTTTCTTTTGCCAAATTCCTTTCTACAGTGGTTAGAGGTTTTTTGGGGTATGTATATGTGGTCTTCCCCACTATTCTGTGTGAGTTCCTTAAGGATAAGACCTGGATTACATTCAAGCCTATTCGTCCCATAAAATCTGAGGTTCAACACCTTGCACATAATAGGTGCTCACTAGATATGTTCTTGGATGAATGAACAAATCCCCCAGAATAGCACCTAAAATCAGATGCCATAAAACTAGATTTCCCCTTCCCGCGTTTCGCTGTATTGGTGATAAACAGGACTCTGGTGAGACTGTTTGCCTAGACAAGCTTAACCATCTTTCTAGGAATCAGCTTAAGGACCGAGGTAATGGCATTTAGTCATTTATTAAGCAGTTTGCATGGAATCCTCTATGCTTTGAGAAATTCTCCTCCTGGTTATTTCATACCAGGAGGTGGTAAAGCAGGAATTATTTGTGACTCATATTTTGCAGAAGAGGAGACTGAGGTCTGGGGAAGTTGAGTGGCTCACATGAATCCACCCAGTGTGGAGTGGTTGAGCCCCGGTTTGAAATCTTCCATCAAGGCTTTGGGCACTGTTTCTGGATCTCTTTCTCAGTGTATATATCTCTGATACCCTTTGACAGCTCAGCCAGCTAAATGGGAATACTGCCTGTCCATGCCCAAGCCATCTGACAATGTTAACACTCATAGAATCAATGTAATATGATGGCCTTACACTGTAAAGAAAGATCTTCACATCAGTAGAGTCATTGCCATAGAGGACAGAGTTACATAGCACCTCTGTCTGTAAAATTGTTTGTTTCCCAGATAAGGAAAACACTGGTCATGTGTACATGCTCTACAACTTGGTAGAAATGGGTGACAGGAGAGGACTTCTGGGTCTTCAAGTGTCCTAAACTGTTCTCACTTGAATGCTCAGCCTGCTTTGCCATAATACCCTGAAATTTGCCATTTTTGGTAGTGATCTCAGAGGTGCTTTTAATACATTTTTGTGGTCATTATTTTTATATCTGAGGAAAAAAAATAAATTTTCTTAATTTGAATTGTTCTTTCAGAGAGAGTACACATTACCCAATAAAATGAAGCAGTGAACATATGAAAAAAGTAGCCCTTTCTGAATATTCATTTAATAAATATTTATTGAATACCCAATATATTCCACCCACACTTCTAAGCACCACAGATGCAAGAATGAATGAATACAAAAGATAAAATCTCTGAACCCAGAGAGCTTATATTCTATTGGGAAGAAACATACACAAAACATGGATAGAAAATAGAACAGGGGGTGCTAAATGCTATACAGAAGACTATATTTAAGGAAGGAGGACAAAAAGCAATGGGGACAGAGGGTTACTATTTGGTATGGGTAAGATTTGAACCAACGTCTGAAGACAGGAGGGCATGGTGTTGCCATCTGGGGGAAGAGAGTTCCAGATGGAGGAACATTACTTGAATAGGTCTTGTGCTTGGGTGTCCTGGGAAGAGCAAGGAGGCCAGTGTGGCTGGTGCAGAGTTCATGGGAAATGGTAGGAGACGAGGTCTGCAGGCAGCAGGGGAGCCTGCTGAGCCTTGCAGGGTCTGGATGGGACTGTGGCTCTGACTCTGAATGAGACAGGAAGTCATTGGAGCATTTATCTGAGCAGAGGTGTCACATGATCTGACTTAGGTTTCCAATGGATCTCCCTTGCTGCTAGGTGGGGAGTAGACTTGGTGGGTGGGCAGAGAAGGGAAGTGTGTGTGGTAAGGAGAAGGGAGATGGATTAAAAGGTTATTCCAAGAGTTTAAGCCTAAAATATTTGTGGTTTAGACCATGATAGTCTATACTGTTCGCTGCAAAGAAAGAGAACTGTCTGGGACAAATTTAGGGATAACTTCTTAAAGGCTTGACTTAAGGGAGAGTTCAGGAAAACGTAAACGCATTTTAAAGTTAGGTGACTGTTTCTACCTCTCTCGAGTAATGTAAATAAATACTATCTTTTATAAGTATATAGACAATTATTCTTTCCAACTGTTAAAAATAAAGTAACATTCCATATCACTTAATCTTGGTTAATATATCACTTGAATCATTAAATAGGTTGTGTGCTGAATAATTTAGCCAATTGTTAAGTGATAAAAGAAGCAAAAGAAAATAATTCTCAAGGCTCTATAGAAGTTAATGGTAGAGTATATTTTAATCAGAAAGTTGAAGTTCTCTCAGAAACACGAATATTGTTATCTTAACATATGAAAGAGGCCCAGGTTGCTAGACATGGAAGAGATCCCACTTTGTAGATGTCCAAACTGAGGCTCAGAAGGGAGATAAACCGTCCACATTACACAAATTTTCTAAGTTTGGACCAGAACCTGATCCTCAGTCCAGCACGCTGCCTCCCCCACCAAGAGCTCTCCTTATAAATATGCTTTGTTGCTAATAGGTTAGAGGGGTTCAAGTATATCGTCTATAGCCACTCCTACTAAGGACCCTTCTCTGAGCACCTAGTAAGAACTGGCTTCCATCCATGCCGTCCTGACAGCACCATCTTGTTTCTTTGTCTCCTCTCTCTCTGTCTCACACTCTAGCCTCACACAGCCCCATGGGAATTCTAGTCCTTCTGCTCTGAGTGCCTTTTCTATGGGAATCTGCTTGTCTGGCTGGTATCTTCTCACTCTACATATATAGAGAAGCTAAACAGATAATACCTGGATGTTCTGACGGGTCAGGGGAACTCCCAAACTTGAATGTTTTTATTTCTTTACAAAAAGAAGTTACATTTTTAAGCCTTGGAATTTCAATATGTGACTTTGTTCCCATCGCTTTATATGTACTCATGCATGAGTTTTCTGAGGAAGAAACACAGTGTGACTCTGAATGTCAAAAAATGCATAGGATTATTTTTATTATGTTTATGGTAACACAACTTTGGGGGAAAAAATTTGGAAACAAGGATCAGCTAGCTTGGAAAGGTATAGAAAACTAGACCCAGCTCTAGGACTCAGTAACTTTGTCACCTTTGTCAAGGCCATTTCTCCCCAGGACCTGTATTTTCTGACCTATAAAATAAAGGGAAGAAGAGATTGGGGCTTTGCTTCTACCGTGTTCCCCCGAAAATAAGAACTAACTGGAAAATAAACCCTGGCATGATTTTTCAGGATAACATTCCCTGAACATAAACCCTAATGCAGCTTTTGGAGCAAAAATTAATATAAGACCCGGTCTTATTTTCAGGGAAGCATGGTAGGAGCTGGGGGATCTCAAAGGCTTGTTCCTAAGACTTCACCACGCCCATGCCAGACATTTCCTTTACGTCTCCAGGCCATTTATGCAGTCCCTTCCTCACTCCGTGATCCCAACATCCTCCTTCATACTCTTAAATTCTGCGACTCCCGTTCAGACTACAAGTATTTACTGAGAGCTGCTCTTGTGCTCATTGCTATACCTGGTACTGTGAAGCAATAAAAAGAAATGCAAGACATCATTTATTCTCTTAAGGAAAAGTAATGCGAAGAGAGGTCAGTCTGTTTGCATTAGTGAAAAGTTTGCATTATAGAGTTTTTTAAAGGAATGAAGTTTTAGTGTCTTTATGCACCTTCAGTGATTCACAATAAGTCCAGAGAGCACTGCTTAGGAAAGCACTTAGAGGAATGCATTA
The DNA here is from genome assembly GCF_057876585.1 of Rhinolophus sinicus. NCBI lineage: Eukaryota > Metazoa > Chordata > Mammalia > Chiroptera > Rhinolophidae > Rhinolophus > Rhinolophus sinicus. Next base: position 51,385,634 of record NC_142517.1, read on the forward strand.
ATTAATCCACCGAAACGCTTTGAAATGAACAAATCAAGGGCTTCTTTGTAAATAGGGGGATCAGAGACTCAGAAAACAATTGATTCTCTTAAATATTTGAAGCATTTTTGTCATAGCTTTACAATATTAATTTGTTCTATTACAGAAGAAAAAAATAACAGTCTAGAGATTTTCTGAGGGATCACATTTTTAGAACGAATGAAATCTAAAATCTGGATGAAAAGTACAATCCCCCTCTGCCTGAAAATCTTCGTTGCTCATTTCTACTTGTCAAAATTCTAACCATCTTTGAAGGTTGAGTTCAGATATTGCCTCATCCATCATCTTCATCATCCCTGCCTTTAAATCTGTGTGGTTGACCATCTGCACTGCCTTAGAGCACTCATGACCTCTACCTTGCCTCATTGCAACTTAAGTACATTTCGTCTTTTGTCTGGGTTGGGATCCCTGGAGCAGGGACCATGTCTAATTCACTCATTCACACTGTGCCTTTTTAAGTAGCAGCATTTTGCATAATGTCACAATGGTGGTCTGACTGCCATTTTGTGATGGATGACTATCATTTGAGATACAATTTCAGTTGTTCTAAGAAAATATAATAATAATGGCTGAAACAAGTTAGCAATTTCTTTCTCGTTTACATTTAAACACACACACACACACACACACACACACACACACACACACAAAGAAACACACAAGGAAACTAGGATTATAGTAAGGTAGCTCTAACAGATTTGGAAGCCAGGCTCCTCTTATCTTGTTGCTCTGCTATCTCTAAAATGATGTTCTATCTACGTGGATGAAATGGATTCTCTACCATGTCTGTACTTCAGACCATTGGAAGGAGAAAAAGGGAAAGTGGAGGTCCCCACTTCCACTTAAGGCACTTAACTGGGTAGCTGTGTGCATTGCTTCCGCTCACATCCTATTAAGAGCTTCATCTATGTTCCCCCTGGTCGGTGGTGTGCTGGAGCTCACGCCTACGGCATGTGAGAGCCTACTGTGTGCATTTCCTCTCAACTCCACGTTCAGTGAGTCATGCTGGGAACTGGAAATCAGCCATGGGGGAATTAATACCATAGAAATTGGCAAATGTTACAAATTAGGGCCTTTTTTTTCCTTCCACAAGAGTTTATTTTTACACATTTACTTGTAATCTGCTGTAGCTAGCTGCAAGAGAAGCTGAAAACATGTAGGGTTTTGTTTGTTTGTTGTTGGGGTTTCTTTTTCTTTCTGGACAGCCAGGTATCCAGCTAACAATTCTGTGTATGAGAGCAAGGAGTGGTATTTCTATAGAAGAAGCTAAGACTGGATATTTGCAAACTAGAAGACTCTATAAACATGACAATCTGGAAGCAAAAAACAAAAAAAACAAAAATTATAAAACCTGCTTTTAAATGTGAAAGAATAGATCTATCCATAAGTATGTGTATGTGAGGGCTTATTACTGCCATCTTCCCAGCTGTGAAAGGCCATGCTAGAGAGAATTAAGCTTCTTTGTGTGGGCTGAAGATATAGACCTCTGCGTAGAAGTTACAAGAGCCAAATTCTGCTCCATTTTGACTATTAACACTGTCTACAAATGCAGCACTGTTTCCTATCCCTGCAAGCGTTCAGGCAAGAGTTGAATGATCACTTAGAGGTTTTCCACAGGGGAGATTTCATTATGACCTGATGTTACCCTAGCCATCTCCAAACCTCTGTTTATCCTCAGTCTCAAAGATACTTTTCCTGACATCTCAGATTCTTAGAGCTTCCAGTACTTTCCTTTATTCCACTTACCACAGTTGTAATTATTAGTATAATAGCTTGGTCTCCTCAACTAGATTATAAAAGCAGCAACTGTGTGATTTTACTCATCATTGCGTCCCTTGCAAAGTATATGGCCACAGCAGGCACTCATTAAATTTGTGCCGAATGGAGGATGGGTGCTATGAGACATCATGTGTGAAAGTGCCTTATAAACTGCTCACGATAATTATCCTTTAAAAATAAGATATTGAAATATAAAACAGAACAGAAAGCAGATGAAGGAAGTGGCTGTAAATACTACCAGACATCCAGGGGGAACTGAATTTGATTTTAAGCTTCTTGGAAACTAAGTACAGAAAGAGAACACGTTGGGTTACTGAATTTTCTTTTTCTTATGGGACAACACTTGTGAAGTCATCCGAAGAAGCCAAGTTTTTCTAGTGATTTATTAAAATGAGATGGTTGTTTCCTCCCAGTTAATGTTTAAGCGTGATCAAATCTCTCCTAACTTAAAAAAAAGACAAAGAAAGGCAAGAAAGAAACCCTCCCTCTACGGACGCTCAGTAGCTGTCTCACCTACCTAAATTCTCTGCTACACAGTCTGTACTATCTCCACTTCCTCACCTGCATTCCTGATGCCGCTCAGTGCAGCCTTGCTTCTGCTCACACCCTTCTACTGGAGCTGCTGTCATGAAGGCAAGAGTAACTTTGTCCTGGTTGTATCTCTGCTTCAGTGTTTATTGCATAGACATTTCTTGATTATTTGAAAGTCTTGCCCTTGCTGGCTCATGTCCCTTGGCTCTGCGACATTGAACTGTGCTGGGTCTCTTCCTAGCTTCCTGGACACTCTTTTTCAGTCTCTTTCAAGGACTGCTTGGGCTCTGTTCCTCTATTAAATATTGGCATTCCTTTAAAATTATTTTCTTTGATCCTTTACTTTTCTTGCTCTATGTACTCTCTCTCAGAAATTTTACCCACGCTAATGGCTTTAATGGATTGCTGGATACTGACTCCCAGTTTTAGGTTTTTAGACTGGATTATTCACCCAAGTTTCAAACCCGCAGATTTAACTTCCTTGTATGACACCTCACATGCACCTCAAAGTCAGCAGGCCCCACACTGAGCCAATAATTTGTCTTCCTCTTAACCTTTTATTCCCATGTGTTCCCCGTCATAGTGAAGAGCTCTGCTTTCCACCTAGTTTCTCAAGATAGAAATCACGTCGTCATCTTCAATGCCTGTCTCTCTCCGACTCCTTATACCGCAACAGCCAACCACCGAGTCCTATCAACTCTACTTCCTAAATATCTCTCAAATGAGTCCACCGATCCCTGTCACCAAGGTCCCTACCTTTGTGTAGGCCTCTGGATTACGGCCACAGCTCTTAACCAGCTATGCTGTGGGCTTGCTCTTCTTCTAATCGATTTTCCACAAAGCAGCCAAAGTGGTGTTTCTGAAGCTACACTCTGAACTTCGACTCGTCCTGCGTAAAACTTATCCATGGCTCTCCGTGGTCTTCAGGATAAAGGCCTAACTCCATAATGAAGCGTAAGGGGCCCTGCCTGATCTGACTCCTGTTTACTCTCCAGCCTTATCTCCTTCTTATTCCCAAACCCCACTCCTAACCCCACACTCCTGCCAGCTGAACTGCATCTGTTTCCTGTGGCACCTGGCTCTCTGTTGCCTCAGGGTCATTGCATATGCTATCCTCCTCCTCTACTCATCCCTCCACTCTCCTCCTGGATTATTGCAATCATCTTTCACTCTCATCTTACAATAACCTCCTTCATTCATTTATTGAATAAATATTTACTAAGCAAACTACTGTGTGCCAGGCACCATATAGGCACTTACAGTACAACAGCCAGCAAGGCAGACATGCTCTCTGACTCCATGGTTCCAGGCTACCAGGTTGTCCTTGACTTTCTAAAACCATGTCACAACTCCCATGGAACACTGTCCTTACTCCACTTGGCACTGTCACCAGTGTATTTTAATAGCTTTTAAACCAGGGTACAAATAAGGCCAACAAACTTTTCCCATAAAGGGACAGATTACAAATAATAAATATTGTTGTCTTTGTAGGACATACGGTCTCTGTCAGCACTACTCAACTCTGCAGTTGTAAAAAACAATGCAGCCATTGACGGTACATAAATGAAGAGTCATGGCTGTGTTCCAATAATACTTTATTCACAATAACAGATGGTGAGCTATATTGGGCTCATTGGACATAGCTTGCTGACCCTTGGTCTAAACAGCTAAACTAGTATGTTCTTATTTACCTTTACATTCATAGTGCGAACACAGTGCTTGGCACAGAGGGCTTCTTGATAAAAGTTTGTTGGATGAATAAGTGAATGGTAAATGAAAAAATTAGGATGGACCTGTGTACTCTTTTTCCTCTGTGGCCATATCTCCTTGGTCATTACATGTTCCACATTCACTGTATGTCGTCAATGACCCCCCGCCCCTTCAACCTCAACCCCACCCCAATCCAGTGGGATGGATTTGTTTGCTCTGTTGATTGAAACATTTGCATTGAGCAAATACCATATCAGAAGTCTTGGTTCCTCTGGTGGTAGTGGTCAAGTTTTCAATCCTTTTTCACGACTCTCCAGTCATCCCCCACAGCATAGTCTTTTGTTTTCTTTCCAGGGATGATAGTTCACTGTTGGCTTCTCCAGATGCATTTCATATAAATCATGATTCACTTTACTCATTTTATGTGTGTATAGATGTACTCAATCTTTTGTTCCATAAATATTTATTTAAACCTACCTTAAAAACTTTTTGGAGAAGGTAGGATATTAGGGGGAAAAACCCTCAATTAAATCAATGCACAAAGCACTTAATACATGCAGGGCATAGGAGAAGTTTCAGCATGCAGTGGAGACAGAGATAACTCAGATAAAGTACTGTTACTAAGAGGCTTATAATACAGAAAGAAGATAAGAAGGTGAATAAACAATTCCAATATAATGTAGAAAGTGCTAAGCCCTTTGAGGAAGGAATCAGCAAAGTGCTCTGGGACTTTCATAGAAAGTAAAATTTATCTTCAGACAAAGAGATCAAAGAAGATTCTGAAAGAGAAGTATTGGACCTGGACATGGAAAAGTAGGTATTTGGAATTCTGATATGGCACTAAAGGGCCTTCAAGACAGAGGAAAATATAGACATACCCACAAGTTACTAGAAAGCAAGTTTTAATGAACCTACGTCTAGGGAATGGCTGATAAAAGTGCAGCCAAATCCCTTCCAGAAGGTGCCAAGTCCATTCTGGTCTGGAATGCATTGATAATTGGGACATTATGCTCAGAGACTGCAAATTGACATTCTGTCGTTATCCCTCTTGGAATAGAAACCTTGATCCTTTAAAGTAATTAGCATCAATTTGGAGCATGTGTGCAAAAATAAAACACAAGTGTCCAAAAACAGATACATTAAGTTCAATGGTTATGAAGCAAATGTTCTTATTAGCTCCGCCTATGTAAACAACATCAGAAGCAATTAGCATTTAAAAATAGAAGAGACCAGGAGAGTTCACAGTTCCCAGTGGAAAATTATTATTTATATAAATGATGACTTGCACTCACCCTTCCTGATCTCAGTCATGTTATTTCAATGGCTAAAGGATAAGTTTTCTTTCTTGGGGATTAGGAGGGAAGACCATGATTCTGTGCACGTTGTCCTGGTTGAAATTAGGGCGTGTGTGTCCTCTAGCAAACAAACAGGTAGGGCTGTCCTACCTCTTCACTGTGCCTCATCCCATCCTCTGCATGGGTGAAAAGAGGGTTTGCTATGGCAGCAAACCTGCCCCCAGAAGCCCACTTATAGGAAGAAGTGTTGGCCTTTGCCAACAGGACACCTGCCTGTTGGAGAAAGCCGCAGTGGCCCCACCCAGAAGAAGGGGGGCAGTTCTTAGGAACTCACCAGTACACACTTTGAAGTGCCTCTTGATGTGCTCTGTAGACCATGGTGCGTCTTCTACAAGGATGGTGCCTACTTCTGGCATCAGGTGTCGGAATGGGGAGACAAACCAGCCAGGGAGCACCTGAGGAACTGAGGTGGGGATGAGGGAACGTTTGGTGTAATAAAGAACACCGGCAGCTGGCTCAGGAGGACTCTGAGTCCCAGCTGTGTCACTAACTTGCTATGTGAACTTGCCAAGCAACCTGATGCTTCTGGGTCTCATCTTCCCAAGCTTAAATTTAGGGGCTGAACTGGGTCATCTTCTTGCTTCATTTTGTACTTTTTTTTTTTTAATCCTTTTAAAGATGTAACTCAAGTCTTTTCTCTGCCCCTTTCCATCTACTTGCCTGCAAAGATGTGGTGAATGGCAGATAAAGGGGTGGGGTGGAAGACACAAATATTTTTCTATTCCTCATTTATAAAATGTATGAAAATATACTCCACACTTCTTTCCCCAAAATAGGTGACTTTAGAAACCTGGGACTGACATGGGAGACACAGAAGGTCCAGATGACAAGGTCATGGCCGAACCCACCAGATCTCTATCAGTCTGGGAAACAAACACAGTTGATGGCACCTTGGAATAATTAAGAGCTAAAAGAGAAGGGATTTGCTCAAAGTGGCAGGTGAAAGACAACTATGACTCAACCTCATGGTTCTAAATCCTCTTTCCATCATGTTTTTCTTCCTCAGGCTTTAGTACATCTAACCTGGAATCAGGGTGTACGGATTGATGACCATATGTTGACTTTAAAGAAGAGTATCAGTAGTTTTGTGGAGGTGGAAAGTGGATTAAATCTTTGACTAGTACTTTTCGTTAAAGCTTCGTTCATTTTTTCATACCGTCCTCCCCAAGTTATTTGTTTTTTGTTTTGTTTTTTCTTGCATCAATACCAATCCCCCTGAGCGCCTTGCATATACAGTAGTTCCCCTTAGCTGCAGTTTTGCTTTCTACAGTTTCAGTTACCTGTGGTTAAGTTCAGTTAAAAAATATTAAATGGAGAATTCCAGAAATACGCAATTCATAAGTTTTTAATCACTTGTCATTCTGAGTAGCGTGATGAAATCTCCTGCTGTCCTGCTCAGTCCTGTCCAGGGTGGGAATCATCCCTTTGTCCAGAATCTCCATGCTGCATACACCACCTGCCCATTTGTCACTTAGTAGCCCTCCCAGTTATCAGATTGACTGCTGTGGTATCACAGGGCTTGTGTTCAAGTAACACATATTTTACGTACTAATGGCCCCAAAGCACTAGTGATGTTGGCAGTTTGAATATGCCGAAGAGGGGCTGTAAAGTACTTCTTTTCAGTGAAAAGGTGAAAGGTCTCAACTTAATAAAGGAAGAAAAGAAAATTGTAAGCTGAGGTCTAAGATCTATGGTAAGAAGAAATATATCTGTGAAATTGCTTAATTTAATTTATAAATTAAACTTAGTCATATGCATATATATATATATATATATATATATATATATATATATATATGAAAAAACAGTAATTCTGTGGTTTCAGGTATCCAGTGGGGGCCTTGGATACCTGTAGAGAAGGGGATACAACTGTATGTAAATGTTTTCTTTGTTTTTTTTTCGCAAAAATTAAGGGCTCCAATGTCTCTTTGTATATCTTCCCATACACCGGTCCATCTACCGTGTTTCCCCGAAAATAAGACCTAGCCAATCAGCTCTAATGCATCTTTTGGAGCAAAATTAATATAAGACCCGGTCTTATTTTACTATAGTATAAGACCGGGTCTTATATAATATGATATAATATAAGACCAGGTCTTGTAAATCAGCTCTAACGCGTCTTTTGGAGCAAAAATTAATACAAGACCCAGTATTATTCTATTATATTCTATTATATTCTATTATCTTATATTATATTATATTATAACCATTCTTATAGTAAAATAAGACTATGTCTTATATTAATTTTGGTCCAAAAAATGCATTAGAGCTGATTGTCCGGTTAGGTCTTATTTTCGGGGAAACGGTATATTCCAACACCTCATCCATGCTTTCATTAGCAATTACCTCAAGCTTTTCTAATTTCCCTGTGTACAGGTCCATCTCTGTTGTTAAGTCATAAGCTCTTTGAGAACTGGAAACATCTTTGTATCCCCCTTTCAAAGCCCTGAAATGCTGTTGAATTATGTTAATTGAATAAATTAACAAAAGAAAGAGACACTTCATCTGTATCCAGATTGTGCCCTTGAAGACTCAGAGTGATGACAAGCTTAGCAGTAGCCTCCATTTTAACTTTTATGAGGAATCAGGAAAGGTCATAGAATGGGCTGATCTGTCTTGGCTGCCTCAGATCTCCTGCCTTACATCTTTATGGCTGTAAACTCATAGCCCTCATTCATGACCACTCATGGGTGGCCAGCCTGCCCAGAGGGACCTTGCCCGGACTAAGGAAATGGGGGAAAAGAGCAAGAAGCCAACTTCTAACCTTTAGTTTGCCAATCTCAGCATGAGGGCATCCCAGAGCCAACTCCCCACTGGCTTGGCCAGTAGCCTAGGTATGTTTTCTGTGCACCAGCATTGGTCAACCGGGTCCTTGTGAGGGGATCCTGGTGAGGGTCAGGCGCCGGGGTGGTACCTGAAACAATTTTGGGTGGAATGGGAGACTGTGTGGCCTTTTTGCTAAGAGGTTTGGAGGAGGAGAAGGAGGGGGAAATAATACAAAGAGCCATCTGACTTCTGTCCAACAGGGCAGGCAGGAGAGCAAAGGGGAGGTTTCTCCCATGTTGGTGAAAGACGAGGTGGCATGGGGACTGGGGGTGAGAGGAAGTCCTTATGGACTAGAGAGAGGAAAAGTCTGGAATGAGGGTGTAGGAATGAGAGATAGATGTTAAGAAAGATGGAGAACAAATAAACATAGGAAGCAAGGGAAGGAGGAAAGAAAGGAGAAAGGGAAGGAAGGAAGGAAGAAAGGAAGGAAGGAAGGAAAGAAGGAAGGAAGGAAAGACGGAAGGAAGGAAGGAAGGAAGGAAGGAAGGAAGGAAGGAAGGAAAGAAGGAAGGAAGGAAAGACGGAAGGAAGGAAGGAAGGAAGGAAGGAAGGAAGGAAAGAAGAAATGAGTTAAAATGAGAAAAAGGAAAAAGGCACAGACATCCAGAGAAAAAATCAGAACTAGAGTGAGCATGAGAGAAAAATTTGGAGACAGAAAAGAGAAATAAGGGAAGCAACTAAGGGGTGTGGGCGCACTCATAAGACGTGAACAACATGAAGCCTGCCTAACTTCCTCAGCCCAGGAAACTTTCTTTTGTGAACCTGGCACAGGGAAGATCTGTACACTGAGGAAAATGTGCTGAGTCCTGCCCAGGGCCTGTCGGAGGATAGAAACAGATCAATTAACCTGGGTGGGGTTCTCCTGTGCCAGGTCCGGCACTGCCAGTTCTCGGCGCCCGGACAGGCCAGGCCAGGCCAAGGACTCTCACATGGTCATTAAGTTATTAAAGGGCCATCAACTGCAGGGCAGAATTAGCCTTTTACTCTGAGAAAAACCCTCTTCCTGTGCCAACGTCACCTCCACTAGCCCAGCCCCCACTTTCTGGCAGGCCCAGCTCTGGACTCAGTTAAATGGCGCCCTTCAGCCTGAGGAAACTGGCCATTGGGAATCTGAACAGGCTTCAAGGACCCTCCAGGGGCCAGCACAGTATGGTATATCCAATTGATGGAACGATCCTGGGACATATTTGTGGGTTGAGCAGGAGGTATCTAGAGCAGAATGTTCCCAGAGATCTTGGATCACTGGCTGTTCTTTATAGGGAGAAAGATTTCAGGGTCTGGATTCATTAATTCATAAACTCATTTTTTTTCCCAACAAGTTTTGAGCGTCTACAATGAGTGGGACACTGTGCTAGAGACTGAGGATACGGAGATAAGCAAACACATTTGCTGCCCTCAGGGGTAGAGTGGTGGTGACTCTGCTTCCTCTACCCAACACAACAGAAGGTGTGCACAGAGTGTGTCAGGAGCTCCAAGGGCAATGCGACTGATTCTGTTTCTAGGACAAGCAAGGTTTCTTGGAAGGGCACATTTGAACACAGCCTTCACAGTTCAGTAGGGTCCATCAGGCTGAGAAAGCAGAGGGATCCTAGACCAAGAGAAGCACAGGGAAAAGCCCAAAGGTATGGGAATGCAGTAGCTCATCTGGAAGATGAATGGTGGGGGCAGGCAGTCTGGCAGAGATGAGGGCTGGATGGAGGTTGGTCCAGATAAGGACAGGCACAAATGAGGGCCTAGAGACATCCAACATTTTTGTCAGAAGGGAGCTTAGAGATGATGGAAATCACCTTTGTTGTGATTTTTATTTTGTACGTGAGCATACGTGTGTAAGGTAGACTTTATTGAAGAGTGCCTGGAGTTGGACCTCATAGCATCTCAAAGAATTTTGAACTACATAAGTTATTCCTCTTCTCTTAAAAGACCTGTTGGATGTTTTCACTGACTGCTTTACCTCGTGTGGTGACCCCCACCTTATGCCTTTCTTCTCAGTGGTTTTCCTCTGTCTTCCTTCCCATCGTAAGTCCTCAGCCTTCCCTCCAGACAGCCCCAGACTCAGTCAATTCGCTGTTAGGTCTCCTGCAGGTAATGGTAGGTCATCAGAGACAAAAAGCGCCTCCTGTTTACCCAGATCCTCAGTCCTGAGAAGGCAGAGATTAGTTTGTTTGTATTTTAAAAGTTCTAAAAGCACAAAAAGTAAAAAAATTAATCTTATGCAGTGCTTTTAAAATATTACATAACTACGTTAACGTTTCCTCATTCAGTCTGTTAGCGTTTATCAGTCAGGATATTTTCCTAAGTTAAATCAAAAATATCTCTCCCTACGTGTACGTGTATAGATGTACGTGTACGTGCACATGCATATTTATAGAAAAGAAATTATGCCTTACATATTGATCTGTTTTTATTTAAAAATATGTTGTAAAAAAATTCAAATTCCGTATCTCATATGCAGTGTAGACTATAGGCTAGATATAAGTTTTCAACTATTTTCCTATTGATAGACATTTGTGATGATTTAACCTGTATACTTTTACAAATGACGCTGCTGCAGACATCCTTGCACATGGACTGTTATGGACTCTTCCTGTTATCTCTAGAGGATGGATTCCTAGAGGTTAGGCTAAGTAAAAAATATGCACATTTTAAATTTCACTGGAAATTGCATCGTTCCTTTTAAAAAGGTTAGTTTACACTCCAACAGACAATTGCATGGCAGTGCCTCTTCCACACTTGCCCTCCTGCACTGGGAGTGCCACATCATTTGTCAGACGAAGAAAGGGCATAGAGGGAATTAGCAATTGTCTAATAATACACACCTCAGTGTTGGCAATGCTGGTAGCAGGATTTCAGATCTGTTGTCACTCTATAATGAGATAATGCATGTAAACTATTAAGGACAGTGCCTAGCACAATGTAAGTGAAGCGTTTAACAACTGGTTCAGTGTGGAAGATGAATTGGAGAGGAGGGAGAAGAGGCCAGGAGGCTCCCGATAGCTCCTCCCAGGCTGGGCGTAGCGCCTCTTCTCCTGTTCTCCTAGGACTCTGTGCCACAGCTTCACAACATATGTTTAATTAGTTGGTTCATTTTCCACCATAATACTGTCCCTGCAGGACAAAAAAGTGAGAAGGTATGTTCTCTGACATCAGAACTGATGACCTATAGGCTAGGAGGCTGTAGTCACCCTCCCAAAAGCAGTTTGAAGGGTTGAACTTCCGAGTTTGAGATTCTCTCTCCCTAGTAGTTGTTTAATGCCTGAAACTCACCAAAGAGAAAGGTATAATCATTACATCATAAAGTACTGTGTGATGTTTTTTTCTTTCGTGTGAGTCTCCTCTGCTTAATTGGGATACAAACTCTTTAAAGAAGCGATCGTATCTTAAACTTCTTTTATCATCTCTTCCACCATGACAACTAGTGTGTTGAACAGCACAGAGGAGGCATTCAACATATAGAAAGTGGGAAAAAGTAATGGGCCTGGTTTTCGGCGTGATTTAAGGAAACCAGTCCCTTTGCTTTCCAGTTGTGCTTCATAAATGTGGATTGTTTAAATTATGTGACTATTTATCTAAAAGTCAGTATCACATTTGCAAAGTGATGAACCCACTGTCAGAACAACCCTCAAAACGGTGCTCACTTCTCTGCTGCCCATGTTCACCAGGGCTCACCCCACATTCTTCAGGTGCAAGTTGTAGATCTGGGTGGGCCAGAGAGGAACCTCTGGGGAAATGGGATTGTAGAAGGTAACAGCCACTGGAAGAATCTGGCCCCAAAGCTAAGGACTACTCAATCAATATGCATGACTTTCAGAATTCCTATTTTAATCGATGAAACGGAAATGAAATTCCAATGTAGCTTTTAGTTTAAAAAGAAAAAATTCAAGTGGTATATGATATTCATGCATACATTTCCTCTGAAATTCTTTTTAAGAATTGAAGAAAATAACCATGTAACGTACTGGAAAGAACACTAGCCTAGGCATCCAGAGATTTAATTTCATGCCCTAAATTTATCACCTGGTACGAGCTATGTGATCAAAAGAAGTCGCTTTCCCCATCTTACCTCATTTCACTCACATATGGAATGAGAGGGTTGATGTTATGTAAGCTCTCCTTCGGCCTCAATAATAAATGAGTCCATAATTCCCTGATTAGTGTTGAGGACCCATCCATCCATCCATGCATCCTTTCCACAAATATTTATTCAGTTCCTATTTGTGCTATGTCCACGTAATTTGAGCCCTTCTGCTTTGGGCTCATAGGTTGATGGCATCCTCACCCTTCAAAGCCCTCACACTCAACATATTGTGTACATTCTGACCCCTCCTCCTCCTTCATCCACTTCACATTCAACCAGTGCCCAATGTTTATTCTTTCTCTGTGTTTATCTCTGGTCCATCTTATCCCTTCCATGCTCATCCCACCATTCTTTCTCCAGCCTCAGCAGTTCTCAGTTGAGCTGTTGCCAAAACTTCCTAAATGGTCTCCCAACATCAATAATGTTCCTTTCCAAACCATTATGCAAGCGATGCCCAGAGTTATCTCCAATCTTTCATTTTAATCAACATTTTTTTGAAAGTTTGTTGAATGTAGACACTGTGCCTAGACCCTTAAGGAGCTCACAGTCCAGAGAGGAAGGCAGACAAAATTGAAGGATACATACAATACTCTGTGGGATTGCGATGGCGGAGAATACTCAGTGTTACATTTCTTCCTTTCCTCTCACACATGCTTGCTCCTTAGTCGTTCCCTCTAACATACACCTCATAGCACTTTCTTCATGCTTCTAACATCTCACTCATGACATCCTTTTAGCAACCATTTTCTACTTTTCTCTCTCCTTGCCCAGACTGTGAGCTTCCTGATGGCAGAGATATGATCAACTTCAGCCATCCTTCTAACAGAAACGCTGGGTGGCTCTCATTTGCCCTCATGGGGAAGTCCAAACCTTTACAGTGGGCATTTAAAGCCCTTAAGAGTTTGGGTCTATTTTTCCAATTAACTCTGCTAAGCAGCGCATATTCAGTCCCATCCCAATCTCAAACCTTCTTCCTCTCACCCCCACTTAACCTCTGGGATCCTGTTATGTAGGTACACAAATGCTTGAACACACTCAGTACACACACATTTGCTGCTTTGGGTAAGCCATGCCGTCTTCTGAGAATACCCTACACAATTTTCCCCCTACTCCCCTGCCTGCGGGGATTTGCCAGGAGGGTCTTATCCTTTCTTCGAGGTCTAGTTTAAATCATATTTTTTCCAAGAACTTTGCAGAGAAGCAGATCCACCTATTCAGAATTAATTTCCGCCTGCTCCCAAATCCTTCTTAGAGCAAATGTATGGCCTATCTTCTGCAGAGATTTTGTGACCTTTTTGTCTACTTCCCATAGTATGAGCTCTTAGGAGGAAGTGCCTATGTCACCGGGGTTTTTGGATCCTCCGTAACACAGAGCCTCGTGCCTGGCACTTAGACTCACCCTGCACTGAGCAGTTACCACGTGCCACGTACTACACAGGCTTTCGACGTCCTCACAGCAGACCAGGAAACTGGGCTGAGGGAGAGGCTAATTAACCTGCCCCATGCAGCAACAGGTATGTGATACAATTTAGATTTGAACACAGGTACCTCTTAACCAGGTTACCCTGTTTCCCTACAAGGGGCCACAATACATGCTGAGTGGTTTTGTCGCCATTTGGAGAAGAGATGGAAGGTAGACTTAACAAATATTTCCTGATTACCTAGGGAGATTTCAAAAAGTTTTTTTGAGTGAGTTGGCATCTGATCTAGCTCTTGAAGATTGAAAAAGAATTTGACAAGGAAAAAGAGGTAAGATTGTTCTCATAAGAGAATAAAATTTGTGCTAAGTCCCGGATGAAGTGAATAAAGGGTGTTTTGGGGAAGAAAATGGGAGCTATTTATTGACTCACATCCCCAGCCAAGCTGTAAGTAACCAAGGGAAGGAACCATCTTGGTCTTGCTCGGAGCTGTATGTCTATTGCCCACGCAGAGTCTAATACAGAGCACACATTAAATAAACTTTTTTTTTTTTAAATAAACATTTTGTGTCGATTAATCTACTCAATAAATACTATCTAAGCCTTCTTTGTGTTCACATAGTTTTAAACTCACTCTTGGCCTAGAAGCCTGCACATCTTGGTTGCCTTTGTGAAGGCTTTAACAGCCCAAACCAAAACTTTCAGACCCTGAAAACGAAACCTCCAGTCCCTAGAAAGTTTCACTGACCAACCCAGTTTCACTGACTGGCTGAGTAAAAAACAAACATTAAACCAACAGAACAAGCTATGAAAAATCAAATAAGAAAAAAGAAATCTTTCAGTTCCAAGAAACTTATGTATTTTCAGTAATGTGCCTCCTGCAAGGAAACCTGAGGGCTGGGGTGGTGTCAGTTTCGTTTCCAGTAGAGACCTTTGACCGTCTGTCTCCTAAGAAGGGAGGAAAAGCCCCTCTGCCAAGTAGCTGTGCAGGGAGCCTGGGTCTGAGGACACCAAGGGAAATGAGGCAGAATCAAGGAGGTTCTTCTGACGTCTATTAGGTTGTTTCACGCCTCCTCATTTTGTGTTGGAATAAGCTATAAGCAGGTCTGTGTCAGTGAGCACATTTAGATCACAACATTTGTTGAATCAGTGAGTCAGAAAATGGCTCAAAGCAGAGCTACTGAGGGGGGAATTTAGCATGATGAAGTCAAAAAGGCATTCAGTTTGGGGCAGGAGAACCAGCTGGTTCCTTCTCCACCATGTATTAGCTGGTGCAGGCACATCTGAGCAGGCACATCTTTTCTCTGGGCCTCAGTTTCCCTTTTCAGTTCTGACATATTTGGCAGGTCCTCATTATGGTAGGAGAGGAAAAATGCATGCAAAACACCTATAGTTGTTTTAGAAGAAGACATTCATGGAAAGCTCTCTATGTGCATGGGGATCTGGGAATTGGAGGTTTTTTCTCTTTATTTTAACCCCCACCTTCCCCACCTTGGCACAGTTAACCTTTTGGGCGGGATAATTTTCTGTCATAGAGGATTGTTTTGTGCACTGTATGATGTTTCCCACCATCTCTGATCTGTACCCACTAGATGCCAGTAGCATTCACTACCCTCTCCCCAGTTGTGACAATCCAAAATGTCTCTAAATATTGCCAATTGTTCCCTGGGGGGTGAAACTGCCCCCTTGTTGAGAATTTTAGTCCTTGAGTTGTATTCCCAACAGAAACTGACAGATTCTTTAGAATAATACAGCTACGGAGGGACTTGGGAGGGTGTGGAAACCAGGCAGAGGTGCCCTCCAAGCCTAAGAACCTGGGGATGGGGCATCCCGGGCAGCTCAGGGAAGTTAGAAGTGTTTGGGGTCTGGAGGCAGGAAACTGGCATCAGTGTCCCTGCATTATCACTGGCTGGCTGTGTGACCCTCATCATACTGCTTAACCTCTCTGAGCCTCAGTGTCCCCATGAATCCTAAGGAAGTAATACTTCCCCTCCATAAATCTTCCTCCTATCCTTCCACCTCCACACACACCACCAAAAGGTAACCACTAAAAGTAACACATGTGAAAGCACTGTGAGCTAAAAAGCACAAGACAAATACATGTTATCTCTGTAAAGCATTATTCTTTTTTCCGAGAGAGCACAGAACAGGAACTTTATTCCTAGATAGTTTTTCTGTCAAGAGCAGTAATGGTGACATTGAAGGTACCACCTCAGCAGTAATGAAAACAAATAATGGAGAACACTCTCAGAGAACACAGCCACAGTGCCAGCTCTCAGACTTGATTTCTATTGGGTCGTGAGTTAGCAGGTTTCCAGTAAAAATGAAAGGCCTCCTCAAAGAGGGCATCGCGGTATTAGGCAAAGGCAAGAATGTGCCACCTGGCTGTTCACCTACTGGTAGTAACTTGGCCCTATGCGGACTCTTCAACAAGGCCATCAATCTGGAAGGTGCCTAGGTGACTCATGTCTTCCCCAACTGAGAACTTCAGAACCAAGAGAGGTTTCTCAGAGTGGGAGTCAAGGAGCTCTGGTTACATTCAGGCCTGGAGTGGGCGGCCCTCCCAAAGACTCTGTCCAAGCCCAATAAGGCTCTGTCCAGGGTTTGAACTGCACTCTCCAGTTATGGGAAAGTTCACCCCTAGAGTAACATCCTAGTAAGCAGACTAGGTACCAGGTCAACAGGCTGGTGACTGTCTAGGAAGCCTAATTAACTCAGAAAAAATCTAAACTTCCAGATCAGAGACCACCAGGGTCCATGGGACACATTCAAATTAGAAGGAATCATATAAATCACACCTGTGAATCCTTTGGTATGTGGACAGTTTTTTCATCCTTTAAGGGTGGTGTAGAATTGTGGCTAAAGCCTTCACTTCTGAGCTCTGAGTGTGTATCCTGGCTCTGCTCCTTGCTAGCTGTGTGACCGTGGGCACTCAGTGGGTGCGAGGTAAATGTTAGCTATACTATTTGGTGTGCTACTTGATGCTGACAGCGACCTCTGAGGCCAGTGGTGAAATCATCTTCACGTTGATTTAGATGTGGAATCTAAAGTTCAGATAAGTGTATCCTCACATAGCACCCTCACACCCCTTCGCCCTTCTCTGCTTCTAAGTCACTCTTTCTTCTATCTCTGCTGTTTAAATGCCATCGATGCCTCAAGTCTCTTCAAATGTTAGTTCCTCTATAAATTCTGCTTTCAGAACGGAATTCCTCTCAGCTTTTTCCAAGCTCTGCAGCATTTTATTGGTATCTCCATTTCACTGTGTCCCTCGCCTAGGCCATAGTAGGCAAGAAAAAGGACCAAGATAAGGACATAACACACTACAGGCTGTGATAAAGCCCAGAGAGAGAGGTACAGGTGAAGAACTCAGAAGGATCAAAGGAAGGAGAGTTTCCTGCCTGAAGCACTCATCCCTCTTTCTCCTCTCTCACAGTCATAATATGTCACGGTGCCTTTTAACGTCCTCAGACATTCTGGTTCCAGTCAAAGCTAACTGCATACACGCTGCCTCCCTTCTGAGACGGAGTATTTTTAGGGGGCGGGACACTTCGGATTCACCTTCACAACCCCCATAGCACATGGCCAAAGGTTGCAAGAGCTTAAAAATGCGTATGGCACTGAACTGAGAAAAGCTTGCTGACTGACAGTGGGCGACGGTGTTGAATGACGGCGGAGATGATAATGATAACAGGGGGGTTAATTGAACCGAAACCCAGCCATCACGAAGGGTGATATACGCACGACGTTTCACTATGACTGAGTGAACAACAAGAGATTCACGAATCAGACCTAGAAACGTAGCCCACTCATTGGCAAACTGAAAAGAAACTGGTAAATGGAAAAGGTATATGGGGGGGGGGGGGAGACTATCTTATCAGCTTGAGCCTGATCTATAGATTAATGTAGCCGTGGTATAGGAAATACTGTTCCCCTGATTGTTTAAAAAAAAAAAAAAAGTGTGACTTTTTAAACCATTTACGAAATCTATTACATTGTTCATTAAGGAAGATACAGAAGCTATGTGAAGGTATAGATATGAGAAACCATCTCATCCTAGCAAGTTGAGTACTATTAACTTTAGTTCCCTTGTTCTACCTGTCTGAGTTTGTGTCCTTGAGATCATACTGATTCTGTATATTTCATAATATATTTTATTTATTTTTAAATAAATAACAGATGCATAAGGTACAAAGTTCCAAAAGCACAGAAGGGCAGGCAGTGAAAAATCAGTTTCTCTCCCTCTTTTGCCGCCCATCACCAGCTTTCGCCCAAGTCTTTCATATGATCTTGGAGCGGCGTCCTGTGCCTACCACCGTACATTGTTTGAGTGTGGTAATAGCCCTTAATCCTTCCAGGTTCTCAGGAACCAAAAATTGTCTCTAAGAATGAAACATGTCCCTGATGTAACATCTCTGTGCTCATAAAAGATACAATTATACTACCTCTATCCCAGTTACATAACCGGAATTCACAGTGCAACTCTTCTCTAAAGAGAATTCTCAACTGACAAAGGTAGTTGGAGGCACCCACTCAACCAAGATGCAATCCCTTAACAAGCCTCTGTCCCAAAGATGTCCCTGAGATGTTCCCAGCACCGCACAGTGGTTCAGAAAGCTCAGAACTTGAAATCAGAGTGTGCGTGAGTCTGGGTTGCAGTGACTAAGACATTCACCCCAGGCCCATAACCCTAAGGGCAGGCCCCTCCTTCTCCCAAGATCAGACCTGGCAAGGACTTCCTCACCTTGTTTTGCCCTAGGGTGCTGGGCTGGGAGGCTGGAAGAGTGGGTGGGGGAACTCCAGTACTAATAAAACAGTTTAAAGAAAGTAATTTCCATAAAATCTAGCTCAAAATAGAGAAAGCCATTCTATACTTACCCAGACTTGGTCCTCTTCAGACTCACCTCCCTTCCCCCTGCGCCCCCCGCACCCCCATACACACATACATACACATACACAAGTGGAGGACTGGAATCCAGGATTTTCCTTGAGATCTAGTGCCGTGTGCTGCCCATGGGCTTACAGTCACAAATCCTCCCACTGTGAGCATGCGCTGCTTACTGCCTCATTGTGGATCTTGTCTTCTACAGGCAGTTTCAAGAGTTTTTCGGGAATCTGCTACAGTTTGGAAGTTTATTTGCCAGTGAAGTGAATTTCCCTCTCGGTTCTCCTTCCTCTCCTCCCAGTACCCATCTGATAAAGTTACAGAAGGCATCTGGGATTCACAACACCCCCCACCAGCCCCTCACTGAATAACACATCGTCTGGCAACAGGAGGCGTTTGATTACATTTGGATGGCACGTCTGCATCAACTCCAGTTGTCCCTGAATTGAAACTGATGGGCCTCACGTGCTGTAGCCAACAGTTTGTCTTCACCCACTCCCCTCTCTGAAGTGAACCTTTGTCTGGGAAAACAAGAAACCTACGTGCCATCCTGGGTGAGAGACTAACAGGAGCTGTGTCCCAGCATTGCATTGCATCCCAGGCCTGGCAGGCAGAGCAACATCAAGCCATGCTTCAAGCATCTCTGGAGAGACCCTCTGAACTAGAGGACACAAATGTTCTCTCTGGAGTACTGTAGCCTCTGTGTTCATTTCAGTTCATGGGCATGGAGTTCTCACTGTGTTCAGCGTAAGGCCCCAAACTGCTGTCTCCTTTAGCAGGCCTCCATAATCTCCCTCTACCTGTTCTGACTTATTTGGTCTGTTAGTCAGTGCTGCAGGCAGAATAATGGCTCCCCAAAGATGTTCAGATCCTAATCCCCAGAACCTGTGAATAGAGTATTATATCACAGGAAGGGGAAATTAAGATGGCAAATGTAATTAAGCTTGTTAATCAGCTGACCTTAAAACAAATAGGGTGATTATCTATCTAGGGTATTGTGGTGGTCCCAGCGCAGTCACAAGGGTCCTTACATAGGGGAAGGAGAGGCAGATGAGTCAGAATCAGAGTGGTAACTTTGTGAGAAAGACTAGACCTGTTATTGATGGCTTTGAAGATGGAGGAAAAGAACATGTACCAAGGAATGTAGGCAGTCTCTACAATCTGGAAGAAGAAAAAAACAAATTCAAAACAAAACAGATTCTCCCCTTGAGCTTCCTTGATTTTAATCCAGTGGGACTAAACTTCTCACCTCCAGAACTATCATAGTTGTGTTGTTACAGCAGCAATAAGAAAACAAAACAGACACCGTGGACTTGCCATGTTCTAGCCATGGTACCAGTGCTGAGGGAACATTCCCACAGCATGTGGTTTGTACCTTATATCCATCATCAGAGTCCAACAGGGAAATGCAAGCCACTGTCAGTGTCTAACACAGGGACTCCAATGCTAGTCAATGGTTACACAGGTGAATGAAGTTGAGAAGCCAATCTAGGCATTATCAATAGCAGAGGTCGCTACTACTGGGCTGGGCTAGAGGCACAAAGAGAGGAGGTCTTGTATCGGTGTCCAAAGGCCACTTAGTGAAAGCTGGACCATGGCAGGCCTGTCTAGTAGGAACTGGGGCTGTGAGGGGACAGAGACCTGCTATAGAAGCTGCCTGAGGCAAAAAAGGAAAGAGAGAGATACCCTTGTTTCTCCCTTTCTGCTACCCGCCAATCTTCTCCCAGTGCCTCCCATCGGCTGTTCCCAACTGGAAGCCAGCTGGGTGGGAGCCTGAGGCAGGGGACAGCTCTTTTGCAGTACAGAGCAGAGCTGGGGGAAAGCAATGAAGGGATGAATGGATTTGAGGAAGTGTAGGCCTGAGAATGGCAAACACCTCCTTTCTGCATTGATCACAATGACTGTTGAAATGTTATTTATTTATTTAGCCAAATTCTTTACCCTACATAATTCTAAGAGCCTACATGATCTGGCCCTGCCTCAACTTCTCCATCCTCCGCAGCAAATCCTCCCCCTCATTCATAGCATCCCCACAACACTGGCCTGTGCTCTGTTCTCCACATGCCAGGCAAGTCCCATCTTGGGACCTTGCACTTGATTTTACAGCCTCTACTGGACTCTCCACCCCTTGTCTCTCCCCTAACTGATCATTTTTCATAATTCCAGTCTCAGCTCAGCTAACTTCTTCCCCCACCTAAAACAGGCCCTTTCACCAAAAGTCTCCATCACACCCCCCTGTTTTATTGTCTTCAGAGCACCTATTATTACATGAAATTATCTGGGTTGTGTGTTTACTTATTTATCATAACCTTCCCAAACCGTAAGTTCCTTGAGGGTAGGGATCCTGTCTTGTTACTCACTATATCCTTGTATCAGCGTTGGCTAGATGTCTACCAAAATCTGTTTTTCCTTCCTGGAAACAAAGTGAGGCTCATTTCATATTTCTTTGTGGTTAGGTGTGACAGAGTTCTAGCTAATGGAGCATGAATGGAAATATATGGCACTGCTTCCAGGCCAGGCCAGGAAAACCTCCCATGCATACCCCTGCGTGTGTTTCCCCTTTTGCCAGATGATGACAAAGCCCGAGGGGATGGTAGAGGCACAGATGAAAGGAACCTGGGCTCTTGAATGACTAAGTGAAGGAGTGTTGCCCCAGCAACATACATACTATCTAAGACTGTTAGGTGAATGAAAAATAAATGTGTTTTGTATTAAGTCATATTAGCCTACCCTAACTAAAACAATTCCCAATACTTGGTCCACAATTGGCCTTCAATAGTTATTGAATGATTGAATGTTAAATTCTCAATAATCATGTGTTTAGTGACGGAATATCTTTTTCTTACCCGCATTTCCCACCAAACCAGACTCCATGGAGTGGAAAGTGTTATTCATCTCTGTGCTCTGGATGCCTCCCATTGTACCTAAACCTTCCTAGATTAAATGGGTATGTGTTACACTGAGTGTCCAGGCAGCATGAGGGCGACAGTGGTTGACAAAACACAGACTAGAAGCGTGAGTCTAAAGGAGTTCTACGTTGCTGTAACCACCACTATTTGTGCAGCAATTTAGACTTTATGTGGGGCTCTTCACTTGATCCTTATAACAACTCTGAAAGGAAATTACTGTTATGCTTCCCGGTTTACAGATGATGACTCTGAGCTTGCAGAGGTCAATTATTTTGCTCAAGGTCTTACTGTTTCAAACAATACAGTAGGAATTAAATGATTGTTCAACAGTATTTATGGAGTGCCTATAACGTGGAAGGCCCTGACTGAAGCCTCTGTGCCTACTAGGGGCTCAGGAAACACGGGAACCTACAGTTCTGAAGAAGCTGGAATTGCCTCCCGGAAGATAAAAGGGAGGCCTCAGTTCTAGCCGAAGGCTGAGGACAAAGAGGATTGACTGTGTCATGAAGCTTATGTGTTCAGCTGTGACCTTGCTGCTGCTGTTAGAGTCGCTCAGTGCAAGTTTCTGGGTGGTCTGCCAGCTTGCCTGGAGGCAGCAACATCACAGCCACCCTCAGCAGCTCTCCTACTTGCCCAGGCTAACAGCCCTGGCCTTCTCAGTCTGCCCTTTTCCATACATTCTTTCCTCCTTCCCATGCCAAGATCTCACTAGATGATTTAGAGTGGGTTCCAGGCCATTTAGCTCAGTCAGAGATTTGGGTGAAAGTTCCCTCCCACCCATCTCAGGCCTCAGATAACCCATCAGGGTGTGACAGCCTGCGCAAAGGAGGGGGAAGAACCACCATGGAGATTTCCAGACACAGGACTGGAGCAGAAGTTTCTGCAGCTGCCGTATTTATCCACTCTATTCTGGCTGTACAAAGCGGGTCAGCAATGGGTTGGTTGGAAAACTTAGGACAAAAAGCTGAAGAGGACTGATGTAACTGGTCTAAATAGAAACAGGAAAGGTCCCCTGGAGGGTCACCTGCAGGCTGGGTTATTTGCCAAGGCAGAGAGGACAAGCACTTGTGTCTGAAGGGGCAGGTGAATGGAGAGAAAGAGGGAGGTTAGGTCTTTGGCAGGGCTTAGCCTTTCCCAGCCTGACAACACACCTCTCCGTGCTCGGGTGCCTCTCTCTGTAAATAAATCCCGGCTGCTCTTACAGTGCAGGATGTCCCACATACCGTACATCTGAGGTGGGGTGAAATACAAATATGCCTTTTCATAATAGCTTTACACCTGGGGCAGCAGAGGACCGGTTTATTACCTTGGTAAACAAAAGTTAGAATTCAAGCAAAGTACAAACTTTGCCCAAGGCACTTCTGACAGTGCACCTTGTGTTTGTGAAATGAACTCGATATATGTATATGATGTGAAGCAATGGAAGGCTGGGCTTTTTCTTTTCTTTTCTCTCTCTCTCTTGTCTGATTTCCAAGGTTTAAAAGGTTGGGGTTGGAGGGTGGCAGGGAGAGGGAATTTGCTTTGGCTCTGGTTTTTTTGAGCATTTTGAAATCATGTTGTTTGGTGTGAAAAAAATATGTGAGCTAATTTATATTGTTTTCCAGAGAGTGCACTTCTTGCGGCTCTCAGGGTGACAATTAGAGTTTGTGTGTGGGAGACAGGGTAAACCAGTTTTGGAAACACATAAAGGAACAAGAATTTGCATTGAACTTAAATATTTAAAAAAAATAAGAAATATTTATCCAGTGCCTATTTTGTGCCAAGAGCAGAGCCACGAATTTCACAAGCATTATTTCATTTAATCTTCACAACCACATAGAGAAGGAATTATTGATCGAAATGTCCATTTTACAAGTAAGGAAACTACAGTTGCTGAAGAGATTCAAGCCCCAGTTTTCAAATTTCACATTCAGGGTTTTCTATACTGTCCTCCAACTTCTATGGCATCACAGACCATATCCTGTCACCTCACCTTGCTTGCCTTCCCTGTGTGCCCTATTATCCTGCCTCATTTTCTGCCTGCACTTGGGGACAGGACAGATCTCCATGCTTTGATGCATTTCTGCTTAGAGTATTTCCCTACTCTTTAGAGGCCACCTGGCCATCGGGGCCAGCCTCACCAACCAGCACTTCCATGCATTCAAGTGCAAAGGATTCAAAACATGTGGATTAGATTCCCCCTGAAAGCACACAGAAGCTCAAAAGCAAAGCAGCAGCGGTGAAACGAGAACACACCTCATGTTCATTTGGCTCCACAGAATGCCTCGGCCTTCTCCCATCCCCAGCCTGAGTAAATCAGATAAGCGTTAGCAAAAGCACCTGAATGTTAGGGGGTTCTTTTCCAAACCAAGCCTTTGAACCTGAAGAACTTTGCCCATCTCTGTTTGCATGTTCTCTCCTCAAACGTTCAGCTAGAATTTGCCTGATTCGAAGCTCTAGTCAGTGAAACTTGGACTCTTTCATCTACAGATTAATTCCCAAGCTTCCTAAAATGAGAGTGAACTCATTAGGCTTACTTTTGAAAGAAGTCTATATTAGTGTATCATCTTGTGCTGGTCTTCATAGATGAAGATGAAGGATTCCTTGCAGGAACATATTGAACTGAGGCTAGAGAGGGGTGGTGTCGTTAAAGCATTGCCAACTCAGCAGTGGCAGGGTACCAGAGCTGTGGCTGCTCGTGCCTAGCAGGATTTCGAGAGAAACCACAGTCCCCCTCCTCCAACATCCCTACCAAGCCCCAACCCCTAATATTAATGCATCTTTCTTTGTAGCTCCTTAAGGAATGCCTTTGGCTTTATTTACTGCAATTTTTTTTTAAATTATTGCAACACAAATACTTATTGTAAGGAAACAAATTTTGGTTGCAAATGGATTAAACATAGTCCCTTGAAGCCCTTGAGCAAAAAGGAATGGGGATCTCTGGGCTCTGAGACAAAGCTTAGTCAAGAATTCTTGCTTTGGAGACTGCTCAGAAAACCCAGGCGAGCCAAACAGAGGAATGTTAGCCCTCAAATGAACTTTAAAGAGAATCTAACCCAACGCCTTTCTCTTATAGAGGAGGAAACCGAGGCTCAGAGCGGAATAAGCAAGGCCAAGGCTTACACAGTCAGCCAGTGACAGGCCTCCCAACTCCCTGGGCTCATGGCTGTCACCATTCTATCTTTCATACTGAGAGAAAGATTAAATAAAGACAGAAGCCTGGTCCCAAATCCTGGCCTGGATCCACTTATCCTGGCTTTTCCTCACTGCTTGTCAAGACATGTTCATAGATTGAGTTCATGGAAAGATGTTTACCCTGAGAAAGAAGAGATAGAGAAACCTGGAATATCTCTGACACATTGCTTAGAAACCTTATTCAAGAGATTTAGTGTGCCCTAACATGATTATGCTTATAGACCAGAGAAGTAATGCTTAAAAAGAAATCTATATTCCTTTCCTACTTCCAGTTTAATTCTCTTTTTGGTTTTCTTCCTGGTGATTCTAAGTTTGCATGGGTCCCTGTTATTGGGAAGTGTAGTCATCCCATGACTGTGGTCTAATTTGAAGTAACCGATAGAAGGTTAGACTATTAGGAGTAGAAGGAAGTTTACTCTGGACCACATTCTTTGGTTCATACATGAGTATAATGGAGCTGAGAGAGGGTAAGTGACTTATCCCAGTTACCCAGCACATCAATGGACTCAACCATCAATTCTCCCAACCATGTAGAAGAAGGGTCCTTCCATCTGACAATTACAAAGTAACTCTCTTTGCAATACTTTTATGAATAATTAATGGCCGTGCCCAACTCCAGGGAGGTGAATACTTATTGCAGCCTAAGTCTGACTAATCCATAGACATCTCTGTGAGGCATGGATTGTGAGTTATCCTTCGTATATTATATTTCATGGAAAGACCAGTACACAGACAACAAGGGAAATTGCCAAGATTGCATGATGAATCAGCAAAGGTTGTGAGGCAACATGTCATTGGACGAGGAATCAGAAGACATAAATTCCCATCTTTACACTATCTCTAACCATGTGTGAGTTCTTGGGGAACTCACTAACTTCCCTTTTTGAGTCTCAGTTTCCCCATCCATGTTAGGGCTTTGTGGGTGACCTTGAAGAACCTTTCAGCTCTCTGGCTCATAGCTCTAGAAAGCAAGGCTCAGAGCTAGTTCATACCTAAAACATCATTGTATGAAGCCAGAAATTGAGCTTTATGCAAAAAAATAATAAGTTCAGTTTTATTTTTTTCCATGACTTTTTTTCCCCTCAAGTTGCTTGTGCCTGTTATAACTTGTCTGTCTGCAAAGGCAAGCGTGTAACACAACAAATAAACTAATAACAGACAAGTAGCAATAGGAAAACTCAGAAATATATTTTTATCATTTTTACTTTTGAAGTATATAAGGAAAATAAGATAACATATATTGAACACTTATCACAGGTTATCTACACCATCTTATTTAAAATCTTTAAACAATCAGTGTTGTCATGCCCTTTATTCAAAAGAAGGCACTGAGGGGCAGAGATGAAATAATTTGCTTAGTAAACACAGCTGTTAAGCAGTAAAGCCCAGTTTTGAAGCCAGCCTTCCTGACTCCAAAGCCCAGGTTTTCCACAGTTCCAAGTTGCATACATAAAATACAGCCCTATTGTTTATTAGCAAAATTGTTTTTCCTTAAGAAAGGGAAATAAAATGTATCGGCATTTTATTGGACTCCATGAAGAATAGCACCCTGACTTCCCTGGGCTTCAACATTTGAACCTCTTTGAAAAGAGGCAAAGAGTGTGAGGCAATAGTCTGACTTTCCCTAACAATTTTGGAGAGAAGGTAGACTGATGTCTAGAAATATTCCAATAGAAACATTTATTAAAATACCCATGGCACTAAAGGCCAGGTGGCTGTTTCTTTGTTTAGGATTCATGTTACTTTAAACACGCATCAGGCTGTTGTCCTTTCCTCTTCATATTTATTCAGTCCTGTAATCCTCCTGGAGACACATGGCAAGATTAGAGTGGACTCGAAGAAAGTGTTTTTGATTCAAAGTCTCCCTTAAGAGGAGAGTCCGGGTAGTGTCTCCCCAAAGTGGCCCATACACCGTCTCCTAACCTATTGAGTAACTGGTCCCAGATCCCACAAGTTCATTCATCCAACTTTTATTGAGTGTCAGATGCTTCCAGCACAGTGCAAAGGTAGTGATACCAAGACAAATACAACTTAGCCTTGACCTGACCTTGGACATCTAACTCAGGCCAGGCCTAGACCACAGGAAAAACCATGGGAGGCTGCATTGTCCTGTGCCTGCTTCCAGGATCTAGAGATAAAAGTCAAGCGACGCGGCAACGGGCCCTGCATTTTCTGTTTTGGCTTCCAACAGAATGGAAATTGCTGTGCCTTTTTTGTGCCCCAGTCATTGCCAGAAAACCAGAGAATGTTAAAGTTTGAAATGACTCTGGAGATTTGGCTACCACTTCACTTCAAATCCCTGGAGTTGAGGTTACTGAGGTTAGGGTGTAGAAAGGTTTTCCAAGGTCACCCATAAGGCATGGGGCAAGGCTGGGACTAAAACCCAAGTTCAGTGTTCCTTTCACTGCGGCTGTCTAATTGCCTTGGTAATGGGAAAGACATTAGCCTAGAAGGAAAAGAAATCAGTCTTTGTTTAATGAAGAATTGCACCCAATGGATAGACATCCCTGCACTTCCTCAAACTACAGAGGCTCGTGATGACGCTGGACTGATTCTGTGGCCTAGTAACAAAAACACCTTATGCTGCAACCACAGTACATCCTGAACTCACCCGACCTTTACATGCTCTGCACGTTATATTCCCTGGGTCTAGAGTAGCCTCCCCTTCACTCCTCGTGGCAAATGCTTATTCTATTAGACCCAATTCCATTCTTTCTTCTGTAGAAATGTAGGTAGTGGAAACTACATTTTCCAGACCCCACGTCCCTGTGTAGCGGCATTGGCCACAAGAGACATTTTGCACAATATTTGGAATATGGAAGTGAAGCTACTATGTTTTAATATTTAGAGGTTGGTGCGGGACACCATGTGTTACGCATGTTTTCCCTGATCTGCTGGCTCACCTGTTTAGGGGGACAGCAGCTGAGCCCTCAGCTCCTCCAGTTCCCACCTGATCTCCTTTTGCAGCTCCTCTGAATCCTGGACCAGCATGGAGAGCTCCAGGGGGAATGCCAGATTGTCCTGTAGGTCACTAACATCTCATCGGAGGCAGTGAGAGGCAGAAACGGGCTCCAGTGTGTCCTTGCAGGTTGTAGTCCATCACTGCTTTCCCTGTGTCACGCCTGTTTTCTTTCCCAACTGCCTGCCCTACTGACTCCAAGTCTAAACTGAGGCAATAGCTTCACATCGACTGATTAGCCAATCCCTGCAATTGTGAGGAACGAGCCCTGATAATGACTCTCGGACACTCTAGCCTATGTAGTGGTTCTGCTTCTCTGGTAGGACCCTAACTGATCAGGAGTCCTCTGTAAATCCCCAGGATTAATCATTTCTGGCTGTGTACTTCTATGAGAGCATGGAGCACATGCTGTGCTGTACTTTAATGATTGACACGCATGCTTACTTCGGGCCAGGTACTATCCCGAGCACTCATTTAATCCTTGCAACAACCTAATGAAGTAAGTGATGTTATTGTCATTTCCATGTAATAGATGCAGCAGCTGGGGACCGGAAAAGTTAAATGATTTGCCATGTTTTAACAAATAGGTAGGGAAAGGCCCAGGATGCAAACCAGGCATCCTGGTCCGTGGCGCTCTGAGCCTCCTTGCACTGGGTTTTTCCAGGAGCAGGTCTCGTCCATTACCAAGTCCTGGCCCTAAAATGAAGGAACGAATGAGTGATCCATCTACTTCACCTGAGGAGAAAATGAGTTTTCTACAAAGTGGATGGAGGGCTGATAACAATGGAAGCTTTGGGACTTAGGGTCCTACGGCCCCTTGAATACCATCTTTCCCAGAGTGGAAGGTGAGATTACAAACATCCAGAGTCAAGGTCTTGATAGTGGAAAAGAGACCTGCTTACACACAAAGTCTGCATCACCCGACAGCCGTCAGCACGCTCACCACAGGGAAAATCAGTACTGACAATGCAGTGACCACAAGACGAGCCTGCTTTGCTCCCCAACACAAGCAGACACCCAACCCTGGGTGGAGCCCTCTCTGCCCGTGAGTTTCCCTGAGTGGAGGGCTGAGGGCTGGAGGGCAGAATTCCCACACAGTTTCCAGGCATACAATTAGTGTTTAATGCTTCACTTTTTTATACTGTGGTTCCCAAAAAATAAGGCCAGGTTTTATATTAATTTTTGCTCCAAAAGACGTATTAGGACTTGTGTTCAGGGAATGTCATCCTGAAAAATCGTGCTAGGGCTTATTTTCCGGTTAGGTCTTATTTTCGGGGAAACATGGTATGTACATAACAATGCAATGTGACCCCAAAACTATCCTTTTGTATGTCACAAACATAAACTTGGACTCATGTTGAATTTTTAATGTGGTTGTCAATTTCTAGATATCAAACTAGAATAAAAAATCAAGTTTGGATTTCAAACCAGAGTATTTGGGGCAGGAGAGTCTGTTGTTCAGTATGAAATCGGGTGTTCCTTATTCTCCTATCCATAAGGGATATAGGAACATTTCTGGCCTCTATCTTACGTGTGACGCACAAACAATTTAAAAAAGAAG
Organism: Rhinolophus sinicus; assembly: GCF_057876585.1. Classification (NCBI taxonomy): domain Eukaryota; kingdom Metazoa; phylum Chordata; class Mammalia; order Chiroptera; family Rhinolophidae; genus Rhinolophus; species Rhinolophus sinicus. The sequence continues at coordinate 51,414,852 of NC_142517.1, forward strand.
AAGAAAGGAAGAAAACTAAGAAAATGGAAAATAAATTAAAATGTGTAGGAAAAAAATGGGAGGAAACAAAAATCAATTGTAAAAACAGTTGGTTTAAATTTCTTTATTGCTCTTCTAGGGCACAGAAGGGAGGCAGGGAAAGGTGCAGAAACTTTGCAACTTGAAGTGTTCCACTCTTCACATGTTCCACAGAAGCTAAACCATGAGAAGGGTTTGTAATATTTGAATTCAGGGCCAGACTTGGGGGAGGATCTCTGAATTGATCTAGTCCAACCTTTCATTTCAAAGATGAGGAAACTGAGGCTTTGAGAGATACCTCCTCCAATTCTCCAGTGATGCTAGGCAACTTGAGAAAAGGCCCTGAGCAAACGTGTCCTGACTAGAAGCAGGAAAGTCAGCTGAGACCCAGTGCCCCATCCCAGCATAGCACCTACCGTCCTTGTACAGGGCTTCACCTGCTACCCGAAGCCCCACAGTACCTCATGCTCCTCTGTGGGATGCTAAAGCGAAAGATTCGGAGTGTGCCAACCTGTGGCCTCGCTGGTAATAAAATTCTGTTGCCCAGCCTGTGGCATGTTCTTGCCTTCCTGGAATTTTAGTCCAAGCTCATAAACCCTTTTCATTCTTCCCACCTCTTCTGAGACCTGCCACATCCCCAAGTCCCCTGACAGAAACTTCACAAAAGCTCCATTTTTGTTTCAAATCCTAAGGGGAAAAGGAGACCAGAGGTTGGGGACAGAGTCACAAAGGAGATTTATGTCTCTCTCCCTTATAAACCTTTCCAGCAAAGAACGTTTCCCCTAGAATAAAACACTACCTGAGCAGAGGGCCCATGGAGACATTCTAGTTCAGCACACTCATTCATTGGGTGAAACTGAGGCAGAGAGTGGAGGGCCTAAGGGCCCACATAGAGGGAGGTGAGCTGGGGCTGGCGGAGGGATCCTGGTCCCTGGGCTCTGCTCCTCCTGCCAGGTGCATCTGGCCCAATGTATGCATGTGTATGTGTGTGCACGCATGCATTTCGTGCCAGGAACCTCCAGGATTGCATTGAGAAGTTTTCCTATGTGTCATGAAGGGATGGGGAGTGAAGGAGAAGTGGGTATGTTTACAGGGAGTCAAAAAGATTTGCGTATCTTCACCTAAATCAACAATGAAAAGAGTCCACCTCACAGTTTTGCCTACTATCTTCTACTTTTCAGTTAGCAATTATTAGCTGAGAAGTAGTATATGCTTATTACAGAAAAATTGGAAATTAAAACAAACATAAAAGAACTGAAACTACCCAAATTCCATCACCTAGAAACAATCTTTGTCAATGTTTTAGTTTACATTCTTCAAAGTCTTTTTTTTAATGTAATTATATGGCATGTTCTATTTGGTAATCTAATAACTATATGTTCTAATACAACTTTTGGTAATACTAAATACTTTTCCATGGGATGTTTTTAATGGCTGCCTACTTATGCCATCCTATCGGTATACACGTTCAACATATTTCTTACTGTTGGACATTTTGTTAACTTCTCTTGTTTTCCATCACAAATCTTAGTGGGAGAATGTCTCTGGATCTCTGGTTATTCCCATAAAAAATTCTTAAAACAGAATGGGTGGAACTAAGACAACGACATTTAAAAAAATTGATGTAAGTCATGTTTCAGAAAACTTGGGTTTATTTATCCTCTCAGCCACAGTGTAGTATATGAGCATTTGTTTCTCTGTGACCTTTTCTTTATAATTTTCTGGAATTCCATGGAACTTTAGAAGTTATTTTAATTACTGGAATGTAGGCATTCTCTATTTTCCATTTGGTGTTTACAAAAATTATAAAACTAAGCAACATTACAAAATAAGAGACTGACCTGGTTCTATTTTACATTGTTTGAATTTTGGTCTTAATAAACATGAGTTTTCTCAGAATTATAAGTATATACAGGCAACTTAGCATTCTTTTATATAAAATACTTCTATAAAATGTCCTAATGTGCATGCTTGACCTTTGTGCATACAAATGTGCATACAAAATACCTTTAAAGCGTTGTAATGATCCAAAGTGTAGCTAGCCTGTGGTTTGGTGAGCCAAATCTCTATTTTTGAGTATTTGAGTTGTTTTCAATTTGATTGCAGTGAACAGGTAGAGAGTATGAAGACTTTCCTAGTTCCAGCTGCATGTTAGTGTATCACATTGAACTGTACTCACTGGGAACAAAAACAGCCTCTGTTATTGCTACTGGATGCCAAACATTTTTATTTTTATATTAATTGACACTTTATTTTTTCTCAAATCCTCAATTCTCCATTTTCCAGTTTATTGTGATCATCCAAATAGAAATGAAAAAACTGAAGGATTGAGAATACAGTTATACATTTACATGTACGTTAAAAACATTTTTAATACACAACTAATATATATCATATATAGGAAGTTATGGAATAACAATAAAAAAGAAGACAATTAAAGTAACTTGTAATATCATGCAGAGATAGTGCTGTTGATATAACAATGCTAATATCTTTCCAATCTTTTCACTATGGAAATATATACATATTATTCATACTGCTTTGTAACCCACTATGCTATATTGTGAACATATTACCAACCATGCCAATATGCCAATAAGTATCTACTTTTAAATAGCTTCCTAGTATGTGCCAGGCACAGTGAGATGCAATTAAAGGAAAACATGACCTGGTACCCAGTGAGCTTACAGGCCAAACTGGGGAGAGTGGAAAAGAACACAGGCTCCCTAAGCCCAGGTCTAGCATCCTTTCTCTTAATTTATTCTTATTATTAGATGAAGTTTGACTTGATTCCCGAACATTTGTTTTTGTTTGTTTGTTTGTTTTGTTTTACAATCTCAGCTATTTTTAATCATAGTTTTCTTAAACTTGTCTTCAGGTCAAAGTGTTCTGCTTTGATCCATAAACACTCAAGAGTCTTCGTTATTCTGCCTCATATTCAGCGAGCCCCTGTATGGCAGGACAGAGCACAGTTCCCAGAAGCTGTGAATGTAAATCTTTCCCATAGCAGGTGCTGTCAGTGGTACTACAAGTAAAAATGGATCCTGGCTTTGGGGAATACAGGGCTTCCTTATACTACAACATCCCCTAGCAGGAGAGGAACTCTCCCACTTTCACAGAGGACTTTCTGCTCTTTCATACCTACTGAGAGCCATGCAGAGTGAGGTGGGTGGAGCGCTCCAGAAGGGGAAGCTGAGGCTCAGGAAAAGGAAGTGATATGACTGAGACTCAACCTCATAGAGACAGAGCAGGATGAAGCCCAGGCCTCATCATGGCAGTGCAGTGCCCTTTCTGCTCTTCCCTACCTCCACTGAAGGCATGGCTGACTTGGTAGAAGAAACTGAATGGCTCAAAGACAGAACATTACTGTCTGCTATTCACACACACACACACACACACACACACACACACACCCTGAAACACACAAGTGAGCATACTCATAAAAACAGGCAATCTCAGGCATACTGTAAGTGCTCCCATCCTGAAAGGATCTGCCTTGTCTTGTCCTTGCGCTATTGCTGGAACCTGATTTATACTTAACTAAACTATTATTTGGACCAGACCAGCCACAGCAAGAGACCATCACCATACAAGCCAGGATTCCTTCCACTGGTATTTTCCAGCCCTGCGTAATACACACCCCAGGGGCATGCTCTCCCCCTCAAGGTGGGGTCAAGAGACTCGCTATGACCCAGAAGATGAGTCACCTGTTAAATATTCTCATATAACAGGTGGGGAAACAGAATCCACAAAATGAAGACTGTCAGCCATGGTCACCAGGGGACTTCTGCCTCTTAAATAGACCCTGATGCAGAGTAGCTCCCCAGAGAGCAGGAGATTGTGAGCAGAGAAAGAAAAACACAGATTCAGAGCAGATTGTAAGCTCCCTAAAAGAGCTGCAGGCAAATGTTTTGGGTATGTTTGCTGACAACCTCCCTGGGGGAGCCCCAGCCTCTGTTAAGCAGGTGGGTATAATGTGTGTTTTGAGGTCATGCCTGCTTCCTTTGAGGTGTTGTCTCCTGTGATCTTCCCTCTGGTCTAGGCCAGATGCTGTTTTCTCTTGACCAGGCATAGAGTCCTACTTTGGGAGGTCTCCCTGTCATTCAACAGTGCAGTTTCTTTGAAGAAAAATGTGAACAGAGTAGGGTGGAGAGGAAGTTGGCAAATAAGGACAAACATCCACACTGGCATAGTCTACTGCCTGTTCTTGGAAAGGGTGGTAGAGCATTTTGCACTGGCCCTGGCCTGTTTCTCTCAGTATGTATAAAGCAGAGTCAAACATCGTACTCTTCACTTTATAGGTGTAATCGTGGGAGACCAATTAGAAGACCATTGCAGAAACCCAGATGGGATCCAATGGGGAATTAGAAGTGGCATTTGGGTCAGGAAGTAGACACAGACTGAAGAAAGACTTCAGAGGAAGAATCAACCAGTCTTAGAGATTGCATAGTGAGGAAAGGAAAGTGAGACAAAGGAACTTTGGGTGACTTCTGGGTTATTAACCTAAGCATCTAGGTAGGTGACCATGACATAACAGAGCGGACACAGAAGAAGAAGCTTGGGGTAAATATGCTGAGCTTAATTGTCTATATGCTGAGGGTACATGTCTGGAGATCATTCTCATGAATATGACAAGAAGGCAAAATTCTCAAAAGAGAGATCCTCTGACTCCACCCTAAAAATTCAGAGATATTATTGCTACAACCACCACTGGCCACTGCTGCCCTAATAAGGAGGGATCTGGGAATGGATATTGGGAAAAAGTGGTCTGTGTTTATGGAATTCATTGTGAATAAAGGAAGGATCCTGAGTAGGAGCAAAGAGGCTTCCCTGATTCCTTTACAGTCTACTATTTTTATGCATTGTTTAGTAGATAGTATCAGTGACACATTAGAATTATCGTAATGGAATGACTTGAGCTAGAAAGCCTGAATTTGGCATTATAAAATATTAGGTTTGTGATCTGGGGCAAAACACTTAGCTCTCCTGATCTTCCTTCCCTCCTATAAAATAGTTGTCTTGTGAAAATGCTGTGCAAATTATAACAGATTGTTCATTGGTAAATTATCAGTTTATATGTCATACCAATAAGCAACTAATTTTGTAACTGAAATTAAATGCTTACCAATTTGAGAAGCTAAAGCTTTGAAGAGGAAGTACTAACAGCTTGGAAAAACCCAGTGAATTTTTAGACCAAATTATAGGAAACCCTCAGAGCTCCAGCATCCTGTAGCAATGTCTTTAGGGAAAGGAAGACGCAAGAATGGAAGTCAGGGGAAGTCCCAACAGCCTCTTCAACTGTGTCCACCCCAACCATCGCCAGCAATGGTGATGTTTGCATGTGATATAAATATGTACCCTATCATGGGTGCTGTGTTTTCTGCCATGGCAAAGCTGTATGCCATTCTGTACATCCTTGGGTCTCATATAAAGTTTAGTTTGCCACCTTCGTGGGTACCAGCTGCTTAGTTAGTATCACTCAACAAGTAATCATTTCAGCATCAACTCTTGAGGCTATAAAAGGGGTTTGGACATGGACTTTAATTTAATGAAAAACAAGCTCTTAAAACCACCCAAAGCCTAATCTCTATATGATTCCCTTTACATGTCTTTATCCTCCCCCGTGTCCCTTCCCCTTCCCCCGTAACCACTAATCTGTTGTCTCGTCTATGAGTTCATTTTTTTTTGTTCTATTTATTTTTTTTGGTTGCTTTTCGTTTTATATCCCACATATGAGTGATACCATACAGTTCTTGTCCTTTTCCATATGACTTATTTAACTGAGCACAGTACTTTCAAGATCCATCCATATTGTCACAAATAAAAAGAAAAAGAACAAGCTCCTTTAACTTTCCAGGCACTGTGCATAACAGTGGAGATAGAATGCTGCACCAAACAGGCAAGGCCTCTGCCCTCATGAAGCTTTTACTCTACCAAAATTCAGAGCTGGAAGAAATTTTAGAGACTGGCTGGTAGATATAATGGGGGAAAAAATCATGGAATGACAAATTGAAGTTAGAATTCAGAGTGACAATTCAGAATCAGTCACTCACAACCTATACAACCTTGGACAAGTTTATGTCACTGCAAAATGAGAGTGATGATAAAAATAAGTACTACCTTCCTTACAGAATTCTGTGAAGAAAAAATGTGCATTTTAATTGGCAAAGTACCGGATAAATAAAAGTTATTATCAGGGAGCTGTGTTATTTCAAAAAAGAAAAAGAAGGATGGAATATAGTGAGCGTGGATACGTATCTCTTGAAAAAACACTAAATGCGTATTAAATTCTTTCCTGATTTTTCTACCCGCTCTTGTCTCTATCCATGTTGGTATCCAGTCAACTGACAATGAATCAGTCAAGATGTGCAATATAAACTGAAATTGCTTTGAAAAACGAGGGTATGTATTTTCTGTTGGTACATATATTACTGAAAAAAAAAAAAAAAAACTCCAAGAAAAATAAAACACATGTGCATTGGAGGTTGTTGCTTTCATTCTTTTTTTCATTAACAGAATACCTGAATAGGTCTCCTGCTTTTTAAAAGTTCTACAGTTCAGTCTTCAGTTGAGCCTAGAATTTTGACGTGAAAAGCCTGCAATGACCAAAGAGTAAAAGGTGTGTGGAGATATTAGAGTTTACAGAACAAACATTAACATTTGTGTTTACTAAAATCTGAAGTCAAATGGTAATAAATTCCTCATATGGATAAGGAAGAGTGGTTGTTTCATACAAAAAACAAACAAACAAACACCAAAAACAAATACACACATAAATATGTTTATAATAATTTTCTTCCATGTACCTGAGAAAATAAAATGCACATCTTTCCAATAAATAGCTATGCCTTGTTTAGAATATCATAAACGAGAACATGAATTTCAGTAATTTTAGAGCCACATTAGTAAAGCATATTTTTCAATCTTATGTTCTGGTCTAGGATTTGAGAAAATAAAATCTACAGTTTTTGTTTTGTTTTGTTTTTTAAAGGGCAAGTGGCATTTCCTGAGTACCTACTATGTGCCAGACACTATATGGTACATTTTTTTTTCATATGATACATTTTCTACATAAACTATCTCATTATCTCATTAATCATCACCACCATGCTCTCTCCCATCCAGGGTCTTTGGACAAAGGAATCCATATGCTCAGAACATTTTTTGGATTCCTTCTTCCCCCTCAACATTTGCCCTGTCTCAATCTACTCTTCACCTGGATAACTCTTCCCCTTCAAGTTTCAGCCCAGGCCCAAATTTGCCGAAGTTTTCCTGGTCCATGTTTCCTCAGTATCCAATACTTCCTCTATCATACATTATCAGAGTATAGCATTAGACTGCAGCCTGTTTTCTTCATTGAAGGTGAGCTTAATGAGGACAGAGGCCATGTCTCTGCACTGTAATGAGTGCGTCATGTAGGGAGTCACGCAGGGTCTCTGGTTCTGCTCCCGACATAAGAACGCAGGACATGGTGAGGCCAAAGAGGAACACCCACGTAACCATAAGTAGGGGAGTCATACCACTATACTCTCACTGGTGGCTGGGTTGGAGACGCAGGAAGCAGGAGCCACAGAATCCGCAATCCACACTCCGCCACGCTCCGCTGTGCTAACTGCAATTCGCTCCTGCTCACTCAGCCACCATCTTCTTGCTAGCCCCCATTTTCTGCTATCGTAGCCATGGCAGTTATATTGGTGGCCAATGGCTCACTGGTTACAGCTGACGGCCAACTAGCCACAGCCGATGGCCATCCAATCACAGTTGATGGCCATTTACTACCCGAGTGAGCACCTTTCCACGTGAGGCCGAGAGCATGGAAACTGCACTCCTGGTTCTGTCCGCACAGAGTGCACAAGGCAGTTCTTAGCCCCTATGAGTAGAATACCCCCCAAATGTTGGTTGAAGGAAAAAATGAACGAGTTATTGAGTGAACTCAGTAATATTAGTCCCCAATTTTCAGATAAGAAAAATGAGGCTCCGAGAGGCTTAGCAATTTTCACACTATAGCAATGTTTGATCTAGTAGGTCCAGAATTTGAAACAAGTTGTCTGACTTCTTCTCTCAGTTATGATCAGTAGGGGTGGGAAAATCCTGAAGTCCTGCTGCTCATCTTCTCCATCCTTACTTTGTCAGTCTATAGTAAGAAAGTATTACTGAAAAAAAGAGGCCTCAGAGCACCTAAGGCCAACTGATGGTGCAGGGGCTTATGGGATTGGTAGGCTGGCTTCCCCACCACTGAGAGTGGGCAGCAGGGGGCAACTAAACTGGGCCCTCTAACCTTTCTCCAACCAAAGGCACTGTGCCTTTATGTACTTTATATATTGGGGATCTAGATCAGGTTTGTTTGGGGGGTGGGAAGAGAGGAGGTCCCGCTGCTTAGGAAAAGGGGGTGACTTCTGAATTCCCTCCAGCTGCAATTTTATATGTTCCTCCACGACTCTAGACCAAACTCTCACTCCCATCCACAGACTGTGTAAGGAAGCATAGAAAGGGGCAGTTGAAGGAAGAAGAGCCAACAGGGTGACCGATAGCAGTGATGCTGCACATTTCATGTTTATTCCAGAAGACTCTTCTGACGATTTATGTGAAGAGAGGAATATTTTTACCCAGCCCTTGGATCGCCTCCAGGTCTGGGGTGGAAAGTGGCAGCTGTTTAACAGCCCACTGTGACACTGCACAGCAGTTGGGGCAGAAGGTAAAGAAGGCTGCATGGCACTGACACTGCCGAGGTGGAACTGAGGTCAGGAGAATACCAAGCCTCCAAGATGTCTTCAGCCTCTTGCCCCTACTGGGTGTCCTCTACTACTGATGGCCATCTTGGAGAACATGGGCTGGTTTTGTAAAAATGGTTTCTTAAAGCCGTGGCGCAGCACAGATACTGGTGCGCAGGGACAGGGAGAGAAAATGTCAGTGCAGAGAACACCACCCTCACTGTGCTTTGGGATGGTGTGTCTGGTGGCAATATGGAGGGTGGTTCTAGAGGAGATCGTTGGGTGGGGACCAGGTAGCAGATGACAGTGCTTGTCTAGGCGATAGATCATACACATTTGCCTCAGTCAGGAGGTGACAAGGATGGAGTTTGTTCTCAGGGGACCAGGTACTTCCTAGAGAAACACCTTCTTGCTCAGACCTCCCTTTTGTTGACACAGCTGGCCTCTCCATTGTCCTTCTGGTTGTTTTCTGGGCTTGGCAGTTCCTTCGGTTGAGGGAAAGACAGCACTTTTTCTCATGCCATATTTACATTTGGGCATGAAATAAGACTGAATGAACATCATTTCAGGAACCTCAGGCTGTGGATTAGGAGTCACAACTTCCACGTGCGCTTAATATTCATGTCAAGAAGCAGGACCTTAAGAGAATTTGGATTTATTTTAAAAAGTAGCATGATGTCTCTCTCTTCCCACACTTAGGGGATTATGTGGAAGTGATGATGGGATTCCAGTGCAGACGAACCTTAGAGATAGAATTTGGGTCAAGAAAATTGTGTTGGCTCCACCTTTAAAATACACATCCAGAAACGAATCACTTTCACCCTCTGCAACTATCCCATCCTGATTGTTGAAATCGCCTCCTATTTGGTTTTCTGGCTTCTACCCTTCTGCTCCTTCATATATTCTGAATTCAGAAGTCAAAATTACCCTTCCAAAGTGTGCGCTAGGTCATTTCATTCCTCTGCTGAAATCCCTGCCTTGGTGTCCTGTTTCTCTCAGTGGGAAATCCCAAGTCCTCAAAATAGTCTTCAAGGTCCTGCAAGACCTGACTCCACACAGCATCTCTGACCTTGTCTCCTATGCCCATCCCGGCCCCAGCCCTGTCACGCTGCTCCAGCCCGGCTGGTCTTCTGATTGTCCCTAGAATATAGTCCTGGTTAGGCCTCTGCTCTTGCCTGGTGTGCTCTTCATGCACATATCTGGTTGGTTAACTTACTGCTCTCCTTCAAGCCTGTTCAAATCTCACCTTCTCAGTCTGGCTCACCTTGATCATTGATACCTCCGCCTATACCACCTTAAACCTGGGGCTTCTGTTCCCCCTTCTGCTGCTCTGCTTTCCCCCCATAAGACTTAACACCTTCCAACACAACAGACACTTTTCATATTTCCGGTATTGATTCGTACTTGTCTCCGCCTGCTAGGATGTTAGCTCTACAAGTGCAGAGATCTTCTGCTGCTATTCACTGAGGTATGTATGTATGCCTGCCTCATGGTGAACCTGGCTGGATAGAAGAGAATGTAATGAAAGAGAACGCAACTTATTGTTCTTTTTTTAAACATTTTATTCTGAAGTGATTTCAAACTTACAGAAGAGTTGCAAAACTAGTACAAAGGGCTCACACATACACATCACGGAGATACTCATGTGTTAACATTTTACCACCATGTTTCCTTTGAGAATGTTTAACGATAATAGTAGCATTAATAGTGATAATGGTACCAAAATTCATATGGTGATATTCTAAGCCCCAAATGATGTTTTATTTATTTATATTTTGGGCTTGTTTGTTTTGTTTTGAAACCCTAACCTCCTAGGTGGGACCTTTGGGAGGTCATGAGGGAGAAGTTCTCATGAATGGGATTAGTGACCTTATAAAAGAGGCTCCAGAAAGATCTCTTGCCCTTCTACCATGTACAGACATCACGAGAAGTCTCTAGCTATGAACCAGGAGTTGGGCCTTCACCAGAATGCGACCATGCTGGTGCCTTGACTCTTGGACTTCCCAGCTACCTGAACTGAAAAATAAATGTCTGTTTTATAAGCTACCCAAACTGTGGTATTTTGTTATAGCAGCCCAAACAGACTACACGCATGTGTACAACCCTCTAGATTTGCAGAAGGTTTTTTCTTTCATGCATTAGCCTAATGGTTACTCGCCACATTTCCCAGATAGGGCAGGCGAAGATTATTGTACCATGAACAGATGAGAAGAGCGAGGCTCAAGTCATGCCCAAGGTCACACCATTGGAAAGAGCAAGGGCAGAGCTGGGCGTGAAGCTGAGGATTTCTAACACACTGCTGAGCACTCTCTCTTCTCCCCCGTGCTGCCCATTTGCAACCCATTCCCCTTTCTTCTGCTCTAACCGTGGTGGCTTCCTGGGTCAAGTATGACTCTCTGACAAAGTGAAGATGGCAGCTGCCTCATCCAGGCTGGGATGCCCCCTGAACAGCTGTGAACACTACAAAGTGTGTGAGTCACCCACATTCTTATCCTTCCCACTACACGTGTTCCCTTCACTCAGGCCCTCTGCCCTGTGCCCACAGTGCCAATGTGGGAGATGGGCTGCCAGCCTGGGGCTGACCACAGGGTCCTCAGGTGCCCTCCAGCCTGGTGACTGAGATGCCAGCTGGCAGCCAGCACAGCTGCAGGGCCTCCAGCCTGGCCCAGGAAGCCAGAGGACAGGAACATGGTACAGGCAGAGGAAAGACTTCCCGAGTCTGGTCCAGGCTCCGTTGCTGCCTGAATGGGACAAGTTACTGCTTCTCTCCAGGTCTCAGCTTCTTTTGCTGTAAAATGGGAAAAGTAAATCGTTCTGAGCTTGATCAGGATTTCCTGATCCATATTTGTCTCAGTCCACGATTCCTTTATATTCAAGGAAGACGTTTCAGGCCCTGATCCCCAAACTGGATAACTATCAGTCACAAGACACATCAGTAGAGATAAGGGAAGGTCAAGAAATGTCCAAAGGGAAGGAATCTAATGTAGAAGCTATTGTTAGGATTAGGTAAATTAAATGAGTGAATATAGGTAAAGCATGTGGTCAGTGGTCAAAAAATATTTGCAATAAGAGTGGTGAGGAGAGCAGCTGTCCTGAGTCTCCCTCTACGCCTGCTACTCTGCCCCAGACCAGGCCCCCGATTTCTCATTTCTGAAATTCTGCAATAGCCTCCAGTGTGGTCTCTGGTCACCAATGGCTCCCCTCTGCAACCCAATATGCTCACTGCTGGTAGAGGAATTTCCCCAAAACACAGTTGTGCCATGGGACCGGTCCCTCTCTTGCTCAGTGGTTCCTGCAGACTCCTGAGATAGATTCGAATGACTCACCCTGGCAGTCAAGCCCCTCAACAAACAAAGCTCCACCCCAACTTTCTCATTGCATTCCTATTACTCCCCACATGGGTCCATGGGTGCAGTGCTTTGGTAAACCAACTTTTCACTGCCCTTCAGACAGGCATTGGCTGTCCACGCTGTGAGAGCGATAAGATAGTATAATAGTTAAGAGATCAGGTTTTTAAGGCCAGAAAACCAAGTTTGAGTGGCTGTGTTGCCTTGCGTAAGTTGCATAACCTCTCTGAGCTTCAGTTTTCTCATCTATAAATGATGATTTAATAACGACACCTTCTGTAGAGATGTTTGTGACAACAAAAGAAGTATGGAAAACAATTAATGTACAGTGAATACTTAATAAATGTTTCTCATTATTTAATCTTTAAACTGATTATGTCCTCCCTGCCCCACACCCATGCTCCTTGTCAGTTAACATCTCTTTGCCTGCCTGATGAAATCCTCCCCGGTCCTCTCCTTCACTCACCTTCTGAAATACTTCCTTCTTTCCCTGTCACAAGGTCGTAACTCAATTGGGCTTATTTTCCTCTCCACTGTGGAGTCCTTAAGGGCAGGGAAGAACCCATCTGTCAGGTTCAGTGGTCTCTGTATCTCAGGATCTAGGACAGTGTCCAGCATCTAGAAGGTCTCAATCAGAATGCATTGGGTGAAAGAATGAAGGAATGAAATCGTGGAAGGCTCAATAATGAATGAGGAAATGAATAAGTGAAGTTTGGGGAAGCGAGCATTTTGATGACTTGGGTATATGATGGAACTTTCCAAAACGAGGGACACAAGCTGGCTGAGCATAGGCTCTGAGTTAGGAATGCTCACCTGTGATCACTGTCCCAGGGATAAGGTCACCCAAGAGTCCAAGTTGGAGTGGCAGGAACCTGTTGTGCTGGAACAGGTGCAGGTGGATGAACAAGCCCTGGACAGGGCAGGGGTCACATAGGAAGTGGAGGGGGAACCGTCAGAGAGGGGCTCTAGTCCAGCTATCTCTAACTTACCGAGATACCTGGGAGGAGTCATCTTTTCTGACTCTGAAGGGAATATTTGGGCTAGATCCGGGGTTCTTAGAGCTCATCCCCAGAACAGCAACCCCGTGGCCCCATGGGAGCTTGTTAGAAGTACACAATGTCAGCCCCACCCCCAAATACTAAATCAGCAATTCTGGGGAGGGGCCCAGGCATATGTGTTTTCTCTAGCCCTCCAGGAGATCTGAGGCCCGCTCAAGTTTGAGAAACAGTGGGCTAGATCATTGGGGCTTTCAAAGTTGTTCGGTGTTTTTGTTTGTAATTACAGTGGACTCTTCTATTTCTCACCCAGTGAAATCTCAGACAGATGCTCATATGTAAAGTGGATAAGAGCAGAGCATCTTTGGTTGATGGAGGGGCCAAACCATTCATCTGACTCTCCCTCCTGGTGCACGCTCTGCCAGGGAGAGCCCTTAGTCTGTCAGGCCTCCGGGCAACCCAAGAGCTTAGAATTTGGGGCTTGCCAATCCCAGTGATGCTGCTGGGCTGCGCCTCCAGATAGAGCAGCTCTTGTCTCCCTGCTCAGAGCTCCCAGCAGACACTGCTGTGTATTAAGGATGCCTGGATGGAGTGGGCCTCAGGCTCAGGGAGGGTGGCACAGAGGCCCGGGGGAGCCCTGGGCCAGGAAAGTGGCTGAGGCTCAGTAGTGCTGACCACGTAGGCGTCTGTCCTAAGGCTGCCCAGCCAGCTGCTGAGCCACAGTTGAGCACATGAGGCAGGAGTTGCCTTATGTTTTGGGGAGACAGCCGTCACACTTCATTTTCACACTGGCTGCTTTAGGAGACAACATGGCACCACTCAGATTTTTATATCTTCCCTTTTATGAAGCTCAGCAGATCACGAGAACAGTCAAGAAGCCTGCAGAAATCCTCATCTGGACCCACAGACTCACTCTCTCTGCCTTTCCCTCCTGTTGTGTAGACTGATGATGAGTCACTTGAATTTCTTTTTCATTTCATTTTCTGAGATGAAGATGATGGCGAGGGGCAGTCTGCGGGTGGAGGGGAGGTGCTGGGGAAACCCATGGTTAGAGAACTTCACAGAAAAGGCCACAGTGGTGGAGAAGTAGAAGGGAGAATGCTTTCGGGACTGGTGTGAAGGGTAGATGATGGCTGGGATGTTCTTTGAGACAGAGAACCAGAGAGAAGTCAGAGATTACTTCCCTTATCTGAGGTGGCATCAAAGGATGTACCCTTTGCCCAACAGCACAGACCACAACAACAGCAGAAGTTGGGCAGTGGGAGTGTAGAGAGAAGAAAAGTAAGTGCCGGGGCTCCCCAGTTGACGTGGAAGTGGCCATCTTTCTGATTCCATACCAGGATGTGTGTGCCCAGGCAGCTGGGCAGAAGGAAACTGCTGTTGTCTGGGGTGCTGCCCCAGTTACATAATAGTGTCATTCTCAGGAGAGGAAGTACCATGGGCAGGCATGACGTCCTCACAACATAGGGAGACCTCATCTCTTAGTCCAGATACTATGGAATGAGACGCATGTCCCTTCACATCTCTGGGAATAGAGGATACTGTAATAATAACATCAACTCAATTCAGAAAAAGCACACCAAGCAGGCATTAACACCTCTCATTTGTCTAATGTTCCCTGTTACAAAGTGCTTCATATCCATGATCTCATCTGATCCTCCAATCAAGCCTGGGTACAAACTGTCATCCTTGTGAGGATACTGAGACTCAGAGAGGTTTAACTGTTCTCTCAAAATCACACAGCAACTCAGTGGTGGCACAGGTTTCTGGATTCCCTGTTCATTGCTTTCTCCTAGATCCTGCTGGTTCCCCATCTGTGAAATGCAAAGACCTTTCGAGGGAGATTATTCCTGAAATTGTGCCATTATTGTTTTTTGGGGCTCTAATTGCTTGCAAGCTTAACAAACTCTGTTACATCTCCCTCACTCTTGGAACTCAGCCCTCTCCCTCTGTACTTCCTTGGGACAAGCTGGTAGGAGACGTGGCTATGACTTTTGCCCTATTCATCCCTGAGCCCAGACAGAATTCCTCAGGATTCCACGGGGCTCACTCCATTTTCTAGTTCTCAATTAGAGTCAGTGGGAAACATTGCTTTTCTGTGGATTCCAAAGAGCTTGACTCCGTGACTTCAAGGATTCCAGTACTGAGACTGTGTGACTTTATAACCTAGAAAGGAAAAACTCTAAGGCATTCTCAGGGGTGGTGGCATCATTGCATGTGGTTGGAAATCACTGAGTTAAGATCCAATTGAGAAGTGTGTAGGCTCAGGTGTTGGGCATCCCTGGAGATGGGGGCCTCTTTCCACCTGCTCGTGTGGTGGCAGGGCCCTCCCCTGTCTCTGAATTCCCTGTTCACCACATTTCTCAAGTAGGGGTGGTAACAGCTGCCTATGAAATGCTTTGTGACCAGGCAGCAGGCATTGTACTGTAGCCAAGTATTATGGAACAGATGAGCTTTGCCTGAACCCATCTCTTAAAGCATCCAAGTGTGGAATGTTTAGAAAAACACAAAATGCCATTGCTGGAAGGGGTATTTTAGCAGTTATGTAGCCAAACCATCTATTGTCTAAATCTATGCTCTATCTATCACTTTCAAGGAAGAATGGTCCAGCCGCTGCTTGAATGCTTCCAATGACAGTAAGCTCACTATTCCAGAAGGTAGCCATTTCTCTGTTGTACATCTCTATCAGGAAGCTAGGCCTTCTAATGAATAGGAAGTCAGTTGCTTTTAATCTTCACCCTTTTCCTCTAGAGACTCTCCAAAGTAAATCTAGTGTCCACCCCCATTTCCACTCTTTTTTATATGGGATGTAATTGAAGGTGGCTTCAATGGCCTTTCCTTCAGGGAACCTGTGGTTGCTACTGACCAGGCATAGATGCCATGGTCAGGAAAGGTGGAAAAGGGGGCATTGAGGTGTTGGGTTCTGCCTTTGTCTCTTCTAGTCTTTAAGGCCTAAGAACAAGACCCTCTCTATGCATTCTCATGTCTTTGCCTCCAAGAGGTGCGTGGCAGCCAGTCTGTTTTATTATGCAACTTATCAATTAGAGTGCTGTTTATTATACCTCCACACAAGGGCACAAATACTGATAAGAAAATAAAAAAGGAATGAAGGATTAATTGACTGAGCAAAGGATGAAATGTTTCTATGATGGTTTCAGCACTGAGGCGGAAAAGAAAGATGCTTGCTCTGTCGTGTGCACCTGTGGCCCTTGGAAGGGATATTTATCACAGATGGACTGGGCTTCTGTTTAGTTATCCAGGGATTAGAAGCCACTAGTTCCTCCCTGCCATGCGCAACCCTCAAGACGGCAGGCTTATACAAAGCAGCATTTCAAAAACACCAAAAAAAGAGGTTGTTTATTCTGTGTCCATGGTAAAGAGTTTCTGATAGCTCAAAGGTCTGATAGTCTAGGATTCATCTTGTGTTTGAAGAGCAAAGTGGGGAAAGATTAAGGGAGTTGAGTCCCAAAGCCTGAGTTTGGATATGGACTCGGCCACTTTTTGGTTACATAATTATTGGACAAGTCATTTTAGTCTCCGATGAGTCTCAGTTTCTGAATCAGTAAAATGGAAAAAGAAAAATTCCTAAACTGTGGTGTGTAAGTGTGCGTCACGTGTGTTGTGTGTGTGTCATATATGTGTTGTGCATGTGTTATTTTCAGGATTAAATGAGCTAAAGCTTCTCCTTTGAACTGCATTAATTATTGTCAACTTTAGACTGGTCTGTCCAGAAGTCTTCTCCAGTCAGCCAAGATCTCAAGTGCTAGTTTGTAAACTGACAGCATTTAATTGCACGGTTTGTTTTTTCTTTTGTTTTTGAAACTTAGAGTATATAAATACAAGTTTGAGTCTTTATCAACCAATCAATATATACTAAAGGGTATAACTGAAGTACTTTTATAAATATTGGGAAATGGAACTCTTGTCTTCCATTTTAGTTTAAACTCTTTGTAATATATTATAGACTCACACCCATCTAGCTTTGTAATTTGCACCTCAGGCCACAAGAAAAATATCAAGTTAAATTCTAAAACAAATCATACCCAAACCTACGACCTGTGTTTTTGTTTTTGTTTCTCCATCCATCCATCCATCCCTTAATTAATTCATTCAATGACCATATTTACTATGTCTCTGTTATTTACTCTGAGGGATCTAATGTAGTCTCTTATCTAAAGAGCTCACAGTATATTTGGGATATGAGAAATGTGCACATATAACAGCAATATATGGCAGGATGAAGAAAGTACTACATGACATTTACAAACAAGCTGCTGTGGAAACTCAAGGAGAGAGCAACTAATCCCATCTCCCTACTAGTAGAAAGAGAGGGAGGGTTCAGTGAAGGCTTCACTGGTTCAAACAAGTCAAAATAATAAAAATAAACCCCACATATAGTGATAGAGTGTAGGAATTTGGGGTTCTCATGGCTAGGGTTCCTGGCCTCCCCACTTCCTAGCTGCGTGGCTTTGGGCAGTTCTCTATCCCTCAGCTTTCATATAATAGTACCTATCTGCTGAAATCGTTGTAAAGGTTACATGAGACAATGAAGTGCCTGGCAGGTAGTAAGAGGTCAATAAATGTTAGTTGATATCACTATTATTTCACACAGGAGGCAGAAGCTGAGGGGAGCCTCATGAATGAGTAAAATTTCAAAAGATAACAATAGAAAGCAAGGATGTTTCCAGCACAGGGAGCAGTCTGAGCAAAGGTTCAGGGGAAGAAAGTTTTCAGAGGAAGAGGCCCAGCCTTATGTGTTTGTACAGTGCAGTGTGTGGGCGATCACGAGAACGGGCAGGGTTGGTGATCGTTGGAGGTACGCCTAAAGAGGTGGGTCAGGGATCTTGGAAGCCTAAGGAATCAGATCTTGGTAAAGAAGAGGTTTCCAAAGAGCAGTGCAGGCTCCCGGGAGGGTGTGCAAATCATCCTGGACTCTTCATTTATATTTACTTTTAGTTACATAAAAGAAGTTAAACATTCTTATTATTTCCTATGTATATATACACATATGTCCCTGGAAATTTCTATGTATTTCCTATCCCTTGTTGGATCTCTACGTCAAATGATTTCAGGTCATATCTCCAACTAGGGTTATTCTGAGTATCCAGATCCCTTTCCCGTTTAGCTAGTTTCTTGGATTTATGAATTCTTTGCTTAGATTTAACTAAATGAAACCTCACGGAGTGGACAAGTAGCTTTAAAAGATTGCTACAAAGAACCTGTGGTTTGAGAGCAATGCTTATAACAAACACAAGCAAACAACAAGAAAATGGCAGACCTGACTTTTCTCCTATTCCTGCCTTTCCACTGGCCACATCTCAGGGATTAAAGCCAATTATGACCTAATCAGATATAGCAAGCAGTAGGTCAAAATGAAATTCAGAAAGAATGCTTGAAAGATGGGTTTACCTTCACTGCTATCAATGATGATTTTTGCCCAGAGTGTTGACGTTGTCTTGAGATGGCAGAAAAGGTAGGATGATGTTATGATTCGTATACATTTTGAAGGATTTTTGATTTCATATTTATCTCTTCGTTTATAATTTCTACTTTTGATTTATTTTCATAATGTTCATAATATATTGACATAGTTTGGCACACACATATTATAAATCTATTTGGGTGCACAGGCGATCTCCTTTACGGGTGGGGCTACGTACTCAGAGAAATTTGGAAGCTGCTGATGGGAGCCATGGGAAAGTTACTGGAGGCGCTTGAGCAGGGGAAGATACGATCAGAGCTGTGTTTGGGGTGATAAACTTCCTCACATTTCCTCAAGGCAAAAAAGTGCTGCACAAAGGATACAGTGTGGAAGAGAGTGATTAAAAAGCTTGGCTCTTCCTCTTCCCAAAATGTTGCTCTTTCTTCCTACTAAGGTAAACCACAGACCTCAAACCACCAGCAGAAGCTATGTAGGACACGTCCCTGAGCCATGCTTTGTCGGGCTGCCTGCCCAGGAAGAAGACTCCCTAGAACATCCTGATTTCCTCTCCTCCATAGTTTTTCTTTACCAGAAACCAATCCTAAGGCAGGCCTCAGCTTTGACTCACAATTGAGGTGACTGAGCATGTCATGTGACAGGGTGTTCCAGGCTTTCCTACCTGAAGAATTCCAGAATGGTCAAAAACATGGGCTCTGGAGTTAGACAACTCATGTGTAGCTCTAGCGGGTATTCTAGGACTCACCTTAGCTAGTTTCTCACTTAATGCCATGGTTTCCTTATCTGGAAAGTAGAGATAACCATTGAAACTGCGTGGTAGTGGTGAGGAGTCAATTAGATAATGAGTGTAAAAGGCAGAGTACCATTCCTGGCATAGAATAAATTCCCAAAGAATGTGAGTGCTTTTTGTTACATAGGAATGAATTGGAGCATGGTCAGCAAGGCCCCAGGAAAGAATCAGGAAAGGAGGCTTCCAGGAATACAGATTATTTAATCCCCTTAAAGCAATATCCAAACAAAAGTATAGGTCTCTATGGAAGCCAGCAAGCTTAAGGACACCAGCTGGGGGAGGCGGGAGCTGAGATGGTTGCCTCTGAGTCACCCTCTCTCCTTGACTCATCTGTCACCTCTGTCATCTCTGGCTATTGCCACAGTTTCTCATGAGAAATTATGAAATAAATGGCCTGTGCAGTAATGCCTGGGTGAATAGGTGAACACTGGGCATGCGGCCAACTCTCCATGCACTTTAAACATCCTTAGGTTTAGTGGACTCTACATGGTTTTAATTTCCTTAAAGAAAGAAAATGTTGATAATCATGACCAGGAGGACTTACAAATGCAAAAAGTTACATTCTGAGGATAACCAGGCCGGGATTTACCCAAAGAAAAAAGATGTAGTGGGTGGCAGGAGTAAACTCAGTTCATTTATAGCCACAGCTTTTTGTTTCCAGATGTAATCAATAGCCTGGAACATGAGGACGGGTTAATTGTGGTAACAATTAAGGTATCACAACAATAGCTTTGCTCATTTTATACTGGGCTAGAGAGTTTCCCAAATGCTTTCATATACGACATCAGCGATGATGGTGCTGATGAGGACGTTGCTGCTGCTGCTGCTGCTGCTAAACTCTTTTACTTGACTCTTTATCATCTCCTTTCTCTTTCAATCTCCCAGCCGTTCCTGCAGAAGTATTATGATCCCCATTTTACATGTGACAAAACTGAGACCCAGAGACTTTGAGGAACTTGAAGACAATCACACAGCTGGAAAGCAGTAGAGTCAGGTGAAAACCCAGGTCTTCAGACTAAAAGCAGAGTCTTCTCTCCACTTTGCCACTGTTGTCTCCAATTTTGTTCAAATGATCTTCATAAAATACCCCAGGTCCCTTTGGTCAAAGGGAAGTTTCCTTCTCTGTCAGACAGGCAGATCTGGACATTGCATTACCATCCCTTTGTCAGTTTCTCTGTGCTGGCGTGTGTTTCACCATGTGGTAATGTTCCTCTTCTGAGTGTGTCTCCCAGGACATTGCAATCTCCTGAACAGTGGGATGCGACCTCACTCATCTGAGTGTACCCAGCGCCTAGCTCACTGGTATGTGGTAGATGCTTATTGACTGAATAATAAAGAAATGAATCTCTTCAAACTGCCTTTTCTACTTCTATCTGTCCTTCTAGCCTCAGCTTAGGACCCAAGATGTTATCCATCTTTTCTGAACCTCTATAAAATCATAGACTGTCAGCCATATTCTTAAAGCATATATATCTTATCTTTTCACCCTACCGGGTTCTTGAGGGTAAAGGTTACAGCTGAGTGTCTAATGGGTCTCTTATGGGATCTAGGCCAGTTCTAAGCAGGGTGGGTATATGGTGAGTGCCTCTGCCCGTGTTCACATGGTTGCCTGCACTTTGGCAAGAGCTGGTGGGACAGGTTGGTGGCAGAGCCTACGGTATCTTGGCAAAGATTGAATTGGTAAGAGACACAGAGAGCAGATGGCCAGGAGCCCAGTCTTTACCTGACTTATCAGTATGTCCCTTTCACAATCACTGAAACTATGTCTCATGGACACTTTTGCAGATGGGGAATTCCTTGAAGCTAGACAATAGATCTCCAAATCGATCAAGATTTGGGGCGAAAGTTATCACTGCAACTTGTTTGTATAAAGAAGCGTGAACCAGAGGTTCATTGCCAGGAAGGTGAGCAATTTTAAGGGACTCTGTGAACCAGTTGGATGTGAACAGGAACAAACCAGGAAACTGGGACGCTGAGCTAGTCAGAGATTTGGCAAACTAGTAAGTAGTTCACTTAAATGAGGGATTTAAATGTAATTATAAATAAATAAATTTAAAAAGGTAACAACTAACAACTGTCACCAAGTTCCCATCTCTTTTGGCCCCACAAGTCTACTGTTGGGGATTTATTCTAAGAACATAGTCCAACGGTAGGAAAAGGGACAGCAGAAAGTGGCCAAAGAGATACTACTGATTATAGAAATGAATTCGTGATAGTGCAAATGTCCCACAGTGATTTGGGAATCCTAATATAAAGGACAATATATTCACTAACATACTATTTTGAAGGCCTTCAGATAGGTCATTATAAAGGCTACATTGGAATTGTTCATTGTGTGATGCTTATGAAAAAGATTAGAATGCAAAATTATATTTGTTCTCCATGTCCAACTCTGAAAAATATGCGTTTTTGGAAAAGACAGGAAAGAATGAAAATACATGATTTATAAAGATAGCAAGCTTGTGGGTGGCTTTTTATTTCCATAATCATGGTATTATGTTTTTGTAGACTATAAAAAATTTTATGTTAATCAGATACTTAAAAGAAAAACACCTTAACAAAAGGTTTGTTGCCCTCAGCAGTTGTTTCAGAAATGCTAAACATTAAACATGCTCCTCTTCAAACCTTCTTCAAACATGCTTATCTTCAAACATAAGTCCAGCTAGATTTTTTCCACTGGTAAGAAGTTTGAAATTCCATACTTGAAAGTCAGAAAACCTTTGGACAAATAGTTATAGATATGGATATGAATGGATATGGATATGGATATAATTCCCCTGGACAAAGAGTCCTCATGTATCAGATGACACATGCAAAATTATGCCTATATATAAAGATTGGAAAGATTATGAATGTGTAGATTTAAATGCTCTTCAAAATGCATGAGCGCTTAAAAATCAATGGAGACCATGTTTAAGGCATATGTGTGGGAAAAAGTTTTGATCCGATTTTCAAATGTTTCCCACACATCCAGACACTACCTATCTTTCCCAGGTCTCCTTGTCACTTAGTCCTGGGAGTTAGCTTGTCAAACGTGTTAGCAATTGGAAAACCCAGACATCTTTGAGCTCACAGAAGATTAGCAGTCTGTATTCTCAATAAGTATCAAAGTCGATAATAAGAAGGAAATCATCACAACAAAACTGAAAACACTCCTTCCCCATCTGTAAAGACCTGGATTTCTGTCTTTCAAGAGACCTATTTCTCTAGCTCTCAGAAAAAAATTCCAGGTCTTTTCTGGGGCCTCAACACCAAAGATTATCCCATTCATCCACTTGCCTCAGACAATAGCAACTGGAATTGTTAATAAAATTATTAAAGCAATATACTTACATTAAAAATGAACCAATATGTTTTACATATCACTTTTAAGTATTGTTGTGGATCACATTTATAAAGAATCACCATCACAGAAAATGATTATACATCTCTATTACCTATATCACAATTTTCAGAGGCCTTTAAAATCTAAGGCCCACAGTATTTCTTAAGTTTTTCTAATTTTCTTTTAGTGCTGGAATATTATAATAACAACTGAATATAGCAGTATATTGCTCAATATATTTAAATTTCTCTTTTAATAGAGACCATACCTTGATCTATAATAGCCAGAAAATAGATTCCATAGTTATTTTGAGGATTATTTATATATGAATCCTCTCTTTCATAGTTTCCTTCTGATTGTATTATACTTTATTAGAATATCACTTATGTTGCATATTTGACATAGGAGTCTTCATTCAGAAAAAAACATCTTCTATAAACAAACAAAGTTTTAAAAGGGAAAAAGTCAAATTTTGGGATAATCTTGTGTTGAGCCCAGATCTGTTTGGTTGTAATAGTTTGCTAATAGTACTAACAGCAAGCAATACTTCATACAAAACAACAGGGGATGTGGTACATTTAAAATTAATTTTATTTCCCCCTAAATACCATAATTCAATGCTTCTTTGAGGATCTTCTACTGTTTTGCTTATTTCTTCTAGTGTACTTGATGTCTTATTTCTAACTAATCAAATTGTTTTAAGAGAATTGCCCCTCATATGTTCAAGAATGCTTGTCAGGTCAAATATAAAATATATGTTGCTTTATCTTTGGACAAATCCCCCTCGCCCCAAAAAGGAATGAAATCTTTGAATTGTTCCAAAGGATGTAATTTTAATTAGCACAAGTGTGTCTTATTTTCCAGTAACAAATTTAAAATGAACCATACATAGCACAAAGAAGTCTTCGGGATTTTTGAGTCAAATTCCAGTTTGTATACTTTTTTCCCTTATCGCCCAATGTTAGTGTCATTATAGGCTTGCCTTTGGCAAATTTTTTAAAACCACTTTATTTAGATATAATTGACAGACAAAACATTATACATATTTAATGTATACTACTTAATGAACTTGGAGATAAGTATCCAGCTTAGAACCATCACTACAATCCATGCCATAAACATACACATCCTCTTCAAAAGTTGCCTCCCACACTCTTCTATTTACTATTGTTATTAGTGTTGTTATTCTGTCTGTGATAAGAACACTTAACCTAAGATCTACCCTCTCTGCCAAATTTTAGGTATATAATACAGTATTGTTAGCTGTAGGCACTATGTTGTATAGATCTCTAGGACTTATTCACCTTGTATAAATAAAACTTTGTGGCCTTTGACTAATACCTTCCCATTGCTCCCTTTCCCCAGGCCCTGCAAACATCCTTCTACTCTCTGCTTTTGTGACTTTGGCTATTCTGCATTCCTCATATAAGTGATATCATGTCAAAATGGATTAAAGTCTTAAACATAAGATCTGAAACTGTAAAACTCCTAGAAGAAAATATAGAAAAACATTTTTAGTATGTGTGCTGCTGAAGTGAGCACAGAGAAACATTTTTGACCTTGGCCTTGGCAATGATTTCTTGGATATGAAACCAAAACCACAGTTAACAAAAGCAAAATAGACAAGTGGGATTATACCGAACTTCTGCACAGCAAAGGAAACAACCAACAAAATAAAAAGGCAACCCACAAAATGGGAGAAAGAGTTGCAAACAAGGTATCTGATAAAGGGTTAATATTCAAAATATACAGGAACTCTTACAACTAAATAGCAAACAAAAAATCCAATTTAAAAATAGGCAAAGAAACCGAATAGATTTTTCTCCAAAGAAGACATATAAATAGCAATCTTTTAACTAAATGCCAAAAACTGAAAATTACTTTTTCAGGTTTTTTTTTTTTTTTTTTTTTTTTTTTTTTAAACCAAAACCTGTACTTTTTATAAGAGATGTAAAACAAAAGAAATGAATTTCAACTCCCTTTTTTTCCTATCGGGTACAGTTCAATGGCATGTATTGCAATTGTTAGTTATTCAATATGACTTCTGTCCTTGGAGCAATCTAGTTGTACTAGACAAATTTGCTTTTTAAAATTTCACATACTATTTCTTTTCTCACTTTACTACCCATTTTATTAATAGTCTCATTTTGAAATTGCCATCTCAGATAATGAAAATTTATTTTGTTACTTTTTATCTATCTTCCATGTTTGAGACATTTCAATACCTCATTCCAAATAACTTCTACTAGATCCAGAAATTTTCCTGAAAAGATTGACCTATTTGTGCCATAAAAAGCATCATGATGTTTGACTAAGTATTGGCTAAATGACATTATTCTAAAAACTTCACACTAGCTTTCAAGCATTTGCTTTTCCTTTGTTATATCTTATCAACTGCTGTTTTTCCCCCAGTCTTTCTATCTTTCTCCTTCTTCTCCTTTTTTTAATTCACTTAATCATACATAGATTTTTCTGTGTAAAAGTCAATTTGCTCACTTTCATTATTTCTATTTTAAAGAATTAGGCAGACCACCTCTTTATTACTTTTTCTCTTCAAAATTTCTTTTCTTAGGTCTTCCAGTGCTTTTTCTATTTCTGTTATTATCTAGACTTGTTCTTGTTTTCAATGATCTAAAAATGTGTTCTCTAATAAAATAGCCACTAGTCATATGTGGATATTTAAATCAATTAAAATGTAATAAAAATTAAAGTAAAAGTTCCTCAGTTGCACTAGCCACATTCACATGCTTAGTATCTACATGTGTCCAGTGACTACCATTTAGCAGCACAGATGTAGAGCATTTCTGTCACTGCAGAAAGTTTTATTGGCCAGCACTGATCTAAAAGGTTATGAAACAAATTGTTAATTATATTTAATGTGTATGAAATTTGAATACATTTTCATTAACATATCAATGAAAGTAAATGTAAAAACTTTAACAATTTAAATTACTTTCCACATACATGTTCAAAAATATTTTAAACGAAATTATTTGTTGTTTGCCATATATTTTGAATCTTTCTAAAAGTACTCAAAATACTTTAAAAATCAAAGATTATTACTTAAAATTAAAAAGGAAACTACAAATAACTTATATTTAATAGATAGCAACATTTTAAACAAAAATTATTTAAATAATGCAAATTTTTAAAATTTGTAATTCTTGTTTGTCTTAAGAAACGTAAACTATTTACAATGCCAGCTTTTAATGTCTACTTAGTTGAAAATGTTATGACTCTGTGTTACACTTGTCATACAGATTATGTCTGAATGTACATATGTACAAATTTAAGAGTAAAATGAATTATTGAATTTTGTAAATGTATTCATCAGCTGCCATGTATGAGTTGGAAATCCATGCTAATTCAGTATTACATGGAGAGTTATGAATTGGAACATAAAGAGAAGCAAGAAAATGGACACTCAACACTACCTTCTTATAAAAGATTTATTACATTTATGTTATCTCAGAGGAAGGAGTTGACAAGTTAGTTGTTTAATTTCTCTCTTGTTTCCATCTTAGGAAAACCTCTTTATTTTAGTTTTTAAATTTTTACTAACTTTATTGGGGTGACATTGGCTAGTAAAATTAGATTTCAAGTATACATTTCTATAATGCGTCATCTATATATTGCATTGTTTGTTCACCAAAGTCAATTCTCCTTTGGTCACCATATATTTGACCCCCTTTTCCCTCTTCTACCTCCCCCCACACTCCTGACCCTCTGGTAACCACCATACTGTTGTCGGTGTCTATGAGCTATTGTTTCTTTGTCTGTTCGTTTGTTGCTTTCAGTTTTATGTCCCACATATGAGTGAAATCATATGCTTCTCGACTTTTTCTCTCTGACTTATTTCACTTAGCATGATGATCTCAAGATCTATCAATGTTGTCGCAAATGGCAATAGTTCATCTTTTCTTTTGGCTGAGTAATATTCCATTGTATATATGTACCACATCTTCTTTATCCAATCATCTTTCAAAGGACACTTTGGTTGTTTCCATGTCTTGGCCACCATGAATAACGCTGCAGTGAACTTAGGGGTACATGTATCTTTGCAGACCAATGTATTCAGATTTTTTTTGGTGGATACCCAGAAGAGGAATTGCTGGGTTGTATGGTAATTTCTGTTACTTATGTATTTTAAACATTCAAATCCTCCTTGTTCTCTGAAGCAGTGTCCATATGCAAAGCTGGTAGTGGCCACCCCTAAACTTTCACAGCATCCAGACGTAGTTGCATTTTGTTTCATGGTCTATGCCAGCTCTGAGTACTGGATCCTGAATGATAAAAGCATCCATGCTCTCTTTTTTAGATTTGTTTTCATGTTTGTGATATGGAATAGTGTCTGTCCTGAAAGGCAAAGCCAGGGGCCCTCTTGCTTGAGTCTTAGCGCAGCACTGTCGAGAGTCACACGGATGTGCTAAGTAATAGGAATAAGAAACACCGGGTGGATAGGTCTATAGCATGCACAGTTGATGGAGCAGTTTCATGGGCTACAAATCAAAACCCAATGAGAAAGGCATTATTATCCTTCAAGCCATTTTACAAAGGGCAAACAAAGGCTTTAGAAGAGGAAAGTACCTTGTTCAAGATAACAGAGCTGATAAGAGGCAGAGCCAAGGTTCCAAACCAGGGCGACCTGAAGCCAAAGCCCTTTGCCTAACCACTCTACGTCCTACCTCATTGCATGGTTAAGCTGTGGACTGGAGAGCTTCTAGCTCTCTAGACTCAGTCATCTGAATGGGAGCTCTTTCTGGGAAGAGGTTGGTGTTAAAAGCTGCCTTATTTCATGGCTGAAGAGAGTAAGACTGAAGGTTGATGAGATGAAATCTGAAAGTGTAAATCCCCAGCAGGAAGGTGATTGGGAATGAGAGCTGCTCCCACCACCACATAGGTTTACTCACATCTCTACTCTGCTACTCAGCTCCAGAAATCTCCATTGGTAACCTGGTACCTTCACGACAGGCCACACTCCTCGGCATCTTGATAAGAACAACCCCAATCTTGCCCAAACAACTTATTCAGTAATATTGCCACCTTCTCCACCTACCCCCAGCGTCACCCCAATTTTAGCCTCCATATTATCAGAAAACAATGTGGTCATTCATCCCTCCCACTTTGAATATGCTGTTCCTCTGCCTAGAATGCACTGTTTCCTCTTACCTGTCTGGAGAAACCTTAGTCATCCTTCAGGTTATAATTAAAATGTCACTTCCTGGGTCATTTGTTCCTAGATTCTCACAGAAGTTTGGTCACACCCTTCTCTGAGGCCTTTAGAACTTTATTCAGACCTAAGTTAGAGCCCCATCATCACAACAGACTATGATATTTACTAATATGTCCAGTTTTCCCACTAGACAGTGAGCTCCCACAGATCAGAGGCCATTTCATATTAATCTCTGCATCCCCTCCACCCCCATTCCCATGTTCTGAGCACAATACCTAAAACGTAGCAGGCTCTTAATAAGTGTTAAGTGTTGAATGAATGAACATAATAAGAGTCAAAGGAAGGTGACCTTGCGGGCTGGTTTTCCTGGGAGGAGACTGCCTTCAACACCCACAGCCCCCTTTGAGCAATGTCCCATTCATGGCATTGAGCCAATATCTGGGGCCATTGCACCAGCAGGAGCTTAGGGTGGGGCTAGTGTGAAAACAAACAAGGAAGACAAAAACAAGGGGTGTGTTGAAACCTTGAAAATGTTCCCGTTCCTTGGTGTTCGACCTTGCCATGCCTTCTAAGTCGGGTGGGTTCTTAGTCCCGACCCCTGAGAGGAGCCACTGCAGATATGGGGCTTTGGGATCAGGGCTGAGGAGGAGGGGAGACAAGATGTATAACTGGCTTCCTTGTCTAGCTTTTCTTTTTGTGTATGTGTTTGTCTTTCCAGACAGAACAACCCTGACCTTCCCCTGCCTTAATTACCTAATTATTTTGACACCTTGGGCTGTTGCATCACCACAATACATTGTTTTGTCAGGGATACTGTGTTGGGGTGTATCTAGGCTTAGAGAGATGCAACTGACAGGAAACAAGTTCTGACAGCCAGGGAAATGTTGAGTAGAGGAAGAGTTTTAGGGGAGGGCGGGGAAGGGTGATGAAAGGAAGAAAGAGGAAATGTTTGGTATGGTGGGAAGGAATACATTGGGAAAGGTGGCAGCAAGGTTAGTAAAACTGGATTTCTGTCTCTGGAAGATTTCCTAGATTGGTCTTCAGGGAGTCTGTGCCTGAGCAGGCCAACCCGTACGCTACAGGTCCCTGAAAGGAACAAAACTGGAGAGTTCAGGTTGTCATTCTAGAAACTATATCTGACTGAGATATTTCTTCTTCACTCAGTTTCCTCTCCTTAGAAACAAGGCCAGATTTGAAACTTTTCTTGCAAGGCCCCAAATGCTCCTTCCTTAAATACTCTTGAGGGGAAAAAAAAGGGAGAAATAATCAAAACAGTCATAAAGCCCTTCACAAATAGCACTATTCAAGCATTTAATATTGGGGATTCTGAAAACAAACATGGTCAAACAGAGTATTTGTCAAAATTATGGCACACAACACCAGCAAAGTACAGCCCCAGAAAACTTTAACTGTACCCTCTAGTATTGTAGATGATGGAACCAAAGGAGCAGATGTTGTAGAAAAGCTGAAAGCTTGACAATCTTGAAACTTGTGGGCAAAGAAGTATTCTGCAGTGGTCTCAGCCTGGGGTGGGGTTCAGGAGACCTGGATTTTAGACAAACTCAGCACTTAGTACTTACATAGGTGGACCTCAATTTCTCAGCTGTAGAGTGAAAGAATGACTCTTTGTTGGGTTCATGTTCCTCGAGCTGCGGGTTGGGGTTATGCAGCAGGATACTGGAGGCCACAGTTAAGTATGAGGCATCTTCCTGGAACATCAATTTTACCCGATAGCAAACACTTTAGAACATTATTTTTCACTCAAAAATTCATTCACTTGTTCACCAAATATTTATTGAGTATTTGCTACAAAGCCAGGTACTGTTTTAATATAAAAGTAAACATGGATATATTATGGAGCAGTGGACATAATTTCCATGATTGAAGGTAAACAAGGGTCCCTAAAATTATGTTTCACATACAGGGACACTTCTGGTTGTGTTCATTGACTCTCACCTCGAGCCAGGTTACACATATTTGCTCCCCTTTGCCCGTGGGCACACTCCAATGGATAGGTATGCCAGTGGTCCTAAGCCCCTTTCCAACAGATACAGCCTATACTGTCTCAATCACCTGAAATTAAGCAATTGTTTGTTGACAGCAAGCTGTATAGCCATATCCATAGGCCAAAAGGAAGGAGGGAAACTGATTTTTAATAAGCACCACTATCTGCCTAGAGGTAATAGTGTATTAGCCTTTTCAAAGCAATTTTCTGTGATCTTCACATTCATACAACTGCAAAGTTAGTGTCATTGCCGCCATTTGAAAACTCAGGAGAGGAAGCAGAGATACAAAGAGGGTTCGTGATTTGTCCAATGTGTCACGGCTAATAAATGGAAGGAACGAGATTTCATCCTGCCTTGGTCTGGCTCCAAGCCAATTCTCTTCTCACTCTGTGACCACACCCTCCGAAAGTGATGGTAATCATCATTTTTTTCCCCTTGATATCTCTCTCAGTCTCACAGCATGGCAATATCATCATAAACTCAGGTGCTAAGAACATAATATTAGAGACAAAATACACATGACCCAATCCACAGGACCACGGAAGGTCGGAATTGGATGAGATTGTAGAGATTCTTTAATACTGTTGTTTGCAGATAGGAAACCTGAAGCCTACACTGTAAAGTGAACATTTGTGGAAAGACGCTCTGATGTTGGCAAGACTTATATCAAGGTCCAGCACTGCCATGTATACCTGGGACACTGAAGTCTTTAAACTTCCCAAGAATCACCTTCCTTCTCTATAAAATGGATGTAATGGTGAAAAAATGCCACATACAGAAGGCTATTGTAAAGCCTATGTAAAATCATGTATGTGCGAGATTTTTACACCTTAAAGTGCTATGTACAGATGTAAATGACTCACCTCCCAGCATAGACCCAGTACTTAGATTAGATATTCTAACTAACTCCCAGTTAAAGAGTCTTCCTACTGCTCCCCATTGCTGGAGCTCCTCCCTGTTGCTTCAGAGAAGCTGCAGCCACCTCACCAACCATCAGAACAGACTCAAAATCCTTTGCGAAGGGGTGGATGCATGTACACTTTTGTAAGCTGAGAAAATGGAGCAAGCTGCCCATGGTCTATCCGTACCCTAAGATGCTCCTGTGGGAGGAAAACACACAACAAAAACAGCATGGTTAAGTGCCCGGAGTACGCTGGGCACTGTACCCAGAGAAGCTGAGTTGAGATCCCCTGGCCTCCAGCAGCCAGTCCAGGTGAAGGGAGTTTCCCTAAAGGAGGTGACTCATTCAGGGAGTGTCCCTTAGATATGGCACGTGTTAGCCCAAATCTGTCTTGATTACTACAACATCAAACCTGTAAACAGTGGGAACATGGAGTTTCCCCCGCCCCCACCTCCTCGTTTCCCTGAGCTCATGGGCAGAGCATTCTGCAGGGTTGTGCCAAATATACCCCAGTACCACCAGCTCTTCTGGAATGCCCTCTCCGAAGTTCTCCAAGTGTGATCCTGCTATCACTGCATCAGTAATGAGAGGAGAAGGTGCAAAACAGTCACCCCTTCATGGTATCACTGGAGAACCTAAAGCCCGGAAAGAATTCAACGTCTGCTTGTGATTCAGTATTCTACATCACCAGAATTCAGGAGTCCAGCCCCAGCTCCAGCTTCTCGTGCTCAGCTACCAGGTCCGTCTGACTCCATGATTTGTGGTCTTCTAGGGAGCAGAGGCTGGGTTTTCATAGGCTGTGGTGGCCCCAGCACCCTGTAGCACCAGGCATAGCTAGACACTTCACACATAATAGACACTTCACACAGTGTTGATCAGTGTACAAAACACCAACTTACTTCTCTCTAAGCTTCCTGTTTTCTCGGTCTATGAAATGCCAGGGTTAAATTAGACGATCTCTGAGACAATTTTCATTTCTAACTGGTATTTTTGGGCAAGCTGAGTACCTTATGTTGGTAAATGGGAATAGCGGAAACCAGATTAGGAATGTAGGTTGGGGTCACAAGGATTGAAGGAGGACCTCCTATTGGGAGTGTGGAGGTAGACAGAGGTTAAGAATGAGAGGTGTGAGAGATGAATCCCACCTTCACAGAGGCCACAGCCTGGGGCAAAATAACACCCTCACCAAGAACGGGGGTGGCATTCTCAAACCAAGTAAGTCAGATGGACAAAGTCAAGAACCCTATGATTTCACTTATATGTGGGATATAAACAGAAAGCAACAAAGGAACAAACAAGACAAACAAACAAAAAACTCACAGACAGAGACAACAGTAGGGTGATTGCCAAGGGGAAAGGAGGGTGGGGAGAGGTAGATGTGGGTAAATGGGGTCAAATATATGGAGAAGGAGGCTTGACTTTGGGTGGTGAACGCACAATGCAATATACAGGCAATGCATTATAGAATTATACACTTGGAACTTATACAGTTATACTAACCAGTTTCGCTCCAATAAATTTAATAAAACTAAAAAGAAGAATGGAGATGATAAAGCAGTGCTGCTCAGTGGAAAGAACCTGTATTCCTGTCAAAATCTGACTTTGCTTTACTGGACACTCTGGGAAAATCACTTCCTTTCTCTGGACTGCACTGATTTTAAGTCATAAATGTCCACAGTCATGAAAGAAAGACCTCTGTCTTTTTTCTGACAGGGGTGGAGCAGAAAGATCCTTTCTCCATTTGCCTGGGATTCTTTCTTCAAAACATGGGTCACGTGGTAACATTGCTCATTTTTACAGGGGGACTCTTTGGAGCAGAACATGGCCTTAGTCCTGACTCTGTGTGTATAGAAATTTGTAGGAACCTGAGCATATTATGAACCTTGATCTCTTTTAACTCCTTGAAACATGTTCTCGTTCCCTTTATTTGGTTAATATTTTAGGTCAGACACCCTGCACAGAGGAAATTACAGACTCTTTGGACTGGCAGAGACCACAGCATCTTTACATCTTGAGCTTCTTCCATCTTGACATGTACACATCCAGTCTGTCTGAACATCCACAGGAGCAAGGGTCTCATTGTCTCCTAAGGCATCCAGTTATGTCTGGAAGAGTTCGGTTTATTAGAAAGTTTTTCAAAGAAAAGCTGAGAACTTCCTTATTTAAAACAAACCTCAATGCTGTTGGCGGTCAGCTCATCAGTTTGGGATCTGTCTTCGGCCAAATGGTTGGGTGTTTCTCAGGAGGACTATCCTTCGACACAGTTGTGGATGTATTGCCTTGGCAGGTATTTCTACCTCCAATCCTAAGTTTTTGCCTTTACAATTTAGGCCCATCTTGCCCATTCGCAAATCCCATAGTAACTTGTTAGTTGTTGAATAATGTTTGATTCTGAGATTTTTTTCCTACTCCATTTTCTTTAAGGGAGTGTAACTAGGCGTTAATTCCATGAGCTAATTCCATACAACTAACTGATCAGGTTTGTCTCAACTTGATCCAGGTCTAGTTCTGGCATACTCAGTAGTGGCGTTACTCTCTCTGATACTCAGTTTCATAGTCTGTAAAAAATAATGTTTAACTCATTGGTTGTTGAAAGAATTAAATTAAATAGCTCAGGTAAGGTGGTTGCCCTAGTAAGAGATAGTGTTAAGGAGACCTACTTTTCTTTTTAGTTTAATTTTATGTAGAGTCCAAATCCATCTCTCCATAGCAGTTACCCTCTCCTTGGTCCTAGTTCTATGCTCTAGGACCATGCAGAATAAGCCTAACTCCTTCTTCCATATGGCAGCCCTTCAAATATTTCCATTTGACCACAACCCCTTTACATGGCAAAGGGCCTCACCAGAGACACTGAGGTGGGATAAAGTGTATCCAGGGCCTCACCACAATCTGGAAGAAGAACCAAGAAATGCTGATTTCTCTGGCCTGGAGTGACCACTCCAACATCTGCCTGCAAGAGGAGGAGGGTGAGCCAGGGCTCCTGGAATACTCGTTTCTGGCAACACATGACATTGAAGTGTTGAAACATGCCACTTTGATGTGGCATTAGCTCATGATATTGCTTTATTTTCTTAATTTAGAAGAAAAGCACAGCTGCTAGAATTTTTAATATAATAATAAGTATGCTGGTGCACCAAAGGTTTTCAGGAAATTTTCCACAAGAGCTCTGCACACAATTGTGTAACTTTTTTTAAATATCCATGCAGATCTACTTTTTCCTATTATGCAAAGCCTTCCTTTAAATTTTCTAAACTTTCAACTTTTAAAATATTGAATCCCTAGATTGACTAATGTACCATGCTTAGTTGAAACAACTTCTAGAATAAGACAGAGTTTATTATGTTATTTTCTGTGTAATACTGGAAATTTCACAATCCCTTAGTAGACAGTCTGGTCAAGGTAGGACCAATCAAAGATAATAATTTTTCTTTCTTTTCTTTTTTCTTTACTGATCTGAAAGCACAATTCATTGATGATTATCATGCAGAACAAATCTGGTAACTCTTTTTATTAATCATCTTCATTTACCTACAGAACTTCCCACATGGTGTGTGCCCAGTGGGTTCCTAGAATGCCCAGAAATTGATCCTTCCAGGCTTCTAGACTTAGGGTGACCAGCGTTCTGGGCTAGTTGCCTCTAGTAACAAGCAGCCCGTGTGTTTACCCCCGTGCAGTCATGTGCCGCATAATGATGTTTTGGTCAATGATGAACCACAGCACATATACACTAGTGCTCCCATGAGATTATAACGGAAATGAAAAATTCCCGTCATCTAGTGATTTTGTAGCTGTCCTAAAATCCTAATAGAACACATTACTCATATGTTTGTGAATATGTTTGTAAACAAACTTACTGGGCTCCCTGTTTTCTAAAAGCATAGCACATACAATTATGTACAGTATATAATAGTTGATAATAATAAATAACTATATTACTAGTCTATTTATTTACTATACTATGCATTTTATCATATTTTATAATGTATTATTTCTACTAATTTTTATTGTTTTGCTATATAATAGTTTGCTGTGTTACACCAACAGCAGCCTCATAGGACCTCTCGTGTTTAGCGCATCTCTTGATTGCATCATTTTTCTCTTGTTCTTGATTTCATCTTGTGTTGTTTTGTACACCACGGCTCCTAAGCATTCACACAATGACAAAAATCGCTTAACAATGCAGTTCTCAGAACATATCTCAGTTATTAAGGGATGCATGAAAGTAGAACAAAGAATGATTATCAGTTCCTTTGCAAGCCATGTTATGGAACGGTTTGGGGAACACTGAACTTCACTGTAAATTTTAGGCCTTTCAAAATACACAGTATAATTTTAATATTGAGGAAACAATTGAGACTGGCCACGTTTTATTTTCTTCATATATATTTTTTAAATTGTACATATGTGGAAACCTGTTCCTTCCATGTGACCTGATGACCATGGGTTAGTCATCCCTGCCTGACCATTTGCCATCTGGAGAAGAGTAGTTATAACTTAAAAGACTTAGTTAACATCTTAGGACTTCTGTCATATAAAATGAGCAAAGCATTCTCACCAACCCACTTGCCTCACTGCCCTGAAATAGACCCTACATCAGATCCTATTCATTCAGCTCCCCTGGAATTCCTTCCAAGAAGCCTTCTCTGACTCCTCACATTCCTTCACTCAAATTAGAAATAATCTCTCTATTTTCAGAATCCCCATCGCTCTTGTTCTGTTCTTTCCTTATAATATTTAGCAATTTTTGATGGTGGTAAGTCACATGATCATAGCTTTACTGGAATGTAAACTTTTGGGGGATAATATCCATGTCTTATTTTCAATATCCCTGAAAACATTTCTGACAGGACTTGAATTACACATGAAAGGCACTCAACCAGTAAACAAATGACAAATTAACTTCACACTTCTCTTTGCTTTGGATACAAAGCACTTATATCTGATTAATTTAGAAATTTGAATTTCTTAGGAAAAATTTTGGGGGTCTGTTTGGGGGGTTCAAAAAATTCTGAAGATTTATAGAGGCTTATTTTTAATTTTAATAACATGATCTAGACAAAAACAAAAACACATGGAAAGCATTAACTTTTGCTGTTAAGCAGGGCCATACAAATGAAAGCAAATTTGAAGCACTGTTTTTTCTAAAAGTAGAAAAATACTTTAAGAAAATAGTCAATGCTTGGAAGAGTTGTGGTTAAATTGGCTAGTGGCATTTTAAATTAACACTTTTTATTTTTTAAACAGTATACAAGAGTCATAAAGATGCCTGGGCATATTTCACCAGTCATCCCATTCACAGGAATTTTAGAATTTATGCAAGGATAACAATTCAACAACAATGAAAACAAAAAGCAAAATATGTCAAATGCACAAAGATGTCCATGATGGCACTCATTATAATAGCAAAAAAGCAATCACACAAATCAAAATAATTGACGAAAATCTAAATACCCCAAGGTAGGGGAATGGTTTTATTAATTATTAAACAGTGTCAAAAATTATATTACCTAGTCATTAAACTGAAAAACTTTAACCGGAAAATGCTTATTACATAACATTAAGTAAAAAAAAAAAAAAAAAAAAAAAGTCAGACCACAGAATGAAATGTGCATTATGCATGCATAATGAGGATGACGAGAAATAGACTAGAATGTGAAAAAGTACAAATAGTTGAATATGGCGTAGGATCCTAGCTTGTTCTGTTTTAAAGTCATTACATCATCTTTTCAATGACAGACTACATTTTAAGTAATTGAAAACAAAGTCTCATTAGCCTTGTCCTTGCATAAATTCCCAGAGAGAACACATTATTCTTATTTATGTCTACCTCTGCTACTTGTCTTTGATTTGGACCTGCTCCATCCTCTTCTCTCACTTCTCACTCCCCTAACTAGACTGGCAAAAGACCCTCACCAAACAAGGAAGAAAAAGGCACCAAGTTTAGCAGAAACTATGTATCCAAACAGGCAAACATCATAGGACAAGATCTGATATCTTGCCCCCACTGTCGCAAAGACAGACCCAGATTCTTCAATGACCACAAGTGGCCTTGGCTTAACAAGCC
Organism: Rhinolophus sinicus; assembly: GCF_057876585.1. Classification (NCBI taxonomy): domain Eukaryota; kingdom Metazoa; phylum Chordata; class Mammalia; order Chiroptera; family Rhinolophidae; genus Rhinolophus; species Rhinolophus sinicus. The sequence goes on from NC_142517.1 coordinate 51,451,622, forward strand.
TTGCCAACAAGGCACAATGTTCCTGTCCTCAGAAATAGTCCCCAGCAGAGCTTCCAGGGGCCCATAAAAGTCTGCACTCTTGGAAGAATGTGACAACTCTGGCATCAAACTCAGATTAGTCATTTTCTATAATAAGAAAATGTTCAGTTGCATCAGGCTATTTTAGCAGGGCGAACACTTAGTAAAATTTTGAGGTTGGCAAAGTAAATTTTTGCCTAGCCTGAGACTCCTTTCCCTGCCTCCAGATGATCAATAAAATCACCCCACATTACAATTTATGAAGCCCTTTCACATCCAGTTCTTCACTTGAATCTTGTGTCAGCCCAGTGAGGTCGGTGTTATTATGAACTGCACTTTTCCAAAGAGGACACTGAGGCTCGGAGAAGTGATATGACTTGTGTAAGGCCACACAGCAAGTCAATGACTGAATGAGAGCACAAGTCCAGCCCTGACTTCTGCTCAGTGCTTCTTCCACTCTTTCTACTTGCTGCCCCGTCTTCCAGTCCAGGGGAAGAACTGACCCAGTGCACCCACTCAACCAGTACTGTGTGCTGCCGTCCCAGAGATATGGTTTGTTCAAGGAAGACAGAATGGGAAGGAGAGTGTGTGACCTGTAAGAAGGAAAGTTAAGTGGGGTTCCTAAGAAGATGCTGAACTAGCCTGACCTACTTCCTAATTGTCTCCTCCACCCACCACCCCGCACGCCCCAGATCAACTTTGAGGAACTATAGAGGAGAAACATTAAGTAAAAGAGAAAGCTGTGAGAATTCCCTGGAGAGACAGAGCTGTTTTTATTTGGCATGCATGTGTGTCTGGAATGGTCCTAACCTAAGGCAGAGGGTATCCACGCTCCTGTAGGATAAAACAAGGAGCTGTTGCTTCTTAGGGTTTTTATCTCCCATCCATTCCTACCCACATTGCTTTGGGACTGACAGGTCTGGAGTTTATGCCTCTAGAGCGAAGTACACTTCAGGTGTAAAACTAGGGCAGTGCAGAAGCCCTGCGCCTGAGTGGAGGAGGTGAGGAAAACACACAGATTGATTGGTCTCAGGTGGTCACTGCCCCACCTTATCCTTCTAAACCCCCAGGGCTGGTGGATTACAATCTCCTCTCCTACATACTAATTCTTCCTAAAGTAAAGAACACGCCTGAGGGGCTGTTAGGTGGGGTTAAGAGAGATCAGCTCTGGTTTTCTGATGCCTGGAACCCTCCACTTGAGGCTCATTCTCCATCTTCAACTCCCACTTTGAACCCACTGGGGTCGACACAATGGAGACCTGGTCTTCAGCCCTTCCACCATCAGCACTACTGGGCAGACTAGGTGGTAACCCCACAGGAATGGAAGCTCGTGGGTGAAGGGAGACATTAATATTTCCAAAAAAACAACAAACTGAGTTACAGTTCCACGGAACCAGAGATATTAGAACTTCCAGATCAGGAATTTACATATATTTTGAAGAATTTATTTACTTTTTTATATTTAAAAAGTAAAGGATGATACTAGGAGTATATAATGGAAAAACAAGAAACCATAAAAAGAATCAAGTACAACCATTAAGTATAAAAATATAGTAGTTGAAATAATGAACACAATAGATAGTAATTAGTAGAATGGATTTGCCTGAAGAATGCATTAATAATGAACTGATCAGATTGAAAAATTTTTCTTAGCAGAAAATTACTTTAAAAATAGAAAATATGGAAGTTAAGGTATAAAAAGCAAAAGTATTCCAATAAAGAAAAAAAAAGAGAGAGACAGAAAAGGAGAGGAGAAAATATTTGAAGAAATAATGGAGGTAATTCTCCCAGAATTAATGAAAGAGAAAAGGCTTCAGACAGAAAGGAACCACAGAAAGCAAAAGAAGAAAGATAAGGAAAATCATACTCCTAGGTATGTTGAAATTTTAAAATACCAAAGATAAGGTAAAATTGCAAAAACTTGCAGAGATAGAAAGAAGATAACTTACAAAAGAATAAGAGTAATGATATCAGATTTTCCAGCAGTAAGCAAAGATGCAAGAAAGGAAGAAAAGTGTTTTCAAAATTTTGAAAGTACAGAATTTCGTATCTGTCAAACTTACATTCAAATGCAAAGGTATAATTAAAATACTTTAAGACATACAGTCTCAGAATGATTGCCATGAAAATATCAACATGTAAAACATTTTTTTAAATTTAATGTAATTTATTTTTTTAATTTAAATTTATTATTTATTTGAGTATAGTTGATATGTAATCTTATGCTGGTTATATTAGTCTTAGGTGTACAATATAGAGAGTCAACATTTTTATCCTTACAATGTGATCTGCCAACTGATTCTAGTAATCATCTAGCCCGGTGTAAACTTACTACGATATTAGTGACTATATTCCTCTTCCTCTTCTCCCCATCCTCTTCCTTCTGGTAACTATCCCTTTGGTCTCTGTTTCTAAAGTCACTTGTTGTTGTGTTTTGTTTGTTTTTTTGTTCTGTTGTGTTTTGTTTTTAGTTTCCACATATAAGTGAAACCATACAATATTTGTCTTTCTCTGCCAGACATAACTTCACTTAGCAAAATATCCTCTAGATCCATCCATGTTGTTGCAAATGCCAAGATTTCATTCTCTTTTTTTTTTTTTTGCTGCATAATATATCATTGCATATATATATATATATATATATATATATATATATATATATTACATGTTCTTTATCTATTCATCTATTGTAAAACTTTTCTTAATGACACCTACATAGAAAGAAACAAATCTAAGGGATGATGAAAAAAATATGTGAAGTACAGGTGACAAAATACCTTTGTAAAATTTGTGGTTGTCTTAAAAAATGAGTGAGCCCAAACAAAATAGAAAGCAAAAGCATATACATAAGACCCAAGAATTGAAAGTCCAGACAAACTCAATATGCTAGAGTAGGAGGCGTCCAGGGGACATCAGAGCATATTAATATCCTTGTCTTATATGAGAGAAAACAATAGACAACTTTAAAATAATAAACAAAGGAATTTAAAAAAAGAAAAAATGTGCAAATGGAAATAATAAACTAATAGAAGTCCTAATATATGTATAACTACTACAGATGAAAATGAGCTAATTTGCCAATTAAAAAAACAAAATCCAGATATTTGCTATTCACTAGATACATGCTAAAGCAACATACATGCAAACAATGAAAATAAAAGGAATAAAAATGATTAATCAGGCAAATAAAATGAAAACTGTTGTCAATATAACATTATCAGACAATATGAAGATCACGACCTTTATACCAAAACTGGCAAAGAGCTGTAAGAAAGCAAAAATTATATAAATATGTCATTTATTACTATAGATATAAAAATCCTAAAGAAAGTTTTAGTAAACCAAATTCAATAATGCATTAAAGTGGTCATATACCACACTGCACTTTCCCCAGGTATATGAGGATAGTTTTAATATTACAGAAATCTATAAGCATAATTGACCATATCAGCTAAATATTGCCAGTACAATAAGAGAAGAAAAAAAATTAAAAGCTTAAGAATGGAAAAGGACAATTTAAGTTATCATTATTTTCAGATGATATAATTTTTTTGACCAACATTCATAGTTGTTTTCGGTGAGAAGTTTAGTCATGACTGGAACTGGAGATTTGTAAAACCACTTAGAAAAACAGCTTGATATTATCTCTTTAAAATTGAACTTTATGGATCCTATAACCCAGTAATTCTATTCCTATGGGTATGCTTAAAAGAAACCTTTGCATATGTATGCCAGAAAATGCAGATAAGAATGTTCATAGCATTATTGTACACATTAACACACAGAATTCCCATCAATAGGGCAGTTGCATTAACTGTGTCACATTCACATTAAACGAACCACAAAAACAAGTATCCATACGGACAAATCTTCTCAATATAATATTAATTAAAACATATAAATAGCAAAGCTACTTGTGTATGATGTCTTTTTTACAACATTAATACAATATACTTTTAAGGAATACATACAGATGAACAAAACTATTTAAAAAGCAAAGCAAAGCAATGATGAATACAAGATTCACGATGGTGGTTCCTTTGGGTGGGGGTGGCAGGAGGGGAGTTGTGGAAGACCACAGGGCTATATGTGCTCAAGTTACTGTCAAAGTTCTAGTTTTCACATGGAAGGGTCATTCACGCACGCTTCCTACATTAGATTAACTGAGTATGTAAATATAATGCTTACAGTACGACCACACATGAGACAAGGATTGTGATTCATCCAGTTCCAAGTCCCTGAGGTCTAAAAGAAATATTTCAGGTGGGAGACTGAGGCCCTGGAGGTGGAGATCTCTCTGAGCAGGGCAATGGTCTGAGTCATACATTTTAGTGGCTGTTTGCTCCATTAGCCCTGGAGGCTTGCTTTGTTTCTTAAATATTGGTACCAAACTAGTTGTAAAACTCATGGGCAAAAACCCTAAACTTCCATGCTCAGACACCCGAACATTAGGCAGGGGCAGGCATTTGCTTCTCGTGCAACAGTAGTATCCTCACCGGTCTCCTTACCTAAGCCCAGTTCTGTATACTGTCTCCAGAGTATTACTGCTAATTTGCAAAGATGACCAGATTACTTTTCCTACACCATTATCTCTAGAGTCAAGTCTTTGCCTGAGTGTTGTTGGACCTCAGTGATCTTTCCCTACCCAGCAAAATAGCTCTGTGTTACTCACCAATCCCTGAATACTTCTCGCAGCTTCACACCCCTCTGCCTGTTGTCATTCTGTTCTGTCTATCTATAACGCCTGTGTCCTTCTTTGTTGACATTTCACTCCTTTCCAAATCTCAGTTCCCCTTTTTCCTATTCTCTGATACCTGGAGGGATGGGGCAGTGGGCAGGGAGTGTGTGACCACCCAGGTGCTCAGGAATAACTTCAGCTGTCACATGGACAAAGCTTAGATATATAGCGTTAAGTCAATGACAGAGTCTACAAATCAAATCCAGGTTGCAGCTGAGGCCTGACTGTGGTGTCAGTCGGGTCAACCTCGGTGGCGTGAAACTCTGATCTCTTTCCCAGTTTTCCAGAGGTGATTTCTAGGCAACAGTATGGAAAGAGCTTGGGCTTTGTAGTCAGGCTGACTTGAGTCAATTCTGCATCTACCCTTTAAAACACATCAAATCTATGGGAATTTAAATATTAGCACTCTGAAAAACAAGATAACAATTTAAATGGTGCATATGATTCTGCCCATAATTTTGTAAAGTTAGTGTAGGTGCCCCATCGAGCATGAGATGGCACACTAGAATCTGTTGCTTATGGCAAACCACATATACTATACGTTACTGACAAATTCAAGGATTTCCATGGTAATTTTGACTATGAACAATGTTTACTTTAGTCACTGATTTTAAAATCCTAATCCCTGTGTGATGCTACTCCACTATATAAGCCATGTGACTTTGAACAAGTATCTCAATCTCCCTGAGCTTTGATTTCCTTGTTCTTAAATACTGTTTCCCAAAGATGTAAGCAGCAACATCTGCCATCCCACCTGAGCTCTCCTCCCACAAAATAGTGGTACCTATATCCCTTCCCTGGAATATGGGTGGACTAGTGACTTGCTAAACCAATAAAGTAAAGCCAAAACAAACAAACAAACAAATAAAAAAAACCAATGTGACTTCAATTACCTGAGGCCACCATGCTATGAGGAAGCCAGGGCCACAGAGAGAGACTACATATAGGTGTTCCCGTCTCAGTAGCCAGATAGTAGCAACTGCCAGACATGTGACCGATGATGCTTCCAGAACTATTGAGCTTCTCAACCTTTGCATCTTCCAGTTGAGGTCCCAAACACCATGGAGCAGAAACAAGCTGTCCCTTTTGTGACCTTTCTGAATTCCTCACCCACAGAATCCATGCTCATAATAAAATAGTTTTATGCCACTAAGTTTTGGGGTAGTTTTTAAGCCACAATAGGAACTGAATCAAAGATCTTTCTGAGCAAGGAATAAAATAATTTACATAAAGTACCTGGCATAAAGCATGTGCTCAGAAAATGGTAAGTGGTACCAGTATTGTGTCCTACGTCTGGCCAGCAGCGTTAGATCATCCACTCTATTTTTCTGGGACTAAGGCTTCTCTTTAAGAACACCTGCCTGAGTAACTCAAAAGTTTGTTGTATGGATGAACTAGAATATGAAAGTGCTTTGGAAACTGTAATACTCTGTATAAATCAAAGGAATTCTTACATTTATATCTGCCCACTAAGGGATCAGGATAGGAGGGCACTCTAAGAGTCCCTTAGTGGCAGTTCGTGTCTCAAATGCTGAGATCAAAGGATCCCACATTTGCTTCCTATAGAGATCATTAATATCAGCCATTCATCTAATAAGCTTTTATTAAGTATCTACTCCAAGCAAAAAACTGTTAAATGTTGTGAGTTTTCTGAAGCAATGAGGATACTCAAATCAGTCCTCTAAGAAAATGCTGGACAGTTAGGAAGACAAAAAACACACATAATGCTAGTAAAACAGAGGCTTTGTGCAAGGGTGTGTTTCAGGAGCTGCCTACAGGAGGGAGGAGGAAGAGGACTAATGAGGTTTGAGAACCTGCAATGTGCCAGGTACTGTGCCAAGTTCTTTACATATATTGTCTCACTCAATTCTCACAATGGTTTTATGAGAAGAGTTATTTATTAGTCGCCTTTACAAATGAGGAAACAGGTGCTTGGAGAGATTAAGTGCCTGACCCAAGGTCGCAGCAGTAGTAAGTTAGCAGTGACATCCAGGTCTGGAGACCCTCCACCATGCTGCTACAATTGAATATCTTTTTCGGCCTCAAAGAATTATTTCTCCATGCAGACCACTGAAAAGCATCCTCATCTGAGATTCAAATATTTGCCTATTACATAATAACATTCCTGTTCAATTAATTTTGTTAGGAAATTTCATGTTACAATAATTCCTAATAATATCCCATTAGCACAGAACTTAAGCATTTACAAAGCATGTTCACATCTTTTTCTTCCTTGGCCTTCCAGCAGAGCTTCTGGGGGAGGCATAATGTTATACCCAAGATCTCACAAATAACAAGTGAGCAAAAGATTGCACTTTAATTTGCTGCTACATTGTAAGAGGAATAATAAGTATTTCCTGAATGGTGTAAATTTTGTCTCATGTTGTATGTCACATCATTTTAAACATAGCTGAAAATTTTATAAAGGTTTGTCGTCATGTTCTAGATGTCTTCTAAGTCATAATGGCTCATTCCATAACTGACACAATGTACATCTCGTGACATACAATATACGTGTACATTGTGGATAAGAAATAAAAAGATATTTTTAAATCCATTTTAAAAATATCATCTCGATAATTTCAGTTAATTTTTGGTTGACTTCCTACCAGCTCAAGTTAGAGGATTATTGCATTTTCCTTGAACTGTCACGGCAGAGAGTTTTTACCAGGAGTAGAGGGCTAGTTCTTCCATTTCCTTGTGTGGTTGTGCTTCCAACTTAGATATTTTCTTCAATCCACTGCGTGTCAAAATCTTCTAAGGCAGAAATCATTTTAAGTCATTTAAGTTCATTTTGAAAAGGTTAGTTTAGTTGAAACTGGATAATGTCATCCATACATCCACTTCATGGGGCTCACATTCAACTTAAGAATGTCACAATACACTGATAGCCCAAGAAAAAAATGAATGTGATTGCCACATCATTCAAATCTTGTTCCTCCCTTCAGGGTATCTCAGGTATGTTATAGGAATTCAATTGTCTCATGTACTCGTATGTATGAACACCAATATGGCTAGCAGTGCCCATCCATTTATTAAACATTGGTAGTTTTCTTTCATTTTTAGATTTAAAATACAAAAATAAATAGAAGTTCGTAATGGTTACATAAATCTACACGTGTAAAAAAATTGCATAGAACTACACACATATACACACAGACAAATAAGTGTCAGTAAAGACTGGGGAAGTCTGAACAACCTCTGTGGACTGTACAATGTTGATTTCCTTCTTTTGATATTGAATTATAGTTAGACAAGATCATAACACTCGATGAAGGGCACAATGAGATCTCCTTTCATTTTGTTTTTGCAACTTCCTGTGAATCTAAAATTATTTCAAAAATTACATAAATAGAAGTTTTAATATCCTTTGGACTTCTCAGTAGGTTGTTTGGTGCACCTGCAAACATGCCCTTTTGGAAGATCATTGCTCTGGATTACAGGGAGACAGGGGAGAAATGGCTTCCTCTCTCTCAGGCCTCATTTCCCGCATCTAGAAAATGGATGGGTTGACTCAAAGCTCCACTCAGTAACAAAATTCTAGGATTGCACATGCACAATTTTGGGTAGGTGTAAATCTCTCTCAGGTTATAGGATCATGGAGCATCTCTAGCTGGTAGAGGCAAATCTGGTCAGCTGTTTGATATCAAGTCCTCCTCCTGGAAAATGGACTTGGAGCCGTTCACCCCTTCCCACAGGTTCCTTTTAAGGAAGAGTCTTTTGACTAAGCAAAACTTAGAAAGTCTGAGAATATTTTCCTCAAGTACCTCCAATGAAACATCACAGGAATTGGATAAAAGGAAAATGTAACATTACCTGCTGAAGATGATATCCTCCATCCCAAACCTTTAGAATCCATTGTAGAGCATATGGTTGCAGTACCCTGCTTTAGTGATCTGTTCAGGCTGTCCAGAGTGCTAGTGGCAAAGAAAAACACTCTTTCAGAAGTCAAGTAGGAAGAGATGTAAAGGGATTTGTTAGTAGACTCAGAGCCTAGAGGACTTTGTAAACATCACCCTGACATGGAAAGGGGAAAGTTGATTCTTCTCCAGTGCATAACAATTAAAAGCTCATCTTTGGAGAAAGCCAAGGGATGGGGTTATATCTTTTTCACATCCATAGACAATCCCTTAACTCTGGTTAACTGCCCAGTTGGGAATATATATTTACCTGGAAAATGGGAACCAGGAAGAACAGTCATGGCTTTCATGGTAGTCCATATCTTAAGAGTGTTTTCAGCTTCCTTCACCCCAGCTATTTTTTTCTCTCTTTCTTTTTTTTAAAACACTGATTTTTTAGAGTAGTTTTAGGTTCAAAGCAAAATTGAATGGAAAGTAGGGAGATTTCCCATATACTCCCTGCTTCTACGCACGCATAGCCTCCTTCATTATCAATATCCTGCACAAGCGCGGTACATTTGTTACAATTCAACTGATCTGTCCTTATCACCCAGAGTCCATGGTTTACAGTGGTTTTCACGCTTGTTTTTGCAAATTCAATGAGTTTGGACAAATGCATAATGACATGCGTCTACCATTGTATGATAAAAGAGAAGATTTTCACCACCCTAAAAATCCCGTGTGCTCTGCCTATTGATCCTATTGCTCTCTCCTTGTCCCCTAACTCCTGGCAATCACTTATCTTTATGCTGTCTACATAATTTTGCCTTTTTTAGAACGTCATATAATTGGAATCATACAGGATGTAGTCTTTTCAGATTGACTTCTTTCACTTAGTGATATGCATTTAAGTTTCTTCCATATCTTTTTACGGCTTGATAGCGCATTTCTTTTTAGTGCTGAAAATACTCCACTGTCTGGATGTACCACAGTTTATTTATCCATTCACTTACTGAAAGACATCTTGGTTGCTTTCAAGTTTTAGCAATTATGGATAAAGCTGCTTTAACATCCATGTGCAAATTTTCATGCGGACATGTTTTTAATTCATTTGGGTAAATACCAGGGATCATTGGGATCGTATAGTAAGAGTATGTTTAATTTTATAAGAAACTGTCAAATGATCCTCAAAAGTGGCTCTTCGGAAATTTTGCATTTCCATCAGCAATGATTGAGACTTTCATTGCTCTACATCCTCATTAGCATTTGGTATTGTCAGTGTTCTGAATTTTGGCCATTCTATTAGGTATGTAGTGGTAACTCATTATTTTAACTTTCAATTCCCAAATGACATATGATGTCGAGCATCTTTTCATATACTTACTTGCCATCATATATCTTCTTTGGCAAGGTGTCTGTTCAACTCTTTGCCCATTTTTTAAATTTATTAGTTCATTTGTTTATTGTTGAGTTTTAAAAGGTTTTTGTATATTTTGGATAATAGTCCTTCATCAAAGAATTCTTTTGCAAATATTTTCTTTCAATTTGTGACTTGTCTTCTCATTTTCTTGACACTGTTTTTCACAGAGTAGACATTTTTAATCTCAGTGAAGTCCAGCTTATCAATTATTTCTTTCATTGATAATGTCTTCGGTTGACCATGTTTTCGTTGTATCTAAAAATTTCCATTCCCAAGGTAAACTAAATTTTCTCCTATGTTATCTTCTTGGAGTTTTATAGTTTTGCACTTTACCAGGTCTGACAATTAGGTTCGCAAATTTGCCACCATGCGCTTACACTGGCAGCGCTGTACAAACAGCTCGGTAAGGTTTCATAACCTTGGTATATCAGTGTCTCACAGCTGTGCTTGTGTTGATGTGTGGCGGTGTCTTGCTGAGTGGTGTTCATTATTGTTATTGCATGTTTTTGTGTGCCATCACAAGACTGTGTTTGAATTAGAGCAATGAACAAACATTAAATTTCTTGTTAAACTTAGCAAGAGTGGAAGTGAAATCAGGGACATGTTAGTCCAAGTTTATGGTGATAATGCCATGAAGAAAATGGCAGTGTACAAATGGATTAAACATTTTTCTGAGGGGAGAGAACGCATCACTGATGAAGAGAGGTCAGAGCAGCCAGTAACAACCAGAACTGACAAAAACATTGCAAAAATTTGTTGAATTGTGCATCAAAATCATCTGCTGACTGTGTGAAGCACAGCAGACCAAGTAAACATCGACAGAGAAACAGGAAAATCTTAACTGAAAATTTTGGCATGAGAAAGGTGTGGGCAAAAATGGAGCTCACCAATGAACAAAAGCAAAGGAGAGTTGAAGTTTGCCAAGATCTTTTGGAGAGGCAAGACAATGTTTTGGCCATGTTATCACTGGTGATGAAACATGGGTGTACAAATATGACCCTGAAACAAGTGTCAAAGTGCACAATGGAAGTCAGGCAATTCTCCATGACCAAAAATGTTCCGTCAGTCCAAATCAAGAGTCAAAACGATTTTGCTAAACTTTTTTGATACCAGAGGGATAATTTATTACGAATTTGTACCAACTGAACAAACAGTTAACCAAGTTTACTATTTGGAAGTGCTGAAAAAGCTGTGTGAAAAGTTAGATTAAAACTACCTGAACTTTTCACCAACAATTCACGGCTCTTGCATCACAACAATGCACCAGCTCACACGGCACTGTCTGTGAGGGAGTTTTGAGCCAGTAAACAAATAACTATTGGAACACCCTCACTACTCATCTGATCTTGTCCCCAATGACTTCTTTCTTTACCTGAAGATAAAGAAAATATTGAAAGGAAGACATTTTCATGACATTCAAGACACCAAGGGTAATATGATGACAGCTCTGATGGCCATTCCAGAAAAAGAGTTCCAAAATTGCTTTGAAGGGTGCACTAGGCACTGGCATCAGTGCATAGCTTCTCAAGGGGAGTACTTGGAAGGTGACTGTAGTGATATTCAGCAATGAGGTATGTAGCACTTTTTCTAGGATGAGTTCATGGACTTAATTGTCTGACCTCATACATTTAGGTCTATGATCCATGTTGAGTTAATTTTTGTGAGAGTTGTAAAGTCTTTATCTAAATTCATTTTGTTTTATGTGGATATCGATTTGTCTCAGCACCATTTGTTGAAAAGACTACCTTTGCTCATTGTATTACCTCTGCTCCTTTATCAAAGATCATTTGACTATATTTATGAAGATCTATTTCTGAGCTCTCTATTTGTCAATTATTTTACCAATACCATAAAGTCTTGATTACTGTAGCTTTAGAGTAAGTCTTGAAGTTGGGTAGTATCAATCTTCCAATTTTGGTCTTCTCCTTCAATATGGTTGGATATTCTGAGTCCTTTGCCTTTTGATATAACTTTAGAATTAGTTTGCCAATATCCACAAAATAATGCTGGGAATTTTATTGGGGTTCCATTGAATCTATTGATCAAGTTGGGAAGATCTGACATCTCGACAATATTGACTCCTGCCCAGAAACATTAAATATCTATTTATTCAGGTTTTTTTTTTTTTTTTTTTTTATATCTTTATTCAGAATTCTGTGGTTTTGTTAGGTTTATACCGAATTATTTCATTTTGGAGTGCTAATGTAGATGGTAGTGTTTTTTATTTCAAATTTTACTTGTTCATTGTTAGTATACAGGAAAGTGATTGACTTTTGTCTATTAATCTTGTATCCTACAACTTTCCTATAACCACTTATTAGTTCCAAGAGCTTTTTGTTGCTGAAGATGATTCTTTCAGATTTGCTACATAGACAATCATGTCAACGGAGAATAAGGACAGTTTTATGTCTTCCTTCCCAATCTGTATATGTTTTACTTTTCATCTCTCATTGCATTAGCAAGAACTTCCATTATGACGTTGAAAAGCAGTGGTGAGATAATATACCCTTGCCTTGTTCCTGATCTTAGTGGTAAAGCTCTGAGTTTCTTTTCATTAAGTATATGTTATCTGTAGGATTTTTGTAGATGTTCTTTATCAAGTTGAGGAAGTTCCTCTCTATTCTTAGATTGCTGAAAGTTTTGATAATGTATGGTGTTGGATTCTGTCAAATGATTTTTCTGCATCTGTTGACCTGATCATATAATTTTTCTTCTTTAGCCTGTTGATATGATGGATTATATTCATTGATTTTGGAAGGTTGAACAAGTCTTACATACCTGAAATAAATATCACTTGGTTACAGTATATGATTCTTTTTATACATTGTTGGATTCAATTTTCAAATACTTGGTTGAGGATCTTTACATCAATGTTTATGAGAGATATTGGTCTGTAGTTTTCCTCTTTCTTTCTTTTCTTTTTTTTTTTTTTTCACTTTGTCTGGTTTTGGTATTAGGATAATGCTGGCCTCATAGAGTTAGAAAGTATTCCCTTTGCTTCTATCTTCTGGAAGAGATTTAGAGGATTGACATATAATTTCTTTAAATGTTTTGTAGAATTCACCATTAAACTTATCTGAGCTCCATTTTTATAAATGAAAAATTTATTGAGGTATTTATAGATTCACATGCAGGCATAAGAAATAATACAGAGAGATCCCAAGTGCTTTTTACCCAGTTTCACTCAGTGATAATATCTTTCAATCAATAGTGCAATATTACAATCAAGATATTGACATTGATATAATCCACCTATTATGTATATTTCCCATTTGTGTGTGTATATTTAACTTTATACACTTTTATCACTTGTGTAGCTTGTTGTCAACTACCATAATCAAGATACAGAAAAGTCCAGATTCTTTTTTTATCTTTCCTGCAGCAGTCTGAATACTACATTATTAAGTAAAGAAACTCAGTGACTATTTATCAACACATTTTCTTAGGAGGTTTCATTTGTTATAATTCACGAGTGTTTTCTAGGATTTCCTTCATTCTATTGTCCCTAGAACTGTCCCCATAGGCCATTGCAGAGGACTATGGTTGATAGGCTTATTTCTGCATCTGAGTTGCTGAGTCTAGAGTCTTGTACATGTTTTATATGCATTACATTTTAGCTATGAGAAGCTGATAAACATGACACAATCTCCTTCCCCAGGTGAAATCACCTATTTACATTTACAGGGCTGAAGGATGGCACTTTACATTCATGACAGTCAACAAGATAAGTATCATGTTCAATTTGACTTTTGAGATTCTAAGATATAGTTATGTCTACACAGTCCATTCATGATTTGGAGAAAGAAAGTTATGATTTCATTTACTTATTCTTTAAATAAGTTTTGACACATAGTTATGTGTCACATTTGACAGGGATACAGAGATGAATTGAACAAAGAATTTTTGTCCTTAAAGAACTATGTACTTAGCCAGGGAGATATGATACATCAATATAATTGGTCTTCTTCCCCAGTACTGCACAGCCTTCTGTTCCAGCCAAAGTATTCACTCACTAGTCATCAGTCTTCCCAAGGTTTCTCTGCCTCTACCTTTGCTCATAGCATTTCCTCTGATTGGCCTCCTTTTACCTCTCATGATCATTTCTTTCCCCAAACCAAGCTCAAATGCAAACGAAGACTTTCCTGATACCCCCAAATGGTAAGTTGTCTCTCTCACCTGTAAGGTCCTTTCTAATTGGCCCTAAAGTGTCATACTTTGTATTTGAATTATTTATATCCTTGTCTGAGCTCCCTGGTAGATACGAGCTCTGAAGGCAGGATCTATGTCTATGAAGCTGAAGATCCAATCATGTCCCACCAAATATAATCAAGGGCAATGATATTTTGACATAGCGTGGTTCATTTGCAGAGATGTCATTCCTATTTCCCTTTGTGCCTCTCTGCATATGAAAATTAAAATGTGGCTTTGCTGTGAACATTTGACTTTGCTTATGCTATGAACATGGACTTTGAAAACATGAGACAAAAGCACAGGGGCCACATAAGATTCTTATGTTTCTTTTCTAATATTTGTTTTACAATCCTTAAGGCCTGCAAGCATTCCCAGACTTCCTGTGGCAAAGATCATTTTCTTAGTTCCTAAGCAAAATTCCCTAAGGGATAGAGATTGGGCAATATTCTTCTATGGAATATCAGAGCTAAAAGGTACCTTAGGAGTGTAGAGTTCAGTCAACTTGTTTTAAATATAGGGAAACTGAAGGGGATGAGGCTTGCCCAAGGTGACAAAGTGATTCAAGGGCCAAACTGGACCTGGAACATGGTCATTTTGGTGATTACTGCAATCTCTCTGTCTACATACAAGGCCAAGTTGCCAAATTGACCCTACCCTTGCCCAATAGCCTGTCTGAAGGTTTGCTTGAAATGAGGCTAGACCATTACAAACATTACAACAGGCTAGCCAGAAGCTTTGCTAAGCAGCTCATTTACCCAGCTTTACATGAAATTGAAGGACTCCATAATGAGTAAAATAGCTGGACACAATGTGTCACTAAGAGTCCCAAAGGAAGCACACGGTGACCAATGTAAGACTAAGCACCAAGATAGCAGTCAGAGCTGGTAGGGGACTATGTCTTTAGAGTGATAGACTCTGGCAGCTGGGGAGCACCTTGAAGATCAGCTGGAAGAGAAAGCATACTACCATATGCGGTAAGGGTCTTGTCTTTTAGAAGTGACCCTGTTATTTACCTGCCACATGACTTTGCACCTCTAGTTCTCCGTTTCAGAGTGTGTAAAATAAATTGGTTGGGTTAGAAGATACCAAAGGCACTTTTCAAATCTTATACTTTTCTATTCTACAAAGCATCCTATTTCCTAGTCTGACAGGTGAGGAAAAGGAGGCTTACAGAGAGGTTCAATAACATTGCTAAGGTCACACAGTACATTGGTGACACAATGGTGACCAGAGCCCAGGCCACCATTTTATGAACTGCCCCACATAGCTAGAATTATCCCATCCAAGTTGCCCTGTGGCCTTGTGGAGAATTGTGCAATTGCTGTCCCAAGGCTATTGTAATTGCCCGTTTCTTTATCCCTGTGGGCCTGCTGGCAGCGTGCAGAGGGCTGCAGGAAAAGGGTCTGAGCAGTCTCTGCCCTGGTAGTGGAGCAAGGATCAAATGAGCTTTTTCCTCCCTGTCTCTGGTAAAATGAAACCAAAAGCAAAGTCCTTTAGCTTTGGGGGCAGAGAGGCTAGAGGAGAGATTGCCTCTCAGCCTCTGTGTATGCGGAGCCCCAGCACAGCTTGCCCTGAGTGTGAAGGGCCTTCTCCTGGGACAGGTGGATCTGCCTGAGTCTCTGCAGAATGAAGCCAGGTGATGAGTGAGAACCGAGCAAGGCATTTGACTCAGGAGAAGAAACACTGGGTCTCAGTGTAGAAAGACTCCACCCAGCATAATTTGGAGACTTACTTTTTGAGTGACTTTGAACCACTTCAAATCTCATCTAGAAATGGGGAAGGAGGTATGCAGAAGGAAAAAGAATTATGCTTTAAACCTAACATTACCTTTCAGACCGTACCTTAGGGCCGGATACAGAAAGCCTTTTCCTCACCTATTTTTTTTACAATATAGTAAAACAGCTCTTTTAAAAAGGGAAGTTGAAGTGGACAAGCCCTGAATATCAGACATTGTTATTAGAAAAATCTGATAGGTTTCTTTTTTTTCCCTTTTTTTAAAGTTTATTGGGGTGATGATTGTTAGTAAAGTTACATAGATTTCAGGTGTACAATTCTGTATTACATCATCTATAAATCCCATTGTGTGTTCACCACCCAGAGTCAGTTATCCTTCCATCACCATATATTTGATCCCCTTTACCCTCATCTACCACCCCGCTCCCCTCTTACCCTCTGGTAACCACTAAACTATTGTCTGTGTCTATGAGTTTTTGTTTCTCATTTGTTTGTCTTGTTCTTTTGTTGTTTTTGGTTTATATACCACATATCAGTGAAATCATATGGTTCTCTGCTTTCTCAGGTTTCTTATTTTACTAACACATATAACCTAGGTCTTCCATTTCTTCCTCAAGAGGAAGCCACATAGCTTAACAAATCCTTGGGACAGGAGAGCCCTTATTGATGACCCTGCTTTTGATGTGACGTGATCAGGGTCACGAGAAAGGCAGGAGCAGAGGCAAAATTACATAAGGATTGCCTGTCTCCTAGTTTTCATTCCCTGTTGTTGGAGAAACATAATGAAAATAAGAAAGGAAGTGGGTCTCCAGAGAGATACAATGGCTAGTCCTAAGCCTTTTTAAAAATAAGCTTCAATAATCAGAAGTTCGAGGTCAGAGGATAACTTAAGGCCATCAGAAGTTGGCCAGATTGGACTCAGGTCCTCTAGAGAATTCTGTCCTTTTGGCAGTCAGATGCATGATGAACGCCAAGCCAGGCCTGTGATTTGGACACAGGTCCAGGCTCCAGCCCCCTCCGAGCCTGGGCTCAGCAGCAAGCAGGGTCCATTCCTGAGCATACGCTTTCAATCAGAGACACTGGGACTTGGATGGGACCTTAGGCATGATTTAATTCCTGTCACTTTGCAGATGTAGAAATCAGAGGCCACACTGGGGACGGGACATGGAATGCTTGCACAAGGTCACTTGGCAATTTTAGAAACAATATGGTAGGTTGGAAAGGGGTAAATTTGGGATGGTAATCTGGTGCCAAATCCCAGATCTGCCACTGATTAGCTAAGTGACCCCAGATAAGTCACCTGACATCCTTGAATATCAATGTCCTCACCTATAAAATGGGGGGGGGGGCATAATTACATTGTCTAAATTACAGGATTGTTATGATAATTAAATAAGATGAAAATAAAGTGATTTATAAACAGGAAGTCATTATTTATACTTTAATGTAAATATTCAATTATAATAAAACACAAACTAATAAAAACAATAGCGCACTTTTCTGAATGCCCACCACATACATCATTTCTTTTAATTGCTGCAAAGATCCAGGAAGACTCTCACCAATAACCATATACTTGGAGCAGGGTTTACACCAGGTCATATACACAGCTGGATTTAAACATGATCGCTCGAACAGTACATTTGACTCTACAATCCAGAATCCGAGGCCTGGGGTTCTAATGCCAGGCCATACTTGCCCGCCCCCAATCACTCATCTCCTTTCTGTTGAATGGATGGCTCTTAGGTATTGAGGGCAGGGCCCTCTCCTTATGTTTGTTTGTCCCAGGAGATATCACAGTACTTTCCACAAGGTAAATATCAGTTAAAAATAAATTAATTTTAAAAAATAAAGAGAAACCTGATAGACAAATCCATATTTCTTTTATAAAATAGGGATGATTGAGGGAGAAAGGGTCTTTCATTTGTATCCAGAAACCATCAACTTCCAGCTAAGCCAGGGGGAGGATAGGGATTTTCCAAGAAAACTAAGCCACACAGAAGACCTGAGCTTGTAAAAGTTTTCAAACAAGAAGATGAATCTGTAAGATATAATCTGGCAATTTGTAAAGAGCTCTTTCTGCTCGCTTCTATAAACATCTTCTTTGTTAGCTTTTCACCAAACTGATTGATCTGCCAGATGATAATTTCTGGACCTTCCCTAGTAGGCGCCCACCCCATTGACAGTTTTACACACTCCTTTGTAAATGATAGGACGTTGCTTGTACGTTTTTATAAGCTCTCTTCATGAAGGGACTTGTCCGTCAATAAGAGACTTTGCTTTATAACTAACATCCTCGGTGCAGAAATAATTGCCCCCTCCCCCAGGGTTTAAGACCCTTAATCTTCCTTCTGACAGTGCTGCAGCCTCTCCTGCCTTGGCAGACTGCATATTTTGAAGATGACTGCAACAATCTCTCCCACACCACATGCTGGCCTGCAAACCTGACACTCCTCCCATCAAAAGGTAGAGTCTAAGTCTCCTTTTGAATCTGGGTGGAGTTGTGACTTGCTAGTAATCATTTCAATACAGGGCAAGTGATGCTATGTGATTTCTGAAGTTTCATCATAAAAGGCCATGCTACTGGTTCCTTTGCTCACGTGGAGCCTTGGGCTGCCAAGTACGCTGTCCAGCTGCCCCAAGGGTGACGTGCGGTGAGGAAGCGCAAAGTGGCCCACACAGAGGGACCAGCTGGAGGGACCCTGAGAGATTCCTGGCCTGCTCCCAGCTGTTCCAGTACCCCTTCTCCAACTCTTCTAACTCCAGTCACTGTCTACAGTCACACGGGAGAACCCTAAACCAGAAATACCCAATCTAGCCCTTCTTAAACTCCTAACCCACAGTTTAAACCACTACGTTTTGGGGTGCTCTATGTGCAGCAATAACAACTGGAATGTGACCCTTTCTCCACATGCCAGTGCATCTCTAGTATCAGGGAAAACACTCAATCATGTTCCTTCTTCCACTCTTTGTCAATAGTAATGCACTCTGGCTCTGTCACCTACCGCATGGATGCTCTTGGGAAGAACAGGACATCTCAGACCTGGTTTCCCTCAACAGGAAAAGAGGCATTAGGATTGTTGCCCAATAGGACCATCAGTGAGGGCTCTACCAATAATGATTTTTATTTCATTGTACAACATTCCATGTTTTCCTGAGAATGTTCACGTGTACTGTCTCATTTTAGTCTTTACAACAACTATGTTAGGCAGCTGGGAAGATGTCATTATTCCTCTTGTCCAGTTGAGGGAAATGATATCCAGAGAGTTTGAATGACTTAGGTAGGTCCAAGGAGCACCTGGTCCAGTGGAAATCAGAGTCCAGATCTTCTACTTTCTGGAAACTGACCCTGGTCTGTACAATCCCATGAAATATCAGGGTTTCTAATCTACTTATTTTCCTCTCCACTTACGTCCTACCTTTCTTCCCTAAGAGTCTGCTCCATTTTTCCTGCCACCATTCAATCAACCCTCTCTCCATCTTTAGTTCTCCCAATTTGGTAGAGACTCGGTCTATCCTGGCCTTACAGTGTCCCATTGCATCATCACTCTCAAAAGAACATGAGGTACACCCTCTTTGGAAGGGGTGATGGATGGTTTTGGATTCTCCCTGAATGAATCAGAGTTTGTATTTCAGATCACCAAAGCCAGAATCCGTTTAGAGCTTCTCTTCACTAACCTCATGTATCTGGGATGTCAACTGACCCCGTCATACTGATCTCCTGGAAGTGAGAAATCAAACGTGGGAAGTTACCTAGTCCCACTCTTAGATGGCCCACAAGTGCACAGTGAGATAATAGCCAAGCTGGGTTTTGACCTCTAATATTCTGGCTTCAAAGCCAACACTAGTTTTACCCCTTGCATTGGGCACAGGGAAAAAAAAAAAAAAAGAAAAAAAAACTTTGCAAAAGCTCTGCTCAACACTTTCAGTGGGTATGGGGTCATCACAAAGCAGAACCTGGCAAAGAGTCCAAGAAGGGACTTCAGCTTCCCATGGGAAATCCATGGGCCTCAACACCCTCAGAACTCCAGATGATATACCTAAGAAGTACCAAATCTGGAGGGCCAGGAAGAACACCCTGGAGTGTTTCAGTTCTCTTGGGTTTGCAAGGACTTAGAGAGACTTGGAGTAGTTTCAAAGGAGGGAATCAAGACCAATTATTCAGTGAACCTGAATTTTAGAAGTCATAGGGACACTAAGTAAATATATAACTTCAGGGCAATAAATTCTTCTCACTTTCCTTCTTTTGTAAAGGGATGGATTAGAAGTGTTCTGGAAAGCCAGCTCTACTATGTTCTACTGTGATGTTCTGGAAAGTTACTTAATCTTTCTAAGCCCCAACTTCTGTATCTGTATAATGGAAATAATAGTTACGATAGGGATATAGCAACAATTAAATTAGATAGTATGTATGGAAAGGTATAATCTTGCATCTTGAACTAAGTGGTTGGTAAATGTTATTCACTTTACACCAATTCCTTCTTCTTGCATTCTAATATTTTCTGCTCTTTTGATCAAATTTACCAGATGATTGCTTGATTTTTTCTGATCCTAATCAAGTCAGAGAAGGTTAGTGAAGCCGTGGTGCATAAACCATTTTGAGAGTCAAGGGTGAGTTTTAGGTAAGTTGTGGTTTTAGTGTTTGAGAAAAAGCTTGCAGTAATGGGGGTTTCCATTTTTTCAGTGGTAAGATGCAGCAAGCATGGGTTTGTAGTAATGCCGAGCTCCTCTGCTTCTGGCAGTCTTGTGGCCGAAAGATGTCTTAAAAGCTCCTGTTTTCAGATGACCCTGCTACTGATTAGCAAAGTGTCATTTCTAATTTTAGTTCCACAAAGAGAAAGGCAAGTGAAATTTGCCCCACTTCACCATCTCCAAATGGACAATATTACTGTATTTAATGTCCTTATAACACTTAGTTATTTTTTTGTTTTGTTTCATTTTATTTTAATATGTTTAGGTCCATGTTGAAAGTACAAATTCATGGATAATCCAGATGTCCAAAATCCAATGCCCAACTGGATATTCTCGTGACAAACACTTGTTTCCCTTGTCTAGAATCAGAGTGTTTGTCATTTGCCACAACATATATGTTGAGTGAGGAAGAGATTAAACTGGAAAAAAAAATCTATGTTTCTCAAATAATGATGATGATGTTAACAGGTATTGACACTTGTAGAACATTTTATAGGTGGTGAAGAGCTTTCACTGATATAATTTTTTAAAGTCCCCCAAATGATTTTATCCCCAAATGGTGGATGAGAAATAGGGACTTTAGGGGTTTTCAGTGCCTTGCCCGAATTCCAGCTGCATTTCCTGAGCCGCAGTGCCCCGGGAAGACCTCCAGCCAATGGGAGGCATGGAGCGAATGGGTTCATCAATTATAACTCCCAGTAATGCCTGACTTCCACACCAGCTCACTGAAGAAAGGGAGCAGGTAGAGGGAGACTTGGGCACAGCCTACGAACCTACTCAGAAGTTGGGTACAGGTTGGGAGGGCAAAAACAGGAGCCTGAGTGCTTGGAGACTGCAGAGCTCAAGGTAAAGGTAGTGTATGAGTTTTCTATTGTTGCTGGAACAAATTAATGCAAACTGGATGGCTTTAAACAACACAAAGCTATTCCCTTACAGCTCTGGAAGCCAGAAGTCCAAAATTAGTTTTTCTGGGCTTTAAAGTCTAGGTTTCAGCAGGGAGAGCTCCTTCTGGAAGCTCTACATTTGCTTGCTTGCTTTTTACAGCTTCTAAAGGTTCCTTGTATTCTTTGAATTGTGGTCCCTTCCTCGATTTTCAGAGAGCATCACTCTGACCTCTGCTTCCATTGTCACATAGCTATCACTCTGACTGACTTGTCCGCAGCCCTCTTCGAAAGACCTTTGTGACTACACTGGACCCATCCAGGAAATCCAGGATCACCTCCCCAACTCAAGATCCGTAACTTAATCATACAAAAGTCCCTTTACCATATAAGGTAATATAATCACAGGTTCCTGGAATTAGAATATAGGCACCTTTCGGGCCCACACAGCCTACTACAGGTGACAAGGTGACAGGTGGATGGTGGCAGTTTTTTTTATTGGTAAACTCATCACTTGCATGGCTGTGTTTGCCTATCTGAAAGCCATACTCACGGCCACCTGATGTGTAGGAGCCAAAATAGAACTCCTATCTTCTGATGCCAAGCAAAGAGCTCTTTCAGGCACACCATACCCGCCATCTCAACACTATATTTACATTCATTTTTGCAAATAGCTTACCCTTGTATAGGTGGTAATTCATATTTGCATAATGCTTTAGAGTCTATAATGTTCTTTTTTTTATTTACATGAAGCCATTTAAATCCCTACAATAACCCTCTGAGACAGTTATTATTAACACATTTTACATATGAAGAAGTTAAGGCTACGAGGGGTGAAATGATTTGTCCAAGGTCACCCAGCTGGTAAGGGCAAGACCACAATGCAAATCCCAAAAGTTCCACCATGCACAGCTCTAACTAATCAATCTACACTTGAGTCCACTTTACTTGATGCAGTAGTTCAGGGGATACTCTGAAGGTGACTGGGATCTCCAGTGTGTTTTTGAGAGAACATGAGTCAATAAAGGTGAAAGTGCTTTGTAGCGGTATGACTCACTGCTCTGAAAAGTTATTGATGGTATTATCTTAACCACCACCATCATCATTATCATCATCATCCTCATTATCAACTGCCCTGGAGGCCAAGAGAATTCAAACAGGTCCACTTTTATGGCTGTATTTAAAACACTGACCCCAACAGTTTTACACCCCAGGGGTCAGTGCCATAATAACACATCTCAGGGTTATGTGGTTTCTTGGCCATCGTGCAGGTGTGGTTGGTGGGAACACAGCCTTGAATGAATAAGCCAAGTTCCTATGCCCTTGCAGATAAAGAAGGAGGCCCTTTGCTCTATGAAGTAGGAGTTCCCAGAAAAAGTCACTTTGTTTGAACGGACCCTGACCCATCCAGGTGCATGGTGATACTTTATAGCTTTTACTGCTGTTTTTGTTTCTCCTGTCTTTCTTCTTCTTCTTCTTTTTTTTTTTTTTTTTCAGTGAGGCCATTTGCCGTGCCTACCAAATGTGTCTAATTTGGTGGGGAGGAGGGGGTTGGAGGTATTGGTCGGGTTGGGAGAGCGACAAGCAGAACCCTCTGGCAGGTGGAACTCCAGTTCACCTCCTCCTCTCTCTCCCTCCCCCTCACCTTTTAAAAAGAGCAGCGCCAAACTTCTGTAATTTGCAACTTTAAAAACAGATCAGACAATTACTGAGAATGAATAACCAAGGCAGCCTCCAAGTGTGCTGAGCAGTCAGCCGGCCCCCACCTCATTTGAGTGAGACCGCCAAGAGTCTTCACGTGGGGCTTGGGCCACAGGACCACAATTAGGAAACGCTGCCTGCCCCTTACAACGGCCACCATCACCAGGGAGGGGGGTACGGAAGACAGGCAGGTGCATTCAAATTGTCTTGGTTTGACCAAGGGAAATGAAGCACTAAAACAGCTTGGTCCCGCAATGAGTCAGGATGGGGGCTGGGCGGGGGAGGGGTCACCGAGAGCCCTCTGAGCTTCTTGAGGACAAGTGCTTATGGTCACCCAGCCCTGGGAATCCAGGGTTTGGCCTGAATCTCAGTTCTTGTGCTTCATGCTATAGGATAAGAGGTATTCAGCTACCTGGGGTCTCTCTTTACAGTTGGTTCCACCTGTTAATACAGTCACTTACCAGACAAGTTCTTTCTGTCTGCAATGTGCGCCCATCCCCAACAACTGCTAACTCTGCCTGCTCACACCCTACTCATGCTCCATGCCTGTACTCCACCTCTTTTAAGAAGCCTTCCAGATGCCTTTTGCTAAACCTAGGGATCTCCTCTTCCTCAGAACCACCTTTATCCCTTTCCTCAGCTACTTAGGTATATCATTGTTAAATTAAAATAATTTCTTTTAGCATTAATAATTATTCCTTTTTAAATTTCTATTAAAGCAGGCATCCTGCTAAGCACTTTCACACTTGTTGTTTAATTTGCTGTTAAGCTCCCCCCAGTATTAGGCAGAAACTCCTTGAAGACAGAGACTGTGTCTGACTCATCGCTCTATCTCTAGCCAGTCACCATGCTCTCAATAAATCGTTTTTGGGTTAATAAATTTAGAAAATTATTTGAAAAAGTTATAAATTAATAGAGACTTGGAAGTAAGTATGCAATGACCTATTTGTCCACGTTCCACCCAAGGAAGCCAGGTGACGTTAATGAGGGAGTCTGGGTCTGCGAGGGGCCCGTGGAGTATACTCAGGTCTTACCTTGGGTCTTCATCTAGTCCCACCCCTGGGACCCTTACTTAGTCTCCCTGGGGACACTTACTTGGTACTAGAGTATTAAGTACCATCAATACTCTGAGGTCTCACGAATCTCATTCTCCACCCCCTACTTCTCCCCCAACCACTGCATTTGTCTTCCCAAATACATCCCACATCTCCAGGGGGATGTTCCTGTAGAAACTGAAAACAACATGCTCAAAAGAGAATTCATTTTCTCCCACCTGTCACCCTAGCGTTTACTAAGCCTGCGCCTTTGTGTTCCGCCCCCATTAATAGCATTCACATCCACTCCACCTCTAAAGCTAGAAATCACTGGGTCGTTCTCAGACACCTCATTCCCTCCCCTTCCACATGCCAGTCATCAAACCCTAGGAGCTTAACTTCAGAAACAACGATCTCTCCTTCATCCTGCCTCTCCATTCACAATGACTGATGCTCTCATTCATTTTCAACAGGACCACTGCAACATCTGCTCTCTGTCCTCCATGTCTCCTTGGGTTATCTGCTTAAAAAGCAATCTAACCAGGACATGCTCCTGCTTAGGAATCCCTGTTGGTGATCCATTGCCTGTAGAATTGAGACAGAATTCCTTGATGGGGGCACAAAACAAACACCCTTCACAATCTTTATGTCCAATCTTTATGATCCCAAGCTTTATGTCCTGTCTCCTTACCCTGTGTAGTCATCCAAAACTTCTTACCCCAACATATCAATGTCTTTCACAGTTGTGGGCTTTTGCAAAAGCTGCTTCCCATTTCTGGAATGTACTTTTTCCCTTCTCTGATTGGAAAACTCAGTCTTATTTTATGACCCAACTCACATTTTACCATCTCTGTGAGGTCACCCCTAATTCCTTCCAGGCAGAACTATTTGCTCTGTCTTGATCACCCACCGTACTTATGTATATCTCCATAATAACACCACACTGTACTGTAATTTTACTTTTTAAGTGTCATTCACTCCGTTATACTTTAAGATCCCAGAGGTTAAGAACATGCACTTATTAATTTTTTACATCCTCAGGGGCTAGCCCGAGATCAGCTCATATTGGGCCCCTCAGAAAACTCGTACAGAATAAATCACTAAATATACTTAAAGGTTCTCTACGCTAAAGGAAGCGTTACTCCTAAGTAAATTTGGCTTTGGACATCAGTCCCAGTTCTATTGTTAATGCAGAAAAGGAAGATGGACTTTGTAGTCAGACGTACAAGTGTTTAAATCCCACCTCTACAATTTACTAGCTGTGTGATTTCAGGCTAGCAGCTCCGAACTCAATACCTTCCTTTTCTCATTTCCAAATGGGGATAATAACAACTTCACAGCATTGTCATGGATTCCACAAGAAGTTGAATATGCAAAGTGTGTAGTGCAGGGGCTGGTACCTAACAAATAGGCAAGATTATTACTATGAATTAACTGTATTTCCCTGGGTCAATCATTTCCTCTCACTGGGTGTCCCTGGAAACGCCTTGTATAAAATGAAGATTTAGACTGGTATGTCTGAGATTCCCTCAAGTTACACCACTGTAAAACCTTACTGTAGTCCAAATTCAGTGTCACTTCTTTCAGCCCAGAATGTTACCCTGCCTGGTAAGATGAATTCTAATAGTCTCTTAGGCATAAGCTTTGCTCATTATAAGCGAAGTCAAATTCATCAACAGTACAGGAGCTCCTTAAGGGCACAAAGTAGTGCCCTGGCTCAAGGCGCAGAAGAGGTACTACGATCTACTCAATACAAGCAGTGGCAAGATGGGGGCCTGTCTCTGTGGGTCTGTACTGATAGTAGGGACAAGTTTGTGCAGATTCCCAGGCACATAGTGGGCTTCTTACTTAAATAACTTTGTGAACTTATTTTGCAATCCCGTGTTTATCCGCAGCTCATTCTTGTTAATGTCCTGTTAACATGTTAATTTGAATTGTGGCCGCTGCATTTCACACAGAGACTGCACAGAAGCTCATGTACATTTCTTAGGATTCTCCCGGACAGGAGGTGTCTTTGTCCCACATTTGCACATTTAAAATTTATGTTTGACATCTCAATATGATTATTTTTGTTCTTGCAAAATAATGGAGTGAAAAGAAAAATAGCTGGTTGGGTTTCTTTCCCCAACATTAAAAACAGGGAAAAAGGCCAATTCTTTGGACGCCAGTTGTTTGGAGTAAGACTTGAGGTCTTACTGAGTGAAATAATTGGGTAGTCTAAAGAATAAAGCAGCAAAGCACTGTGGGAAAACAACACACTCAGACCATTCAGCAGACCTTGGGCAGCTTTCCTGCTCCAGGGCAATAAATATCTTCGGAGAGTCACCCAATGCAGGAGAAAGAACAGGAGCGTTGGGGTCAGTCAGACCTGGATTTAACCTCATCTCTCCCACTTGCCAGTTGTGAGATCCAGCCAATTTCTTCAATTCTGTTAGACTCAGTTCCCCTATGTGATGAATATAATACCTCATGGTTATGTTGAGAGAATTAAAAAAAAAAAGTAATGTGTATAAAGCACATAGCGGATACCAATAAATACGTGTAAGTTCTTTTCTTATACCATGGTGAGAACATGGTACAAATGGAATGAAACTACTTTTCTTTTCATACTACCTTGTTTAACAAAGGAATTAAGAGAATTTGTACCAAATGCTTCTTCTAATATACCTAAGTCAAACTGATGCAGTAAGAGGGGAAAGAAAAAACCAGGCAAAGGAAAGTAATGGTGATAGAGTAAGTTAGACTCATGAGATCACGTTGATTTATATAATGCACACAGAATTCTGTGGCCGTGATATAGGTGTGTGACAAGGGTCAGCAGTTGTAAGGTAACCTGTCACTCAAGAAAAGCCCAGCTCTTCCTAATTGAAAACCCAAAAAGATTTGTTTTCTAGTGGCAAATGAGCTCTAGCAGACAAAAGACCTAATTTCCCTTCTGTCTTCAGCAGTTGTTTCATTGTGTGACCCTGTACAAATCCTGGTACCACTATGAGGTCTCATCTCCTTATCTGTACACATAAGATGAACTCCAAAGACCTTCCTAGCCCTTACATTTTATGACTTGATTCTATTCTGACAAATGTCTACAACTTCCTCCTCCAAGCAGTCGCAATTTGTGTGACATCTCATTGAAATTCATCAGTATACTCAAATAAAACTCGTTTTTCATTTGAAAATGCAGGTTTGTTTCCTTTTAGTCCTATCTTGGGCCTTGTGACAGAATTTAGGGAACCAACATTCTCAGCGCAATAACCACTTGTTGTTTAAGCAAATCTCACAATGGAACTATTAAAAGCAATCAATGCTAACTTGGACAGATCTGGGTTTATTCAGAGTAAAGGTACTTTATTCTCAGCCTTCCTTTCTTCATTCTCCATTTCTAATTCTGTCGGCCTTTTATTATATATTTGATATAAAATGTTTTCATAATTTCCTTTGTTCTCATTGGGAATATCTAAAAGCCTGCGTAACAGAGAGCATAGAAAGCAGCAGATGAAGAGCTGCTATATATACTGTGCTCATGAGACTCAGTTGCTCAGAACATGACTCTGGGCTACTCTCTAACCATAGCTTCTAGATTTGTATTATAGGTCATACCAGGAACTCAGCTGAACTGGCTTTGATTTGGGTGGAAGGGTTAGATGGAGAGAAGAGATATTTTGGCCATTCGGCAAAGTCTATCCTTTATAAAATCTACCTCAGCCACCACTTTCTTTCTGTCTCCTGTGAGCCTGCCCTTTTGCAAATCCCCACCTTCTCTCAGCAGGAAAACTATGCCCCCACCTCCTACCTCACCTCCCACTGCATCCTTCACATGCCCTACATTCCCCCAGATGCTGTGTGCTCTTGCTCATGGCAGTCCCTTAGAAAGAGTACACAACACACCCAAGAACACACAATGACGAAGAGGCAGAGCTGAGGTTCAAGTTCCGGTCTGCATAACCTCAAAGACCGCAACTTCACCATCACCATTCACCTGAATCTCCAATAGAGTTTTATACTGAACTCTCCCATCAAAACTTTCTCAATTTCTCTATTAAAATAACATTTTTCTTTTTTGTGTCTCCCAGTACTTTGATTATACCAGTGGTTTCCCAAGGTGGTTTGCACATTAGAATTACCTGGGGACCTTTTAAACTTCCAAAGCACAGAACACACCCCAAACAAATTAAACGAGAATCTCTGGGGGATGGGATACAACCATCAATGGTTTCTTAAGTTCCCCAGGAGATTCAATGTAGACAAGTTTATATTACTGTTATAACTCAATAAAACTCAGCCCTTTATATATTTACTATGATAATAAACTATAAGCCACTTGACAGTAGAAATCTTATTTTATTTAAATTTGTATCCCTCACAGCACCAAGAAAAAAGTAGTAGCTCAGTGAATATTATAATCACGTTTATCCAAGTTAGGTTCTATCAATAAACAGACATGGAAAAATTAACAAGAGTTCAAATGACAGGATTGGAAACGCCTGATTTTTTGGAGTATTTCCTGAAGTGGAAAGGAATTGTGATTGCTTACGGTAAAAATAGAAGACACTGATAAGGTCCTTAGCAATATTCTCCAATCACAAGACAGGTAAACCAAGAATGGTGAGTGTTTTTAATCTCTGCTAAGGAAATGGGTCTAGGTTGCTACAGAAGTTCAATGGGTTAAGACCTTAGGCACCCATTCTTGATGACTCGGGATGGAAAATTCTAGAATGGTGACCAGAGAAGTCTACAGAATAGTCTTCCTAAAAGAGGCTTAAGAAAGGATGACACCGCATGTTGCTTTCCATTCTTAACTGAAGAGGTTGGGTAAAACTTCCACTATGAACTACAAAGAGAATTTTGTTTTTTCAAGCCGGCAATGTGCTGAATTCCTGATTCTTTCTGGGGATTACAAAACAATCCATTGTATGGGGCCCAGGCTATAAATTCAGGCTCACAGATTGCTCAGAAGACAGTTCGAGAAAGCAAAAGGCAGATTGTCCAATCTGGCTGCTCCATGTGCCAGGACTTATTAATTATGTCTTTTCTAATAACAAGAGCTAGGAAGCAGCAAACTCAAAACATTCAGGGGAAACAAAATAAAATAAGATGGTGGTTTGCCTTAATGAGAGGAAGTAAGAGGCAGGAGCTATAACACCAGGCTCAGTAAGCTGGATACAAATCCTGCCAGCCACAGACCTTAGCTGCAACTGGGCACGATCACCAAAGTAGCTACACAGGTCATGGAATCCCAGTGGACTCTCCAACATCTGCCCAGTGACTGATGAGGTCATCTTCTCTTCTGTGCTTTTCTGGGATGGATGAGGGAAGATGAGAGAAATCATTGAAAGGAACAAATCAAGATCTGCTGCTCTGTAGTCACAGATTATCAGAGTTGGAAGGAACTTACAGATTAAACAGTCCAACCCTACGCATTTCTACAGATGAAGAAACTGAGTTCCAGAGAAGTTAAGTGAGATAACCCAGGTCGCTCAATAATGGCAGACCAGCACCAGGGTTTTCTTTGTTCATCTTCTTGCTGGTTAATAGTAGGCTCCCTTTCTTCTTACCTAAGACTGCTTTTTTTAGACCCCCACCTGCTTCCTGAATAGTCAGCAGCCTCATTTAGGTGGATGCCTAGGTGTTTTACCTTCCATCATAAGCATGGCCCTGGATCAGCTCTGTTTGGTGCGTGGTGATCCGCTACCCTTCTTAGAACTCTTTTCATGATCTAAACATCAGAAATTCAGGCTCTGGGATGCAATCACATTTCTATCAAATGCTATATGGTATCTTCTTGTTGGTAAGTCAGTCATCATTTTACCAATGAAGGACGTGTAGGTTTGGTTGTACAAAGGACCATCAGATTTTCCTGAGGTGTCATCCCTGATCAACTCACCAGGCAACTCAGGGCAGGAACTAGGTCTTATTCCTCTTCATATCCTACTTGTTACTTGGAAGATGCTCAGTAAATGTTAATAAGTGAATAGGCTCAACCCTTATAGGGAGAACTTTACAGACCACAACTCACTCAGAAAAGAACAACCATGACCGTGAGAAAATGAAAATTTGATAGGATAAAGGATAGCTTAAAACTGAGATATCCAACTTGGAGAAGAAAACACCCACCAGGGAAATGATCGTCATCTTCAAATAGCCAAAGGGCTATCTTCAAGAGGAGGAATAGGAGAAAGTAATGATGTAGACTGCAGAGGAACGTACATGGCAGCTTCGGAAAGGAACTCAGCAGCCCATCTCCAGTGAGGATCTTTTCTTGATAAAGAAATAGCACGGAAGAGGGCATCGGCAAGGGAGGGAGCTTGGCCCATGTCTTCCAGGCCCAAGGAACATTGACCGCTTTGGAACAGAGGACGCTTTGTGGCACAATGTTTGGAGAAAACATTGAAGGGAAGGAAGAGTATCTGTAATAAGCTGAACTGGAGACAGTAGTAGAAAAAAATTGAGTTAGAGGATAGGACAAGCATGCTTGGCCCTCTGAAGATCCCTCGTTCTGGAATAATAACAATACTGGTTATTGACTGTTTCTATTTGCCAAGAGCTGCATTAAAGCTTTAGCCTGACTGATGATCATTTCGATACAGCAACAATCAGGGAGCCCCATTTCATACAAGTTTAACTTGAAAAAATAAAGGAAATTGATTTTTAAAAACAGGCTGGCAAGGTTTCTGTGAAACTGGCACACTCGTGCATGGAACACAAACTGAATGCAAATTAAAACAATCCTTTTGGAGAACCATTTGGCAATACTTTTCAAGAACCATAAAACTCACCTAATAATCCCACTCTTAGGGATCTACCCTAAGGAAAATAACT
The DNA here is from genome assembly GCF_057876585.1 of Rhinolophus sinicus. Classification (NCBI taxonomy): domain Eukaryota; kingdom Metazoa; phylum Chordata; class Mammalia; order Chiroptera; family Rhinolophidae; genus Rhinolophus; species Rhinolophus sinicus. The sequence continues at coordinate 51,482,686 of NC_142517.1, forward strand.
TTTAAAAAGAAAAAAAAAATCTGTATGTTCAAAGCTCTTTAAAATATCAAAACCTGGAAAGAATCCAAATTCCCAACAATTTGGGAATGGTTAAATAATTTATGATCTATTAACTCCATGGAAAATTATGTAGCCATTAAAATGATAAATGGGAAGACTTTGTGGCAACATGAAAGGCATATAATGAATGATGTTCAAGGATAAGAGTGGAACACAAAACTGTACATGTGCTCTGATTATAGCTCTAAAAATACTTAGGGCTAGAAATTGAAAGGGACAACAGAGAAATACTAAAAAATGTGTTTTATGATATTTCTGTAAAAGCATTGTTTGTATACTTAAAAAAATGAAAACAGAGATCTTTTACTCTAGCTATGGAAATTTGAGACTCATATCATAGCATGTAAGTTAGAAAGCATCTTGTAGGACCTTGGCGAATACACTCATTTTACAGATAAGGAAACTGAGGCTCTGAGAAAAGTGGCCTGTCTTCCCCACAACTAGTTAGTGGCAGATCTGGGACTAGAACATGGAAGCACCAAGTAAAGGATCCCTGGAAGATTACATTCTAGAGATCGGTAATTTGTAGAAACCCACAGAGTGACGAAGCCAGGAGGAAAAACAGGGTTGTCTGTCATAAGAATTCTCTGATGTGGGTAGTAAATTCAGTCAGTTAAGAACATAACCTCATCCTCTGAAGACCAGCTGCCATCCATTCATTAGGTACATAATGAACCTGGAAAGGGAGGATCTGTTTTTCCACCGTTAAAGGCCATCTCCTCATTACCACTTCCCAAGGTCAAGGTCTCATCAATCATTCTGGAAACTCTTTGTGGGCACCTGTTATGTCTCAAGTGCTATACTAAGCCTGGCAATACAATGATGAGTAAGACACGTATAGCTCCGGCTCTGATGGTTCTCTCATTTTAGGATTGGAGACAGATGATCACAGGCAAACAAATAAGATGATTTAATACAGTAATGAGTATTATTATGAAAACAACAAGAATTTCTGATGAAAAGTAAACAGGTGGGGCACGAATATGGAGTATGGAGGGTCGTAAGCAAGGACGTGACATGATCTGATTGACATGCTAGACAGCTCACTGGCTGCCTTTATTATTCTAGGACAATTGCAATAGCTCCCTCAGCAACAGCCTGTGTCTCTTCTTACTATGGCTAAAGAGGTCTTAATAAAAGGTAAATTTGATGCGACATCGATTTATCCAAAAACTTTGAAAAGCTCCTTGTCATCACCGTGATAAAGCGCAAGCACTGGGCATAGCTATGGAGAGATACACAACAGGCTTCCACAGACATTCCCCAGCCATAGCACCCCACCCCACCGCACCCCACTTCAGGAGTCTACGGCTCCCTTGGTGTGCTGTACCCTCTCCTGAGGCTGGGCATTTGCACTGGCTGCCCTTGCTCTGTGATCCCCATCCTCTCTCTTTGTAGAATTCTTTCCCTCTGTTAAGGTTTTGTTTGAATGTCACCTCTTCTTAAAGTCTTCTCTCATTCTTCCTGCAGAGCAGATTAGTCACTACCTTTAGGTGCTCATAACACGTTTCGTTCACACTTGCATTATAAGACATCACACTGAATCATAATTGTGTGTGTGTGTGTGAAGCAGGGACCCTGTCTTAGTCATGTTTTTATACCCAGAGCCCAGCACAGGCTGTGCCCCTCGTGTTAGTGGATATTTGGCCAATGAGTTAGCAGGATGAAAGGATGGGTGGGTGGATGCATGCATTATTAAGTGAATGAATACAGTTTATCTCCCTTATTTTAGAAGCAAGGCTACCAATCCTGATCTGGTTCATCACCTGTGAAGTGAAGAATCAGACGAAGTGATTTTTAAGGTTACCTCCAGCTCTGATGTTCCAGGTTCTCAGAGTCTATAAATCATGACTGGTTATTACCATTGGAATCAGAGAGCCTTCCTGGCTTGACTGCTTGAGAGAACTAAAGGGCTCCCAGGTTCATGATTAAGGATCAAAAAGCCAGGGGAGCCCTGCTGCAATGGGATAAATAAAACCTGGGCACGGGCTGCTGTCCTCCTGTCCCAGTTGGCAACACTCACAATACCCCAACATACCTGCTGAGGGAAGAAGCCTCAAGCAAAACAGGTTTCAAGCCGGCTCAGCAACAGCACAGCTATACATTCCTGTAAATTTCCAGGGCCCTGCGAGGGCCTGGGCAGGCGGGCATGTGCCGCTATGTTGCATACCTCCAGTGGCCACCTTTGTTTACCCCATAATTTGAGGGTGTGGTTTTCAGGATAGACTTGTGTAGATTTAGGTCAGAGGTGAGGACAGAAATGATTCCTAACTCAGCTTTCGATGGAGGAGAAAAGAGTGTAGACACACATTCCCTCTCTATCAGGTGAGAGGAAAAGGTGACCTGAGAGGGAATTCAAGCCAGAGAGCCTGTCTTGTGCCAGCCACATGCCCTGTGTGATGTTAGGTGCTATGGAGAATCCCGAGAGGGATGAAATGGGTCTTGGCCTCAAGGTGTTCAGATTTTAGTGAGGGAAATGAATAATGTACTTCAGATTATATAGCTAAGTTCTTTGGGGAACAGAGAGGAAAGTCCAGGTGGATGAAAGTGGCAAGACTGAAGGGGGAAGAAGGGAGTACTTCACAAAGGAGGAAGCGTATACACGGGACAGAAATGGTATTGACCATGTCAGTCAGGAAAAGTGCTTGAATAAGGGAATGGAGGGGTCGAAGTGGGGCAGTGAGGGAAGGTAGGCAGTATGTTTGGCTACAGCAGAGGTTGTAAATAGAACGAAGGGGGATTTATTACCATGCTGGAAGCAGTGGAACAAACGGGTCAGCCAGGTCTTAGAGACTTGCCTCATTATTAATTTAAACAATATTTACCCAGTACAGATTTTTGCCAGACCCTATTCCTACCCTTGAGTGCCAATCTCCAAGGTTTAGAACACATCCTATAGACGATGGAGGTCCCTGGGGGTTCCTGAGATGGGATGAGGTAAACAGCATGAAGAGCCTTGCTCTCACTGCTTCCCTTTCTTGCCTACATGACCACCTGCAGAAAGGGCTTGGTAGTGATGTCATTCAAGCCTCGTGGAGGGTTGAACACTTGAACTCTATGATGCCTTCCTGGGTGATTCTTTGATCAATTGTCTATTTATAATCAACACAAGGCTTTTACAGAAAATGTCAGGATAACGTGCAACATGCAAGCACATGAGAGAGAGAGAGAGAGAGAGAGAGAGAGAGAGAGAGAGAGAGAGAGAGAGAGGCCTCTGAGAAGAAGTCTCCTAAATCTAAAAAAAAATATGTGACAAAGAAGGCCAGATGTCAAAAGCACCTTTCTGGAAACAGTAATAGCAGGATTTGGGCCCCTCAGACCCTTGGATTGGTCTCATGTGAGATTTCCTCCTTCACTCTGGAAGACAGTAGAGATCTCAGCCCCACGATCAAAGATTTCCAGACCCCTGATCAAAGGTTTTAGCAAGAGTGCCGAAATGGTAAGAGGAAAAGAGGCAAGTCAGCATTTGAAACTAAGGAAAAGAAAACACTTCTAAACCAACAGAGCAGCTCATTTTGAAGCGATTGAGTCCTGCCTTTCAAAAATGCAATCAGCATTAAAATTGTTCATTTCCTTCTTCCCCTTCCTACACAAGTTCACCATAAATTAATCTGGAAGTTAAGTCAGTGCGGACTCACTTTTGAAAGTATCCAAGAAGCCGAGATAGGAATGAATAAAGCTTCAAAACATAGACAAACACAAAGAAAGATGCTAGGAGTTTAAACCCATTTGGTGACTTTATAAAGTTACTCTTTCAGGAGTGGAGAGTTGTATGGCTCTTTGCTATTTTTGAAAAGTTTTCATTTTGACTGGATCCTGGGGACTTCATTAGCCCTTTATCCTATGAACTGTTTCAGAGCCAAGCCAGGCTTTTCTACAGAAGGAGACTTTGATGACCTTCAAACAGTATTGATGATGGTGAGTTCCTAGAGTCCCTGAGCAAAGGGAACATTTCTCCTCCATCTCTCCATTGCTGCCCCCGCTGTGTAGAAATTCTGGGTATTGTAGGAGTCAGACTGCTAAAAAGACCATTAGCCTTCACCCCAGGAGGGAAACACAGGTTCTACCATCAACTCTAACCCTTCACAGCCATGAGTCCATAACAGAGTTTCACTCCTCAGGGCCTTAGTTTTCTTTGATAAGAATGGACTTAAGCATGTTATTTCTGTGGTCCCTGCCAGAACTAATGAATTTAACTAGGCATTCAATTTGTTCAGACGTTGAACTGATCAATTAAATGAATCAGATTCTTGTCTTTTTTTTTTTCTTGGTGTTCTTGAGGGGGAAAAATGGTAAAACCATAATTAGCGGATACCAGATCCTATGCCAATATGTTTATGTTTATGATTTCACTTGCCAACAAACCGATATCCAGGATGAAATGATTCAACTAAACAGCAACAGCAATTCCACTGGCCTAGTTGGAAGTTACTACAGATGCTGCCCAATTTTCCACACCTCTGAATTTCCACCCAGAATCCCAGAAAAGGAGGTTACAATCTTAATGATGGTATTGAATGCTAATAGATCCTGAAGTATCTTGTGAATTATCAAAGAAAGCTTAAATCAGAAAAGTGTATGATTTTAGTGTGTAGCCACATGTACTGTAATTTATTTATGTGGGAGCCAAGAATCCGCAAACAACATAGATGATAACCAGACAAACCAGATTTTTCCATTGCCCAGAATACCCCATTCCCTAGCCATTTTAGGTAAACAGGAATATACTGTGGCATTAAAATAATAATAGCTTACTAGGACTCAATTCTGGTAGTCTCAGGCATGCCAACTGTCCCACAATGTGTCAGCTACAGAGATCACTGTCCACTCCAGCTGGGCATTACCAGGACCCAATCAGACTCTATTTCAGAAATCATGGGCGGTGATTCCATGGAGCTCTGCCCGAAAAGAGGTGATCTAAATCTTGCATGAGAGATGTACATCAACAGGGAGCTTTGCCTAGAACACTGTGACCTAAAAAATCATATTAAGGAACTCAGAATGCAGAGTCAGTTTCAGAGACACCAAATGACCTTGCGGAAGGCACCTTGCAGATTGCCTTGCCTGCTTGAGTCCCCTAATGAATGGTGACTGCCTGCGTGAGCACCCAGCCAGCGGCACGCCCCAGCCGGGGGCAAACATTCTGATTTTCACTGCCCTATTTTTTTTTTTTTTTTTTTAAGGCAGCCTGCTCCTTCTATTAATCATCCTGCTGTTTGTTTGTTCTGGGAAGACAAGCACTGATTCACAGGGAAATATTGCCTAGTGGTTAGACTGGAACGGCATCTTTGCTGTATCTCCTTTTAAAGATCCTGCCCATTTTATTTTTTGATCTCCCTTATATAAAGATACTCATGATACAACTCTTACAGAGTTTAGAGCCAGGAAAGATTTGGACAGGCCTCACCCCCCAATCCAGACATGCTGTTCTTCCTTTACTAGATGCAGGAGACCAATAATTCAATGCATTTCCCTTTTTGTCAAAGCTGCTGGGAAGCTTAAAATCACACTATATGCTTGATTAAAATTATTCTGATTCTGAGTTTTCTTCCTCCTCACTGTCCTCTTCTTTCATGACTAAATCTCAATCTTTTATTTGTGTCTCGATGATGCTATTATCTTATGAGTTACTTTGAATACCTTTTGGAAGTGGCATGCAAATAAATCAATAACGTGGACGAATGTGTTTCACAAGTGCTTTCCAGATGAAAGGATTTGGAAAATTAATGCTTATTCTATGATGAAGTCTGAAATTTCACTTATCACACAAATTAATCATTAATATTTAAAAGCTCATATATAGAAATAACTCTGAACCTTTGCATAGTCCTTAATGTTTATAAGGTAAATGCTTTCAAATATGTGCTCTCATTTTGTAATCACTGTTCACACTTCACAGATGAGAGAAGTGAGGTGTAGAGAGATTAAGTGGCTTGCCAGAGGTCAAGTGTAGTAAACTCAGATCTTCTGACCCTAAGCCAAGTCTGTTGTTGGTCCTCGCTCCTCCAACAACATCTTGCCTCTCGCTGAATTCTCATTTAAACCAGCATGCTTCTCGCTATCCTTAAGCAAGTTGCTTTAACGTGTTGAGAAAATGGAAGCAAAAGGCCATCTTAGTGGTTATTTCTGTTGCTGAGATGGTCTGCAGAAAGTCTGCAAACCACTGATTGAAGGTCTAAGGGTCAAGCTTGAAATTGTCACTTCCAGAAGATCTGAACTCCCTCCCGTCATCCTGGGGTTCCATGCCTCAGTTTAAGTCACACATCAAGTGCAACTCTATATGAGGTATAAAGGGAAAATGGGGAAAATGTAGTCTCTAACATGCATTTCTCTTCTAAATACATTACTGAATATACCTCTCTGAGGGCTCCCTAGTACCTGAGTGCAAACAGAATACCAAATCCACAGATTGTTGCAACAGATTGTTGTCAAGGAGAAGAATGGTTCACTAGGGTTTGTTAGTATGAAAGCACATGGCACCTTCTACACACAGAGCTTGAGAGTCATGTTGTTTCCCAAAGTGGACAAGTCAGGCAACCTGCTTTATTGTGACTCTGAAAATATGGTAAGCATTGCATTTATACTTTTGTTTTCTCCCATTTCAGGCCATATACCTACTACTGACTGCAAGTTGATAAGCTTCAGCGATAGTATGGTCAGGAGGTCAACTGCCTGTAGAACCTTCTGGGAGATCAAGCACCCCAAAAAAGATGTGCATGCAACAACCTTCTCTCTGATCTCCTCCAGGTTTGCCCAGACCCAATTCTGGTTTCCCATTAGGCCTCAGATCCTGCCCACAGTCTGGGGACTGGAGAGGCCAATCTCAAAGGGCTAGAAATGAGTCTGTTTCCACGCTCAGCTTCAGGCATGCGGCTTTCTGAAGCATAGCCGAGGAAGCTCTGAATTTCAAAGAGCAATTTTTTTCTTTGCATACCATATCCGGAACTGAAACCACCAATTCATTTCACTTAAGATCTCACACTACTCTCAAATCATCAATAACATTCCACAGATAAAGATTCATCCACCGAGTCATTCTGTCTCTTCCACTCTGTTTTCTTTTGGTGGTGATGTTGTTGGCTTCTTCTTTTTCCTCTTCTTTTTTTTTTTTTAGTTCTGACAAGACAGAATTTCAGAGGCCTCTGTTTCTCCAGGGGTGTTTATGAGAATTAGGAGACAAATACCTAAAACTCTGCTGAGGATTTGGCCTTACCCATAACTCTCTGCTTTCCCTTGCGAGTCAGCTTGGCCATGGGTGAGTGTAAGGTCATCAATTCAATGTCCCTTTCAGGGGACAATTGACTTTGCTGAGAGCTTCCACACCTCGCTAACCCATGAAAGTGGTTAAAAGATGGAGTCTGTGGGGAGATTCATGCAAACCACCCCCATGAAACAGGAAAGCAATGGAAAATAGACACATCTTCCTGATGCCAATAGTAGTAGCAACATATAAGGGGGAAGAAGGATCTGTACCCTTTTTATTTAGTACCTTACAATTTATAAACCACTTTCACATGCTTTCTCTCTCTTCATTCTCATCAGAAATTGTGAAATCAGCCAGACAAGCACTATTCTCTCCAGTTTCGACAGGAGAGTACCCTAATAAAAGTGGAATGATGGGCCCAAGCAGTGACAGTGAAAAAGCCAGAGACCTCAGGAGACAAGCCAGTTCTATTGATTCCAAGCCCAGGATTTTTGTCACTCCCATATAACCTTATAGGTAATATAGTATTACATCATAATCCATGACTTAATATTACATTTGTCATTTGATGACATTTTAAAATTTCAGGTTCTTGCAGGTCAGGGTTAATGGCCCCTGGTCAATATTTTTTGCATAACCCTTCTGGGCCTCTGCTTTCTTTATTTAAAAAATACAGGAATGGCACTAAATTCTGCATTGCTTTCAGTTCTAACATTCTGTGGGTCCCTGTGTCAGTGACTATTTGTAGTCATTCATGGGATTACCCAAAAATGTTACCCAAAGTATTCACTGTAGAACATCAGACCCCAAGATGAGAGCAGTATCAGGTAAAAATGGTTACCATAGTCAACTAAGTAAGAGAAAAGCAGAATTATTCAAAATGAAACAGGTTGCTTTGCTCCAGCCCTTCTCATAGTTTTATATGCAAATCTACAAGGGGAGGGGGCTGGGGATTTGCAACATTCCTCTAAGTTGGCCCTAAAAAATGGACCTCATGCAACCAGTATTCCATGAAGCCCATTTTGATAAACAGTAGCATATTATCTTATGATTCCATGGGGCCCTCAAAACAGCAGCACAAATTCCAAGAGAAAATTTACAACCAGCCTAGCCCCACCCGCTCCAGGATACCCCATGGCAGTGTCACACGTGCTGGGCCATGCAGGGTGGCCCTCTAAGTCCCGTACCCCTGAGCACTGTGCAACCCAGCTGCACAGTCTGGATCACATCACGTCAGCCACAGAAGCCTCTGTGCTGGAAAACAAACAAATACACAATTCCTCTGAAAGCAAGGATTTCTGCATGTTACCTGAATACAGGATTAGAGGCAGCTCCTTTTATTGCCTTGGGAATTTATTGCCCTCTCATTTCCCTGAGTGCAGGATCTCATCATTCTATTATGGGAGAAGAAAGATGGGACCACACAAGGATTTTCCATTCTGCCTATTGTCATTCTGACTCCCGTGGCTCCACCAATGTCCTTCCTCTTCCGAATAAGGATTCTAGACTCTCACTGACTCTTTGGGGTGTGGCTGATCACAGAGCACTTTATTCGGTCTCCAGCTTCTCTGAGCTTGATTCTTCCCTCTTCTACCGCCTCTGTGAAACAACTTCTGGAATGAGGCGCTCACTTCTCAGAGGCAGCCTGGCTCCATGTTTTAACAGTTTAGATTGTTCAACAGTTCTGAGCAACACTCTGTCTCGTGGGAACTTCCTCCTATGGTTGGCTCCAAACAAGTCTTATCCTGCTTCCAAAGCACAAAATGTGTCTCTGCCAATCTGACAGGTGACTCCACTTGTCTTAAATCCATATCTTAGAAGTCTCATGAGCGGCGTTTACTCTCGTTCTTGAGCCCAGTGTATCTTGTGAGTTAACCTCTGCTCATCTCTTCCAGTCTCCCTTGCTCTGGAGGGAGAAGCTTTGTGGTGCCAAAGATATTATTTACCTATTTGATTAGGGATCCTTCACTCAGAGTTTAGACGTTCTGCCCTGGGTTTAGGTCAGCAAATGCCATCTTAAAGTTTAGTGTAGTGCTTCTGCTTCCTACTTTAGTCACACGTGTTTGGTTGAAGATTGACAACTGTATGATAGACTGAGACAAATTATTTCTCATTCTGGAGTGAAATGAAACTGCCTAGTACTGAACTATGCAAAGGAAACTTCAGGCTGAAAGAAGACATGTAGACAAACAGACACGTAAAATGGCCTTGGGAAATCTATTGTATTTGCAAGAAGAAAATATGTCTCATCTTTTCCCTTGATTTAGGTAAATGTTGTGTAGTCTTCACCAACCATCTAGTTAGTGCTTTCAGATTTTACTTGAATATTTCACATTCATTATCTCATTTATCCCCATAACCATGATTTTAGGTCAAATATTATTGTGTCATGTCATTGTAATTTTATGAGAGCACTGGTGTTTCTGAGGCTGTGGTACGGCATAGCATCTTAAGCTTTTGTTCTATTGTTAGAATCCTGGACTGTGGTTCAGAAGCCCTGGGTCCTAACCCCTGCATGACCTTAGGCAAGTCACTTTCTTTCTTTGACCCTTACTTTCTCCACCTGTAAAATGGAAAAGGTGTGGGATGAACCAGGTGAGCTCCAAGAACCCTAACCTTTCGCAGCCTCTTGCAACTGCTTTCCCTTATTCACAGTATGAACAGAGATGGACAAAAAAAATCACAACTGGATCCAAGAGGACAAACATTTCCCCACTGTTTGCCATACTCATGGTAATATTCATGAGAAATATTCTCTCATGATCTCTACATCTAAAAGGACAACAAACCCTTAATCATTAATTACAAGCAGCACAATGGTAATTATTTTTTAATGTAGGAATCCTGCTTGGTTCAAGTAAAGAAATTTGTGAGAGAAAGTTCAAGTTTTGAAACTGCTAATGCCTTCCTATAATGGTATGTGGGACACAGTGGGGGTGGTGAACAATAAGCCAGACAGTTCATCTTAGGGGTAACCTCTTTGGTTTATGTAAAATATATGACTCAAAGCAAATTTATTCTTGTAGGCTGACATGCCTGAAAGAGGATGAAACCTCGCTCAAAAGAGATTGAGCTCTTCATACAATTAATCAGCTACATCTCTGTGTTGTATGTTGTGATGTCTAATTTCCAGAGGAAAGATCATTTTTAAACCACATAAATGATGATGCTTTTGGAAAAAAAAAAAAAGCAACACAAAGGAAAACCCATCTCTCTTAAATGTAAAGATTTCGATATGAACTCGCTTATTGTTTGTATTTCACACCCACATACTTGATGCCTATTATCTCTGAAATCATTTCAGTTTCCAAAAATCATTTGAAACACTCCTACACCCGGGGCTTTTGATAAACAGTCCAGCTTCTACAGAGAGAAACAGTTGTGTGTGTGTGTGTGTGTGTGTGTGTGTGTGTGTGTGTGTGTGTTTGAGAGACAGAGAAAGATGAGTTGATGAGTTGTGGGGGAGAGGGGGAGAAAGTGAGACCACACTTGTTAACTTCACAGCATGGACACTGCAAAGACCTGAGTAGGTTTTACTGTAACATATGAAGAAATTCTACAAACGTGGGTCTTCCCTCCATGGACCTCTCTTTAGAGACTGCAAGAAACTTAGGGGGTAATTTCACTCTGATGTTGAGAACAAAAGTAATGATTGATGTTTTTGAGCACTTACAATGTCCCAGAAACTTTTCTAAGAACTTGAATACATGTGAATTCACATATTACTCACAAGAAATCTATGAGGTTATCACTATTATTATCTCATTCTACAGCTGAAAAAACTGAATCACAGAGAAGTAAACTCTCTAACCTCTGGCTCACTACAACACTGAATTGAAATCCTGCCTGACCACCATCAAGACTGAAGATGTCACTTCTGGGAAATACTTCCAGTGAGACGGGATCTTACTCTCCTCTGAACAGCTCAGAGCTTTCTCATGGTACTGAAACCACTGTTTTAAACCAGTAATCTGTGCATATGCCAAATAATCTCTTTTAAGACCCTAAGTTCCTTATGATCTGGGTGGTATTAAAAGTACCCTGTTTTCCCACAGCCCTAGCAAAGAGTCGGGCACTGCATAGGCACTTAGGAAATATCAGTTGAATAGATGAATGAAAAGACTCAAAATTCAGACTTGAGTTTTCATAGTTACGTTAGAAAAATCAATACAGCCAGATCTCCAGGGTCAAAGTCAGCTGAATCTTGAGACAACTATCTGTGACTTTTAAAATAAAACATCCCATTTGTTTTCAGCCCTGTGGGGTTTTGCTCTAAATTTATCTCCACCGCTTGGGTGGTTACGATGGGTGGCCTGTCCATGTGGCCTGGAAAGTAGGTTTCAAAAGAAATATTATAATGAAAGAGAGAAAGCATAAGTCACGTCAAGTTCTGAAGTTGGTTGTACTACCCATTTCTGATCCTGAAGTTAACGTCACACGGGTTAAATTGATATAGTTCATCTTAACTTTCAGGGAGTTCTGCATTCTTTCAGAAATAGAGCAAAACCCTATGAGAATATGGGCCCAAGCTCATGCCCAAAGCATAGCAAAACCATATAGAAAAACTGGGAGGTAGCAAGATGTCTTTGATAAAGTTATAATCTTATAATTTATAAGAAGCCCATTAAAATAGACAGGCCAAAGGTCACTTACTTTGACCCTCTCATTTGGTAGATGGAGACACTGTGGCTCAGAGAAAGGAGGTAAGTTGCCAAAGATGACAGATCAATTTAATAAAAGAAGTGGGTATAGACTCAGGACAGGTAACTTAAATGAGATGCTTTTCCCTGTGATATTTTCTTATCCTTCCTGACTAGATTATAAGTCAGTGATTCCTAAAATAAAGCTTATCAGGTTACATTTGGGCTAAAAGTTTGATTTGGGTTTAAGAAAGCCCTCAGGCTCAGGCAAAACCACTAAGGGAGTGGATGACAGGGGGTCTCTATTTTTGATCACATACTAAACATTTGTACCTACCAAGCCATGGTGGGATAAATTAGGTGGTTGGCATCAAAAGAGCATGAGTCACTGTTCTCACCAGCAATAAATCCAACTGTTGGCAAAGGATGGATCAAATGTAAAATGACAGCTGAGATTGGAGCATGTTGGCCTCCTTCCATCCAGGGTTCTTTAATCCATGTCCACACTGGTAGAAAACGTTATATTGTCCTCACAGTGATAGTCAAGGATTTAAAAGTAGTCACCGTGTTTCCCTGAAAATAAGACCTAGCCAGACCATCAGCTCTAATGAGTCTTTTGGAGCAAAAATTAATATAAGACCCAGTCTTGTTTTACTATAACGTAAGACCTGGTATAATATAATATAATATAATATAATATAATATAATATAATACCTGATCTTATTTTACTACAAGACCCGGTCTTATATTATATTATATTATATTATATTATATTATATTATATTATATTATATTATATTAATTATACATTAATTTTTGCTCCAAAAGACACATTAGAGCTGATGGTCTGGCTAGGTCTTATTTTCAGGGAAATACGGTATTATCTCTTCATGTTGCTGGTAGCTAAAAAGCCAGCAAAAGCAAACAGTGCCTGAGCAGATGGCAATGAAGTCCCAGCTTTGATCCTGACTCTGTACATGACTTCGGACATTTCCCCCATCTGAAAATTGAAGGGATGGGCCAGGGATGTCCTGGCCACTTCCAGGGTTCCCTCTACTTCTAGGATTTATTAAAGCCTTCTTCCTCTACTGTGGCTCTGTGAGTCTTCAAATGAGCAACAACTTAGAAACTTGTCATTTCAGCTAACAGTCTTGACATCAAGTAAAGGTCATTTGGGGGCTGGAAAAGGGCACCAATCTTAGAGTCAAACGAATGGGCTCATTCCCAGTCTCAGCTCTACACCGAGGTGATCGTGAACAACTTCAGTTCCCTTTCTGAACTTCTAATTTTTCCTCTGGAAAGTCCGAGTAGTAATACCTGTTTCACAGACTTGTCTTGTGGGTCGAATGAGCTTACAGATGCCAAAAGTACTGTAACCTGAAAAGAGTGTCGTGTTGTGTGGTTGAAGATGAGGTTGAAGATGTAGATGAGTTACTGAAGAACACTTTTTGATTTTCCATAAAGATACAAATGAGCTACAGGCTCAGGGTCAACAGATAAGGGTAGGGAGGGAGAAGTTCCATCTGAGGGCCTGTGTTCTGCCCGCCCTGAGAACTACACCAGAAGCTTGTGCCAAATCCTTTCCTTGCTTAAGCACGACCATCACTCTATCTCCCCAGTCCAATAGAAAGTAGCACCTGTCTTATGTCTTGCGCCTTCCTTCCCTCCCACCCTCTTCACTGCAGACCCAGGTGGAGTGTCAAATCAAAACCTCTGTACAGATATTTCACCCTCATTTCCTTCGTCTTCTAGACCATCTAAAAGAAAACAGCAGAGGCGCTCCCTCCACCCACGCATTTCCCTTTGTTTTGAGGGCTGTCGCAGCCTGGCCTTGTGGCAGTTAGAGCTCCTGGCCAGAAAAGCTGCTCCATTTCCAAGTCCTCTCTTGGCACCAGAACTCTGGGTCTTCAGCAGATTACCTGGCATTTTTCCAGTGGTAAGGCATGATGATATCTGATAGAAATGACACATGAGGTAGAATACATGGCTTTGCACATGAGTCCACAGCTGATGGAGCTGAAAGGACATTAGGAACTACCTGGTTCACCCCCACTGCTTGTTTCCAGATGCGCAAACTGAACCCTAGAGAAGAGAAGCAATATGTAGTGTCATTTAGAAGCAGAACCAGAAGGATCTGTAAAGGACATCTAGGCCAAATTCCTCATTGGGCAGATGCGGAAACTGAGGCCCAGCAATGTTAACTGGCCTGTTCTTGACTTAAAGAACTAGCCTGAAACCCATGATGTCTCATTCAAAGTTCACACACAGGATACATAGTGTGGACTCTATGTACATGAAATACAGGTTCTACACACAATGTGATATATAGATGATGTATTACAGAATTGTACACCTGAAACCTATGTAACTTTACTAGCAATTGTCATCCCAATAAATTTTAATTAAAAAAAAAACCCAGGTTCTAAGGATATGTAGATAAAACAATAGGTTATTGTTAATGTAAATTTGGGGAAATAAATTTATATCCATATTCGGGAATTCCCATTTTACTCTACAAGAGATTCATCATATATTATTGTGTATAGCATGTGATAAAAAGCATAATTAAATTTGAGTTTTAGAATATATGGGTATAAACATAAAATAACTACTAAGGATTACTTTCATTCCAACCCTGAAGCCCAAAAGAGCCTCGTAAAAGTCAATTTTCTACCAGCAGGAAGCAGCTTATCTGTGATGGTCCAAAGCTAAGCTCTACTGGATACAAGTTAAGCCTAGAAGCAGGAGTTTGTATATGTCTTCGGCCCAAAGCCTGTTACTTACTGAAGCACTGTGCAGCTTTGGGGCCAGACCAGTGGTGTGCTAGTAAATGTTTAACAACTGGCTCTAAAGGGGAGGGGTGTGGTGAAAGAAAGCCCTTATTTGTTGTGTTCACCAATATCTTTGATATAAATATTCCCACAGTGGCCCCTTTCAAGCTACCAGTGTAACATTGTTGAAGGTGGAGTTTGGAAGAGATGCACAGCAGAACACTATTATATAATATTTCTAACACAGATACAAGAAATACTACTAACCTCAAGAGCTCATATAACAATAAAATGTCATAAAATAAAATAGGGAATAGCAAGTTGTGAGTATTACCATAGATTTTAATATAATTTATTTGTATATTTACATGATTTTGAATAATGGCTGTGCTTTTCAACCAGTTCACACAATTCCTGATAATTTCAAAATTAGTTCTTGTAAGCTGGAGCAAGTCAGCTCCCGGCAAAACCCATGGCCAAACAGATCTGAGTTTGAATCCTGGCCAATCGTTCTGCCAGTTGTGTGACATGGGGTGAGGTTTTGAACTGCTTTGAGCTTTAGTTTTTTCAGCTGTTAAAGGTGACGCAATAATAATAATTTCATGGTTTATTGGTGATGTGTAAATCAGCCAATACTTCGCACGGTAGACATAAATAATACATGCTCAACAAATCACTATTAGTGCATTCCAAAGCCAAATTCATTCACTCAATATGCATTTTGCAGAACTGTGTTTTGTAGGTGCTTACTATTGAACATTATCTCCAGGGTTAGGTACTATGGGAGCACAGCAGGCCTCAAACATTACTCTTGCCCTATTCTCAAAGACTTCATGGTCTGGCAGAATGGGATATAAAATATGGACCCCAGTAAGTGTAATCCAGAGCAAGCTACGATCAGGTCTTTAAAAAAATAATAAATAAAAGATCTTGGGAAGGGCAGACCAGGGAAGTATTCATGGAGACAATTGCACTGAGTCATATATTTCAGAATAGACTTGGACATACAGAGATGTCCAGGAAAGAGTGTCCCAAGAAGAGAGAGTAAAGGAAACAAAGGCAAAGATAAAGAAACATGGAGGTGTTGGTGTGTAAGAGTTGATGGAACAAAGAATATGTAAAGGGGTGCTGAGGGATTGTTTTAAAGGCAGATAACGTCCAAGTCATGTTAGCCTTGCATGTTGAGGAATCTGGTGTATGTTCACTCAGCTAATGATGAGCCTGGGGAAATGTTTTCCTCCGAGAAGAGACACAAGTCGGATTTTTTGATTACCTAGCATACTATTTTAAATATTTGTTCATGGAATCAATCTTATAGCAACTGTTCTTCTTTCCTTTAACAAGTATAATTAAGAGTTAAAAGATAACAAAATATATTTTTAAACTAAGTAGATTTCCCCTGTTGAAAAAAAATCCTGAGTTCAAAGATAGAAGGTAGCATTATAATTCTTAGTGGAAAACAAAATCATTGTTTAAAGCCTTTGATAAATATTAGGAAGGCTCACACCAGTGGTAGTATTTCATGAGTTTTGAATTGTCTACTGTGTCCCTCTTGCATTATGTTTCACACACACAAAAATGTCATGTGACCTACATCTTTATCTGCTCCAGTCTTAAGCTTCTATATATAGGCTTTGGTTATGAATGTTTTTTCCTATGAAAAGGTCAGACCTTGCACATGTACCATCAATGCAAAGCCCTACTTATTAAAAAAGCAGGCTGGCAAGTTTGTAAAAATTCTTGAAATATTACTGATGTAGGGAAAAGCTTGGCCGGTTGCTGAAAAAGAAATGGCCTCTAAACTTTGTCATAGAGAAGATGGGGAAACCTCAGTCTTGTGATTACAGCAGCATTTTGCTTCTGGCTAAAGGGACCTGTAGCTGTCTGCGGCACCCGGTTACAGAAACAGACTGGGACACTCCCACCCCCAGCTCTCTCGTGCATGCCTACACTCGGGTGCACCTACTCACCTCTATCAGACACCAAGTTCTGTTAACCCCTTCTCTGCACCTCAAACCCCCATGGAACATCTGGAGGTGGAGCTGGGGAAGGTATCTCGGCCAGATAGATGCAAACCCAATTTGGGGTTTCCGGTTGTACTCAGAGTGCAGCAGCCACTCTCGGCCAACATTGCAACACCAGAGAGAATTTGGGGAGAGTTGAACTCTTACTTTTAAGCCAAAAGTTCAAAGGTTCAAATATACCTCTAATGTCAGCTGCTCCCTAAGGCTAACTTTTGAGTCTGGATGCTCTGAAAAGATTGAGCTGCTTCAGGAAAAAGTCTTGCCGACTCAATTTGGATCCTTTCTTAAAAAACAAAACAAAAACCTAGCTCTTTCCCAGGATGCTATTCTTTAATAACTGTGTGAACTAGATGTGATACTACCTTTCTTTAACAGATAAGAAATTAAAGTTCATAGAGATTAAGTGACTTGCCCACGTTCACTCAACAAATCAGCCTCCTGTTGACTAGACAGGTGGCCAAGGAACCAGTACTGGGAGGGGCAGTTTTGTCATATAGATGCCATTGCGTCCACCTGCAATGAGTTGATATCTACTTGTTAAGTCAAGTTTCACAGGGGACCTTACAAAATAAGAATGGCCGGGTTTTAGTGAGTAAAGCATTAAGCTGAAGGACCTCACTATCATTTTAGATTGGATGCTATCAGACATGTATTCCGTAAGTATTTCGTGAGACTATGCCACACCTCATTCGAGGCAATGTGAACAAAAACAGACACAGTCCTGGCCTCATGGAGCTTAGACTGTTGTCCTCCCAAGTACATGCTGCAGATTACACACACACACGCACTCATACACGCACATGCGCACACGCACACACATACGCACACACACGCACACATATACGCACATGCACCCACACACACATACACACATGCACACACATGCGCACACGCACACATACGCACACACACATGAGCACACACACATACACACATACACACATATACACACACATACACACACACATATGCACACACACACGCACATACACGCACACACTTTTGCTTCATCTGCCCCCTAGAGCGTGAGCCCCTTCTGAGACAGGAACCATGTCTAACCCACCTGTGAATCTCACTACCTGGCACCCAGTAGGTATTGCAGGAATGATCTGTGCGATTTCCCCAGTCATTCATTTAAAAGAAGTAGGGGCTTTTTAAACGGAATCAGAGTTGAAATTCATTCTGGGTGTACACCCGTTTCTTGACTAATGAAGTGATTCCTGAAGCATTGCCCTTGGGCTTTGGATGAAGAGGCCACATCGATAGTAGCTCCTTCTGTCTCCTGCCTCTAAGCCCTGGGTCCCATCCTCCTGGCTGCACTGCCTTCCCCAATCCAGCTAAGCCTGTCTGTCTGGACGGTCCTGGGGCTCCCCAGTCCAGCCCCTTCGGAGCTCCACAGAGCTCCTTGCTGACAACTAGGACAGGTTTTAGGCCTGTGGGGGTTACCAATACGGTGATACTGAGCTAATGACGTTCTTAGATTGGAAGAAAACAGTGCTGAACACTTGTAGTTAAATAAAAAAGAAAATGAAAGAATAAACACTCATTGTCTAACTCTCTTAAAATTCCACTTTGGGTGCACTACTGTCCTGCTCTTCATAGCTTCTATCACCTCCAGGCTAAATCCCCATCACATCAGCCTGGAGCACAAGATCCTTCACTGTCAGGCACAGAAAACTCACCTTTTCAGCCTCACCTTGAACTACTCTATTCACAACTTAGTTCCCTCGTCTGTTAAATGCAGAGCCTCTGCAACACTCCTCACTTTTTCCATCTCCACATTTGTATTTATATTATTCCAATGCCTGTCATATTTGTGATATCTGTTTCCTTATTCCTTGGAGTATTTCCTTATTTGCTTATGCGCCTGTGTCTTCATTATCATGTGCCCTGAGCCCAGTCTGGGCCAGTCAGGCCATGTCTACTGGCTGGAATTAACTTGGATTAGAAAACATTTTTTCATTCAGGAAAGCAGAAGGGCACATTGGTTAAGAACACAGATTCTATAGCCCACCTCCCTTAGTGTGAGTCCTAGCTTTGCCACTTACTGGTGGGGTGACCTGAATCAAGTTACTTAAACTCCCAGGGACTCAGTTTCCTCATCTGTAGAATGGGAAAAATAGTGGACCATACCTCATGTCATGCAGTTTAATTGAGTTGATTTTTATAAAGTGCTTATTTCAGTGCCTAGCACACAGCTATCCACTTAGGTGGCGCCTATTCATTCTTTAAGGCACACTTTTGTTTCTCCCTCCTCCACAAATATTCATTCTATTTTCCATGTCTAAAGCACTTCAGAGTTTCTGAAAACCTTTCATATGCATTTTCACATTTAATCATCACAGTAATATGCAAGGTAGCTGTTGCCATCCCCGGAGAGTTTTGGTGACACAGGTAAAAGCAGGGGGAGAGGTATTGTGACAGAAACTCAGAGATTCTGATTCTCTGCCCAGATTGTATTCAGCTACGTGTGACTACCAGTCTGGACCTATGGGCCGCTGTGGCACTGTCCAGTATATTGCCAGATAAGGGTCAGCCCTGCCCCAAGGGAAGGGTCCACAGAAGCTCAGAGCCTGTGCTGCTGTTCCTGCAGTGCCTAAGCATACCTATTTGCATTTCTGGACCAGGCTTTGTCTCACAGCCATCTTGGGTGAAAGGGACTTACTGGCTTCACATTCTCCCTGGAGGCTTTGCGGTTTCATTTCACCTCTACTGCAGATTGTTCTATGACCTTTGCTCCATTGCTGCATGCAAAACTTTCTCACTGCAGGGCACCTGGTAATGTAACAACAGAACAGAAGACCTAGCTTAGAAAGGACCTTGGAGATCATTAAGTCCAATTCCCCAAAACCATTTTATAAATGAGAACACTGAGTTCAGGAAAGGAAAGAACTTGTCCAAATATACAACTAGTTTATGTGCTCCTCAAGGCAGGGTCATGTTCAGGCTCTGGAGAAATGAGAACAAGGCACTTGCTTTCAGGAGACATACAGTCTAGTAAACTATGTCCCGTTCATCTAACTTTCTCAAATGTTAAACCTAGTACCTAATACACATAGTAGGTGCTTCATAAATGCTTCCTGAATGAATGAATGAATGAATGAATGAATGAATGAATGTCACTGGCCAGTCACTGGCTGAGTTGACTCTAGACCTTGGGCTCCAGATTACCAAGGTGGAACTCCCCACTGCTCATACTTTCTCCCTTCCCCATTCAGATTCATTTCATAGTCAGGCTTGAGAAATAGCTCATAAACATGACCAAAAGGTGTTGCCAATAGTCAATACCCATCATGTTTATTCATGACTCACAAGTAGATTCGCAGTCATCTTGTAGAAGAGTTTGCTCTCTGTCTTTCTCCCAAGGTGATGGAATCTAAGCAGGGAAACAGATCCAGCAGAAGACCAACATAGATAGACCTGGGATATGCCCTGTGAGATGCCCTGTGCTGTCTAAAATGTTCTTGTGTCTTTACTGTAAAAACAGAAATCGGTACATGATGCATATCGGTCCATGAGGGATATCTTAACAGTGCAGATTTATCCTGATTTCACTCATTTTATAGAATGCCCAACCTGGAAGGTGCCTTGGAGATAATAGAGCTTAGTAATTCCTTTATGGGATAGATAAAAAATCAAGAGTCAGAGGGTGAAATTGAGTGGCTCATAATCAGACAGCATGTCAGCAGCTCAGACTAGCCTAACACTCAGGCTTCCTGGATTCCAGTTAGATTATTTCTGTGCCCCATACTGCTAGACCTGGCATTAAGCCAGCAGACTACTGAATGAAAGCTTCTCAAGAGGGCAGATTCTAGATGACTTGCCTTTCTCTCTTGCACTTCTGACAGAGTGTTTTGACTTCACAGAAACTCCTTCGCTACTCAGCACTCTGGAGTTCTCAAAGAGAGTCTCATTGCATAGAACAGAGAGCCTCAGGTGTCTGGAAGGGGCAAAGGGCTCGTGGCCTCAGAAACACGGTAGCAGAACTTGAACCTTGGTTTTCTGACAACTAGTACATGCCCTTCCTGAACACTGCATAACTAATCCAATAACTATTTGTGAACCAAGTGAAAGAACGATGATGGGATGGATGAATGAATAAAAGACTGACAAACATAGGAATCTACCAATCACTCTTGGGAAACAGATCTAAAAAAAAAAAAGTAATTCCAGACCCTTACTCTGCTTAGACCCATGGCGACCTGCTTCAGCTCTGTCATCTTCGGTTTCCCTTCTCTTGACACCTCACACATGTGTTTAAGAAAAGAGGAAAAACTAACAACACCAAACCTCCATATTCTTCAAAGGGGTAATTTCTCTGATGCTCATTGTATTCAACTTACATGATTTAAAAGAGAGACAGAGAGAGAGAGAGAGAGAGAGAGAGAGAGAGACATTTAAACCACCAAAAATCACCATCCAGAGACTACCAGTGTTAATATTTTAGTGAACTTCCATCCTTTTTCATTTTTGTCAAAATGTAGATAGAATTTATTTAATGCATTCATACTGAACAAACTGCTTAGGAATCTGTTTTTGTCATTTGGTAATAAATCACGAGTATCTAGTCAGGTCAGATGTGGATCAAGTGAGACAGTGAGCATATTTTGACTTTTGATCTGTTGAGTAACACATGGATTTTGAGATTCCCAAATACTGCTTTCCATTGACTGTTTTGAAGGCTCAACAAAGCCATTTACCTGGCTCTGACTGACCTGAGATTTTCTGTCTCTAAGATGGCCATGGTTAAAACCTGAGTAATAAAAATAGCTTGGGATAAGAGCTTTCAATTTGTAAACCTCTGTTATACACGTGTGTGTATACACACACACACACACACACACACTCACACAAGCTCACATTATCACACATCAGTCAGTGAGCTCAGTAGGCAGAGAGAAATGTATCACATCTTGGATGTCCCTTGTAACAACCCTACCAAAGAAGCAGGGCTCATGAACGTGTTTTAAAGATGGAGGACCAGGGAGCTTACATGTACATGCCTGGAATTTTCATTTTCATTTGTTTTCCAAATATTGTCTTTAGAAATAAAATAAGTAAACAAAAATGAGCCAATGTTTAGAGAGAAGTTTCTTATGTTTGAAGATTAGTAGAAAATTTTATTTATTCATGATGGAGTGGCAACCTGAACCCATTTTTGACCTTTCGTTCGGGACTATTCTTTATACCATGCTACACTGCTTGCCTGAATTAAAACACACTTGAGTTTGGGTGATTTTAGTTCATTTCACAGAATACAACATACATATACTATTGTATCCCACCTCTATCAGCACGAGGACTGACGGTGTAGCCTGTGTCCCCTACAGATGGGCTGACTGCTTGTCACTTCTGTATATGAAGTTTAATTTGATTAACGTGGGCCACTGGTCAGGACAACCTCCCCTGCTTAGTGAGGCGAGGGCCACCGGGCATGGCTGGCTGGAGGGCCAGAGAGAGGTTGTGATTCATTTCTGCCTCAGGCACCCACCTGGCCAGCCTGGTGCAAGGGCTATGTGACCAGGGGAAAGTGAGAGGCTGTGGGCGCCCTGCCGATGAGCTGGGACTTGGGAGTAATAGTGAGAAGAGGGGTGAGAGTAGCAGCTGCTGAGGTTGATATTTATATAATGACTCTGTTTGTGGCAGGAAGTGAAACAAATTCTGCTGAGACACTTTCCTTTCCCCACTCTGCTGCCCCACGGGCAGATCCAAAGGGGTGACATGGGGAGAGCTTCCATGCGTTATGTCCAAACGTGCAGAGACGCATGAGGCTCCAGTCTCATCACTGGGCTGTCAGAGCTGAGGCTCTTTTCTACTGGATCTCAGTGGTGTCTCTGTCGGTTTGCTCAGCCTCAACCCCTTTTTCTCTATAACCTCTTTTCGCATTCTGATGGGAATAGCTCCCCTGTTCCCCGGTAGCTTTGCAGGAATGCTGTGAGGGTACATGAGATTACATTTATAAAACACAGGGCCAACCATGCATCGCCGTGGAATTAACATTAAGCTATTTATTGCATTTCTATGACAACTTCCAACACTATCACCTGTGGCTTCTGTGGATGGTTATTCCCTGACTTTTCTATCTGCTCAAGCAAAATTTCTGCCTCTCTCCTTTGCTTTCCTTTCAAGCATCAAGACCTTTTCAAACCATGCCAGGTTTCAGAGCAAATATCCCCATCAGTGTCTACCTTCCATCTTGCTTCAGCCCAGACTTAGGGATTTCATTCTTAAACCTTTCTAAAACAAAAGGGCATTTTAGTATAGGTGGTATACCATCTAGACAGGCCTTCCTATTCTGATTCCTACATTAATGTTGGGGACTATTGGATTCACGAAGTGTTCACAGACAAAAAGCACCTTAAGAATTATTGAGTCCCCTGCTTCTCAATGAGTGAAGGGCCAGCAGCAGGAGCAGCATCAAGAAGTTTGTTAGAACTGCAGAATCCAGACTTACACAATCAGAATCTTCATTTTAGCAAGATCTCTAGCTGGTTCACATGCGTCTTATACTTTGAGAAGTCCTACCTTAGCCCAAGATGCTTATTAGCAAGTGGAGGAAATAAAGGCTCAAAGAGAACATTAGGCCTGCCCAAGGTCACACAGCAAGAGAAAGCCACCAGGATGGAATTTAGTGGACTGTCGGATTCAAGTCCCTTTCTTCTGCACAAGGTCCTAATGAAGACAGAGTTCCAATGCCAGCACTACGAAACAAAGAGGACAGTCCCTTTCCCCTTTTCATTTTTTCTCTAAATTTCATTTATGGGTATTTCTGCAATTTACTTGACTAATAGAAAATCAATATAAATGATTTTCCACCATCTCTTGTCTGATCTAAGTTACCATTCTAGTTGCTGAGTTCCAGTTTCCAGTGTGCTTAATTGGGGATGTTCACCTAGAGTTTATTTAAGGGGAGCTTCAGGGTGCTGACAAGGAAAGCGAGAAGCGTTTCAGCTCCCTTAGCCTTGTCCCTCCAGGAGCTTGCCAGGAAGAACTATGAATGACAGCATATTTAAAATCACTAAATGCCAAAACTGGAGGAGACATTAAAGATCATCTCATCCAACCCCTTCGAGTCTCCGATGGGGATGCTGAGCCATAGAGAGAAATCACTTGCACAGGTTCATCCAGCAAATCAGTAGCATATTTGGGGCAAAAGTTCAAATCTTTTGCTACTCAAGTCAGGGCTATGTACTCCAGTCTATGTTATGTACTCTGGTCTTCTCTTTCAACTAAATAGAATGGACAAACTAAATAAATAAATCACCTGAGCCAGATTGCACTTGCCTCAGAATTCTGGAGTAAGTCATGTGTAGAACTGTGGTACTCTTGTCCAGAAGGCACACCCTGTCATTATAAGTGGCCACTGAACCAGAGGGAATGTCACACTGCCAAAGGGTTTTCCATCCATTTGAAGGGCTACCTGGGAAGTATAAGCTAATCGATCTCACTGCCATGTCTGGAAGTCATAATAAGGTATGGGATCGTGGAAATGTAGCAAAAATAACCCATCATGAGAGGAAAAAAACCAGAAGGACTTTAACAAGCCAATGTTCTCCAAGAGACTAGGGGTAGGGTCTAAGTAGGGGACTGTTGAAACACAATACTTTTGATTTTTATAGATTCAAGGTGTCTGTGATTGGATTTTTATATCAAAGAGCAACTTAATTCCAGAAAATTGCTTGGCATGGTGCTATGTCATCTTTCACAAGGATCATGGAAATAATATGGTAATATTGTTGAAACCTCCCCAAAGAGAGAATATTAACAAAGAGATCTCCAGAAAGCAGAAAGCACCCAGAATTGGGTTTGAACTCACATTTTAATAAAAGAAGGAATACAAAGCAATGAAACCTACACTTTCGCAAATTGCACTGAACATTTCACTCATCATGGTGTCTCTTTTTAAAAACTACCTTAATGGTTTCCCCATTAATATTTCATCAGATGCTCAAGGTGCCCCTGTGAGTTAAGCAGAGAGAAAGGTCTATCACCCCCATTTGAGCTGAGGAACACACACTTTAGGGAGCAGAATATCTTTCCAAAATTTGTATCATTTGAATCCCAGTTGCACTCTAAATTCAGTGCTTTTTCCACAAGACAGTGTTGCTTCTAGATAAAGAAACACCGCAACAAACAACAGCTTCTATCTGTACAGCTCTTTAGACATGACAATGCATCTGGACAGCTCAGTGTCATGCAGAGGAACACAACAAATTATTGAGAACCCACTGTGTGTGACCAGGAGCTGTATTAGATGCTGTACATAGTTGCCTCTCTAAATTACGGCAGTGAGTGTCTGAGGTGGGTGTTATCTTTCCTTTCTGCATAGTAGGTAACTGAGCAAGGGTAAGCAACTTGGTCACATGGTCACAAAGCTACAAATCGGTAGAGCTAGGATTGGAATCTTGAGTCTACTTGGGTTCAAAGCCCGTGTTTCTAGGTCAAATATTTCTATTATCTCAATGTTACAGCTGAGGAACTTGACTTAGAGATGTTAATGAACCAAAATTGTAGAGCTAATAAATCACAGAGAAAGGATTCAAACTGGAGTCCTCTGACACTGACTCTCAGGGGATTAAGATCTTAGGAGAATGAAGGATGGCATGTAATAGCTGAGCTTCAGTTTAGGCGAATACAAAGCAGTGCTCTTGGGTAAAATATGCCCCATCTCTACTTATAAAATGATGGAGTCGAATGTCTCACAACTTAAGTTTATTTCATTTTATTTCCATAAACAAATATTGAGCATAGACTCTGTACCAGGTCTTGTGCAGGCCACTTGCGCAGATCTTCTCTTTTTTGAGTCTCTTAATGATTTTTCGGAGTACTGTTTTCCCCATTTTACAAAGGGAAATCAATGACTTGTCCAAGGTCACAGAGCTGCTAAGTAGCAGAGCAGAAATTTAGATCAGCTCTGACACATCTGAATTCCAGGAGCTGCTTAAGCTGAGACACTCATGGGAAAGCTGGATTTCCTCCAAAAGAGTATGGATGCCAAATACAGAGGCTTTATTACATGTTCAAATGAAAGGCTAGGTGGGAATGTGGCAGTTCTACTCATAGACCCTCAAGAAAAATTCAGAGGCGCTGGAGAGGTGGGGGAAGGACAGAGAACTATTCAAATCACCAATGTGATGGAGCTTGTTGGTATAAAGATAGACTTAACAAAATTAGATTGCCTCAATCAAAAAAAGAAAAGGCTGAGAGGAGATATGACAATGTTTGCTAGAATGGAACTATGTACTTAATCAGCAAATCTCAGAAAAATAACACTATCCCCACCTCCCCCACCCCAAAGTTGCAAGGGTTAGATTTAGAGCAAATGAAAGGAAGTACTACTTTACATAGTAGATAGTAAACTTAATGAGCCCAAGAGGTAGCAACTAGATGGAATTGCAGACGCACAACCAGGTTTAAGAAGGGAGTATTCAAATGTTATTAATACTCATAAATTGCACATGGGTTTATTAAGGATTGTGAGACTTTAAAGGTCACCTGGCCCCAATTGCTACCTCATGGGCATCTACTTGGTTCCTCCAATGGCAGAGAGCTCACTCCCTCCCAAGGCAGATCATTCCAGCTGTTGACACCTCTGCATGTCCAAAAGTTCTTTCTTAGGTTTCAACAAAACTTATCTCCATTTATTACATCCATTGTGGCTTTGTCTCTGCATTTGAGATTTCACGTAAGAATTCCAAAGACTTCCTTTTTACAGCCCTTCAGTATTTAAATCCAGTTTTTTGTCCTATTTGTTGAAGATGATGTCATGAATAGAAATCATATTTAGGCGGCAATTATTTAGAGGGAGTCTTACAATTCTAAAAGAAAAGTATAATGTGGCATTTCCAGTTTTGAGAGGGCTAAACAAACCCTTGTTTTTTGGACTAGAAATCAGGAGACATAGGTTTTAGTAGGTTCTGTGTGACTTATATGAAGTCTACGTCATGGGATCTGCCACTCATTAGCAAATGGATATTAAAGGGCAGGGACCTCACATTTCTGGACCACAGTTTTGTTTGTTTGTTTGTTTGTTTTTATATATCCTTCTCCAGAACCATTTTCCAATTGTCCAACAGGCAATTTATACTCAGTACCCCCAATATCAAATTCACCCCCGACCCCCACATACAGTTCTTTTTTTGTTTCCAGCTTTATTGAGATACAATTGACATATAACATTGTGTAAGTTTAAGGTGTTGATTTGATACACTTATATGTTGTAAAGTGATTACCACCATTGTATAAGCTAACAACTGTATCGTGTCACATAATTACCATTTGTTTTTTTGTGATGAGAACATTTAAGATCTACTCTGTTAGCAACTTTCAAGTATACTACATTAAATCCTCAGAACTTGCTCATTTTATAACTTGAAGTTTGTACTCTTTGACCACGATCTCCCTGTTCACCACAGTCACTGGTAACCAACCACATTCTAGTCTCTGTTTTTATGAGTGCAGTTTATTAAAATTTCACATATAAGTGAGATCATACAGTATTTGTCTTTGCCTGATTGATTTCACTTAGTATAACACCCTCTAGGTCCATCCATGCTGTAAATGGCAGGATTTCTCTCTTATGGCTGAAAAAAATTATCCCATTGTGTGTGTGTGTGTGTGTGTGTGTGTGTGTGTCCCATTGTGTCTGTACACATATGTATACACACACACTACATTTCTACCTATTCATCTGTTGATGAGCACTTTGAATGTTTCTTTGTCTTGGCTATTGTGAGTAATGGACCACAGTTCTCTTAAATGAAAGATGCAGAGGTTGAACGAATCGTGTTTATTTTCCCTTCTGTCCTTGATTCTCTGGCTTGGCCTTAGCCAAATCAACCCCTGAAACTCTCTTCAATATATCATCCCTGGAAAGATGATTTACTCATCCCTTGAGATGGACCAACACAACTGGGTATAAATTTCACTGACCCTGGTTATTGGTCGCTAAGTCCTCCACTCCATTCCCTGTGAAAACAGGTTCATCTAAGATAGACCAGATTTCGTCAGATTCTTGTCCGTTTTCAGCTAAACTGCTTACTAATAGTCAGAGAAAAGTTAATAAGTAGAAAGCAAGCAACAATCATAAAGAACAGTTAGAGATTTAGTTTCAGATCTTGAAACTGATACAAGGACCTTGATACAAGGACCTGGCCTTGTCCCTACGTGAATGGGAGTTATGTGAGCAAAGGAGTTTTCTGTTTGTGAAAACACTATGAGAACTGTGCCACACCGGAGGGTCCCCAAGCATTTCTGCTGAAGAAGATCACACTAGCCAAGGGGCACCTAGGTGTCCAGAGATTCCCGAGGTCTCCCACCTGGTTAATGTCACAAATAAAACGAGAACAGCTCTCCCAGCCCCCTGTGAGAGTTCTGACTTCATAATTTATAAGCAGCTACTACAAGTCAGGTCCTGTGCTAAACTCATTAACACGTGTTATCACATTGAATCTCTATCATAATATACACTCTGAGGGAGCAGCGATTTCAGCAGTCTTGTTTATGATTTTATCTCAGTCTCAAAAATATCACCTGGCACATAACAGGGGCTCAATAAATACATACTCAAAGAATTTAAATAAGCAAATGAGTAAGTTAGTAATATTGAGATTATTAATAAATTATTACTACCCCCATTTTAAAGATGAGGAAATTGAGGCCCAGGGAGATAAATTGACTTGACAAAAACTTGAAAAGTTAGAAAAGAGCAGAGCTGGTGTTTGAGGCCTTTTTCTGCTGTCAAGCTTCGTGCTCTTCTCAGTAGAGCATAGAGCTGCCTCTCAGCTTAATTACCTCAAAAACTTAAAATAAAATTGAGGTTAATCTCTTCAAAATATCAAGTAAAATTTGTTGAACAAGCATAAATTTCTCAATGCTCACCTTTTTGCCATTCAAAACTGCCAGATATAATGGGTGACTATAAATTTTGTCCCCATGAAAGCACCATTGAAGAGATTTAAAAGGATACCCCTAAACTTAACAGCATACAAACAAAAACAGCTTGTGAATTTCATGAAAATTGTGAATGTCTTTGTTACGGAGGACATATTCCCTCCAAACTTCCTGTGGCCCCAGAGAATGGTGGCTTGGAACACGAGTGCAATAAAGGCCAAAGCTGAGAGGCCGAGAACAGCTGGTGAGGAGCGAGTGCCGCTGTGTCTTGTGGGGCCCCCAGCGGTTCTTCACCCCTCATCATTTTCCCTGTCTGTCCCTGTCCTCCTCCCCTCATCTTGGGAGGGGACAGGACTCAGCCAGCACGAGCCTTCATGTCAGGAGATGTGGGTTCTATTCCAGGTCCCGCCCAGCACGGACTAGGGGACTGTGCACAAGCACATTGCCGCTCTTGACCATTGTTATCCGATGTGTGCAGCAGAAGAGTTAGCCAAAGTGGCACCAGGGCCCCTTTACTCTCAGACAATCTCTCTTTCTATCATCCTTTCTTTCCGTGCACCCATCTCCAAACATTGCGGACCGGGTGGCCCAGAGTGGCTTCGGGGACTCCCCACCACTGCCACTGCCGGAGCCTCTCCGCGCAGCTGCACAGCCACAGCTGCCTCGCCCTGCACTGCTGGCCGCTCCTATTTACCTATGCAGATGAGGCTATGAATAAACAAGGTCTGCAAAAAGTGAAAAGGCCCTCGTTCTTTTTCTTTCTTTTCAGCCTTTCACTTTCCCTAAGCCAAGAGCCGCCAAGATGAGGCTTTCTTCCCAAACCTTCCTCCCTTAGAGACTCAATCCTGCACTCCACCTGTACAGGTCAGATGAGGCTTGGATAAGGAGAAATTACTTTCCATGTGTCAGTAGAATATTCTATTTTACGATTTTGTTTAGCCTTCCTGTGCAATACACACACACACACACACACACACACACACACACACACACACACAAAACAGTGAGGGCTTTTTTAGTCATTCTAAGACATAAACACTAGTCAGTCCATACCCATTGGTCTTTGGAAAAAAACAGGCCAGTCCCGCTGCCTAACTGGGCATTACAATCCTCTGTGCTCTGACCCAGTCAGGTCTGCCTTCCTCAGACAATCTCCTGACCTAACTCCTACCACTGTGCCGCCTCACAGACAGCATGTGGAGACCGATGGAAATCTGGCCCGTTCTCGAAGCCTCTGCTTCTCAGACATGTTCTCCACAAGTCTTCCCTCATCTTGGTCTCTGCCTCCCCCTTCCCTTACTTACAATTACTTGTTGCCTATTCCATCATTTTATGGCACAAGTTTCATACATTCTTACATACATACACATCTGATGGAATGCTTTGTCTCGATGATTTGGAACCGTGTCATCTTTTTCCAAGTAGACTGTGAACTCTTTGGCAGCAAGGACTGCCTTGCATATGCTGATATTCTTCACTGGCCTGACTCAAGGTAAATACTAAGTGTGGATGAATTCAATCACTGTCAATGCCACTACCATGCCAAACACTCTTCTTTCCTATGGCTTCTACTATGGGGAAGACATATCAGGCCATTTAAGGGTTAAAAAGAAGCCTTATGATTCATCTGGTCCCACCCTAAGATGTTTCTTCCAACTTCTGTTGACTGTTCCTGTTACCAGGCATAAAACAAACATTGTCTTTTCTCTTGTACCTATGTACTTGGTCCCTTGCGTTGCACTCCCATGCCAGGCTCTTTTCTTTCTGATTCATCTTTTTTTGAATGCATGTATTTGCATTCCTGTCCATGTGCCTCAAAATGACATCATCCGTTTAATTTTGATTTCATGGTTAACTTTGTTTGAAGGTTAGATGCAAGAGCTCTCCTGTCTCCTGTCCCAATAAGCACTCATTCACCTATGTCTTAGTTAATTAATCAAATAACTAAATAGTAACCATGACACTGAGGGATATGAACTTGAAAGCGATCCCTTTCCAGACTGCAATGTGATCCCTGTCAAAAGGAGACATAAGACATGCACGGAAATCATTATAACACCAGGGAGATGGCAGTAAAAGCCCTAAAAAGGAGACGGAACCATCAGGTAGTACATACACTCAGAGGTGTGAGGGTTTACTCCCCCAGGAGAGGGGAGAGGAAGGACCAGGAAAGACCTCAGAGAGGAGGTAGCATTGAAGTGGGCCTGAAAGAATGCAGCTGGATTCGCTCTCTCAGGGAGAGCTGGGCAGAAGGAAAAAAACACCAGCCAAGTCCAGAGATGGAAAAGTACAGGACCAGGAAGAGTGAGTCGTTCACCCGGCTTGCTGTGCTGCATGCTCAGACGGAGCCCTGAGGAATATGGCTCAATAGGTAGGTTGGGATCCATATGGGGGTGGAATGCGACAGGAGGGGACTGGAGGAAGGAGACCAGGTGAGAGGTGTTTGCAACCTTCTGGGTGAGAAGTGAGAGGGTGGTGGCAGTGAAAATGGAGGGAAGGAATGGGTATAAGAAATATTTCAACAGGGATGCCAAATTCTTCCAACTCTCCTTAAGTAATTGTCCTCAACTCACACACCCATTTTCTTTGCAGGCATCATACTACCTTCCCTGCCCCCTCTTTGGAAGCTTATCTTTTTATTTTCCAGGTGCATGACTTTCTGTGCAATTACTTGTCTTCAACCCATCAAAGCAGGTCAACCATGCAGTTCAAAAGTCTCACTGTCACACTTGGCCTAGGTTGCTCCTGTGCACTGTCTCTCCGTCTGCATGCTTAGACAACGATAGCTCTAAGTTTCCTCTGCCCTCACAATAAGATTCGGTCAGAAGGTGAAACCTGGACAAAGGCTTTAGCATGGAATGTGGGAGGAAGTGACAGAGAGGGTAGAACAGAGCACTCGTTAGACTTTATCTCGTGTACCCACGCTGGCCTCAGCTCCACTACTTTCTTCTCTTACTGGGAAGCCAAGCAAGGACTAAGGTGACATAGGCTAGGTAGGGGAGACAGATTGGGAAGTATAAGGAAAGGCTCATTTTGGTCCAGGGAACCAACCACCAGTTTTAGGAGTCACTGACAGAGAAAATCAGAAATGGGATTGTAAAGCGTGGCTTTGCCTCTACTGAACAACGTGACCTTGGGCCTCTTTGCCTCTCTGAGCCTCAATTTTAATGGTTATAAAATAGGGATTATGAATAGGGATTATGACGTCCACCTCACCTGCCTCCATTGAACTGTTTGTAAAGCTAGAATAAGGTGAGTATGGACACACTTTGAATATGTAAAACATTATTTCATGGGCTATTCTCATTCAACTCAGACCCCACTCATTAGACTAGGTAGATAAGGAGAGAAGAAAGAGAAATGTTGATGCCTAGAGAGCTGAGGCTGTGGAGTCCCTGTTTTTCACAATAGATCTAAGGTGATTGGCCATTAGGAAGCATCTAGTCCAGTCTCCTCACTTGACAGATGAGGAAACTGAAGCACAAAGAGAGGGAGTGAATGCTCCATGGTCACAAAGTGAGTCAGAGGACAAACCCAGGTCCTGACACTCCCAGGCCAGTTGTTTTCCTGCACCACATTTCTGGTTGTTCCAACTCAAGACCGAATGGAGACCACTGGCCCAGAGGATGGGCTTACTTAACTCCTGAATTATTGGTGAATAGTTATATAATTGGGACTAAGGAAGAACTTAGTGTGGGCTGGATCAGAACTCATTTCTTTTAAACATTGTGTTTAGAATCCTGGCTAACCATTTCCTAAATCCAGATCATTCATGTACTAAAAAGTAAGACTCATTTCCAAATTTGGGATTGACTATCACTCTTCTTTCCTCTTTCCCAGGCATTAGTGAGCTCCAGGACAGGAGAAGATTTATCCTACCAGCTGATAGCTGATAAGTATCAAGAGCTTTGAGAAACCAATTCTCCATTAAACATTTTATATAATTGCACTAGGTGGTAAATAATCTCAGTATCCCCATTTTCAGGTGAAAAAAAAAATACACAAGAAAACCTGATACTTAACTAACTCAATTATCTCGAAACACAATCTCCTGCCAGATTTGTGCCTAAGACCTCTCTAAACCACAGGGAGATTTTTCATTAGGGAGCTGCAGATTCTGCTCCAAATCTTTTCCACACGGGTCCCTGCAAAGAATCAGAACAGTCCAATGACGTGCTCCTTTCACCCAGGAGAGTCTATGAAATACAAACTCTCTCTCTTCTTCATCTACTAGCTCATATGTTTCTGTCTTTTGGTTCATTCATCATTACACAGCATTTTCTGAGGATGGCACTGTACTGGGACCAAAAGCTGAAACATGCTACTGCTTTCAAGATTTTGAAGCCTGGCGAAGACAGGATTGGGGGGAGACCATTGTCAGATAGCTCCAATCAAAGGAGGACAGTCGTGTCACCAGAGAGAGGCACAGATATGTATCTGGTGTAGAGATGGGAGGGTGGAAAAGGGAATATGTCCACACAACTGAAGGACGCGGGTGTTCAAGGGAGGCGAGCAGGATAGATGATCTGGGCTGGAGGTAGGATGCAGGATGAAGAGGGGCTAGAGTGCAGGCCGGAAAGCCTGCGACCGGTATTCAAAGAACTCTGAGGCTGTGCCGAGGTGCTTGTTTCTTCCCAGAGTCGGCCAGGTGCCAGATCTGCCCAGATGTAGGTTGTACCCTCGTGTGGCTTCTTAGAGCCTCAGTTTCCTCTTCTGTAGCATGGAAGCCATAAATGTTGCCTGTAAGAGACCCGTGTGGGGGTGGGGCAGGGGGAAGCAATAACAGAATGTGTTGAGCTCCTCCAAGGTAGGATGTGAAGGGAATGCAAATCACAGATATTTATAGTTACAACAAACTGAGACTGAAAAGATATTGCTGCAGGGAGCCAAGCACTCTCTCTGGAAATCCTGAAAACCTGCTGCCATGGGGCTGTGCCCAGATCCCAGCTGGAAGCCGACTTATCTCTTCTCAGCTCCTGCCAGGCTGTTCTTCATACAACAAACACTAAGCTCCTCGCATAATTCCACCTACAGAGAAGGAAGCTCTGCACCCTTCTGCCCTCCCCCTTTCAAAGAAGCAAGCGGAGTCCTAAACTCTCAGGTCATGACAAGCTCCTTTTTTGTCATCAGTACCTCACCAGGCAGCCCGCTCAAGTCTAGACCCTCTGAGAGGGCTTGGGGAACAATCTGATGTCTCACTAGTCTCCTAACACAGCCCCTCATTTACGGAGCCTCCCCCATGCAAGACTTATGCCAGGCATCGGGGAGCTAATGAGCAAAGTAGGACAGTGGGGAGCCGGACCCTGAAGGAGAGGCGGGAAGCAGGGTCCCAACATCAGCAGAATTTCCTTTTCTACCAAAGGAAGGGAAAGAGCACTTTGATTTTAACCTTTTTTCCCTTTTTTAAAAAAAATGCAAATATAACTCTTTTTTTTTCAAATGTTTTCTTTTATAGGACCTATAAACACAATTGAAGAGCACCTATTAATGACCCCTCAGGTACTTCAGAGGAATTCTAGAAGAGTGCTTCTCAAACTTCAATGTGTGCACTGGACCTGGTTAAAATGTGGATTCTGATTTAAAGGTCTGGGGTGGAACCTGACATTCTTCATTTCTAAAAAGCTTCCAGTTGATATCAATGCCGGTGATCCATAGAGCATACTAAGTAGCAAGGGTCTAGAGCTGTAGGGATTATGGTTTGCCAACCACTGACCTCAGGATAGAGAAACTATGAGCCTCACCACTCCCTGTCCCTGGAGATACTAAACCAAGGCTCCTGGATTTGATTTTCCTTCCCTGAAATGAAGCAGCTTCTGCAATCAACTCCATACCAAGATCCTAGGATTACCTCCCTCTGGCTGTAGGTGTCCATCATCTCCACACGGCAGTCTGGGAAAGTTCCTAAGAGGCTTGGCCATGAAGAAGAACTTCAAGACACAACCTTTAGTTCAGAGCTCGTGCTCCAACCAACTGAGCCATCTGGCCGCCCCAGTGTTGCCGGTTCGATTCCCACATGGGCCCGTAAGCTGCGCCCTGCCCTCCACAACTAGATTGAAGACAACGAGCTGCCGCTGAGCTTCCGGCGGGGCAGCCAGATGGCTCAGTTAGTTAGGGCATGAGCTCTCAACAACAAGGTTGCCAGTTCAATTCCCGCATGGATGATGAGCTACACCCCCTGCAACTAAGATTGAAAACAGCGACTGGACTTGGAACTGAGCCGCTCCCTGCACAACTAGATCGAAAGACAACGATTTGGAGCTGACGAGCTCTGGAGAAACACACTGTCCCGCAATATTCCCCAATAAAATTTATTAAAAAAAAAAAAAAGACATAGCCTTTATTCTAACAGAAAAGTACAAGAGGTTCAGGAAAAGGATCTGTCACCAGAACACACAGAGGCGGGGGTGCGGAGAGAGAGCGATGAGTGAAAGATAAAGCCTGTGTGCCCACTGGCTCTTGAAAAGGACGGCCTCATGACAGCAGCCATCTTTTCCCTGCCCTCTCCTAATCCCAGATGATGAATGGTGGAAGTCATCTCCCTCACACACACTCCCTGTCCCTGAGACCCACCCCCTTCAAGACTGAGATGCTCCCATTGAGGTCAAAGGTATTTTTAGTTATGCTCATGTGGCTAATGCTTGGCCAAACTGCCCTGGACGTTAATCTTGGATTCCACAAATGCCAGGTCTTATAATCCAGGAGGCACAGAGGCAACAGGGAAATCTGAGTGCATTGGAAAATGCAGCACATGGCCTTTTGAGGATTTTGTCCACATGCCCTGTATGATAAAAACAACACAGTTAACACCGAATGCTCAGAAAATGCTTCATCATTTATAGAATACTTCCGCTGACATTGCCTTGTTTCATCTTCCCAAGAAGCTCATGGGAAAGATAAGGCAAAAGATGATTCTTAGTTCTATTTAATGGTAGGGCCATGTGACTTGGCAAGATGACAGAGCCAGTAAGTGGCAAACTTGGGTCTTGGGCCCTTTACCACACCCCTGCGCAACACCAACATTTTGTTTCTCCCTCAAACTTGGTTTTGTCTTTTTGGTTAAACATTGCAAGGAGCAACATCTGCGGATCTTCGTGTTAAAAGCCTGGGATTAGAGATGCTTTAAAGAAGTGAACACTAGAGACCAGGAAGAATGAGGCAGCATTTGTCAGTCACGGTCATGGGAGAAAGCAAAGGACACACGCCAAAGAGAGTGACCAAGGGGCAATGTACAAAGGCATGGGCAGGGTTAAGGAAAACCAAGAGACAATATCGTAACTTGAGGCTAACAGCAACTGGGAGCTGTTACCAGTCCTAGCCTGAAAGGTGCAAGCGAGAGGCAGTTACCAGAACCAAGTAAATGTGCTGGTCACCTCGGAGAGGGCTGGTAGGAGTTGGGCCTTTGACAAAGGCATGCAGCCATTGCCAATCTACAGACAGCAGAGAGGGTGTTAGGAGAAGAAATACCTTCACTTCTCCATTCTCCCACCCTCCAATCATCTAAGCAATGCTGGGCTGAATCCAACAACAAGTCAGAGGGCAGGGGAACCTATGGATCTCCATAAAGGTCCACCTCCTGAAGAGACAGGAAGAGAAGGAGGTAGAATGGATTTGAGGTGTCAAACAGAACATCTGACACACAGCTGCTTGTAGCCACTATAAGCAAGATATTGGTGAAGTGAGGCATGACACTGAGTCTGAGGGGTTGGTATTTGAGGGTGAAGTGGTAGCCCAGTCGTCCCAGAGTGGAGTCACCCCAGAGCCCAGCTGCAGCTCTTTGGGAGCCAATCTGGCCCTGGGTCTCAGGGGAGCCCAAGAAAAACCAGACCAAAAGCTCCCAAGGGACCTTGCTAACCCCCATCGGCAGGGCTGGCCATTCTCGGGCCCGTGGGGGTTAGCAGGCACTTCATTTAATCTCTCTGAGTCTCTGTGTCCTTGTCTGTGAAATGACTATAATAATAATAACGCATGTGCCGCCTGTCTCAGGACAAGCTGGCACTTATATGTTAGGAAGCCACGTAAAAATGCCACATAAGGAAGCCACGTAAAAATGCCATGGATTCCAATAGGCCAGACCACCTAAATCTCATTTGTTTTCTGTAAAATATAGCTCCTAAGACTTAGATATGAGAAAGGTTAAAGTGAAAGAAGCCCTAGAATCATCGCATCCACCATCTGTCATATAAAAAGAAGAAACTGAGAAAGACGTCCCACAGTTAGTGGCAGAGCTGGGGCCACACAGGTCTCCTCTCACAGGCCCCTGTTGTCCCTCTTACCTGCCCTTGCACATGACAATCAAATGAGGTAAAACACAAGGAAATATTTCATCCATTGGATCAGTGGTTGTTGTAATTAATAAATTCTTTCCCCCACAAACCTATTGCAGGGCTAAAAAGTCCCATCATTAACTATGACTTCAAGGGCATGGTAAAGTGTGAATGTTTTACCAGGGCAAAGCACATGACTACTCAAGAGCTTTCTAGCAGGTGTGTCCATCAGAGTAGTTGAGCATTTTAAACAATAATATAAGCAGAGCCACTTTAAGATGGAGCCAGAGAGGAACTGTCTAGCATAGTTTATACCTCAAATCTTTGGAATGTTAAAACAGGGCCTAAGCAACCATTTGCCTTACAAAAGAACTGTTTGGAAATATAACAAGAAAGTAGTTATTATATTTAGTGGACTAATGACTACTGGACTGAAAATTTAAAAAATATTGTTTAGAATTAATGTTACTATGTTATGTTATCTGCACCGATAGAAATGCCTTCCTCCTATTGATGTAATTGTTCCCCTTTCCCTTCTCATAAATACCCATTGCTTTTGTCTCCTAATCAGAACATTACTTGGGCTGCTGCCTAAATTAATGATTCCTGAATAGCTCTTCTTATTGATCACAAATAAATGCTTATTTGCCTCTCACTTTGAAAGGCCTTTTTATTTTTAGATTAACAGGATAAATGTCACTTAGCAGAGGACAGGATCCTGAGGACACAGGACAGGTAAGTTGTGATGGACAGTGGGTGGCAGGAAAGACCAGAGCTTAACGTGATCTATGAAGGAAGGAAAGCTCGGGCGGAGATATAAGTGGTTGGGGGCTTAGTCCCAACCCCACTTGGGTAGAGGAAGAATTGGGTAGAGGAGAAAAGCCCAGCCAAGAGAGGCTGAAGGGCTTGCCAAGGCCTCCTTGAGAGCTGGCGGAATTGGGCTCCACTCTTAAGGCCCTTCTTTAGCAGCCAGATCCCACGAGACAGCCTGCAGCAGACATTTCCATACATTGACTCCTCAATGGAGAATTTGTTTGTTACGAGAGGATCGCATGCCACATTGCAGCTTTGACTCTGAAAGCAAAAATCTTAACTCTTAGTGAAGATCTCCGTCTTTCAGCCTGTCTGGACCAGCTCATACTCCACTGAGCTAATTCTGTTCTGCTCTCATATTGCCCATCATTTCTACTGGTCTTCTTCTCCTCAGGTTCAATCATTCTTCCATATGTTCATTCAACAAACATTAACTGGGCACAGAACCCTACTACGTATTGGGCACAGAGCTTATCATGAGGAACACAGTGACGGAGCCCTGCTCACACAGAGCTGACTGCCGAGAGGAGGTGGATGGAAGCTGGGAAATGTCACTCAAAACGAACGCAGGAGCAAAGACTGGCTCAATCCAGAGCCCAGTGCTGAGCAAAGACATTTATTGCTCCTAGAAGGGCCATCTTCACCACAAACATCCTATAGGAGTGCATGGAGGGCTCCCAGCGAGCCCAACCCCCTCTCTATAAAGACAGGGACAGCACAGTGCTGTGTCTCAGAACACGGGAGGTAGACAACCTGGGAACAATTCCTAGAGCCACTGCTCAGTGTATGGCCTTGGGTAAGGTCCCCTACTCTCTGAGCCTCCTTTCCCTCCTCTGGGTCACAGCAGTAATTATAGTGCCTCCTTCATGGAACCGCTATACGAATAAGATAGGATAACACATGTCAAGCTCTGAAAACAGTTCCCAGCGTGCCAAGTACTCAGCAAATAGTCTCTGTTATTATAGGTAAACTGAGGCCAAGGTGGGCTGTGATTCATCTAGTGCTTCTCAGTTAGGAATAGATGCAGGGTGGGCACTTAGAAGTGCCAATAGCAAGCCAGTGTTCTTTCCACTTTACCTACTACCTTCCCACTGGGGAATCCACAATGGGAATTTAGCCATATCCCATTTGAATGTTTAAACAAACTAGGAAATTTGAGATAGTATTACCATACAGAGCCTTTCTCATTTGGGCCACTAGAAAGGTTATATTTCTTCCACTCAAGTAACCCCATTGCCCACAACCAATCACCTGCCTCTCCTTCCTTGCTAAGGAAACTAAAGCCTCTGGCCTACCTCCATGGCCAGCACTCAGGGCCAAGTATTTCCTCCAGCCCTTATCTTGCTGAATCACTGTACCCCTGCAGCCCAGAACTTTATGGTTACTTCCTCATATCACTTCTTTGCTTAGATTGAGCACTATTTTCACAATCCCATTAGGTAGAGGTTTGTAAACAGGTGCAGAATCTGTGAGTCACTGACATGAAGATTTGGCGGCCTGCAATGGATCAGCAGATCTACTCAATTCATAGCTGGCGTGGTGGCAAGCCAACGCCAAAACTCAGGGAAATTAGCAGACAGAGGGTATCTGCCACAACAAAGTATATTTAACAGCCCACTGATAACTCACAGCCTGCGCCCAGACCACTGACTGATTCCACTGAATCACAAAGTGTTAGAGATTGGTACAAGTTTAGATTTGCCCTGATTGCTCTCTTTTGTAGGAGGGCTAAGGTCTTAGAATAAAGAGTAACAGAGTGTAGGGTTTCCGAGTTTGGACCCTGCAGTCAAACTGCCGGGTCTCGATCCTGGTTGTATTATACCAATTACCATGAGGCTTTGGCAGTTTCTTCATATCATTGTGCTTCAGTTCCCTCATCAGTAAAATGGGCAAAGGCACCTTATATGATTGTTCTGAGAATTGAGTAAGTTAATAACTGAACAAGTGTTTAGAATAGTACCTGGCACAGAATAAACACTATCTATTTAAAATTAGTTACCCACTCTGGGCAGTCCCGGATTGGGGTAGTGTCTGGGGGTTCTTTCTTTCACTATCCTGGTGATGGTGTTCCATGCTGGGATAGTTAGACCTGGCAATGCAACCCGGTGCTATTCTCTGAGATGCAAAGCAACTCTGTGGAAGCATCAAGAAGAGCTTGATTACAGCGGTTAAACTCACCTGGCTGAGGAAAAACCTCTGCAGCTCTCATTTTTGTCTTGGCCTCAGCCAAGGCCATTGCAGAAAGCTCCTTTGGAGCTTGGAAATGGGGAGCGTGTGCCCACAGGCGGTGTTCTCGGGGCTTCTGCCCGACATCGCTGCACCGAGCAGTCCCCGGGCACACTTCCATCTCTCGCCCTCCCTCTCTGTCTCTTTCTTTGATCCACCTACTATTTGATCTCTTGAAGGTGGCTGAGGACTCAGAGAATCCTGTCTTTGGTTCTACTCAAGTATTCTCCTTCAGACCCCGATCGCATTAAAAGAACTCTATGATTTCATTTGGTTCTGCTGCTTTGGCGAGAACAGAGTGACAGTGACAAAGTACAAATTGGACATGTACAGAGAGCGCTAATAAAGAGAACGCACCGCTTGCTGAGGATGAGGAGAGTGCCAGCCACCTCACTGGTGCTGGGCCTAACAGACTGGAGTGACAGGAAACCTCCCCAGACACCCATGGAACTCAGTGCAGGTTGTCTTTACACACCTCATCCTCTGTTTGCCTTTGATGCTGAGAGCCGGGGGATGAACGGGCAGCTGTTCAGACTCAGGTTGCTCCTTGTTTCCCCCCTGACACTCCTAACTCAAGCCCTTGTCACTCGCATCTACTCCAGTCGCTCAGCCCACCCCGGTTGCCTTCAGTCCTCCATGCAGCCACTGACACTGCTGCTAAGTTACCGTTCCAAGAGCCAGCTCCTCGTTAGGTCGTTATGCTGCATCCATACCCCTAGTGTCCCTGCAGCCGCCGGGACAAAGTCAAACTCCTCACTCGCTCTCAAGTCCCACAAGTCTTAGGAAAACAAGAAGACGGGAGATTGTGTGAGTCTCGATTAGTTACATGCCCACTCTGGGCATTCACAGATTGGATACAATAGTCTCTAGGGGTTCTTTCTTTTACTGTCAAGGAGCTAGCATCCCTTAGGTCATTTCTAGCCCTAACTATCCCAGCTCCCCTACTCAATCAAAATTATGCTGTCCTTTTCCACTTCAAGCTGTCATTTTTTATTCTCTACTAAGAATACCTTACCTTCATACCTCCATGGAAACCACGGGCTCTAATACTTTACTACTGGGTGGCCTGAGGGAAATTACTTAACCTCTCTGAGCCTCATGTTCTTTATCTACAAAATAATGCTATCGAAAAGGGAAGGGCTTTCTCTTCTCTAAGCAGAGAAACTAAGATAACATACAAGGGCTTAGCAGAGAGCCTCACACATAGTAAGAGCTCAAGAAAAGTAACCTGTAATAATAACCATAATAATGATGATGATGATGATTGTTCTATTTCAATTCATCTCTTCCATGCAGGGTTTTTTCCTTCTTTTCATGTCTCCGTGTACTTGTGGCCACCGCCATATTCTACATGGCATTGTGGTGGTTTTCCCCACTTATCCTGTCTTTCTCTTTGGAAGTAGGGACTGTGACTGACCCAACTCTGGGTCCTTTTGTCTCATCTAAAAATGGATCCTGGCATTTAGCAGGCATTCAGTAAAGGTTTCTTTCATTGGACGTTCCTGTGGAGCGTTCAGGGAGGGCCAGGGAAAGTTGCTGGTGATCCTGGGCTACTCAGGAGTCATGAAGACAAAGCTGCTCCCTCTGGACTCTGCCTGCCTGGACACCAGCACAGCCTGGGCAGCCAGCAGGACCAACTGGTCAACTCTATGAACTGTACCTTCATGCCCCATGGCCTGCACTGGGGCTGTTCTTAGTCACCAGAAAGAACAGGGGGAAGTGAGTGCGAGAGAGAAAGTGCTGCATTTGTCACTAAGAATCTGCTTGGGAAATGGGAAAAGAGGAGGGAAGGAGATGCTATTTTCTGAGACTTGGGGAAGGAAAATGGGAATGGAAGTAGGGTAATCTGTGGCTTATGCTTTCCCAGGCTCAAAGGGAAGATGCTGCCCCTGTATATGGAATTGATTGGAAAAAATCTCCTAGTTACGTGGACCTCCACAGCTTGATGAGAGTGAATGTGGACGGGTCAGCCACTTTCTGATTCATCTGTCCTGCACGCCTTGGTTGGCAGGCGCACAGTTGCCTCTGCCCCAAGTAGACCTCATTTGAAATTCCCCATGTTGCTGTCATGTCCAGAGCTAAAGCCTGGTCACAGGACTCAGTCGCTCTAGGCTGTAGGTCAGTTCACTCACAGTACCCATCCTCCCTGAATTTCAACCTGAAGAGACAGGCCGGCCTGTCCCACACCTCCTAAGAGTCTAGATCTGAAGGGAGCCCCAGGGATCACGCAGTCTTGTCTAACCTGGCCCTGAGCGGAAGTGTCACACCACTGGGCAGTGACAGAGCTCGGCCTGGCTCTCAGTCCAGTGCACTGTCCACTCCCCTAAGATGCCCCCACTGGTTGTTCAATCCAAGGACACAACCCGTGAAGAAAGGAGGATGTTGTGAAATACTTCTACTAGAAGCCCAAGTTTGGTTGAAAGCCCAGATGGTTCTCTCCCAACCCTCCTAACCTAGTCTCAGTTCAGCAATTTTCACCTCCCTCATTCTTCATGTTAACCCTTCTCCACAAGGCCAGACAGAGCCTGCCTTCCGATAAGCAGCGCCTGAGAACAACTAAGCTGACTTCTTCTTGCACCTTTCCCGACACCTCCACTGGCAAGACCTTG
The DNA here is from genome assembly GCF_057876585.1 of Rhinolophus sinicus. Classification (NCBI taxonomy): domain Eukaryota; kingdom Metazoa; phylum Chordata; class Mammalia; order Chiroptera; family Rhinolophidae; genus Rhinolophus; species Rhinolophus sinicus. Next base: position 51,525,190 of record NC_142517.1, read on the forward strand.
CTATTGAGCAATCACCTTGTGCAAACTGACTCTCCCTGGCCCTTCACAATTACTCAGCAACTCTGCAAAACAGTAACACAACTGTTTATTTTTATATCAAGTTCAATATTGAAAAGCTAGCTTTGTACTTTTTTTCTGTCCCTTGAGGAAGTTACTAGAGACCCGAAGGATTTCTCTGACTCCTGACTACCAGCTCGACATGCTTCCCTCTTCTGCTAGTCCCCAGTCTGTGCCAGGTAACACAATAAGTGTCAGGGAGAGAACAAGATATTCCTATCCCTCCTGAGGGAAGATGTCCCCCAAATGGAAACCTGCCATTCACTCAACCTCCCGCCCAACCATCCATCCCCAGGGCCACCAACCAACTCATGCTTCCACAGCATCCCACCAGCCTGGGTCATTATCTCCTATGTTTGTTCTGCAGTTTTATAGTTTACAAAGCATTTTAACCTCACTGCATGTGATGTCCAAGACCTCCCTGCAGGATAGGCAGAGCAGGTGTTCACATTAGAGAAACGATAATTATATATATTTATGCATGTATTGGGGGCTGATCTGACCAAGTCTGTGTAGTTAGAAAGCAGTAGCGTCAGCTTCTTGACTTCAAGTCCCGTGTTCCTTGCAATCTTCCTTCTCCCAGCTCCTCTCCTTATTATCCATCTTGCATATTCAGCTAAATGGAGCTTTCTAGTACGCCATTTTTTTCAGATTACTCACATTCAAAAAGCTTCAGAGATTCTTAAATTCCTGCAGGATAAAATTCGTGCGTGATTCAGCTGGTCTTTCAAGGCCCTCCTCAGGGTGATTCCTAAAGGGTCTCCGCAATGTTGTTTCTACATCTTCAGCCAGATGGATCTATTTGAATTTCCTACAATGCCCTGTGTACTTTTTCAACCTTCGGACCTTTATCCGGTTTCTTCTTTAGACCTCCTCATGCTTCAACCCAGGTTTGTCTTTCAAGATGCTGCTTCATTAAGGCAGACCTCCTGCTAGGACCCTTCCCCGGACACCCTCAGCCCACAGGGAATGCTTTCCTGGGAAAGCCATAGCCTGGGACTAGAGAGCAAACCTGCTGCATCTGTAGGTATTGAAGGTGGACTCTACCTGCTATTTCCCAACTCAGCTGGGCTTTGCACATAAGAGAAGTGTCATCGTGTGCATCGACTGGTGTTGCTCTACTCCACCAAGTTCAAGAAGAGTTTGGGGTAAGATTTGCCTTTTCATGACTAAACAAGAAACAGTAGAAAAAATGTTGACTCAAAACTAAAAACTTTTATTCCATTACTAAAGTATTAATTGTGCCCTCCTTTATCAAAGCAGGAGAGGGACAGTGGGGAAGAGGAAGAAGGGGTGGAGACGGATGGTTCAAGCTCAGAGCAGAGGGTCCTGATTCCCATCCCTGGCTCCTCAAGGCCCTGTAATGCACATGCAGCCCTGGGAGGAGAGTGCCAGCACTGTGGGTCACTAGTGGTTCCTTGTACTATTTCACATCAGAGCCTCAGTTGTCTCAGCCAGAAAATATGGGTGAGTGCCCCTGCCCAGACTATCTCACTGGAGAATAGAGGTAAATGTGCTTTGTAAGTGTAAATGCTGGACCTATAGGAGGGATGGTTCATTTCTAAAGCCTAGGCCATCCCTTCTTTCCCACCTCTGCCCAGTGTCTTTTCTCTGCTAACTCCCATGAGACTGTCTGGATCGTTAGAGGGGCAAATGTTCCCTTTTGTACCTGTGCTGTTGACTGATGGCCCTCTGATACTGGAAATGTCCCATGATCCTTGAGCTATTATTAGGGCTGGTTAAATTGGCAGAAGGAAACTATAAACAGCCAGCATGGTCATAACTAACCTTTTGGTTTCCCATTTCAGGAACCAGATTCAAAATAAAGCTTTTCCTTTAAAGAGAGTGCATTTCTGCAGTTCTTCACAACACACTGAAAGAAAGGGGGAATTTACAAGCCTGGGGAATTTGTCTTCCATGAGTTTGCTCAGCCCCAGTCCTTAACTCTGGAACATTGGTCCCAAACTGCTACTTGAGCCTTGAAGTTCAGACAGGCTGGGTAGACTTCCAGGTACTTCCAGTGCTGGCTGGTCTGATCCTAATGCCCTATCCTGGGACAAATGCCCATGACTCCAAATGGGGCAGAATCTCAGATAACAGCAAAGGGGTCAGACAGGGAGGAGTTTAGGGCTGGAGAACTCTGGGGCCGTTGCTCCTGAGTCAATGCCGGCCTCTGAACTACTCATGGAATTTCTACCTCCCACATTTTCACCTAAAATTCTGGTGGGGTCCAGGCTCCCGTGGCCTGGCAGGCTGCAGTGAACCACCCCCCTAACTCCCCCCTCCCCTCACACATTTGCAACCGCGCTTCATTTGCCACCCCCACCTCCTTTAAAGCAGTCAAGATATTTTAAAACCCTTGTTTTGATCTTCTTTGCATATCAGTTACACTATTTCTGAACATGTTTATTTTTATTTTTTTTTCCGGTGGTGAGCCTGTTGCTTTGAGTCCTCAGCTCGCACGTTTCCACTTCCTCTCACTTTCCTGCACACCCCTGTGGTCTCTAGGCATGTGGCTCGGGCTAGGCTGGATGGTTCTCAGGGCCTGGGGCCTTTGATGGAGCCCCAGGAGGTAGGTTCTCCTCACCCTGGGTCTGCTCCTGACATCTGCAGAGGTGAGATGAAATTTCAGTTATGTTTTTATGTTTTCTCTGCCTCCGCTCCCAAGGAGGTAGTTCTGAATACCAGTTGGGGGCGGGAGTAGGAGGTAGGAGGGCCCTGGACTGGGCAGGAGAGAGACCAGAGTTTTTGTTCCAGCTTTGACACTGACTTTGTGAAAATCCTCTCTCTTCTTTGGGTTGGACTTAAAATTTCTAAAGCTCCTTCTGGCTCTGTCTTTCTAGGATTCTAACCCACATAGGGATGGACACTGCTCTATCAACTAACAAAATAACTTCTTTATGAAGGATCCACTTAGGACCAGGTTCTGAGACGGACATGTCGGAGATCCAGGGATGACTGAGGTACCGCACTATCAGGGAGCTATGATTTATATTTGTGGGAGACAGCATCCCCCTCAGAATAAAATCTTGTGAAAAGTCCAAGCTAAACCCTGCTAGTGAGTCATGACATACGTCTAAGCCCTCGTGCTTCCCAACATTTTTCATATCACAGCACACTTAGAAAGTAATGTTATTTGAATGGCATCCTGGGCAAATGAACAAATCTGTTCTTGCTTGGTGGCAACCGACCTATGAATTCTGGCTGTACTGGGCCCTTCCTGACCCTCCAAGGATTGCGAGACAATATTTGCATCCATTGGGGCCCAGATTTGGGAAGATTTTGTTGAAAGGATTAAGACAAATTTCTTGTTTAAGTGGAAAAACAATGGTGTTCTTCTGGCCTATAAAAAACACACACAACATTCTAGAGCGGGCAAAACAAGTATAAGGGTGGGTCCTGAAACCAGACCAAAGAGATTCAGATAGAGAATCTACCATTTGCCAACTCTGTGTCTTCGGAAAACACTAAAGCTCAGTTTCTTCTGTCTTGAGAATGGAAATAATAATATTCTCAACCTCCATAGGACTAAATAAGGTAATTCACCTCAGCACATTATAAGAACTCAGAAATGTTAACTATTATTATTATGGCTAGTGTGAGACAGGAAATTAAAGGTCATCTGGCTCAATCCTCTTGCTTGAGAGGAGATTTTGACTTGAACGAAGTCGCACAGCTAGTTAGTAGCTGAGCTGGGACTAGAACCCAAGAGTTCTGATTTCAATGTTGTGCTTTTATACAATAAAGGGAATAAAACATCACTGCATATTTAAAAAGAAAATCCACATTCTCCGTATTTAGAGTAGGTCTTCCTTCCCTGATGCCATTTTGAAGATAGGACTATTCATATTTGGCTTTTCAATGACCCTGTCTTAGGCACAAGACTGAATGAGGTGACCTCCAGAAGCTTTGTCTCATATTCCAAGTAGGTAGCCAAGGGACATATTGTTTGGCCTCAGAAGGCAAGAGAATAGGCACAGTGGCTACACATCTGGCATCCAGATGCCAAAGGCACCAGATTATCAATCCGGAAGTCCCACTAGACATGTGAACATATTGAATCTCTGGTTCACTCAGAGGCACGCATCACGTTCAACAGCAAAATGAGGACTAGAACTTGGATCTCAGACTTTCTGATGGTGTCCTTTCCAGAGTTTACCAAGTAAGATAGGATGTAAGACTCACTGTCTGCATATCCCGACCATGTCACCCAAGCCTATAAACATGCTGACTTGCCCTGCAAAGTCAATTACTCATGTAAATTTGTTTTCCTCCTTTCTTTCTTTCTATAAGCTACAAAGGATTGAGGAAACTTATTGGAAACACAGTAATGAATAATGAAGTGTGCCTAAAAATAAACTCTCACATCTTAAAAAGAGACCATAGGAGATCCAGGGCCATGCTGCCCGATGTGGTATCAGTAGGCACATGCGTCTATTTCAATTTAAATAATTAAATACAATGAAAAATTTAGTTCCCCAGGTTCACTAGCCTCATGTGACTAGTGGCTACGTAATTAACATTGCAGATACAGAATATCTCCATGATTGTAGAAAGTTTCATTGGACGAATCTATCTAGACAGGTAACTATAGTCCCACACATTTGCAATAATTCAGGCAAAATTTTGGCTCTGAGCTTTGTGTTACTAAAGCCAAGAACAAACAAACAATAAATAAATCAAAGCAAAGTCAATTATGTTATTACCAGTTCCTCAAGAGAAGTGAAGCTTTTCTAGCACTTGGACCTAAAATAATTTCTCACATAGAACTTTATAGAAAAGGTTACTGAGTGACATGGCAAATAATGTCCTTGGAAACCACAAGGGACAGTGTAGTCACAAATTTCAACGTCAATTTTTATATTAACTCCCTATAAAAGTTGAAGATATAATTTACCAAAATTCAACTAAAGGGAAATACGTGTCCTGTTGGGTCCTCGGGTGGAGGCCCAATACTTATTTACTTGATCTTAAAGAAGACATTTGAGCAACATTGGTCAGGTGAATTTGCTCCAAGGGAATGACGTTTGTTCTGAGGCCTGAATGACAAGATGAAGTCATTGGAGATCTAGAAGAAGAATATTCAAACGGAAGGAAAAACAAATGCAAAGGTCCTCAAATTGGAAAATATTGGCAAGTTTGAGGGAGAAAAAGGCCAGTGAACTTTGTGGAGGAGACTGAGTAGAGGGAGGTGATGCTGGACAGGTAGTCATGGGCCAGGGCCAGTAGAGTTTTATAGCTCATGGTAAGAGGGTTTAGCAGATAGGTGACATTATAATTTATGGTTTTAGAAACATCATTCTGGCGACTTCATGAAAAGCTAACAATGGGGAGGAAAAGTCTAGATAGGAAGGATATCATGATAGCTTGGAAGATGGTCAGCAGTGTAGATGATGATAAAACTAAGTGGGCATATATTTTACATGTAAAGTCAGTAGGACGTGCTGATGGGTTAATCATGGGACTTGAAGGAAATAAAAAAAACAACAACTAGAATGACTCAGTTATTTACTCTGAACAAATAGCTAGGAGGCTCAGTACAACCTACTGTGACAGGAAAGATACTGCAAGAAGGAATTAGAATGGGGGAGGGGCAAATCAATTGTTTGGTTTGGGTCATGGTTTGCGTGAAATGCCTATTAGATATATAATTAGAGTTATCAAGTCTGGAGCTGAAGGGAGACGTCAGATGAAGATCGAGATTTGGAGTTACGTGCATGTAGATGGAATATTAAAACCATGGGACTTGATTTCATCTAGGAAGAGTTTAGATGGAATAGGAACAAGAACCCAGAGCACTCCAAAGTCTGATGTAGAGAAGGAAGAGTCAGACAGGAGATGGGAAGGTAAGAGCAAACCAGGTGAGTGTAGAATCGTAGACACCTGGAGAAGAAAATGTTCAAAGAAATATAAAGGGTCAAACATGTCAAGTTCTATTGAACAGTCCAACAAGTTGAATATGTTTTGGCTTTGGAAACGTGCAGATCATTAGTGACTTTGATTAGAGCTGTCTAAATGGAGTGATAAGATCCGAAGCAAAGCAGAGCAAAGCTGAGGAACAGAGTTGATGGGAGATGAAGAAGTGGAGATGGAAACGTAGATCTTACTTTTGAAGATTTTTGTGAAAGAGGCACGAAAAAGAGGTGGCAACTGGAAAGACATGTAGGATCAAGGGAGAGCTGTTATTTTTCAACGGTTGTTATAACGGCATATTTGTATGCTAATAGGATGGAGGTAACAGAACAAGAGAAAATGGCCTTGCGGAAGAGAAGTACATGAAGGGAGGTAGAATCGAGAGGAGAAATGGAAAGATGAGGCTTAGAAACACCATCTCCTCTGTAATAGGAGGGAAGGAGGTGTCTGTGAGTACAGATGCAGGGGAGTAAAGGAGCTTGTGGTGGGGAATAATTCTCCTCTGATAGTAAGGAAGGAAGGTCATTATCCTGGGGAATAAAGAGGGTAAAACAAGGTAGAGATTTAAGGAGGGAAGAAAAGGTGTAAAAGACCCAGAGGCTGTAAAAGCAAAACTTCTAGAAGTGTTATAGGGTCCTCTGTCAGGGTAGATTAGAGAGTTGTGGTCATAAATTAAAGTGAGGTGATCAGCATGGTCGGCAATGTTCTTTTTTTAAAATGTGTTTTTATGAATTCCAGGTATACAAAACAACAGAATGATCAGACGTTCACACCCCTCACGAAGTGATCACCCCACCAAGTCCTCTGCAATATTTTTAACAACATTCTGCTGCTCAGGTGCAAGCAAAGGAGGAGACAGAGAATGGTTACATTTTACCAGGATTGCGGTTTTGCCCAGTGAAGGGGAAAGCAGCAAGGGGATGTAGGATGCTGGGAAAAGAGTGCTTATGGTACAGAGCAGAGGGAGTTAGGTTGGCATAGGGGTTCCGAGGGAGTAACACATCACAGGACTCCATGTATCTCCAAACTGTCTACCCAGATCATCAGTATGCCAAGAGCTTTCCTGATCTTGAAAAGGGAGCTCATTACTGACTTCTATTATTTTTTGTGACGTATAGAACCCATCCTTCAGGGTTATGCGACCATTTAGAAACTGAATATTGATCACCAGCTAGGTGGAAGAGTCACTGCTGACCACAGAGGAGGACATTTTTCCTAGTTACACACACTCTGCAGCTAAGTAGCACCACATTGCTTAATTAAACCTAGGAGATAGGGCGGCTGGCGGGAAAACACCTCACATGTGCAGAGAGAAGATGTGGGTTTGGGTCATTATCTGTTGCACGTAGCAGGTGAGAAGTTTCCCTCATACCCTGAGCTTCTCTTCCCTCTCATTGTAGTTCTGGCCCTGCATAAATTATGGCTTGTTCCATAGATCTGCTAAGAAGAACATAAGACCATCTCAAGCTTCAGGAATTGTGGAGATATGAAAAATTTCTTTATTATTATAACTCTGTAAGTTGGCCTGCAAATACAGGTCACCATAGCTTATAAGAAACTTGCCTTAAAATTGAAGAAATACTTGAAATGAAAGGAAAGTGTATTTCAAAACAAAAGCAATGAGAAGAAACTTTCTTTTTTGTGCAACATCCTATGAACTCGTGGCTCTCAAAGCCCAGGATATTGCTGCACTTGGCCACACAATGTGTTTTGAATAGCACAAGACTAATCCCTGAGTCACTCTATAATCCCGAGTTAGTGACTATCTTTTGATACCTCAGTCATCTTCTCTGTAAAGTGGGAAGAATTGTATGACTTCCTACTCAACTCACAAAGACAAGGACATCAGGAAGATTCGATGCTTTTTTTAAAGAAAAAAAAGTAACTGGGAAGTATTCTTGGTTACTTTGAGAAGAGGTTGGTACACATATGAATTGTCGCTATTATTACATGTGAGGCAATCCTTCCCACCCCCACCATATCCCAGGGCTACTGTGTGACAGGCTATTTTTAAGTCCTCATCTCTGGAAGCATATGGCCCTGCATAGTGCCAAAGAGAGAACACTGACCTGCTTCTGTGTGTTTGCTTGTTTGTTTTGATCCGATGGAGCATTTTCTAGAATCTGTTAAAGATTATCCTTTCTACCCTAAAATTCTAAAGTGAGTGCTAAAGTTTTTCTGCAGCACAGCCTGCAACAGACGATGGCAATAGAACTTGCTGAGGCAACCATAGAAAACCACCTAGGACAACTGTATGTTTATACAGATCTCCTTCCTTCTGCATCAATTAAGAGGTTTCAGGCTGACTGATGATGGTGATGGTGATGATGATAATTTCTTTTGTTTTTATGTTTTTATTGGTCTCAACTACTCTGGAATGATGAAATGAAATGCTTAAAATTCATGACTGAAGCCCTTTCCTGCTCCAAATATACAGGATGCCTATTCTAAGCCCCCTCTAGTTGACCTGACTTGACCTCCGCTGCTTGGCTATTTGGCAAGACTGTTCTGAATCTAGTCAAACTTCGCACTCATTGGATTTGATTTCTGACACCAAATCCCTGGAAGGATGTCCAGCTTATCAGTTGCAAAAGGAGAGAGATGAAAACACCTATTTCACGAGTTTATGGGAGCTAACTTCTGTGCAAGGGCAAAATATTTCCCCAGTTGAAGTAAGAAAAAGGATAAGAAGGATCCCACAAGTCTTTCTTTTTTTTCATTTTATTTTACTTTTTCTATAAGGTCCAGAGTCAAACCGTCGTGTCTTTGTGTTAAGTGATAAATAAAAATAGAAGTGACAAGAATGTTTTGCACTTTACTTATTCAATGTAAAAGGTAACTTATAAATGAAGGTGTTAAGGGAAACTCAGGAAGACGGGGCCTGCATCTCCAATTAAATTGCTGAATAAAAAAGATGTGAGAGCAGTTTAAAATGTTCTGTATGACCCTAGAGGCCAAACAGGAAAATTTACAAAAACTCACGAGGAAAAACAATTGGGACGCTACAGACACATCCAACCATGGAAAGGCCATCTTCAAGTGGCAGTGAACTCCCATTGTTAGAGAGGTTCAGCAAGAGGGTGGATGAGCACTTTCTGGGGATATTGGAGCATCAATTCTGAAATTGGCTGCATGTGGAACCCGGTGACCTTTATGGTCTTATCTGACTCTGAAAATCTATAAATTTATGGGTCAAGCAGCAACTTCAAATCCTTTTGGATAGACAGAGAAATGGACAGCTTGAGACCAATTCAGATTTTCAAGTCTCTTCCAATGTACGTAGAAAGATGCTCCCTATTTTTTGTCCTCCCTTGTCCAATTTAACTTACATTTCAAAGTTTAGACACCAACAATAGAGGAAGTGTTAATAAGGCTTGTCATCCCCCTACAAACAGAATTGTCTTTGACTTACATGTATTTCTTTCTATTCCCATTTCCACTGGTCTGGTCCAGGACCACTTCACCCCCCGCCTGGACCCCTGAAGTAGCCGTCTTCCCTCCTATATCTTCCCACAAGTCCGTCTTTTACATATGAGTCCTCCCAAATCATTTCATCACAATCTGTCATTGGTCTCAAAACTGTTCTGACTATCCCTTTCTTATAACACTCCTCAAATTCTTCAATCCACAACTCCAGCTTGGCTGGGAGTTCTAACTCCAAGTAGATTGATCTACCAGGAAAACCCCCGCTAGTTAACTCAGCTGTGCCTCACCCATAAAGACCTTTTCATTCTTCTCTGTCTAATTCATCACCCAACTCAAGCCTCATCTCCTCCAGGAGGCATTCCCAACTGCTCAACCCGTTCATGATCTCCCCTTCTCTGCACTCCTAGAGGTCTCAGAGACTTTCGCCATCATTTAAGTAGCAAACACAGCCTTGAGATGTTACATATCTGTTACAGTTGGGTGTGTCTTGGTTTCCCAACACAGGGTTGTTAAGTTCCTGGAAGGTCGGGGCCATCCCTTTCATCGCTTTTGTAACACCCCCTGGTACCTAGAACACTGTTGGGCAAAGTAGTAGCAATAATCCTTCGCACTCATGGCAGGCTTTAGAGGTTAAGCGGCACTTCCAAGTTTCATTCCTTTGATACTCACGACAGCTAAGAGAGGTCTGCAAGGCCGACAATGAATAGCATCTTGCGGTTGAGGAAACTGAGGTTGAGAAAGCTTGTTACACCTGCGCATGAAACAGGTTTTCTAGTCCAATGCTCTCCCAATAATAACTATTAAATGAGTAAATAAATAAACAGCTCTTGCAGTTCAAAAAGTTGTGGGTAGCCAAAGGGAAGTGACCATGCATTTGGCAACTGTCCCATTCTGTTAATGTACGTTGACTTCCAAAATGGGCCAAAGAATCCACTTTATATGGATGGACTCAGTTTGAGAGACAAATGGTCCATGTCTTTTTGACTTTGGTCAAGTTTTGCTAATGAGTAGAGATTCCAGTGAGAACCACAAGTGTTTTGCTGTGTGTTTGTATGGGAGTCTAGATGGAAAGCAGCAATCTCAGGCAGTACACTGGGCAACCTCTGAGCCTACCCTCCTTGAGGCTTCCAGGACTCTGTGACCAGAGCAGATAGAAGAGACCGGTCTGGAAGGGGCCAGATGTCAGTGCCCATCACTTTTTTAACTACTAAATTCACTCTATCATGTTTAAATAAATTTTAGAAGCTTTTAGAAATATGTTCCTGAATTTCCTCCAGAAATTACCTCTGAATTTTCTTGTAAAAAGCCTGCCAGCTTTGTTCAGCCAAGTCCCTTTCCCCTTCTTTTCTTTGACAAGGAAAGCAGCTTTGGTAGCAATGCTCAGCTCTAGCAAGTGTTTGGTGACACATGTTTTGTGGTAAATGTTTATTATATAAGTTCAGTCAATACAGCTACCATAGCTTTTGAGGCATCATTGCTACTAATCATAAAACTAACTTGAAAACCAGAAGCCAAAGATATTCAACAAAGATCTATATTTTTCTTTTGTCTTTTAGGTTCTCCGTGTTCTCTCCACACCTGATATAAAGGGAAGAGGAAACAGGAGAAGTCAGGAGACGGGTGCTTGAATCCTGACTCTGCCCCCAGGATGGCTGTGGAAACCTGGTGAAGTCAATTCTTGGCTCTCAGACTTTGGTTGCTCTTTCGTACAGTGAAGAGGAGAGAGCAGCAACTGCCAAAGTTACTATATGTTCTGATGTGTCCTGATGAGAGGACAAAGTGGAAGGAAAAAAGCAATTTTGGTCAAGTCAAGACATAAGCTTGCCTTTCCTCACCCAGAATGTGCTTTACAAAACTGGATTTGCTTCTTTCTTATTGGATCATTCTCAAGTCAGGAGCAGGGAAGTGATGCTGCCCATATCATTTGGAGACAGTGAATACGCATATATATATGTGGGGAGGGGCTATGTTGGTGAGCGGACAGATACCACTAATTCCACTTCACCACACTTCTTATTTCTGCTACTACATTATATTACAATTAAAGAAACTTCAGGGCATTTAAAGTGTAAAAACTTATAGGAGAAATCTTAAGAAATTTCCAGTCCCATGATTGTTCCTGAAAAGACATTCAGGAACTTTATTTATGTAATTTTAGAAAAAATAAGTGAGAAAAAATTCATATATATATACCAATAACAAAAGATGAATACCAGTCACGTTTGACTTCGGCAATTACAAGAGGTGCTCAAGGTAGTTACCATCAGCATAATTTCTATACAGTTTTTTCCTTTCTTAAAATGTGTATGCATTTTTTGGCACCCTCTGTATAAATTATATATATCACCTTGATATTTTTTTCCCCTAAAACTTTCAACTAGCCCACATAGAACCATACTGTAGGTCTTTCCATGCAGTAAAGTTTCTACCGAAAAAAAACTCACACACATTAAGTTCACTTAATCTTTGAAACAGCCTTCTGAGAGAAAGCATTTATGACTGTGTCCATTTTACAGATGAAGAAACTGAGGCTCTAACAGGCTTAAAAATTTGTTAGTGCATACAAATCATAGGTGGCAAAGTTGCAAGTTAATCCAGACCCTTTGCCTCCTGGTCGGGAACTCTTTCTGCTATTGTGCTCTGAGGCATTCTTCCACACAGTCCATCAGGGAGCTCTCCTTGGCCTCAAGCAGAGAGGTGAATCTACAAAACTGTATCAGGGGTTATGTCTTCTGTAAAGGACTGATATAGAATCACAGGCTATCAGACAACAAAGTTTCCCCCAGATATGACCTATGCCCTTTTTTTTCAGCTGAGTACCTCTCCAGGATTCTGGGACAAGTTGGTGGCAAAATCAGTACTGAAATTCTTTAATTTCCATCTTATAGTCTTCAAGACATTTGGTATTCAAAACCAAAGTGATTCGGCAGATCAATCACTAAATAGAAGACCAGGAGTTAATTTTTCAAGGCACTGAACAGTACTGCTTGTCAGGGTTGGACAGAATTAACTTTTACCTCAGTTGCCTCAATGACTTATATTAACCAACCTCACTGATATAACCTAGAGGGGCCAAAGCAGAAAGAAACGTGACTGTCTGTGAGTCATTCATTCTTCACTTTCAACATGTTGTGAAAATATGTTGTGAAATGGTTACCTACCCATGACTCCATCAGTGGGCAGTAGAGAAGCTGAGAATTGTGCAAGAGGGAAAGGTGGGCATTAATACCAGATCACCCAGGAGGCTCCAAATTCCTGCTGAGCGCAGGACCTACAATAAGACCCAAAGACAAAATATCTCCATAAAATTTTTTTAAGGAAGCAAAGAGAGGACCAAGGACAAAGGGGAGGCAAAGTAAACTTTCCCTTTTTTGTTTTTTCAAGGGATCAGTAAAGTGGGGCTAACAGCTGTTTGCAGATATTCCCCAGTTAGCATGCATGTCTATCCTTGTCTGTCATGGGCTAAGACAATTGCTACACCCCAGCCTGCTGCCAGACATCCCTTCTCTATGCCCCAGAGGGTAGGTCGCACTGCAGACATTGTAAATGTTCTAAGTGAAGGAGGGCGTCTGGTGCAAGGGGAAGGAACACAGAACAAGGGGGTAGAAGACCCAGTCCAAGCCCCTATCTGCCACATGCAAGGCCTAGGATCCTGAGAGTCGTCACATCCCTTGTCAAATCTTTAGGCCCATCCTCTGTACCAAGAGGAGAAGGCATCTCCACCTGATCTATGTGCCGCATAGATCACACATAACTCCGAAGTGATGAGGGAGGTGACAACACTTTGCAAAGTACACAAATATGAGAGGCTATTTAGAAACCCATAAACCCTCCCATCTGATTTTGCAAGCTCTGATTGAACGAGTCTCCCATTGAAGGAATGGCATGACCCCATGAATGGAGTATCACTTGTGGTTAGAGGCAAAAACAACACTGACAATGGTCCCCTGAGGATGACAGAGGAGATCTTTCAAACTCTTAGTCTGTGCCAGTCATTATTAGCTGTAAGCAGTGGTGTGATGGTGAATGTTTAACAGCTGGTTCTTTGGGACAAAAAAAACCCTTAATTGCAGCGTTTGCTGATTTCCATGGTGTAAATTCTTGCACCATGGCTGATTTCAAGCTACCAATGTGATATCAGTAAACCATAAAGTGAGGAAAAGTTACTCACAACTGGCTCTCACCAGTTAGTGGGTGCGAACCAGCTCTAGCACGCCACGGAAACACCTCTGAAGGCTTCGGTTGGCCTAATGAACTTTGGAAGCCTTCTTGATACATGGGACTCAAGCTTTAACATAGAGCCACCGTAGCTGTTCCTCCAATAATTCAGAAAGGGGAATTTCTATTTTAATTTGAACTTAGCATTTTTTACAACAAATTGTAATTGCAAATGTCTTTGTGGACATGATTGAGCCCCAAAATACAGTTCTGTCATCCTTAGTAATGTTCCTCTTCCTCAGCTTTCAGTCTGATAACACAAGAGATGAGCACGCAAAGTGGAATGGAACACAGCATGAAAATGGAGTCAGGACCTGGGATCAAGTGTCAGCAATCCATTTGGGTGAATTTGTAGAAATCACCTGCCTTCTCTGAGTCTCAGTTTCTACATCTACAAAATGGGAACAGTGCTGGTTTGCCTGCCTCACAGAGCGATTGTGAGACCAAAAGAAACAAAGCAAGTGCAAGAATTTTGATAACAGCAGAATTCTATTTCGCTTTGAATGATATTATTTACTTCCAAAATTGATTACTGACATTATTATTCACAATACTTATCAGTCTATGCTGCACTAGCTAAGCCCTGCATAGGAGCTCCCATTCTCTCTGGAATCTTCCCATGCTCAGGTGGGGCTTGTGTGACACGACGAGAATGGCCTCCGGGATCTGTGGGGCAACTTGGCTCCATTGTACTGGGCCTTGGGGCATTGGAAATTACTTGTGCCCACAAACCTTCACACCAAATGGCCCGTGGAGGTTAAAAACAAGATCACGCCCAGGCTCTGTCAATCTAGAACTATATCATCAAGGAGCCAGGCAACGGGGCTTGCTTGAAAAATGTACCAGACAATTTTGAGTCTATCTTGGAAGCAGGGGTCTTTGGGGAGGGGGGTGACCTGGGGAATCTGCATTTTAAATAAGTGCCTCAGTGAATTTAGATGCACTTGACCAAAACTCTATATGACGCGAAACTCGATGGAGAGAAACAGGAAAAGATTCTCCATTGATGCTATGCCAGGTCCTTGATTAAAGCAAAAGTTCTTGAGAGAAACCCTGGGTGTATGCAGGGAGACACCCTTATAATACACTCTCTGGCTCGGCTTTTTCCTTCCATTAATATAATATGACTGCCCCTACACACTTACCCATACACTGGGTGGTCCAAACATACAGATTTGTCTGGTCAAGCACACAGGAAGTCAGCCACTGATGTCTTTGTAAAGAGCAAATCCATCCACTGTCTGCCACCAGCTCCTACCAAAGGCTAGGAGAGAGTGACAATTTCAGAGGGGTCTCTATAAAGTGCTGTCCATCCAGATATCTTAAAGGAAAAGCTGTGTTGAGTCCAGTGCCACTAGTCAGCACATCCTACACTGGAATTCATGGGGCCATGTAAAACAGGATTCTAGCTTTTCATCCACCCCTTTGGTCAACAAATACTTATCAAGCTCCAACTATATCAGGCATACGTGTAGAGTTGGAAATCTATGATGAGTGAGATTCCAGTTCTGTCTTTAAGGACTTAATATTCTTGGAGGATTCAGACACTAAGCAAACAGTTATAGTACCCTATGGTAAGTATCACTGAGATATACCCAGGTACTGGGGGATGCAAGGAGGGGAGAACCCAATTATGGTGCGTATTGAAAGAGGATGGCAAAATCTACCCAGAACAAAGGACACCAGGTTTGCAAGGGAGGAGGGATTTCTAGGCAGAAGGAAAAGCCTGTGCAAAGCACAGAGATATGAGCAGTGATGTGTGCTTGTGTTAGCAAATTGGTAAGAGGTGTGGCCGCAGACAAGGCTGGAAAGTAAGCAGGTGAAATACCTCACTTGCCAAGCCAGGAGTTTAGATTTCACCATGAAGGCCATGGGCCACCTTTGGAAGATTTTCAGAAAGATTAGATTTGCGGTTTTTTTATAGATCAATTTCTAGAGAGTCAGTGTGGAGAACAGGCTGAAATAATGACAAGTTAAGAACCCATTGCAATAGCCTAGGTGAGAGATGACGTGGCCTTCACTGAAGATAGTGGTGCTGGGGGTAGAGATGAGAGGAGGGATATAAACAAAATCAAGGAAACAGAGTCAGCAGGATTGATTGAGTGTGGGTTGGAAATTAGGGGAGGACTCATCTAAACAACCTGAGATTTTTCTGGCAAGAGCAGCTTATACACGTATATGTGATGCTTTAACGGAGATAATGAACACAGAGGGGATGAAGTCTTTTCAGAAAGGAGTTACCAAGTTCAATTTGGAATGTGTTCAGTTTGAGGTGAGTCTGGAATATCTAGGTGAAGAAATTTAGTCACTAGTTAATATGGGTCTGGAGTTCAAACAGGAGAATAAAATGGAAATACAAAAAAAACTTCCCTGCCTTAGATGTCAAACTCTCGCTAAAGACATGTTTATTACCTTTGAGGTTACCCAGTGTTAAAATCCCTTTCAAAATTCGTACCAGAAAAAAAGATTCAAGCAATCAGGACACTCCCTTTAATAAAAAAATAAATAAATAAAATTATGTAAGTCACCATGTTTACTTTGTTACCTTTCCTGCCAGGAAGCTCAGGGTTGTATTTAATACTCAATTACAATAACTATCCTAAGCCTTTTAACTAACATATTGCTTTCTCACCATTTTTGTGGCTTTAATTTTTGATTTACAATTTAATAGCCTCCGTTTATGTCCCATAGTATAAGCTGCTTCTACTACTTTTTGGAAATACAAGGTATACATATTTTCACTTGACATTATAAAGATTGGGCTCTATCTACTTCAAATACTTTCAGGCTCCGGAAAAGGAGTTTTTCTATACAGTCTATGAGAGTAACTATTTTTCCCCTCCAGATACCAAAGAGAATATTTAAAAAGCCCTCTTCAGAAAGGGAATTGATCCTGAGGGACCAGTTAGAGCCAAGGGGGCCCGAAGCTTATAGCTCGTTATAGAAAGCTAGAGCCATGGATGCAAAAAGAGCATCCAAAAGGTATGAGAAACACAATCTGAGCAGACAAGTTCTGACCCAGCCCCTTTCTTACTTCTCAGCCACAGGGAACTCTTCACTCCTCAAATGAGGTTAGGACCCCAACAAAAATAGCATCTTAGAGGATTTGGGTAAATTCCTTTCAGGTTATTAAGGGATACTTTTAACCTCTTAGGAAAAATAATATGTCATAATAATAGCATTGTTATTATTTTTAATGCCTTTGCATCATTATCTAACTTAATCCTCGTCGGTGTTTACAGGTAGGAAGGCCAAGAACTGTGGTTATTCACACTTGATAGCTCTGTGTCCTCTTGCATAATGTTTCTGGGAGCCACTGTCAGGAAAAGAACACTGCTGGGCTTACTGCTTCCCTCTGCTTAGACCATTCATAGTTAAGCAAGTATAACAACAAGAGTAAAAATGATGCTGCCTGATTCCCACCAGCACTTTCAGTTTCCAGAGCACGGCCACGTCCGTCATACTATGTGGCTCTCATAAGCACCTCCTGAGGTAAGCTGGAAGGATTTGTCATCTCCATGTCATCGATACAGAAACTGAGTCTCAGAGGAAGTACACTAAGCTGTGCTCCCTCTGAGCTGGATTTGTAGGAGCCAAGGGAAGTCACTATGACCCTGTGCTCTGAGATGTCCCCCACCGTGTCATGCAGCTTGGAGACCTCTCAGGCTTTCAGAGGGAGGCCCTGCTTCAGGCTTCAACAACTCAGTTACTGGCACAGTGAAATGCTAATGATAGAAACTACCACCAAATAGACGGTTCTAACTAATGACTTCCCTCTTCACTAATGAATGCAGCCACTCGGTTCCACAAAATCGGTAGTGGGTTAGGACCCCATGTTTCCTTCTGATAGAATTCACCTGCCTCTGCTTTCACCAAATAATAGGCCTCAGAGCAGCCAGTTAATAAAGCAGTGATTTAAATAATTTCCAAAGGCTTCAATGAAATTTAGAACAGTTGGGAATAAATAGGTCTCACTAAGGCTCAGAAGATCTTAGCCATGTGACCTAGTGCAAGTCTCCACTTCTCTGAGTCTTAGTCCCATCGGAACATGGGTCAATAGCAATCTCTGTCCTGCCTCACCTCACAGGCTGCTTATGAAGACCACACTTGTGCATTACTAGCATCTTAGAAATGTGTTCTCAGAATATGATGACCCACCCAATCCTATCAAGGCAGGAAGTTCAACACCCATAACTCAAGGGACAGAGAGGTATCAGAGGAAAAGCATGGGTCTCACGAAGCAGGTGCCACTGGGCATGACACGTGCAGCAGGTCCCACATCAGTGAGAAGAGAGAGGCTGGAGTGACACACGTAGCTACACAAAGATACTCTGCCACACACATCCAGACTGACAGAAGTTGTCTGAAGATAGAGTCAGAAAATCTTTTCAAAGAATCAATTAGTTCAACAATTTTATTCCCCAGGGAAGATAAAATTTACACACGTCCTGCAATCAATCAATTCCATAAAACTCTTGAAACTTTAGTCACAGAATTTGCAAAATGCTGAATCATACACATTTTTAAAGGTGACAGATTAGAGATGGGAAGGAAACACTAGGCCTTTTAATACATGTCAAGGAAAACATCACCCCGGTGTTTAAAGAGTTATGAGGAACTCTCAGACTTTTTACTAGGAGACCAGAATTTAAAAATCATAGACAATGAAGCCAGCCTGAAAACTTCTTAGAAGCCATTTTTTTCATGTATCCTGTTGTCACCCATTTTACAGAAAAGGAAACTGAGACTCAGAGGGATGTGACTCGTTTCCAATAATATCACAAGGTAGAATTAGATAAAAGTGTGAGTTGTGTGCCTCTCTACATTTAATCCAGCACACATTTACTGAGCACCTACTAAATTCTTGCTGGAGAAACCAAGGTGAATACGCCAGAGAATCCATGTTCAAAATATTCAGAGTCCATTTGAGAAGATAAACATGTAAGCAGATGTTTCTGGCATAAGTGTTATGTCCAATATTAACAATGATACAAAGTGTTACGGGGACACACAGAACTCAGAGTGGTCAATTCTTCCTGGGTTTGAATCTTAGTGTATTGTGCAGACAGAGTGGAATTGCATTCCAAGCAAAGGCAATAGAGTGAGCTAAAGCAAGGGGATTGCGCCGAGAGCCTTACACAAATAGTTTGAAACAGCTGGAAGGTGTAGAAAGTGCTTCAGAACAATCTTGGAGGATGTCAACAGGTCTCAGCTGCTATCCTGTACCTCATTTGGCATGCTCCCTGAGGCTGTGGCCTGTATGCACCTAATGGGCCAGTACAACACCTGGCCAAGTGCTGATGCATTATGGGGCCAAATGAATTCTCTTTGAAGAGGAGAGGAGTGTGAGGGAGAAAAGAATTTGCCACGCAGGTGAGTCAACTGGAACGCAAGGTGTGTCCTAGCTCCTCAGGCCCAGCTCTGGGTGGTCGACCAGATATCCAGGGTCACCTCCCCTGGTGCCACTGGATTCCACTTGGGAACATCAAGTATTTTTTCAGCAAGTAGTTCCTAAGCCGTGACACTTCTGACTCACCCAGTGCCTGTGTAGTTTTACCAGTATAATTGATCCCAGAGCGCAGTTTCTGCCATACCCATTGGTTTCCTAGGGAGTAATGGTATATTCAGGCTCCGTTAGAGCATCAGCGCAGCCCAGCCCCCTGGGGAATAACACGGAGGGAAATATAAGAGGTAGACATAAATAGCCCTGAGTTGTATAGTCAATCTTTTGGGTGCTCTGAGCTTCCTGTCCTGAGCTAAGGTTTTCTCTTGGGGTTCGCTGAGGCACTGAGAGATAAACAAAGCTCTAAAGTGACTCTCCCTGTTGGGAAGCTGAAAGCACTTCCAAGACACTGCTTTTCCTACCCTTTTGATGAATGTGTCCTAGTCTCCCTATCATTGCACCCTTGTGAAGACCTCTATGATGTCTGTGAGGAGAGGAGAGGCCATTTGAGTATGAAATTGCTCTCAGGTGTCCTCCCACATATGTTGGGTCTATAAAGTGTCAAAACAGCCAGGCAAATCATGCCAGGATTCATCGTGGTGGGAGGTGGGGGAGTGGAGGGGTGGTGGGAACCACTCACCCCTGATATTCCGCACCCAAGCAACCCTTAGTGACTAAGGTTTTTTCCACTTACACCTGGTTCTTTTGCTTTCACCACACAATGTATTAGCAAGTGAAATCCTTGAGTAAGCAAAAGAGGTCCTTAATAAATTCTCTTGTAAGAACACATTCCTTAGCCTACTACCGATAGAGTCAGGGAACACACATTCACATAAGCTTTTCAAAATATACCTCCAAGCCATGTTTGCCAAGTAGTTGCTATGATCTGAAAATCAAGTGTGTGCAAAAGCAGGCAGCCAGTGTCTTGTAAGTGAATGAGGAGCAGGGCAATGAACAAAATTAAAAGCAAGTCACAGATTTATTTATAACTTATGTAACTGACAAAGGATTAATGCCCAGAATATGGGGGTGGGGTGGGGGGCAATCCTATACATCCATAAGAAGAAAAAGACAATATAAATAAATTGACAGACTATATGAGCATGCAAATCGCAGAAAAGAAAATTATCCTCAGCATACGAAAAGATGCTCAACCTCAGTCTCACAATAATCAGAGATGCAAATTTCAAAATTAAGAGATACCAGTTCATACCCATCCAGTTGGCCCAAAATTGTAAAATCTAACAACATGAAGTGTTTATATGAAGATATAAAGCAACAGCAAAGCACAAGCTCACTGATGATAGGACCGCAAATAGGTACAACCACTTTGGAGAGAAATATGGCAAATGTCTACTAAATTTCAGGCTACGTATACCTTATGTTGCAGCAATTCCACTCTCCAGTATACAGCTGAGAGAAATTCTTGCATAAGAGCTTTATACAAAGATGCTCACTACATCATCATTTATAAAAGGGAAAAGAAATTTAAAAGCTCTGTAGTAGGAAAGTGCTTAATAAATTGTGACACATTCATTAAAAAAATTGTGCTATAGAAGTTAAAGTGAATGAAATAAAACTAATATGCTAATATCATTACATCTAAACAAGTAATATTAATAAGAAAAGCAATTTACAGAATAAATCAGCATTATACCTTTCATGCAAATTTTAGAAACATAAAACAACACTGCATAATGCCTTGAACACACACTTATGCACAAAATACGGACAGGACAGAGGCATACATACCGTCTTTGGGGTGGTAGCTGTTCTGGGGAAAAGGAAAAAGCGCTGGGAAAAGGAGAGCTACAAAGGAACTCAGTTGTTTATGGTAATGTTTCTTACAAAGCTAAGGCAGGTATAAGGAAATGTTAACATTTTCTGTTTAAATTTTTTTATTGGGGAATATTGGGGAACAGTGTGTTTCTCCAGAGCCCATCAGATCCAAGTCGTTGTCCTTCAATCTAGTGGTGGAGGGCGCAGCTCACTGACCCATGTGGGAATCAAACAACTGGCAGCCCTGTTGTTCAGAGCTCACACTCTAACCAACCGAGCCATCCGGCCGCTCAGAAGTGTTAACATTCTTAAAAGTCAGGGTGGTAAGAATATGAATGTAAATGTCATGAAAGATTAGGTTTTGCGGCTGTAACAAAAACCCTAAATCTCAGTGACTTTGAACAACAAAATTTATTTTTTGCTCATGCATGGTGAGTCAGCAGAGGGGCTCTACTTATTGTTGTTGTTCAGGGACCGAGGCTGATAGAGCAGCCACCACCTCCGTGCTGTTGGCTATACCAGAGGGGAAGGAAAAGCAATTACATGCTCCAGCCTAGAATTGGCACAAGTTGTCTCCTATCACAACTAATTGGCCAGAACTAGTGTTATGGACCTAACCCTGCTTGAGGGGGCTAGGAATTGCAATTTTATCATGAGTCCAGAGGTGGAAAGAATGGGAAATATATGACTAACAGCAAGGAGGTTTACCATAATGGGCGTTTGTTATAGTCCCGATCATCCTTTTTTACATGTTTGAATTACGTTTCTTAATTTACAAAACAGAAGAAAAAAAAAAAAAAGCCCTGGTTTGGGAAGCAGGTAGCTTTGGCTTATGAGTAACAGAAGGAGAAAGAGGCAAGGTGGATGGACAGAGGTGGTCAGCCCCATAGGCCTGTTCCCGGACCTGTCACCATGATTGTCAGACTCCCACTGATACTGCAATTATCCCCTCTTCAGAAACAGACCTTCATTTAAATGATTCTGAGCATGTTGACCTTCCTTGTTTTTATTTCTTTCCAGAAGCTGAGTAGGCAATAGGATGCTTGATACAGAGAGGTGTGGTGCATAGAGCATGGATTATAAAGTCCAAAGACTTAACTAAGCCCCAGGTCTGCCACTCATACTTCCTGTCACCTTGGGCAAGTTAGCAGACCTCCGGGTCTATTTTCCTCATCTGTAAAATGGGCATAACAATAACACTTCCATCTCTGAATAGTTGTGATAAACAAATGCGGTATGTAAAGTGCTTTGTAACTGTAACGTGCTGTGCAGCCGTTCACTATTATTAATGACCTAAATTTTGCTGCAAGGGAAGCCTCAGGCCAGATTTACATTTCTGGCCGACAATGACTCATATAACTTCCCTCAGCAGAGCCACCTGGTTGACAAAACAGGCCCAGGCATCATCGTGTGGTCTCACTACTTGAACAATCTATTGATTTCCTTTTGTGAAAGTGAGTATGGGTGCAGGGGCTGAGCATTGTTGCAGGTTCCCCAGGGAGACGAAACGAAGAGCATGGTGTGGATGGGGCGGGCCTCTGGGCCTGATCACATATTTGAGCCAGGTGAGGATAGAAGGGAGCGAACAGCTCTTCCTGTCCCCTCATTTTCCAAATGAAGAAACTCAGGCCAGGGAGGCAAAAAGGATGGCCGTTCTTCAATAGCCATGGAGAGAGAATGAAGAGACCCGGCATTCACCCTGGGGTCTTCTATTCACTGAGAGGAACCAGGGCAAGTTTCTTACCACCAAATACCTCAGTTTCCTCATGTGAAAAATGAGGGGCTTGAACCTGACCCCCATGGTTATTTCTAATGTTTGGTGCTTTAAGAACATCTAAAACTATCAAGTACGAAATGCGAGTAGAATCCTCCCTAAAAGTGTGCTTTGTGGTCCAGGTTATTGACTTTGAAAATTTGGCTCCCAGGAGTTACCTTCTTGTGTTTCCACACACCCTGACTGCCACCTGTTTGCCTTCCTCTCTATCTCGCTGAAAGACTATTTTGAGGTCCTGCCTGTTTCCTTGGAGCCGTAATACTCTTGTCTCTCCCCTTACCTAACAAGTATCTTTCTGGGCCATGTTACCTGCTTTGTGGGTAGGGTCAGAAAAACCTTCAGTGGGCAGCAGAGAACACAGGACCTAACTCAGGAATCAGCTCACGGGCACCTGTGCCTGGCCTTACAGTTCACTAACAGAGGTTGCTTTGCACGGCAATATTGCTGATGATACTTCCCCAGACATCACAGGAAGCTGCACAGCCAGATGCAAGGGTGAGTCTGACCCAGGCCCCAGGTGCATCCTGCTCTGGGGGAAGTAAACGCCACAGGAGGATCTCTCACACCGCATTACCTAGGGCTTTGCCCCTGAGGCTGTCACAGGCTCTTCCCCATAGTTGCTAAGTCATTCCGCCAGCAATTCCCAGGAGTAGAGAAAAAACTAATACCTCCGTCTGGAGTAATAAGAGGTGGCCATTACACCTGCAAGGCATTTCACCTGCAAGGCACTTCTCTGCCTACAAAGCACTTTCACAGTCATTAGCTCATGTGATTTTTACGAAGAACTGAGAGTTAGCCAGAGAAAGGATTATTCTCTCATGTTCTAGATGAGGAAGTCCATGTGAGGTCCAAGAGAGGCTGAAGGACTTACGGACAGATCTCATGACTCTAATTCTGGTTCTTTCTCTGCAGTACAATTTAAGTATTATCATCTTATTATAAAATTATATTAATGGCCAAGCCTTAGGGCCAGCATTGAAATCACTTTCAACTATAAAGGACCTCATCAGCTCACTTCTGCCCTGCAATAAGTAGTTTAGGAGGAGAAACCATTTCTGAAACCAAAACAGTATTTACATTGTGGTTTGTATTGTATCTGGTTTCTAGAATCCAGGTCTTTAGTATTTTTCTGCACTTGTCCACTTTCACCCTCTAACTAGATTTTTATTTTGAGTCAGTACAACTGAGGAAAGATACAAAGCAAACGCTCACAAGAACTCCACTTGCGGTACTCGTCATGTGTACCCGTAACCTCAGAATGTCAAAGGGACTGTAAGGCTGGTTATAGCAGAAACTCTTTCCCGATTGTTTAAAATCCTCAGTGATCCCCGATCGCTCAGTGGTCCACAGCTAGCAGCATCAGCATTACTTAGGAGTTTATTAGAAATGCAGAATTTCAGGTCCCCACCCCAGACTTACTGCATCAGAAACTGTATTTTAATAAGATCCCCAGGGATCTGCACATAAAGGTTGAGAAACACTGATGTACTCGTAAAGAATATGACCCAGATTCCTGACTGGTGGTGAACACTCACCAGTCCCCACACCCTGACACTTCCCCTCTCACCTTTGCTTCTGCAATGATCTCTTCCCCTGGCTTTTGCCTGAACCAAATTCTTCCATTCTTTGAAGGCTGGCTCAAATTTCACCTCCTCCAAGAAGCCAACCCAGAGCTTCCCATCAGGGATTGAGCTTTCATTCCTCTAGATCCCTATGCCTCCCCCCGGCCCTGCACTTTCTATCTTTGATTATAATTTCTGTAAGCATGATTTACCTCTACCTCTAAATTATGAACACTTCAAGGTCAAAGTCTAGGTCTGATTCATTTCTATATTTCCTGAAGCCACACAATACTTTGCAAAGTTCCTACCACAATCTAGCTTCTCAATACATTTGTCTTTAATGGTTCTTTCTGTCTCTAATTGAGAGAGCTTAAGAAATTCAGGTTATTATTCTGGTTATTTTAGACAACAATTACCACATGTGATTATGATCTAGACTTGAAAATGTTTACCTCAAATATTCATTAACTGTTATTCAGCATATACACAGATACCCCTCTCTATACACATGCACACATACTTTGTTCATTTCATTTGTTCTTCACTGTTACAAGAGCAATGGGCCAGAATTTATTGAGAGCAGAGGGGAAAGGATTGCTATACACATGATGTGCCAATTTGGCTAATTCAGAATCTTACCAAGAGAGAAGAAAGGACTTGATCGTCTTACAGAATGGAACGTGGAACCAAGATCCCAAAGTCTCTATGAGGACCTGCATTTGGGACAAGCAAAGGTTCCCCTGGCCCTTCTTCAGTTGCTTAATGGAGAAGACTCTGAAGACAAAACGCCACTGGTGTTCTTCCAATTTTAGAGTCATCTGATTAGAATTACAGTAAATGCATAGCTCAGTTTGCATTGTCCTGAGGTGAACCGCAAACCAAGCTGTTCTGGTTGGAGCATCTGAGGGTACTGAAATCTGAAAGTCCACAACCTCGTCACAGGGGGCACTCATGCAAGGGCTCACC
This sequence comes from Rhinolophus sinicus, assembly GCF_057876585.1. Lineage (NCBI taxonomy): Eukaryota > Metazoa > Chordata > Mammalia > Chiroptera > Rhinolophidae > Rhinolophus > Rhinolophus sinicus. The sequence goes on from NC_142517.1 coordinate 51,550,328, forward strand.
TGGAAAGGGGACAGACACAAGTTAGGACACTCCATTTCTGGGGACACTGGAGCTCTGGGAGTTAAAGCTAGATGTATAACTTCACTAATGTTTGGAAGAAAAGCTCAGATCACTCACACTCCAGACATTAAGCCAACCCAGACCTTTGAAAAAAAGGTTTGTCTTTGGGAATAATTTTAGAATGTTATTCTAGTTGATGTCTAGCCTGTCGGCGTTGAGCTTTGAGAGGTGGGCTACAACGCACAAGTTTTTTTTAACCGTGAGGTAGTATTTTGGTCCATGACTAAATGTTTTTGTTTTTTGTTTTGTTTTGTTTTGCTCTGTCTGGCTATAGAAAAACAAGGCAGGAATTCTATAGAAGAATCACCAGCCCATCCACCCTCTTCTAACCCTTCTACCTACCGAGTTTCCCTGAAAATAAGAGCTAGACAGACCATCAGCTCTAATGCGTCTTTTGGAGCAAACATTAATATAAGACCCGGTTTCATTTTACTATATTATAAGACCGGGTCTTATATAATATAATATAATGTAATATAATATAATATAATATAAGACAGGATCTTATATTAATTTTTGCTCCAAAAGACACATTAGAGCTGATTGTCCAGCTAGGTCTTATTTTCAGGGAAACACGGTATTCCACTCACAGCGTGAGGTTGGGGAATCGTTAGCGTATTGGACCAAACCTGACTGTTTTGTTTTTGTTGCTTCTGATTTAACTACCAGACTGTTAAGCATTACTGCCCCAGCTCAGTCTGGGGGGGTGGGTACCACACTTTGAAGTCACCAAGTCAAAGTGTTATTGGATGAAACTCTGCTCTACTGGACCATGAAGCGTGTTTTCAAAGGGACGGAGAATGGCAGACATGCCAGCCGTGACTAAAACTGTCTCACCAGAGTGGCACCCTCAGAATGGAGCAAAAAGAAGCACCAGCGTGTGATGGGAATCTGTCCAAGTCCTCCATAGAGCCAGGCCAAGTCACACACGAGGGGACACTTTGGAGATTAGCTATGGAGCCTCTGTTTCCTCATCGACAAAAATCAGATGAATATGTGCAGTATGTGCATCATGAGAGACTTATACAATCACATACGACTTTTGTCTTTAAGGCAGCAGTTAGTGCTAGTGTCGTAACTTGCTGCCTGGGTGACGTTCTGCGACGCCCTTTCCTCATCCATGCTTACCCCACCTCACAGGGTTATCACAAGCATCCAAAGAAAGATGTGGGTTGAGGTTTGCCCTGAATCAAACTGGAAAAATAAAGTCTACTTTCTTATCTTCCAAAAGTCCTTAGTGTAGAAGAGATGAAAAAGCTTCTCAATAATAGGCTTCCTTATAACATTAAGGTTTTTGCCACTTTCCTTGTGTGCTCTGCTCCTTTCCCAGGAGTCAAAGATATACCAAAGTCAGGGGATATATAGGAATCAAATGACAGAGTATGAATGTATGTATGCATATGTATGTGTATATACATACATACACACATATGATTCTAAATACCGATGGTGCCAAAAAATTGTATACAAATAGACACTTTGGTCAACGTTGCTCAAGCAGTAGTTCGCCGTAATCAGAAGTGTCTGGACGCTGATGGTAACCACTCTGAGCACCTCTTGTAATTGCAGAAGTCAAACATGACTTGTGTTCATCTTTTGTTATCGGTATATATTATTACAATTTTAATAGTTTTCCTTTCTTAAAATATGTACACATTTTTTTGGCACCATCTGTGTATCTATTTTGAAATTATCAAGTTTAACAAGCAAACTGTTAATTTTCAGTGAAGTCCATTCTCGGACAGGAGCTGGGAAGGAAAACACTGGATGCTGGGGGCGAAAGGAAAAGCTTTAATGACTGGTTGTTTGAAGCACACCAATGGCGCCATCCCTATGCCGGCTGTTCCTGCTCATGCTATCCATCACCTTTCAGGCCTACCCTGAATGAATGATCACTGCACAGCCTTTATCATAAATCAAACTTAATTTGGCACCAATTCAGTCTCACTCGGCCCTCAACAGAAAATCTGGAAATTACGTAGAAGACATCCATGCAATGCAGGTACTGAAAGTGTTGTGGAGAAAACTTATTTACAGCTTGGGATTCGGTGGTAAGACAACAGCAAAACAAGACAGAGGGCCTTTCTAGACAACAAACAAGCAAAACCAAGCTAAATACTACCCAGGGTCTTCCTGTGAGGGCTTCAAGCCCTAGAAACACAGTGTGTCAGGGGCTACAAAGACTCAGAAATATTGGACCTACCACCTTGTTTTGGGGATGGGGAAATAGGGCCTCAGTTTGGGGAAGTGACTGTGTCCAAGGTCACACAGCCAGTATGTGGCAGAACAGAGGGTGGAGGCCAAAATGCCCAGTGACGTTTTGCGGGCTGTCACTGCCTTTCAAGCTCTCAGGAATAAGAGCTTATTGAATACAATGTACACATTGTCTAATTTGTCTCTGAAGGTTGCAGACTCTAAGTATTCTTAGACTCTTGTACAAGAAACCGGAAAACTCTGCCAGGTCTTCAGCTCTCAGAAAGTGGTAGTTCAGTGCTGTGGAAACCTGGATTCTATCTACTCCCACCTCAGACACTAACCCTTGTGTATCATGTGCTTTGGCTCCAAACTGAAGCCCCTTTGTAGCCCAGGAAGAAAAAGGGTGCTAGAAATTAAGGAAAGCGAATGCAGCTTTCTTTTTTCAAGAGCATCCCAAGAAGCACAGTGGTGGTGTCAGTACCCTGTGTCGCTTCAAAGCCCTCCTCTTTATTTAGAGATAGGTGGATATGAAAGTGAAAACCACACCTGTCTACTAGGGGCTGATGGGAGTCAATTCCGGGCTGTATGTGCTGAATCCCGGGTGTGTGTGTTTAACACTCTGAAGCTCTTTTTTGACTTTTTATATGACGTCCAAATTGTTCGTCCTTGAGTGAATGTCTGTGGACAACTTTTATTTTATCATTTTTTAGTATCAGTATTCTGAAAGGTACATGACTGTGTGCTATTTCACTCTACAGATGAAGACACTGAGACACAATGGCCCTGTTGCTATAGAGCAAAACCCAGGAGCGGAGCTCACTGGAAGATCCAAGACCAGGACCCAGCTGCTGCTTCCCAGGATGCACACAGGGCATGGCTTCAGTCACCATAACGAGATGCCACCAGCTTCCAGGCAATCCTGCGTTGTTATTCTGCTAGAATGCTCATTAGATCATCTGTCTCCTCTTTGTTAATGCCATCCTTCTGGGACAATATTTCCTGCCCCCTACCCCCCCACACACACATACACACACACGCGCAATCTAATTACTCCTATTTATTTTTTCAGTATCAGTTTAAGTGCTGTTTCTTCAAAGAGGTCCTTGCTTACCACCACCACTACCACCCCCTAAAACATGTCCCCTAGTCTATGGTTTCTCACACCATTTCCTTTTCTTTTTACACTCCCCAAATTTGCAAACATTCATTGCATTGTGACCCTCTGATATGAGTCTCTAACTTCCTTGATGGCAGCCACTGTCCCTGCTTTTTACTCTCCATTGAATCCCCAAACCCCTGGCCCAGCATCTGGTACAGAGGAGACAACAGAGGGAGAAAATGAAATAAAGAGCTGATGGATCAACAGGAGAACACACAAATACTCAAATCTTCAGTAATTCATCTCTTGTTAGTCAGGCTTTAAAAGCTTGTCCCAACAACCCAACAACTGCCCACCATCTGCCAAGCCAGGCCCCTCTCCCTGACGTTTCCTGTACTTCAACGCAGTGAGCTTGCAGCTCTTAGAGCCTGGGCTTCCTTTGCCCAGATTCTTTCTGCGAAAGCCTCAACCTTCAATGTCAGTCTAAACGTAACTCTGAGAAATCTTCCTTGAACTCTTCACAGAATATAAAATACCCCCTTCCTCTGTGTTATCCCCACATCCTGTGGTCAGTGTTACCATGTGCCATGACTAAGACTCTGGGTCACCTTTGCCCATAGCCCCCATGTGGGCTCAGCTCATGGGTGGTGCTCAGATAATATGGAGTGAATGAATCAAAGGACCAAGGGTTTCCAACATGAAATGCTGAGCTTCTCAGAGCAGGACACCTGTATTAACCACTTCTGGCACAGTGTTTTGCATGTAACAGGTACTCAACCACGAGCTGACTGGATGCCATCCTCCCCCAGAGAAGATATAGGGAGGCAGAACAATGTAGTGGAAATAGTTTGAGCTTTGAAATCATTCAGACCCATCTGCTATAGTGCTAAAGGGATTGGAACTCAGAGTCTGGGACCCTTCCCCTTGTTCCCATCTGGCCAGCAGATGGCAATACCTATGCCCAGTGGCTCCTGCCCAAACCCTTTCCATCCTGATGAAGGGGAGGTAACAGGAATAAGCTCAAAGGATGACTCAGCTCTAGTGACTAAGGTGAGGAGGTGGTGGTGGGAAGAGCATGGGGGCTGGAGAGGAAATGAGTGAACACTGTATCTGATGAAGGATAGTTTCAAGATAAAGGGATTTGGCCCTGGTGGGTTCCTGGCCCTGACATGGCACAGATTAGCAGAGGCCCATAATCCCCTCTACCTCACGTCATGGTGAACTTCCTGCTGGTCAAGGCAGGCTCTTCAGAGTAATTGTTGGGCATACTTCTGCCTTCTGGAGGCTTTCAGCCCAAGTACTGAAACATATTTGAATACCATTTTGGATGAACTGGTTTTTAAAAAGTGTCCCATATCATCAAAATCAGTGTGCATTAGATCTAATCCTGACAGCCCCCCAATTTCCAACCTTGGCCTTGTTCCTGGGCTCCAGATGGTCTCCCCCACCCACACCACCACTTTGATAGCCCCAAACATTGTATATGTAACAAGCTTAAAACTGAACACGTAATGCCCTCCCCATCTACCTCCTTCAGCTCCTGTCCTGGTTGGCTGTACCACTATCTACGAAATCACTCCACCTGAGACATCTGGGCCCTTCCTTTCCCTATCCTCCCCATCACTCTGATATCCATGTCAATTCCTGTTCCTGAATTTGTGACATCCATTTCTTCCTCTTCTTTCCCACTGCATCTGACTCTGGGCAGGCCTTCATCATCGTTCACGATGACTCTTCCTGGCATCTCCTAACTGGTCTCCCTGCCTCTAATCTCTCTCCAGTACATTTTCCAGACCGCAGAATCATATGTTCAAACCTCATTTCTAATTCTGCTGTCACCCTGCTTACCATCCTTCGATGCTTTCCCAGTTCCTACAGGAAACAGTACAGACTCCTTAGTCTGGCATATCAAACACTTCATGATCGAGTGCCTGCTCACCTGTTTTCGCCTGCTAACCCTACCCCACAAACTCATACATATAGAGACACACCCTAGATTCCAGCCAGCTCTCAGAGTCCTAGTACCACACCTCACTCTTCCCACCTCTGGGTCTTTGAACATGTTGTTTCTTCTCACAGGTAAGCACTTCTCTGCCTTTGGCAAAATTGTTTATCTTCCAGATTCAGCTCACATATTACTTCTAATGTGTGGCCCTTCAAGTCATCCAGAAATGAGTTGGTATCTCCTCCGAGCTCTCTCAAAACATGGTCACTCTTACTAAGCATCTGTGGCATTGTGACTTCTACGTCCTGTTTATACATTCTTCTCTCCATTAAACTGGGAGATCCTTGAAAGCAAGTTCCTCCATAGAATTCCCATTCAGCAGATGCATTTTGAATAAATGAAATATCAAACACAGGCATGAAATAATGAATAATACTACTTTGTCCCTTCATCACCTGTGTTTCCATCCATAAAATAGGTATCCGTACATTACAATGCTACCAACCTCAGATTTGATACTACATTATTCTTCAAATACACAGCTCATACTCCTGGCCCACTCAATTAGTAGGAGATATTGTTGAGTTACTTTTCCTAAGGAAGGAGTGGGATGCTGGTGGGTCCATCCACACTGCACAAGGGCTGGTCTCAATAGCTCCAATTAAAGTCACAGAACTGCTCAAAGACAGTGCTCTACTTGGAGACCCGGAAAGCCAGGATGCACGCCATGAAAGGCTGGGACTCTAGCCATGTCCCCAGTACAGTCATGGGTATTGTCCACCCACATGGGTGCTTATCGTGGGCACTAACACAGGCATTGTCACAGTCCTCAGGCAGGCACAGAGGGTGACACATCTGTGCAAAGGAAGCCACCCACACAGTCTCACCTCCCCCATGTCACTGTCTCCATGATCCCACACCTCCCAGTAGCACCCACGCACTCACACACCCACACTATTGCGTTGTCTCTCTGCAAATCTGGAGTTTTCTGCAGCAGACCACAGCATCTTTTAGCAACGGAGACAGGTGCACCCATATTCTGACGGCTCTCTTCCTCTGACCTCCACCATCAGCCTGCTACTCACAGAACAGCTTCCGTCAGTATGCTGACATGAGCAGACCTGAATTCACCTTTCAGCTCTCTCGGGGAAAATTATTCGAGCTCCCTGAGCCTCAGTTTTCTCATCTACAAAATGGGACTAGTGGCCCTGCTTACCTTCCTTACATAGATATTACCAAGATGCAATGAACTAATAATGCACGTGAATGTGCCCTGTAAGCACAAGCGCAATGCAAACATGTAGGATTCATAGAAGTGATAACATTGGGTAGACGCTAGGTTCTGTCTTTAGGGAAAAGCACCTTTTCAAATATAAAGGGACAATTCAAATCCATGTATTTACTGAGCACATACTATAGGACAAACACAGTGCAAGGGATTGTCACTGATCTTAACCATAACTATTCCACAGCTGAATCCAGCTTAATGTTTATATGTCTGAAGTCAAATGATTCATGTTAAGAGGTTTTAATATATATGCATGTTTCATACATTTTTGCCTATATGGGAATACAAACATTTGCTTGTGTGTGTGTGTGTGTGTGTGTGTGTGTGTGTGTGTGTTTGAGAGAAAGAATACTTGCTCAGGAGTCAGGAATGAAGTGAAATGAAAAAACATGAGTTTTTGAATAAGATATACATACGTAGATTCAAATCCTAACTATGACAGTGACTTATCAGCTTTTTGACTCAGGAAAAATTCTGAATTCACTGAAGCCTCAATTTCCCCCATATTAAAAATGGAAAAATAAATGTTCTCTCCTAGGCCCATTTAGGTCCATTGTATAAATTAAACAGAAGTATGCACACAATATATTGATATTGAACACTGTCTAGCACAGAGAGGGCTCAATAGATGTCACTGCCCCCATTCTGTGTTCTGTCCCATTCACGCTGTGTGACCTGGGGCAAGGCACTCAGCCCCCTGGCACACATCTCCTCATCCAAGGTATCATCCAGTCTATCTTTGGATTCCTCCCAGCCTCAGGATACCCGTGTCATGTATCAAATATCTATTTTATGCATGTACATGGATTTAAATAATGAGTGGGACCACGGGGAAGCCCGTTCAGCCCGGTGTTCGCTCCATTTCCAAAACATTTCCTTTCTCCAAACATGCCATTTGCTGGCTCTCATATTTTCAATACAGGGCCCATTGATGGCTATGAAAAGGCATGCCCAGTGCAGCTGCGGGTGTACTGGAACCCTCCAAGCAAGCGCTCTCAAGCCCTGTCTGTGAGCTCTGTGTGTTCCGAGCCTGTTGTGGCAGCCATGTCTGGAATCCTCACACCTGCACGTCAGCTTCCTGGGCATTTCCACTCCCCTCCCCCAGCTACCATCCTCATCTCCCATTTGCATCTGAAATGCAGCTGCTGGGGCCTTACAGAGGGGAACCAAATGGACAGGACATCTCCTTGTTCGGCCTCCCTCCCCTGGGTCCAACCCAATGTGAAGCGCCTCTGTACAAGCTCTTTTGTTGCCTCCTCATTATGTTTAAATGAGCCTCATGTGCAGGAGAATTTTTTTTAATAAAATAAAATAAAACCACCACAAAAGACCAAAGCAGATGACATCTGTTCTTTCAATGAAAACTTTTTTTTTTTTTCCGTCCTGAATTAGACTCAAAAAAGAAGAAAAAGAAAGAAAAGAAAAAAGTGGGGCTGGGCCTGGTTTGTACCAGTCCTCCCCAAAAAACAAAACAAACAAAAGTAGTGTATGCTGGGGGCAAAGGGGAAGGGACTGGATAACAAGAAGCAGACAAGGACAGAAGAGGAAAAATAAAAGGAACCTTTCCCACTTCTCCAGCAGTTTAGCCATCACTCCACACCAGGAATATTCAGACACCATTACTTCAAGTGCCACTTATTTTGAAAGATGTTAAAATTTATATTCTCTGTGTTCATTTCATGGGCAAAATATTTAACTCTTGAGCCACTATCCCAGACCTCTTTGGTAATCTCTGTTTATTGAATACTACAGGTGGGTCTCATGCAGGTGGTACCTGGAATATAATTTGAGAAGCAATGATCTACAAGCTGATAACCCCAAATCTTGATCAACATCTTAGTTCTTGTCTGCAAACTAAACCACCCCAAGTAGCTGACACACTGAACTCACCCCTTCTTGGCCAACACCTGCTACTTGCTCTGAGTAACCTTCTCACTGAACCTCACCCAGAACTGATTTCCTGGATATCATCCTTGCCATCTGCTTCCTCCGTGAGCTCCCCACATACAACCCATTGCCAAGTCCTGCCAATGTTCCCCCTAAACATCTCTTGATCCCTCTTTCCCTCCCCTTCTCTGTCATTACTGCCTGAGTTCAGGTCACCTTCGGCTCTTGATTGACATGTGTCTCGTCATGCCCCATCCAGCAGCCAGCATTGCTGGTGATAATCACACTTTGAGCAAAACGCTTTACGGTTCTAAGGCAGAGTCTAAATCCCTCAGCTTGGTTTCCCAGAATGTTCATGAGCTGGCCCCTGCCTACCTCTCTCTCTAATCTCCACTTACTACCCTCTACTATAGCTCAGCCAAACTTCCTTTCAGTCTTCTACTTGCTTCATGCTCTTTCACCTGGGGCCTTTGCATTTGCTGGTTTCTCTACCTGGAACACTCTCTTGACTCTGCATGTGGATTTCCTCTACTCACACTGCAGGTCTCAATTTAAATGCCACTCCTCCAGGAAGTCTTCCCTGACCACACCTGCCACCACCCCCACTACCAAACTAGGTTAGGCACTCCTGCTGTGTGTTCTCAGAGCACCGTATGCTACCCCTCTGAGAGCAGTTGCTCAACTTACTGTTATTATTTATTTAATGTTCTGTCATGTCTGCTGAAAAGTCAGTAGGAATAGAGTGGGCATCTCTCTTATTCTCCCTAATATTAACATGACATGAATCCTTTAATTGATAAACCTCAATGTTCCTGTTCGTTTGTTGGCCACTTTCAGCAAAAGGAAAAAAAAAAAAAAAATTGTATTTTTTGAAATGGAATTCTTCCTCTAGGATGTTAGATATATTTTGAAATAGAACAATAAACCCAGACTAATAAAGTTATCTACAGCTTCAATTTCATCTCCAGGCCCCAGTCCCACACAATAAATCTTTGGTGCAAGTTCCAAAGATAAAAGTCCCTCGTGTAAAAAATTAACCTGGCAGAGGAAGCTCCTCACCCTCTTAAAGTCCCTGAGATAACCCCCTGAAATTCTTCTCCTTCATCTTCCTCATAGTCCCTGATGTTTACCGGGCTCCTTTGACAGCACACAACATGGTGGTATAGGGAACCAGGACAAGGAAGGGAGCCAACTAACCTTGACTGTTGGCCAAGCGTCAGGCCCTCTTCAATGTCTTACACAATCTCTCCTAACAAATGAGGTAGATGCCATTTTCCTCTACTTACCCATAGGAAACTGGCACAGACAGGCAAAGTGACTAGCTTTGGTCCCACTGCTGTAAATGGCAGAGCCAGCACATGAACTCACATCTACCAACTCAAATAGGCCAACTCTTTGATTCTAGGCTGGCATCTTCCAATAAGTAGAAATCCCAGAAGAGGGGTCTGGCACAGAGCTGGAAGCTGTCTCCCAGCCTGAGAACCTTAGCAGAATCCTGCAGAGCAACATGGGGTGGCGGAGGGGTAGGGGTGGGGATGGGGAATAGCAGGAGCAAAAACTAGGTCTACGGGAAGGCACACAGCATTGGAGAAAAATAGCTGGAAACCTGGAGGTTCCCTTGTCTCTTCCAATGTTGCCAGTCTAGTCATGTCTTCCAGACAGGCATCATATTGTCCAAGGAAGATCATTGGTCTTCTTTACAAGTCCACTATTTACTTAGTTTCTTGGGAGTCAAGGACCCTGCTTATTTTATGGGAACTAACAAAAACAAAACAAAACAAAACTCTCTGACTGAGAGCCCAACAATTTTCCCTAGACCAACACGATAAGTTTCAAGTTTTATTTTAATGGTGGGATTTGCCAGTAGCTAGGTTGTATCTTCCTTGTTTCTCTTCTGGCCTTCTCACATTCTTTCTAGGATTGTCTCCCTTAGAAAGTGAAAATGGAGTATTTTTGCAAAATAAGACAGTGGGGTAGTTCTACCAAAGATTGCTTTGTTCACTAGATTGCTAGTTACGAATGAGTGGAGGAAATTAAATTTGCTTACCATGAAAATCCCGCTTCACCCTGGAAATCTAGAGGCTGAAATCTCACACAAATACAGAGCTGAGATGGAAAATCCAATGTGAGGTCAATGTTCCTAACCGATTCATCTTCTAAACTCAACCCATTTTCCCACTCTCTTGACAAACCGGTGAGCCAACTCTAATGATACTTTCCTTCTACACTGAACTGAAGGAATCACATGGATTCTGGAGTGGCCAAAAAAGAACAGGGAGAAGTGAAAGTCATAGATTAATAATCAGTTGACGTTTATTGAGCATTGGTTATCAGACATACTAAATAGCAATAGTAAAAATACTACTACATATCTGATTTAACTTAATCTTAAATGCCTTGCAGGTTGGTATTTTTAAGCCCCATTTTATAAATAAATTGAAATTCAGAACTATTCACTGGCTTTCTAAAGACATGTATCTCCTTTTGATTCTTTTATTGTCATCTTCTCTCAGGTTTCTATATCCACCCTGGAGGAAATTTGGGGGCCAGAAAGAAATCAGAGCCATGGGTTCTGTGGGAACACACCTGGAGAAACCCTACAATCCAGCATCTCAGGGTTGGGAGGGATAAAGGGAAGGCCAGGCTGAGCAGAAAGTAGAGGGCCTTTAGTGAAGGGAGAACAGTAACATTTTGCACTTAGTATCTTCTCCAACAGCTTCTGAGCATCTCTTTTAAAGTCTCCAAGGTTATTTAGACAATAAGAAACCCCAGGGAAAGGGGAGTGGTGAGAAGAAAGGTGTGAACTGTTGAGTTACTTCTTCCCTGTGATTTACTTGGCTTGATAAAGGCTGAGACAATGGCTGAAGGTGCTAATGGGAAGATGCTGTGATGGTGTGGCTACTACTGACTGGTCCGGGTTGAAGAATCAGGGCTGTGTCTAACCCCTACTACATGAGCGGGTGAACTTTGAACAGAGGGAGTAAACAAAAACCAAAATTCTAGCTCACACATTCCTTCCAGGTCCAAACAATATCCTCACATCTCGACGTTTAGTGTAAAACAAATATGAAGATGAATTCTAGAGCTAGCTGTAAAACAAAGATGACTGTTCCCTTGTGTGGCTAAGGAATTTTAAGTATTATAAAAGTAAATTGTTCGCCTATTCTTTCTTTCAATAACTATTAATTAGGCTACTACTCTATGCCCAGAACTGGATACAGTGGCAAATGAAGCAGACCTAAAGCTTACAAACTAATGAATAAACAGATAGTAAATGGAAATTATGCACAGAAATAAATATAAAAGTGCAAGTTATCATACAAAAATCAGAGAAAAAGTATAGGGTAGTGTAAGGAAATATAACAGAAAAAATGGCATAATTTATATTGATGGGTCAAGGAAGTCCTATCTGAAGAGGTGACATTATGCTGTGAGCCAGGAAAAGAGCAGAGAGGCAAGCAGGCAGCAGGAACAGCCTGTGCAAAGGCCTTGAGGCCAGAAAGAGAGTGGCCAATGTATCAGAGGGCGCAGGGTAAAAAAAAGAATGTCAGAAAGCAAGACCACGGGCATATTATGTATATAGGGCCTTCTAAACTATGACAAGAACTTTGAACTTTATTCTAAGTGCTAAGTACAATGGGAAGCCATTATAGGGTTTTAAACAGGGAAGCACCATGATCTGATTAACATTTAAAAAATAATTACATCACTCATTGTGGAAAATGGATTGGATGAGGATGGGAAATTATTGCTGAAGTCCCTACAAAAGTTGAGAGTAGAGCCCAGAAAAACGTAAGTCCTAGTCTTTGACTCAAACCACAAAGTTTTTTAAAACATCATTATTTATGATTTATAATCTAAAAATGCATGTCATTTTATTAAACAGAATCATATTTTGTCAAATTTCTTACCCGCTAAGATGACCTGAAGTACTAGGGAGTTGCTTCAGGTCAATGCAAGGTCTAATTGGCTTCCCTGATCACCTTTCACTACTTTCCAGGTTTTCCAAAAATGGTAGTTGAGGAGGGAGTCATGATTGAGGAATAAATATATGGGTCATTTGCATCCAATTCTTCAACTCAGCCTCAACCTCATTACATAGCAGCAGCAACAAATGTCAGCGGCAGGAAGTACACAACAAGAAGAATTAACCACATTTTTTTTCATCCAAACTTACACACACACTGTCACACACACATACAGTTGGTTTGAAGTGGGGTGAGGGGAGGTAGCCAGCCTTCTCACATTTCTCACATGAGAACCAATAGGATCTCATGGCAGTCATCAAAACAACAGGCTTTTAGTCAGTTGACCTTTCATGTTGGAGGGTTTTGTGGGGAGAGGAGAGGAAAAGAAGATAGAAAACTTGGGCTTTGCATCATTTGTCATTCTAATAGCTGCACACTGAACCAGTCTTATGTTACAGACACATTAATTTGATTAAGATAAAATCCATGGGTCATTCAGGCATATAAAGTACTCTTGCTTAATTACAAAATTAACAATTGCAATAGGATAAATCACTACCAAACTGGTGGTTATTCTGGAACTCATGGAGCTAAGGCAACAGTACATGGGGCACGAGCATTCAGCTCTCAAGGCATTACTTAAAAGAGGTCACACTCACTCAGAACAGGAACTGCTGGTTGACCCATCTCACAAGAGGTGCTAAGAGTCCCTCAACTTCTGAAGCATTCATACCCTGTCAGACACACAGCACTGAAGGAAGTTATCTATAGCCCCAGAAAATCCACTTGGAAATCTGAAGGCTGGGACCCTGGTTTCCATCTTTACTACATTACTTCTTCCTTGCCTGCCACCTTTTCCTTTTTAGTAGCAGCCTAATTTTCAGGCCCCGGGCAACTTTTAGTCCAGTAGCTACATATTCCAGGCACTGTGTTAAGTGATGATAATATAAAAACAAAGACCTGATCCTGGATCTCAACAAGCTTCCACTCTAGTTGGTCCCTGGCTTCTCTGCCTTCTGTGATTCCGTGAGAAGGACCTGGCTATGGCATAGTGCCCACTGACATGCTGCAGCAAAGGTCTGTAAGGCTCCATGGAGACACAGAAAAGTGAATCAGGGAATACGTGGAAAGTAGGCATGCATTGAGTTGCCCTTAAACTGAATTAGGGGGAGTTGGTCATTGGAAGAGGGAAAGGGAGGGCATCCCCAGCAGGGGGAACAGAACGAATCAAGGCAGGGGAGCTTGGGTATACATGAGATACATGGCCATTACTGTGGTATAGCAGGCAACAGCAGGCTGTTTTTTCCATTTTAGGAGAAAGCATTAGTGGCTAAACATATACGAGTACTCCAAAACTGGGAGAGTTAGCACTTCCCATACAGTATAGAGGAAAGAATTCTGGATGGGAGTACAGGAGACACATTATTCCTGTGTCTAACACACTGTGTGCTCTTGGGCTGATTATTTCACATTTGCTTCAGTTTTCTCATCTGCAAAATGGGAATAAAGATCCTTTTCCCATTTACTTTACAGGGCACTTTTGAAGGTTAAGTGATGAAATATATGTAAAAGTTTAAGTTCAAAGCTTCCAGTATTTTTCGATGAGTGTGAATGATGGACAGCAAATTGAAGAAGTTATTATTTTAAGTAGTCATCATGATATATTCAGGGACCAGCAAGCCATCCAGTGGCTGATGTGTAGGGATAATGACTAAGACCAGCCTGGAGAGACCCTCAATGTGTGAATTTTATATTTCATTCAATTTAGAAACAGGGGTTTATCATTATTTTATTCACTTAACAGATAAATTAAACCAGCTCGTAAAGAACATTCCAAGTAAAAAGTAGAACCGAGCATGTAAGCTACTGATTCTGTGCCTTTGCAAATGACCCTATCACTCTACCAGTAGGTTTACTATCTGAAAATTTCTGAAGGTCACTGGTCAGACAAAGAACAGAGAAAAGGAGTTTGAAATGGCCTCTAAGATCCCTTTCAGCCTTAATGCTTCCAAACTACCCTGCCTGTGGTGCTGCAGCCAGACCCCAGAACACATAACCGTTTCTGAGTTCCGAGATGCCAGAGTCTGGGCAATCCCGTGTGTGTCTCAAAGAGAATGGTGTGTATGCTGTGGCTATGAACATAGACGATACACTCCCTAGAGACTTTGTGAGACCAGACAGGCACATTTCTAAATGAGCTTTCCATTGGAACCCCAACCAGTTTGGCGAAAACCCAGGAGTGAGAGAAGCAAACCTGTCACCATGTCGAAGGGGAGATTTACCAGTGTGTGACTCCGAAGAGCAGAAGATGATGAAAATAAGAAAATATCAAACCAGTTTACTCTCCTCCTGCACCTTCCTTCTGAGGGGCTTAAAACATTTTAAAGTCATAGGTGTCCATCCTCATCATTGGCAAGTTCCTTTATTTTCCAGAACTGAGAAACTTCCCCTTCTCTCATTTTTAAGGGAAACTGAGCAGACCAAGTTCGAAGCCATTTGAAAACTGCCACGTCTCCGGTGATCATTGTTGGAGGACAGAACCAGAGCAGCCCTTCACCTTTGTTCCACTCATCCCAGATGGCAATTACATCTCTGTGTTCCTGTGCTGTCGCATGGAGAGAAAAAAGACAGGTCCACACTGCAACCCACAGGCCAGGGTGGTGGTGCCCACTCTACTGTGTGTTCTGGAGCAAATTAATTTACGTTTCACGCTTTGGATTTTTTTTTTTTTCCATCATTATCCTCTGAAGGTAGACATAATTTCTAATACCACTTCCAGTTCTGATATTTTGCAAAACTAAGATTCCTTTGATTGTGCTCAATTAACTTAGCCAAGGATCAGGAACCATGAAGAGGAAGATCATAGCCGGCAGCTCTGCTTCTTCATCTCCAGGATGAGGATAATAAACGACTTTGCAGGGGGGCTGGAAAGATGAGATATAATACCGTGTTTCCCTGAAAATAAGACCGAGCCAGACCTTCAGCTCTAAAGTGTCTTTTGGAGCAAAAATTAATATAAGACCCGGTATCATATCATATCATATCATATCATATCATATCATATCATATCATATCATCATATCATATTACATAAGACCCAGTCTTATATTATAGTAAAATAAGACTGGGTCTTATATTAATATTTGCTCCAAAAGACGCATTAGAGCTGATGGTCTGGCTAGGTACTATTTTTGGGGAAACAAGGTCCGTATATGCAAAGTTATTAGCATAGTGACTTATATCCAGTAGGCACCCCATATATGGAGCTTTTTATATCATAACCTGAAGAATTCATGTCTAAACTTCAGCCAGCCTGATGTTCTGTCTACGCAGTCTTGCCCAGGCATCTTCATGGCTTGAACACGTCGCCCCTGACTTACTGCTGGCCACTGTGAGCTGTAAGTCTGAACAGTAGAACAATGTTTTAGGTTCCTCTATTCCATTCAGAGACCACAGAGAAAGCCTGTGAAGTTTTCTGTTTCTTTTGGCTGGAAGCAGTTAGTGCCAGGTGTCTGTGAATGAGCCCAGGGAGGACTTAACGAAGACCAACCATTGGCCTGCTCTGTCCCTACACCCGCGATGGCAGGAGGAGCTTGTGCATGGGACTGGGAGCCTGAAGCAGGGGTCATGACGTCCTTCTGTGTCTGCTTTGGCAAGTTAGCATCATCCCAGGGTGCAAAGCCCTTGAGAAGGGTAAGTCTTCATCACCACAGTGACGTCGGGGCTGGCCGTGTGGCACCATGCAGGCTGGAAGCCATAGATAGCCGCCTCACTCGCTCAGAGCCCCCACCCCGCTCAGAACCTGAAAAAAATCAGAAAATTCCACTTGCTTTTTCCTATTTAATGAGGTCGAACATTCTTAGGGAATGAAAAGCACAGCTCCTGCCTAGCTTTTAATTAGCTTCAGGAGCCCTTGTTTCAAACTAGCCTCGTTCCCAAAGCTATTCTCTCTCTGCTCTGAATGAGATGAAAATTCAATTGCATCTGCCTTGTCAAGTCATAATAAGATGCTCCCCGCCTTCCAAAGTCACATGGAGAAAGACACTCAGGAGCCAGGTAGACACTGCACTTTTTGACCCCAGAAGGACAGCAGAACCTGAAAACGGCAGTTGAAAGAACTCTAGTTTGACCAAACTTGGTGGGGTTTTCTTGTAACCCACCATGTGAATTTGGGCTGGTTTCTCCATGTGTACAGTGGGAAAAATATGGACTTTGGAGTCACAACGGACCCAGAATGAAATCCTGCCTTCTGGTCCGAGTGCCTATGCAAGTTAGCAAATTACTCACATCTTCTGTCCCCTCATTTGTGATACAGATATTGATGTCCCCTTGTAAGGTGACTGGAGGGACCAAATGAGACATTGTGAGTAAACAAAGCTTTCTCTTTCCTCTCACCCTCACTTTGCCTGTTTCACTGGGTGAAGTAGTGACCCAAAGGGATTATCAGTATTCAAAGGCTAGGAGCCTGGGCTTTGTAGTCAGAGGTCAGGGTTTAAATTCCAGTCCTGCTCCCTCCTACCTGTGCAACCTCAGGCAAATTCCAGAACCTCAAATTTTCCTCGCAATGAAAGTGAGGATACTATCAGTAGCTCCTTCACGGGATTACTATAAGTACTAAATGAGAGAGTGTACAAAAAGCCTTTGCCTAGAACCTGGCACATGGGAAGTATGCAATAAATATTAGCTAATACCAGCAGCAGTGGCATCTGAGAGTGTGCTGTAAAAAATCCTCTAAGATGTCCATCTCAAATCCTTTTTGGAAGGAATGTGCCAGTGTGACCAGTGCTTATGTAAACGTAAGTGGTTATTATTTATGTAGAAGAACATTACTGAATATTATGCAGGAAGCGGGAAGAGAACAACGCAGAGAAAGAAAAAAATTTATGATGGGCTTCAAAAGGGAAAGAGGAGAGAATAACTTCTCACCAGCCCTACAGAAGCAGCCCCATATATTATCTCAGAGCTGCCTGAGTGCAAAAGTTACATCAATAGAGTCTGTTTTGAAGAAAGCATAAAAGGAAAGAAAAGAAACGGAAAAGGGGAAGGAAACCTCATTCTATTGCCTCTAAAATTAATCCTAAGGCTGTATTTATCCAACAGAATCTTACTAAACACCCACCCCAGGGGAGACAGAGACACAGCAGGCCGAGCTCTGCCCTCGGAGAATTTGCAGTCTAATGAGGACCTTACACCAAGTACATAAATAACTAATTAAAGGTAGAAAGTGAAGTGTCATGAATCATCATCATCATTATTAGAAGTCATTTTTATGGAATTCCCCTTATTAAGTATACCATCCTCATTTTAAAAAAGAATTTTGGATGATTAATTACATAAACGAAGATATACCCTGACGTATAAAAAGATACAACCAGAAATTTAAATTTAAGCAGAAAGAAGTGGCAAAGGCTAATATAATTGTGGGATTGAACATCAGATTCATCTCAGAGCTTCCTGGATCAGGGCAAAATGGGAAACACATTATTATAATTTAATATTTTTTAAATGCCGACACTCTCTTAATCCATATACAGAAACCCAGGCAAGGCCTAATTCAATAATCTTGCATTTTCTATTCAATTGACAAATGCAAAAGGCATGCACGTCTGTGGAATTTTGAGATATTCAGGCAGGTACCAACCATTAAGTACATTTTAAGATGATTATTTTGGAAAAAGTAATCTGTATGAATTACTAAACTTTTTTTTTTTTTTTTAATTTCTGTTGGGACCACTTCTCAGCTAGAAGCTGTGCAGAAGGCAAGCTTTTTATAGTTATATAAGAAGAAAACCAAATATATATATATATATATATATATATATATATATATATATATATATATTCTTTAAAATACTGAGCAATCTTTGTATCCTGATACTAGACCTGCTAATTTTATTTTCAATGTGATTTCTTTGCTGCAGAAGCTAATTGCTGTTGTTCTCAAGTCATCTCCACTTAGGTAGGTGGGAAGGAGTAGACTTAGCCAATTGTACAGAAAAATCAAAGACACTTGCTTGCAAGGGCACCTACTTCTGAGAATTACCCTGAATTTTGCATGCCACTGACTAAGAAAGGAAGGAAGGAAGTGACATCTTTAAGATCCTGGGCTTGGGCTGCGGTGAAGGGGACCAGCTGTTATTCTTCTCCTGGTGTGGCTTATGTCTGGCCTGTTGTGATGTCTTTTACGAATCTGGGAGAACTTGAACTTTAAAACCTATTTTCAAAGACCATGTTTTGCCTTCTTTTTCAATGTAACCCTTAAAAGTTTCCTGAGCTTAATTAATGACGAAGAATTAAAACAGAACAAAACAAAATAAGGCAAGCAACAAAGAAGGGGGAAGAGGTGCTGAACTGAGGGAAATAAAGAGAATTTCTGGAGAAGGCGGAGGGAACACAGACAGTCTGAGGCAATGGTGTCTGAAGGTTTCTATGCTTAGACCCTGAAGTGCCCTGGAAAGTGGGTGCCAGCCTTCAACCAGTTGAGAGAGAGATTGAGAGCGAGGTCATGGTCGAGGCTGGACAGAGAGCCTAGTAACGCGTGCCGGCCAATACCACACACATCTGTTTGATTTGGCACTGTTCACTGACCAGCTGCTGGCACAGAACCAGAAGGGGCAGGTGGGAGTCTTGGGGAAGGGGGAAGTAAGGGGAGAGGGGATTATGCACAGTTGTTCCAGAAAGGGGAAAAGGGAGGAATGAGGCTGCGAGAGGCCCGGGGCAGGCAGGGGCAGGAAGCCCACAGCTGTGGTGGTGGGCATTGCTACTAATCACCCTTTGCAGCAGGTGAAGGCACTGAGTCAGAGCATAGAAGCCCAGGGGATGCGGCTTCAGGAGCTATTCAGGCACTGGGCCAGGTTTGGGCAAACTGTCAGGAGTGCTTTATCGCCCTCCCCTTTGACCCATCCACTATCCCTCTAATGGTGAGCCTTTCCAGACCTCCAAACTAGTTACCATGTTGCCTCTCCTTTTGTCCTACACGATTTAACCTTTCTACTTCCTATCTCAAACAATGTTTTTGTGTTTTGTTTTGCTTTGTTTTTCTTTCTAAGCTCAGCTCACAAAGACTTACTTTCTCTGAGCTGAGATCCTTCTAACTATCTAGACAGAAAGTAGGAAACAATAAGCCAGCTTACTTCACAGAGGCCTAGGAAGTGTAAATAATATTCCTGAAGTCACCTGGTTCAGCCAGTGGAAGAACAATTTGGACAAATGCTGACGCTTCCACGTCAGCACCATTTGCTGTGCCAAAATGTGCTCTGGTCCAAAACTTGAACCATGCGCCAAAAGGTTGAACTGGCGAGTGGTGTACTCACCAGGGGAGAGCCGTATTAGCATGTTAACCGCATTGTGAAATCTTACACAAGCATAAGCTCTTGGTTCACCATTTATTCAACACCATGTGCCAGAAACCATGCTGCTTCTCTTTAAGTAGCTGAGTGTGGGCCATCCATGTCTATGTCTCTCTCCACTGTCCATTACCTGAAGGGAAACGACTCGAGTAACTTCTGCAGGTTTGAAAATCAAACACATTCATCACCTTCGCTTCTGAAAAATTCAGTGCTGGCATCACGTATGGCAAAATAGACAGGACACCACAATGCAGCAGAGATTGATCACTGGGTCTGCTCACTGTAACAGCAAGATCTGTTTCCTTCTAGGACCCTCTCAGGACCCAGAGGTTAAAATAACATGATATGGAATTTCCAATATTCGATCTCAAAGAAAGACCATTTCATACGGCTTGCCCTAAAAACAAAGCTTGCAGCTCTGAAAAGTGTCGGAGGTTCAAATCCTCCTTCTGACACTCATTAGCAGGGTGACCTTTGCTTTAAATGAGAACAATAATAGAACATACCTCATAAGGTGGTTGTGGCAAATGAAATCTCCCATGTAACAGCACAGACTTTGGCTATTAGTACCCCAAGAGTGAAAAGGGAGGCTTAGCTTTCATGGACAGGATGTCCCCAATGACAGGGTCCCACCTTCAATCTCCCACTGGCTTATCTTTCAATGACGCCCTAATTTCCCAACTTGGGCCACTGCAATTCAACACACACAAACAGCGAGAGTTAAAGAATACAATTAAACTCTCCTACTCAAGAAAGGAACTTTAGCACTTAACTATCTACAGACAAAAATACCAGCTAAGTTAAATCTGATTTCTCAGCGACTTATTACCACTCAGGCTTCCCTCATGAAGGGGAGGCGGCCCCTCATTAAGTCTCTCCTTTCAGGCTCTTTCCAGAACCGGGCCTTCTTTTTCCTCCACCTGGAAGTTGGTCTTCCTCTGGTTTTCTTTAACGTGATCCCCAGGCTTCCCTGTCTCCTGGATCTCATCCTTAGGCTTTCACTTCTCCCCATTTCCTGGACACATGGCTGCCTCCCTCTTCAACAGCTCATTCACCTGGACTATAGCCCCATAGGGACCACCCAGGTCCTCCCTCATCCAACCTTGACGCCTTACACAGTGCACAGCTGTACAACAGCTTCAATTCATAAGTCATTTATTAAGTACACATTTGCATTTTACAATTCGCTTCCATAGACTATATCAGCATTTTGAAGTACTGTAGACCCCATATTGATATAAAACATAGATATCCATACTCACCCTACTTAAGGTCCTTCCTCAGAAGTACAGACAAGAACTTGGTGATTGATTGACACTCAGGGAGTTCCCAACTTAATGTTCAGCTCCACTCCAGGATTGGGGGCCTGCACTGTGACCCACCATCAACTCCAACCCTTTCTGGCCTTGCACACTAAGTCCAGTGACTCATCTTGTCCCTGATACTGAATTCCTAATTTCATAACCTATTAGTACACTCATGCCTACAAAGCTGTCAACCCTCCCAGGGACTGGAGTTGGCGAGCAGCAGTCACATATCCGGTCTAGCCCGTCCAGGAACAGGACTTGCTCCCAGCCTCCCTCTGGCCTCATGGTGTAGTGGAAACAGACTCCATATTTGAATTCTCAATCCACCACTTATTATATGGCCAGCCATTTTATCCCTCTGAGCCTCGATTTTTGTCATCTGTAGAATAGGAATAAAAATACCCTGACAGAGATATTGCGAGAATGAGTAATGCAGACAGAATTTGACACAGAGTACTGATCAGTGAACAAGCAGTAACTCTTTTTCTTTGGATGACCCTCTATTATGTCCGGCTTGATGCTGGCTGCCACCTGGCTTGTCACCTTCTGCCTGTCCTCTTGTGCTGCTGTCACTGCCCATACCCACACCTACCTAATGGCCTCATCTGGTCTCTGAGTTCTAATTTCTCCTGCTCCTCTGAGGAAGTTCTGCTGTGTCTGTTCTGCCTGCTGGCTGGTAGTATGCTAGAGTGGCTTCTACCAGCTCACGAGAGCTGGTCCTTGGCATTTCTTCCCAACTCCATGCTCAATGACCATCATGTTGGTAGCCTGAAATCAGATATAGTGGGGCTATTTACACCACAGAAATCAGCAAACCCTATCACAGGGCTCTTTCCCTTGGAGAGTCGCTTGTTAAACATTTACAGGCACACCAGTGTGGACCTTTCATTCTTTCTGTAACATCTCTGGGCCTGATCAGCTGACCTGAACACTCACCTGTAGCCCTTTTAAAGGAAGACCTCAGAAGTTTTCTTTTGTACACAGACCGGCCTTGCATTTCTGTGAGAATGCAGCTAAATTCATGCCAAAGTCTACAGAACAACGCTCAGCTCAGGAATGGAAACATGACACCAGGAAACAAAAAAGAAGTCTAACGAATATACATTAACCTCAGGATTAACCCCAACACTAATGAGATCTGCTCAGCCCAGCCAAAGCCTTTTCTTCCTGCCGGGCTCTCGCGGG
Source organism: Rhinolophus sinicus (assembly GCF_057876585.1). NCBI lineage: Eukaryota > Metazoa > Chordata > Mammalia > Chiroptera > Rhinolophidae > Rhinolophus > Rhinolophus sinicus. The sequence goes on from NC_142517.1 coordinate 51,572,612, forward strand.
GTGATGCAGGCTCCAGGGCTCAGGCTTTCACCTGAGCTCTCTGATGGAAATCTTCCAGGCCCTAAATGACTATGCCCTTTACACCACTCCTGCTTCTGGCTTGGAAATAATGTTGTCCGGTAGCAAAGAAGGCATGGAAGAAGGTGAATCCTTTACAGGCAAAAAAGGAAGCTCTGCCTCTCCTTCTTTTTTGTGAAGCCTCTAAACCCCACAAGTTTGCTAAGATGTAAATATTTTGAGGGCACAAATCTTGTTCCACTTTGTGTACCTCAGAGGCCTGGGCAAGTGACCTGCCCCTCGGTGTTGTTAAATTCAGATGTCTGTACCGAGGACCACATTTGGAGTTTGTAATGTCGATGGAGTGCTGGGCCACCCTTACCTCTATGTCCCCTTGAAGAAAGACTCATTAAGCAAGTAAACAGATGGGTAAGCATGTGCATGGTGGGGTGGAGGGAAGGATATTTTTCCTTATGAGGAAATGTGTTCTCATGGATTTTAGAGGGCAAATCCTCATCTGCTATAGGAGAATCCTATCTATTGGTGGTGGCTATCGTGGGTCGTTTTTTAGTAGTATTTTGTTTCCACCTATATTTGAAAGGACACTCGCAGCCCAGAAGGAAATACACCCCATCCTTCTAACTGTTAAAACTTAAATCATCTTTTCTCTTCACAGGATTCATAAATTCTACCAATTGTGCTCTCTTCACAATTCCAGATGACCTACAGAAGGTAACACACTTCTCACTACCCCACGTCTTTCCCTATACCCACCCCTCAACTTGCTGCCTCGAACACGGGCACACAGGCCACATTATCTCTCTAATGCCTTGAATGATAATCTTCACGGCGACACCAACAGAGACTGACAAACGTAGGGAAGGGGCATAAGTGCCACAATTCTCCCCCATATTCTCCTTCCTCAGGTCTCTGGCCCACACTAAAACATGAACTGCGAGCCCACCATTCCAATAACCCTTCTCTGTCACCTCCTTATTGTCCCCTCTTGCCTTCAGGGCAACATCTCCTATGTCATCAGATTATTACTAGTGTGCTTCTAGTGATGGCAGATGTCATGGCCTTAATGAGGCACGTCACAGCTTACAAATCACTTTCTGTCCATTATTTTGGTGAACCTCAGAGCCTCCTTGTGACCCCCAGGTTGGTGTGACTGCCAACATTTTAATGGGTCACTGAGGCAGCGTGGACGGAGTGCCCAGTGGACGCTTGGCTAGAGCCCCCGCAGCTCTTTCCTCCCACCCGTTTCGCCTAACCAAAGAAATGCAGTGATTACCAAGGAAATACATGACCCTTAGAAAGACTCTGATTCAAGAAAAATTTTTTTTCAAGAAAAGGATCTCAAATTGTGTTTTAACTCCATTTATGAGGAAATCCACATACTCTTTCTATTTTCCACCTCACTGGCAACAGCCTCTTAGCTGATGACCAGATCCCTCCTTTTATTCTGACCTAGTAAAGTCAGGGTGCCTTACACTGGACAGCCACATGACCTCTTGCTGTACTCCCCAAATCTAGGTTTGAGCCAGATTTTTATCAACCTGAAAAATTGCCATTATTCCCCTATGAGCTTTTATTTCTTCCTTTATCTTCCCACACTTTCTCTTCATGCCTTCCTCCCAAATTATCTAATGCGCAAGTACTCCAAACCACCCAATTTAAGACTCTCTTAATTTCTCTTCCTGCTTTCTAGTCCAAATTAACTCAGGAACATTTAGGATCTTCAGATACAGAATAACTACTCTCTATTCAACATAGCCGTAACACAAAATTTATTTTAAAATATTTATCAGTTTAAACTTTTCACAAACTCTTATTGGGCTTTATAATTAGATGGCTTTTCTCTCTGTGTAAGTCAAGTAGCTCCAATATCTTTAGCGTGATGATATCAGATTATAGAATGGAGATGGCCAGCGGGCTGGCTGCTCGGTGCCAAGCTTAAGAGGTCATCTTATTAATCAATTAGAGAGAAGATTAATTTAGTCCTTCACCACACACTTACTAATCACTTAAGCTGAACTCCTATAGTACTCAAGATCCAGTAGTATGTACTTGTTATGAGTACACTACCCAAGCATTCCAATTAGACTGTGAGCCTCTTCAGAAGAATCTGGTCTCAGCTTGCCACTACCTACCTGTCTTTCGACATTGAGCAACTCACTTCACTTCTCCAAGCCTCCTTTTCCTCATTGTGGGAGGTGAGTAAATAGAGCATTCTAAATCCACTGATTCACCTTCTTCCCATTCAATTCAGTAAACGGGTTAAGCACAGAACATAGGAGCTACTGGGAGAACTCAAAGGAGGGATTAAGTGCTATTTAAGAGAACTCAGGTAACTGTTGAAGCTGGAAGATGGGTATATAGAAGTTCATCATACAGCTCTACCTACTTTTGTACATATTTGAAAATACCCCTACTAAAAAGAATAAAAATAATAGAAGGAATGCAGGTTACACATAGCAGGTAGCAGCTGAGCAGAATTGAAGCATGGGTAGGATTTCAATGAGCCGACACTGGGTCAGGGGCCATTCCAGGCAAGGCACATCATGAGCCAAGGCATAGAGAGTGGAAAATACAAGGTGTTCACAAAGAACTGGGAGTAGTCATGTGTGGCCAAAACACAGGGTGCAAGAAGGGAGTGGTAGGAAATGAGCTGAAAAGGTATCTTGGGGTCAGAGCTGAAGGGCCTAGAGAAGCAGAGAGGAAGCCTGTGCTTGATTCAGGTCCAAGGGAAAGTGACCTCATTGGTTAAGCCCAAGTTGGCCCCACCCCTTCTCAGTCAGTCTGGGGGCAGGCCTGGGAGAACGGCATGTGGCAGAAACTGGCAGAGGAGCATGCTGGCAGCACCACCAGGCTTGTTTCTTCACCAGGAAACAAGGTTTCCTGTAACTCAGACCCATGAATCAGCATTTCCTCTGTCAATAATACACAGCAAGAAATGCAACAGCACAGGGCTTAGGGGAATGGAAGAAAGGAAGGAATATTCCATGACATGGCTGGGCTCTGCTCTCCTTTCCCCTCATGAAACACTCCAGATAAGCTCCCAAATAACACTCAGGTTTCATAAGATAAGTTTCTCAGAGAACTTCACGGTATCGCATAAAGATTGAGCCCTACAGAATGCTCAGCTCTCTCATTGTATTACGTGTTTCTGTCACCATTGGGATAAGTAAGGTCACACTCTGAATTCTTTCATTACATGATAACTAAATATTAATATAACAGTGTTTTATCCTTGCAGAGGTTTGAATGCATGTGTGGTTTGCTTTTAGTTTTTACACGTCTGTCCAATATTTTGTTTGACTCTCATGATAATCCTGTGAGGTACACAGGGAATATTATAGCTATTTCACAAGTGCAGATACCAAGGCACGGGGATGAAATGCTTCTTTCATGCCAGAGCTGTTTTGAAGAAGCCAGAATTGATACTAACTCTTCAAACTCCAATCCAAGACACTTTTCAAAGTCATAGCCTTTAAATAAATACATAATATTTTAAATACATTTGATAAGTATTAAATTATTAATAGTATGTTTAATTTAAAACATTTAAAAATATATATTATCTACACAAATATCCTAGCACCAGAAAGAATTTCATTCGCTCCCTCATTCTATTCATTCATTAAATAATTATCGACTGCCTACTCTATGCCAGGCTCTGTTGCAGACACATTTCATGAGGAACAAAACAGACAAAAAGCCCTGCCTTCATAAAGCTTACATTCTCATTGAGGAGCTCAGTGAATGAGATGAAAGTAAAATACAGACTGTGTTAGAGAGTTATACTTGCGTTGAAGAATAAAGCAAGGAAAGAAGAGGGTAATAAGTGTTGGGACAGCAGGGAAAGGGGGAGATGCAGACAAGTTTACATAGGATGCTCAGTGACAATCTCCCTGAAAATATGACATTTAAGCCAAGATGTGAAGCGCAAGCTGTGCAGATATATGGGGTGGAGGGCGTCAGCAAAAAAACAACAACTGCCAAGGCCCTGAGGTGGTACTTTCCTGGCATGTGCAAGAAACAGTACGGAGTCAGATGTAGCTGGACTCCAGGAGAAAGGAAAGGGGGAAGAAGTGGGAGTGGAGGTGGGAATAGATCATGTAGGCCGTTATGAAGACTTGGACCTGACTTAGAGAATTTGCTCTCACTTAACTCAAAACTAAAACCAAACCAAACAAACCAGAAAGACAAAACTGAAATAAGACAAAGGAGTAAAATGCAAAATAAACAAAACAAAAGCATGTAAAGGGAGTTAAGGTTAGTAAGAACTCTCTCTCTCTCTCTCTCTCTCTCTCTGTCTCTCTCTCTCAGATCTGGAATCCAGAGCCAGGATACAAACCCCCAGACCAGCCACCATGGCCGCTTCCTGAGGGAGGCTTTCAGCGGCAAGTCAGATGGAAGAGTCACTTACTACCACAAGCCTGGGCCCGGGCCCCAAATCCCAGTTCGATTCCTATTGAGCTAGGCGGCTAGGATTCATCAGGCCTCTTTTTGCTTAGGAGGCTATGGGCCAAAAGCAGAACAAAACCCTCCTGAGCCTTCTTCCCCCAGGCCTTCCAAGTTGAAGCCCTTCCCACCCAGCAGGGACAGACATCCAAGCTATCAGCTCAGCCCTGCAAAAACTCCCTCCCTATCTCAGGAGTCTATAATACGCTTGTTTTCACCTGGACTCATCCCTGAGGGTGGAGTGTGCGTGTGGATGTGGACATGGTGTGGAGGAGAGTGCACAGAATAATCTCACACTCATTCTAGAAATCAGTATTCCCTCATGTTTTGTTCTTTCTCTTTATTAATCCTATGGGCTTAACAGGCAAGCTCATGATCAATTTATGCCCATGTTGCCTCCACCAGCATCTCCCCCTTGCCCTGAAGCATTTTAAAAAATTTCTTTTTGTGATTTCTTCAAACATTGACACTGGGACCAATGGGAGGGTAGTTCAGTCCCTCAAAGCCTTTTATGACTGTCTCTTTGAATTGCTTCCAGAAGTCACTGAAATAGATCAGAGCAGGACATATTCTAAGTCAGCAATGGACACTAGGTGGAGAAGTCCCTCACCATTCTTCTTACCAAGTAAGTGAACAAACAAGAGGGACGCTGTCACTCAGAGATATGTGAACAACCCCAGTCACCCCAGACATATCATGACCAGGGTGAGGGCACGAGAATAGTTAAAATAACTCTTTAAATGGCTTCTGTCATTCATGCCTTTCTCTATCACCTTCCCCATACCCACCCCTACCACCATTATTACCATCCTAATTTCAGTCTCCTCTGAACTACTTTTTTCAACTTTTTACTCTGAGGTACTTGTAGATTTATATGTAGTTGTAAGAAATAATACAGAGAAAGCCTGTGTACCCTTCATCCTCTGTTAACATCTTGTAAAACGATAGTACAATATCATAATCAATATATTGATATTAGTACAGTCAAGATAAAGAATATTTCCATCACCCTAAGGATCTCTCATGTGCCCTTTTATAGCCATTCCCTCCTGCTCCCACCCCCTCCTGAATCCTTGGCAACGACCATTCTGTTCTCCGTTTATAAAATCTTGACAATTCAAGAATGTAATATAAATTGAATCACACCATATGTGACCTTTTAGAATTGGCTTTTCCCTATCAGGATAATTCCTATGAGGAGATTCAGCCAGGTTGTATGTTTATCAAGTTAGTTTCTGTTTATTACTGAGTAGTATTCTATGTATGAATATACCACAGTTTATTCACCCATTGAAAGACATTTGAGTTGTTTCCAGTCTTTCAAACAAATATTATTATGAAAATAAGTTTGCTATAAACACTTTGTACAAGATTTTGTGTGAGCATAAATCTTCGTTTCTCTGGGATAAATGCTCAGAAGTGCAATTACTGGGATGTAAAGCATTGCATGTGTTTTTCTTTCTTTCTTTTTTATTTTTTTAAACATCCTGCCAAACTATTTTCCAGAGACACTGTATCATTTTACATTCCTACCAGTAATGTCTCATGAGTGAAGCAGTTTCTCTGCATACTTGCTAGCACTTGGGGTTGTCACGATTTTTTGTTATTTTAGCCACTTTGATAGATGTATAGTGATATCTCATGTGTTTTTAATTTACATTTCCTTGATCACTAATGATGTTGACTATCTTTCCATGTATTTACTTTCTATCTTTACATACTCTTTGGTAAGATGGCTCATCATGTCTTTTGTTGATTTCAAATTGAATTGTTTTGTAATGTTGAGTTTTGAGAGTCCTGTATATATTCTAAATACTGGTTCTTTGTCAGATATGTCATTTGCTAGTATTTTCTCTTAACAGGGCCTTTTGATGGGCGATTTTCTTTCAATTGTGATGAAGTCTTATTTATGTTTTCTTTTATGGGTTGTGCTTTTGGTGTCAAGTCTAAGAACTCTTTGTTTAGATCCTGAAGATTTTTCTCATTTTTTTCCCTAAAAATTTTATAATTTCATCTTTTACATTTAAGTCCATTATCTGTTTTGAGTTAATTTTGTTATAAAGTGTGAAACTTAGGTTGAGGTTTCTTCCTTTATTTGTTTGTTTTTGCCTATGGATGTTCAATTACTCCAGCACCATTTGTTGAAAAGGCTATATTTTCTCTGTTGAATTGCTTTTGCACCTTTGTCAAAAACAGATGGGCATATTTGTGTGAGTCTATTTCTGGGCTCTCTATTCTGTTCTATTGATATGTGTGTCTATCTCTGCAAATACCACACCGTCTTGCTTACTCCAGCCATATAATATATCTTCAAATCAGGGGGACAGAGTCCTCCTACTTTATTCTTCTTTTTCAAAATTATTTTAGCTATTCAAGTTCCTTTGCCTGTCCATATAAATTTTAGAATAATCTTATTGACACCCACCAAAAATCTTGCTGTGATTTTGAAAGAAATTGTGATAAATCTGTACATCAATTTGGCAAAAAATTGATAGCTTTACTAGTGTGGCAGACAGAATAATGGACCCTCAAAGATTTCTACATTCTAAGGCCTGGAAACTGTGAAAGGGTTACTTTATAGGCAAAAGGGACTTTGCTGATGCGATTAAGTTAAGGACCCAGAGATGGAAAAGTTCTTGTGAATTACCCAGGTGGGTTCAATATAACCACAAGGTCCTTATACAAAGAAGGTAGGAGAGTCAGAGTCAGAGGAAGGGACAAGTGACAATGCAAGCAGAGGTCAGAAAAGAATTGAAAGGTGCTGTACCGCTGGCTTTGAAATAGAGGAAGGGGCCATAAATCAAGGAATTGGTGGCTTCTAAAAGATGAAAAGGCTAGGAAGTGGATTCTCCCCTCAGAGTTTCCAGAAAGAACCAACCCTGACAACACTTTGATTTTAGTGCCTTAAGATCCCATATCAGACTTCAAAAATCCAGAACTACAAAAAAAAAAAAAAAAAAAAAAAAATTAATTTGCATCATTATAAGCCACTAAGTTTGTGGTAATTTTTTATAGCAGAAATGGGAAACTAATACAATTATGTTGAGTCTTCCATTCAATGAACAGAAATTGTATATCTCTCCATGTATTTAGATCTCCTTTGATTTCTTTCTTTATCATTTTATACTTTTCAAGTCCCATACATTTTGTTACATGCACATTTAAGCTTTTTATTTTTTCAACAATAAGTGGTATTGTATTTCTAATTTCATTGTCTATCTGTTCATTGATAGCATATAAAAATGCAATTGATTTTTCTTTTTATTTTGTATCCTGCAAACTTGCTGAACTCACTTATTAGTTGTAAGAGGTGTTTTTAAAATCCTTGTAATCTTCTATATAGATAATTGTGTCATTTATAAATAGGAACAATTTTCTTTCTTTCTTTCTTTCTTGCTTGCTTGCTTGCTTGCTTGCTTGCTTGCTTGCTTTCTTGCTTTCTTGCTTTCATCTTTATTCTTTCTATTTTCTTTTCTTGACTTATTGTATTGGCTAGAACTTCCAACACTATGAATAAAAGAGGTGAGAATGGAGCCTCCTTCCTGCTATGAGGGGAAAGGATTCAGTCTTTCACCATTAAGTATAACAGTAGCTGGTTTTGTAGATACTCCTTATGAAGTTGAGGACCTTTTCCTCTAATCCTAGATTTCTGAGAATTTTTATCATGAATAAATGTTGAATTTTGTCAAATGCTTTTTTTGCATCTATTGATATGATCATGTGGTTTTTCTTCTTTTGACACTGAATGTGGTGGATTAACATTAGTTGATTTTTAAATATTGAACCAGCCTTTCATCTCTGGAGTAAAGCCTACTTGGTCACGGTATGTAATTCTTTTTATAATTGCTGAATTCTATTTTATATTTTGTTCTATTCTGTTCCATTTAATTTGTAATTGTTTCTATATTCATGAGAGATGTTAGTCTACAGTTTTCTTTATTTGTACTGTGTTTGTCTAGGTTTAGTATCAGGGCAATACTACCTTCATAAAATGAATTGGAGATTGTTCCCTCCTCTTCTATTTTCTAGGAGACATGTAAAATTGGTGCTAACTGTTCATTAAATGTTTGGAAGAATTCTTAAGTGAAACCATCTGAGACTGGAGATTTCCTCTTTGAAAAATTTTAAAATTATAAATGCAATTTCCTTAATAATTGTAGGATCATTCAAATTACCTATATCATGTTGGGTAAGTCATGGTCATTTTTGAAGGAATTGGTTCATTTCATCCAGGTTGTCAAATTTTTATGTGCGGAGTTGCTGCATCTGCCTGGTATGTAAAATCTTCTCTATCTGCCTCTAACCCCTCTCTTCAATCTCTCACGCCTCTCTTCCACAGACTCAGTGAGTCTCAGTGAACTGGTAGCTCAGTGAATTGGATTCCTCCTTGGGATTCCTTACATACTCTGTGCTTTTTCACTGCCTCATCTTGCTATTTTCATTCTCTACACCTGAATACCCCCAAATTAATATACATATATATATATTTTTTCTTTTTCATTCAAGGGACACTCAGAAACTGCAACCTGTCTTTCCCATTTCCCTCTGAACTCGCTTGATCTGCATTATTGCTGACAGTTCTGTGGTGTGCACTGTATACTCTCTTGGACAGAAGTTATTTGTGAACGTGAATTTATGTCCCCAACTGGATTATCAGTTCTTTGAAGGATAAAACCCTTCTTTGCTTCCTTCATATGCCCTGGCACAGGGCATGGCATGAGATACATGCGCAAAGGACACCTGGAGAATTAATTCACATGGGTCCTCACATGATAGTTCACTCAAGAATTCTCTTTGACCTCCTGTCTTCAGGTATTTAGGAAGCTATTTTCTAGGACCTGCTCTTGAAACAGGTGTCTTAACCTCTGAATAGAACTGGTTTCTTGAGTAGTTAGAGGGAAAGAGTCACTCTCAGCACCAAGCCAGATCTCAAGGGAAAAACATACTGTGGCTTTCAGAGCCATAAAGACTGTTTCACAAAACCACAGGTTCACTATGGAGAGATGGGACACAGCCAGGGTTCTGTATTGATAAATGTACCAACTTACAGAAAGAATACCTTCTCTTACCATCTAAATCAGTAGTTCAAATTCTCTTTAACAGCACTGTACTAAATGGATTTATGTTAAGGAAGCAGGGTAGAAAAGTGATCTCCATCTATTCCCAGCTCAGCAGGCATCTGTATCCAACAACACCACTGAGATGGACTTTGAGACCCAGGCTGGGAATCAATATTCTCCAGGGAATCCTCCCTCCATCCCCAAATTGGAGAAGGTGAAGTGGCTAGGAAGGGAGGCAGAGATGGAGATGAAACAAAGTGAGTAGAGGGAGAAACCATTTCCACTCCTTTGACTGTCAAGAACCAACTCTTGGTGATTCCACTGTTCCTTTCCTTGTCTGAGCCTCTTTGTCTTTCACTATGTGTTCTGCTGTATCTGTTTATATGGTCTCCCAGCCTGGGTGTCTCCCTGCATCAATCCATTCTAAACCCAAACACCAAAATCATCTCCTTAAAATGTACCTCTGATCGTACCATCTATATTTGCAAAGAAGCCTTCATACATGCCCTATGGCACAGGAATAATGTTGGCATGCCTTCACCAGGCATGTTATAACTTCACCTCCCACCATCCCACTTACACCCCAAGTTGGCAAAAACAGAATAGAAAGACTCTAGAACCTAGAATCAGATCTGAGTTCAAATTTAGCTCGGTCTCATCACAGTTTCATGATCTTGGGGAATTTGTCTAACCTTGCTGAGCCTCAATTTCTTACCGAAAAAATAGTTGAAAGAATAACAATAACTCAAAGTATTGTTGTGAAAAATAAATGAGGTTGTGAGTGTAAAGTATACAACACATAGTAAGTACTCGATAAATGATAGTTTTACTGTGCTGAAGCCCACTAAGCAACTTCCCTACTCCTATAACACCCCCTGAGCTTTTCTCAGGCCTAACGGCCCTGGCAAGGTTATAAAATGCCCTTGCACAAGGCATAGGGAAAAGCGACGAGCCAAGGATGTAGGGTGGGGGTGATGGAGCATCCATGTAAGAGAAGCTGCCTGTTGTTAGAAAGAAGCACTAACTGGAGCTCTGAGAGGGGCTGTGTGAAGCATGGGTGACAGAGCAGGTCAAGAAATTCAGAATGGCCGGCCAGGGTCCAGCATCTGACCTTCTTCCCTGAGCATTGGAACAGGCCCAGGCCTGTGTTTCCACAGCCGATGAAGACTCCTTTTCCATCTCTCCTGCAGATGAATCATCTCTGTGTGTTTAATAGAGACTTATTTGAATGTTATTCTCAGCACGAAGGAGAAGTTGGTGGTGGGCTACAGCCTGAGGTTTAATTCTGAAGTCTATTCACTATGGCTTGTAGAGCTATCATACCCGGTATGTATGTGTTTTATTATAAGGGGCTCAAGGAAACAGTGTCAAGAGACCCACTTCATAAGTGTGCTTATTATTATCTCCGCTGTTGAAGCCACACAAAATAAATGTCTGGCATTTCCAGAAATTGCTATCGATTCAGCAGCAGATTTTACAAGGCCAATCAATAACAGTTTCCTCCATACTCCTCTCCCCCAGTGTATATTTGTGATCACGATTTTTGTTCCTCCTGTGCTTTCTAGTGCTTGTAATTGGTCCAGAATAAATGGATGATTTCATCTTTTTCCAGGAAAAAAAAAAGGAGATAATAAACTCTGCTATTAAAAATGTCTCCCTCCCCTACCCACAACAAAGCTGTGTGCATATATGTATATGTGTGTGAGAGAGACAGAGAGAGAGCCTGCCAGGGTAAGACCCTCAGCACATAAGCTACAATTTGAGGCCCCTTTTCCCTGCACCTAAGCCATGCTGTAGCAGGAGATTAGGGACCCAGGAAGGCACATAGACTCTTCTAGTCGTGAGTTCTATCACAATGCCTTTATAGCTTATAGTGTCACCAACTGTATAACAGAGGCTCAGAGCAGGCTAGAATTTCAAAGTTCACCATCCCAACCCCCTTTTCTTACAGATTAAAGTATAAAGGCTCAGAAAGAAAAGTGGTTCTAAACTAGTCTCTTTCCTCAGAACATGATCTTATTTGGAAATAGGGTCTTTATAGAGCTCATCAAGTTAAAGTGAGATAATTAGGGTGGACCCTAACCCAATATGACTGGTGTCCTTATAGGACAGGAGCAATTTGGGCACTGAGAAAGACTCACAAACAAGCAGAATGTTATGTGAAGATGAAGGCAGAGATCAGGGAGATGCTTCTTCAAAACAAGGGATGCGAAAAACTGCCAATAAATCACCAGAGGTTAGGAGAGAGACATGGTACAGATTCTCCCTGCTAACCCTCAGAAGAAGCATTGATCTTGGACTTCCAAAACTGTGAAACAATAAATGTCTTCTGTTGAAGCTACCCTGTTTGTGATACTTTGTTACAACAGCCCTAACAAACTAATACATTCCTCTTCCTCAATAGCAAATGTTCAGTAGGCCCAGCAGCTCTAAAGAATCTAGAGATGAAAATCAGAAAAACATCATAACTATACTAGAGACTCAGGAACCATCTTTGATAATACTACTCCAAATAAATACAGTGTCGCGAGCAAGGGTATGCATGCACATGGAGAATACATACCTCAGCTTCCCAGACGAGACAAACATTTTACAACTGTGAAAAAGTAAAATAACTCCTAAAACAACATAAAAGAAGTTGTCTATGGGATAAAGCACGTCAAGCTACAGTTTGTTCTCTGATGGGATAAAGTTCACATTTTTTCAACTAGAATATAAAAGAAAAGAAAAATCTATGAACACCTTGGCAAAAAAATAATGCTATAGGTTCCCAAGACCTATTTCATTTATTTCTTCCTAAGGACACAGGAAAGCTGTAATTCCCAGTCTCCTCTGCAACTAAAATGGACCATGTGACTAGTTCTGACCAATGGGCAATAAGTAGCAGTGACATAAGTAAAAGCATAGGAGAGTATATGTGCGTCTTTCATGCTTTCTCTCCCCTTGCCATAGAGACCCTAGGGGTCATATATTGAGATAAAGGAGGTACAAAATTAAAGTAGATGGATCTTTAAATCCCTGATTGAAAGGAAACTGCCTTGGAGAACCATCTGGCCCTCCATGAAGCTTGTGTGAGAAAGAAAGATATATTTTTGAGATTTGGGAAGGATAATCTAACCTGACACTTTGGCCTAACTTAACCCTTGCAATCTGTATTTGACTAGTATACTACTCAAAATAATAACAAGCCATTTGAAAAATATTAACTTGGAATTTTTCATATTTCTTGTTGCTTAGGAAACAGACATTGACAGAGAATCCCACCAAACTACGTCCATGTGATCCCCCCAAAAACCCAGACACTGGGCCCCACAATAAAGGAAACACCTCTTCAACATTCTTGAATGTTCCTTCAGTGGGAGGTTGGACCCTTACAGAAAAACGGGCAATTTCTGCCTCAAAAAGCAGCCTTTCTTGGCACAACTCTGAGTGTTAGAAATTTATTCCTTACAATCAGACTCTCTGTTACTTCACTCATGGAACTTAATTCTACCCTCTAGAATTCTGGAATAGCAAAGAATAAGTCCCCCAAACTGCTCTCCCCCAGGCTGATGATTTAATCAAAGGAGATTTCTTTCCAGAAGGCTTGTTCATCAAGCTATCACTAATAAGTCAAATTCCAATGGAACGTAGGCCAAAGCACTGTCCCAATTATTTTGTTAGGATTTTATCATATCAAAAAAATGTTTAAAATAAATGGAATTCCACCTGGGGCCTAGCATTCTTTCAGTTACAGAAAGATTTGCATCACAGCCATATTTGTTTTATTAGGATTTAACCTGTCCATCGTTCTGTTGACTGCCTGAGTAGGAATGTGGGAAACAGCTTTATATCACCATAAGCTCAGAAAAATATGTCAGTGAAATGCAAGCAAATAGACTATGATTACATCGACAGCTCTTTTCATAAGCTAATGGGCTGTCTAACCTATTCACGACTGCTGTCCCACATAGGGTCTCGTAAGCACATTGCCAAGGCGTTTGTTGAATTTGGCAAATTGATACACTGGGCTTGTTTGACTTCCCATTTCTATGAATGATCATTAGGTATTTAACAATATGTGAATGTGCTTAGCATGCCTAATGGGGCATTAGTTAGGTAAATAAGTGATTCAGTTGAGATCTGTAGTGTTAACACAGACACTACAGTTCTCCTTTTTCTTAATAATTGAGTCCCTTCACGTTTTAAGTGGAAATTTTTAAATGTGTATATACATGTGAGGAATCTCAGTCCTGTAATGTATGTCTGATCATCAGGACTCCTATAGAAGAGATAACATACAATTTTGCTTAAAGGACTAAAGGAATCAAATCAAGATGAGGGAAAAAAAACAAAACAAAACAAAAACAAACAAACAAAAAAACATGAAAAATGGAAACTTACTAGTAAACAAAATATTTTTTTTATATTTCAAAGTAGAATATCTAGTATTGGCATGGCTGGGGGAACACTTTTATATACTTCTTTGTGGGAGTATAAATTGAGACAATCTATCTGAAAGCCAATTTGGAAAAATATCAAAAGTTTTTAAAGTGTGCGTACCCTTTAACTCATACCCAATGATTTCACTTCTAGGAATTTATTCTAAGGAAATAATACTGGGTGTGTGCAAAGATTTATTTACAAAAATTCTTATTGCGACATTATTTACAATAGCAGTAACTGGAAAAAACCAAATAGACAACAAAAGGAAGTTGGCTTTTTAAAAAACCTGATACATCCATTTATGCAATGTTATATTACACAGGCCTTAAAAATTATGCTAAAGAAGAATTACGAATATGAAAAAATATTCACAATATACTGCTATGATATTTTTAAAAAGCAAGTTTCAAATCAGTATTTTCACTATACCAATTTTGCAAACACTTATATAAACAAACACAGATTAAAGACATAAAATATTTCTGAGGGCTGGGATTGTGAGTTGTTTTTATTTCCTTGTTCATCTCGCCTGAGTTTTTCTAAATATTTGATAAGGAACACATAATATATTTGGTGTACAAAAGTATTATAATAAGATTGAATCTAATACATGAAATATTTTAATTTTTCCAAGATGCTGCTGTTACTAGGAAATCAGGCACATCTTCCCTACTGGCTTAACCCATAATGTGCTAAGTCAACCTTTTTTGGCGTTTCCAGCTAATACAGAGTCAAATATTCTCCATCATTTAAAGCAAATTTGAAAACCAATGGACAATTCCACAATTAGCCAACATACTGAACTCAACTGCACTTGAAGTAAAAGGATTTGTGGAATTTTTGAAGCTGGGAATGGAACGTTAGTATCATCACTCAAGAGCATTAGATGGGGAGTCAGAACACCTGGGATCAAATTCTAACTGTGACATTAGATGTGACCTAGAGCAAGTCCCTTAGTTCTTCTGTAGGACCTCTCAGACTGGGATTATATATGTAGGTTAATATTTTTAAAATAAAGGATATGAAAGATTACTATATTTAAAATACCACCAAGACAGTCTCACATTATTTATTGCATAGCTTTAGCCATCTCTCACCTAGAATTTCAATAACTAACAACCAATCTTGATTGGAATGACATAAGAAAAGGAACTGATTTTGTTTTTTGTTTTTGTTTTTTATTTGTTTGATGTGCGTAAAACCAAACACACACTCATTGACAAAGTGTATAAGTCATAAACGTACAGCTTAACAAATTATTGCAAAGTGAATCCCTGTACCAGATCCACCCAAGTGAAGAAATAGAACGTGGCCAGCACCCCAGAAGGCCTGCACATGCCCCTTCTCAATCACACCTGCTTTCTACCCCTTAGAGTCACTGCTCTCCTGACATTGTGATTATTTCCTTCGTTTGCTATATAGTTTTACCACCTAAGCATGCATCGCTGAGTAATATAGTTTACTTGAGTTTATTTTTTAACTTTCTATAAACAGAATCATGCAGGAAAAAATGTCATGATAATGAATGTAAAAAATTGTAAACTATAATGTACAAATGAGTGAATGGCAATATTATTAGTAATTCTTTTACGTGCAAGATAGGCACCTCCAAAGCAGGTGCTGGTCTCACAATTTTAGCATTGAGTCAGCTTCCATCAGGTCTAGACCACCTCACCCTTACAGGTGTTCAGCACAAGGTCACATTCAGGGGCCCATCAGAGCTCTGGGTTTGTGACTTCTTGTGCCACCTGGATGGAAAAGTACTCACCTCAGGCTGAGGGGGTCTGTAAATACCTGCTTTATTCATAAATTAGCAGGCTTCCCTCTGTTGAATGAGTTCTCCACCTATTATCAAGGCTCTAAGGTCACATCTGGTTAATCGTTGGCCAGAAATCAATACACAGACAGTGATGGTTTATGATAGGGGCTTATAATAAGCAAGTTCAAGTTCAAGAGACTGATTGTCTTTTTGCTCTTAGATGCTGAAAAGAAGGTGCTGATCCCCAATCTGCTTGGAAAAAATATAACCTCATTCATACTGCTTCCTAAATGAAGCAGTATTTCATATATTTTTTATAGGTTCCCTTCTGCTAGTTGGTCAATTCATTGTGTCCTTAGGCTCAGCTGTTAAATGCCACCTAGAATTCTTTTCAATCCCAAGGAAATGCATTACCTTCTTCTCTGGTGTTACAAGACCTCAGGGTTGCAGCTACCCTTTGTCCCAGTTCTGGAACAATCCTGACACTCTTTGATGTTAGCGGCTACCTTGTGAACTGATCCATGGGGCTCCCAGTGCCTGAGGCTCAGTGTTACCGTGGATTTCCCAGCTGGCAGTTGGCCACTGCTCCCCATTCCTCCTGTGCAACGAGCTGTGCATGTGTGCATGAGCACATGCGTGTGTGAAAGGGCGGGTGTGTCTAAGCGTGTGGAGGCATACTATCTGCTCATTCCACAGTAGACAGCATTACCATGGACTGTAGCAACACCAGTAAGAATGCCTTTCATGTAGTGAATGTCGGGTGAATAACTGAACAAATCAGCAATGCTCCACCTGGCTTCCTACCCCAACATTCTTCCTCTTCTCATAACTGAAGCCACATGAATTCCACCTTAGGCTAAGGCTGTACCATTTCATGGACTGGTTTAGGGCTTAGTCAAGTGAAATTTCAGGGGCTTTAGTAGAGATTCTCAAAAGATTCAGAAATAATGTACCTGGCCAATCCTTTCACAGCAATGTTGAGTCAATATTTGGATCACTGCCTTGTTTCTCTCCCATTTCTCCCCCATGTGCACTCCAGTTTTAGTATCTGGAGCACTTGCAACCTATCCCAGGGTCCTTACCAACTATCTCTACTCCTGCTAGAGACTGAATACGCCCCTCCTGAATCACAGTAACTGGAACCCTGCTTTCTGACCTCTTATGATGCTTAGATCAGGCAGTATTTGTCATTGCTCATCACTGGTTGATTTTCAGCTGGAACCTCCACTGCTCTCTGGTATTCCTTGATCCTGAACAACAGACACTTTCCACCATACTTTCCTGATGCCACATCTACTGGAATTCCTCACCCCACTGACAGTTGGTCTGCCTCCAGTTCACCATCATAGGCATCTTCAATCTCTAGTTGCCTGCTCTGTACATTGCCAACTGAAAGACCTTTTCATTTTTAAATTAAAGATAACAATAAAATTTAAAAGTAAGACACGTTCAAAGGAAGCAAATAAGCAAAAAGAAAACAACCATAATCTAACCATAAAACTTTGTTAAAATCTTAGTGCAAATAAAGATATATACCATATTCATGGATTGGAAGACTCAGTATAGTTAAGATGTCAGTTCTTTGGGAACTGACATAGAATTAATGAGATTCCAGTTAAAATCTCAGGAAGTTTGTTTGTTTGTTTGTTTTTGTAGCTATAAAGAAGCTGATTCTAAAGTTTACATGAAAAGGCAAAGACCATAGAATAACCAAAACAAACTTGTAAAAGAAGAATAAAGTTGGAAGATTTGCCCTACCTGATTTCAAGACCTGCTATAAAGTATTCAGACAGTGTGATATTGGTGCAAGGATAGAAACATAGATTATTGGAACAGAATACAGTCCATAAATAGATTCACACATGTGTAGCCAATTGATATTTTAATACAAAAACACAAATGCAGTTTAACTTATCTTCAAAAAATCATGTCGAAACCATTGAACGTCTATATGCAAATATATGGAAAACTTCAACATTAAACCACACACCTTATAGAAACAATTTACTTAAAATGGACCACAGATACAATATAAAATGCAAAGCTATAAAACTTTTAGAAGTGAAATTGGGGAACATTTTCATAACCTACGTTGAGGCAAAGATTTCTTATTCATGACACTAAAAAAACCATATACAAAACAAATTGATACATTGATCAGATTTCATACAAATTAAAAACTTTTTCTCTATGAAAGATAAGGTACAGACTGGGAGACTACAGTTACACATACCTGACAAAGGAATTCTCTCTAGAATATATAAGGAACTTTCAAAACTCAACTGTAAGAAAACACACAATCCAATTTTTCAAAATGAACAAAATACTTGAATAGATACTTTATCATAGATGATATATGGATGGCAAATAAGCACATAAAGAAATGTTCAACATCAGTAGCCTTTAGGAAATAAAAATGTAAACTACAATTAGGTACCACTGCAGATCTAGTATGAGAATGGCTAAAATAGAAAAAGAGAAACAAAACCAAAAACCAAAAATATACAATCTGACAATATCAACTGGTGGCAAGAATGCAGAGCAACTGATATTCTCATACATTGCCGGTTGGAAAGTATAAAGATAAAAAACTCAATAAAATGGTTTGGTAGGTTCTTATAAAGTAAAACATACATTGACCATATGATCCAACAAAATGTATGATTACAGAAAAACGTGTACAAAATGTTTATAGCAGCTCTATTCATATTACCCCCAAAGTGGAAACAACTCAAAATTCTTCAATAGGTGATTGAATAAACACCTGTACAGCCATACACTGGAATGATACTCCGCAATAAAAAGAGAGTCCTATTAGTGCCACATCTCAAAGGCATTACAGTGAGGAAAGAAGTCAGTTTTTAAATTAGAAACTATACGATCCCATTTATATGGCATTCTGGAAAAGGCCAAGTTATAGCAACAGAGAACACAGTAGTGGTTGCCAGAGGTTTGGGTGTAACTCCAAAGCGCAGCACGAGATTTTTTTTTTTAAGTGATAGAACTGTCTACCCTGATTGTTGTGGTGATTATACAATTTTATACATAGATAAAACTCACACAACTATACTTTACAGTGTCAATTTAAAAACTAAAACTAAACAAAGAAGTCAGCCCATTCCTCCTGAATCTTTTCCTATGTGCATGTCTATTAATAGAACCATTCTGTATTAGATAATGTTATACCCAATTTAACTCACAAATGTTTGAATAGCTTTCACTGCAATTAAATATGTATCTACATACATTTTTTAATGGGTGGATTGTGTTTCATTGAATGGATATAACACCTATTGTGTAAGCAATCCTATGTTGTTGGGAATTCGGGTTGTTTCTAATTTTTCAATATTAGAAATGCTGCTGTGATAATCACTCCTGTCTAAATAATTGCACAAATACTTAATTATACTTTAGGTACATGTTAGAAGTGGACTCACTGAATCAAGGTATGAACTTTTTAAAGGTCTTTGACATGTTTGTCAAAATGTCCTCCAGAAAAGTGGCATCCAAATGTCCCACCTTCTAGGAGGAAGTGAGGGTGACCAGTTCCCAATATGCTCCCCTATATCCTTGCTCACATTCTGTTATTATATTACGTGTAGTGAAAACTTCTTCGAAGTCTTTCTACATGTATTGTATTCATCTTTGAACAACAAAACAACCCACAGAGTCGAGCACACTGCCTGGCACACAGAAGTCACTATTTCATATTTGTATTTGTTTGTTGTCAAGAATAACTGAATAAATTAATGACCTATCTTTTTCTTTGGCAATGAATTTTCCTATTTATTGTCATATATTTTAGAGTTACTTCACGGAATAATCATTCATTTAGCACCTAGAACAGTGGCCGTAAACATTTTTTAATCAAACCTCATCAACAGAAGAATTTTGACTATTCATCCCAATGCATTTATTTTATTTTATATGTGCATACTCCTGTCAGTCTATACATTACAGAATAATAAAGCTTAATTTCTTCCTTATTTTGGGTTAGAAGGAAACATAAATGAAGTTCTACTCCTCCGTTCTCACTCTCCAAAAGATTGTTATTTACAACCACCCCAGGCGGCACACATTTTTTCAGATCGCTGTCTTAAGGAACCCAGACACATGGGGCTCTGCATTGGACACCATGAAAAATGCTGCCTGGATAACACAGTCCTGCACTTGGATTTCAGTCAGTTCGGGAACAAATGCCATGAGAACTTTACGGATATCAGAGTGTCTTGAGAAAGTAGAGGACAGAGAGAGAGATCTCTTCCTATTGCAGAAGAAAAGAGAGTCTTCAGGGAAGAGGGAGCCCTGGAGCATGAAGCATGAGAAGAGTTTTGTGTTCTATACCCTGAGGAAGTCCCTCCTTGCCCATGTTCCACTTCAGCCTCAGCATCGTTGCAGTTTGGCAGGATGGGGGAGGGCTGCTGAATGGGGAAGAGTCTGTACACCTGCCATGTATGGCTGTTGGTGGGTTTTCTTGGCGCCTCTTTTGTTCCTGTTTGTTCAATGTACATTTTTTCCTCCTGCCTTCAGGACAGAGTGACACACATTTCAATTTGGGCAAGGGACAGTGCCAGAGGAGTGTGGGGTGCAAGAGTCCATGGACAGAGATGGCCAAACTTTACCAGGCTAATGACCGATGCTGCTTCATTGTCTTCTTATTTTAAAATATATGAAGTTTCCAGTGCACTGGAGCTGCTACAGTGGGGCTCCCAGGCATTGAGTGTGGTGGAGGTTATACCAGAGCCCAGCTCTGGTGTGAAGGGGGCCTGGGGGTGCCTGAGAAAGCTGGCGGTGGTGGGAGAGGCAGAGCATGTTAAGAGCTGGGCGACAGGTGGGACCAAACCAACGGAGCAGCACATAAACAGAGCCCAATGCTTCA
This sequence comes from Rhinolophus sinicus, assembly GCF_057876585.1. Taxonomy (NCBI): domain Eukaryota; kingdom Metazoa; phylum Chordata; class Mammalia; order Chiroptera; family Rhinolophidae; genus Rhinolophus; species Rhinolophus sinicus. The sequence goes on from NC_142517.1 coordinate 51,593,199, forward strand.
TGTGAACAAAAATGGAAAATGTCAACTGCTATGTAAATATTACTTTAACTACTTTTATTGCCTTCCTTCCATTTTGACCATGATCGTCTTGAGTAGTTTTAAAGGAATGACCCATGATTCTTTAAAATGCACCAGCACGTCATTTATTTGAATATGGCTAGTTTCAACTTCAAGTACAGGAAGCAAATCCAATCAAAGTCTTTGGTGAGAAATTAGGCCTCACTTTGGCAATATGACAACTGATTGTAGAGGACACAGCCAATTAGGGTTTTACACATATTGTCTATGGTTCCTGGGGAAACAGACTCTAAGACGGGACTTTGTAAGCAGGGGTTTATTGGGAATGTGAAGGAAGAAGGACTGGATAGCAGGAAAGGTTGGTCTTGAGCTGGCATGGCCCTTCAGAATTGTCCTCAGTTGAGGCAAAGGGCCAGGCCTTTGTACCCCATGTCATCTAGATGTTGCACATGAGCCATCCCCAGTGTGGGGGTGTTACCTTGGGTAAGGCAGCTCCCTTTGGCCTAGGACAATTTCTGGGAAGATACTCAGCTGTGATTCGAGCAGTACTGAGTGGCAAGAAAGAGTGTCTGGGTTTGTAAGGCGGGGTCAGGGAGGTCCAGCACAGCATCCATGACACATGTATTTCTGAGAGAAAGGACAATGGGAACATTGGTCTTGTCCCTTGTCTTGGATTACTTTTGTGGAGAGATTTCTTTTCTGAGGAAAACCATGAGCACCCTCTTCATAAGTAAGGGGACTTTCACTCCTCTTCCCATTTTGAGGTGTGAATTGGATACTTGTAGGTTTTCAATATCCCTTACTTTTTTACTCCACCCCCATGTCCAGCCCCAGCACCTGAGGAGGAGGGCCAGGAACCAACAGGGTGACAGCCTCTGGACCACGCGCTCCCTGCGGGTCTGGCCTTCCAGCTCTGCCTTGTCTAGCTTTTGTCTCTGTGGCTGGGTGGGCAAATCAGGTGCCTGTGTACCTGTGAACTGCAGGGACAGCACGAGAGGCCCATAGTGGCGTCCCCTCTACGCTGCCTTCTCCAGCAACTGACCATATGCCTAGGAGGGATTACCAAGCATCTGATAAAACTTTAATTCTCTGTAGACTAGTGACCTGTATGTCTATTTTCTACAGTTTTTATTTATTGAACAAATATTCATAAAGCAGGTATTATATGCCAAGCCTTGTGCTAAGTGCTGGAAAGTGGAGTAAAGAGAATAGATCTCTGCTTCTGCAGAGTTTACATTTGACTGGGCACAGAGAAACAATAAATAAATCGGCAAACAAACAGACCATATCAGATCCTAAGAGTGCTTTGAAGGGGTTGAAATGACGAGTGACTGTCGGGCGCAGTGGAGTGGGGTGTGAAACAGCTGGACTGTGTGGTTCCCCGCGGAAGAGCCCTGTGAGCTAAGACCTTAATGTCTATCAAGAGCCAGACATGTGAAGATGTGAGACAAGTGTTTCTGGCAGAGAAAGCAGCCAGTGCCAAGGCCCTGAGGTGTGAATGAACTTGGCAGGTTTGAGGAACAAGAGAGAAGGGGCAGAATATTAGGTCAAAGAGAAAAGCACGGGCCAGATCATGGAAGGCTTGGTACAGACTCATCATAGTATTTTCCAAAATGTGCAATGCATACCACCAGTGCGTGTGCAAATATTTGGGGTGATATATGTGCAAATATTTTTATAATTAGCCCAAATAATTATAAATTTATTTTGGAGTATATTAGGAAAAATATAATTAGCACATTAAAACCATGATTTCCCAGATATGATTTATTCAGGTGAAACTAAAATTAAAAAGTGAACCAATTTAAAGAGAATATTAAGTCAATTATAGTACAGTTATTATGTAGATAGGGTCAAAATCTCAACAGTGGTGTTTACAGAACTGAAGTTTAGGAAAGCGTTGCTGACCAATTAAAAACAACGGGGGAGGGGAGCCCTATCTCAGTCCCTAACATGTCCCCCATGCTGGGGGCTCAGAAGTGAGAGATGGAAGCTGCTTTGGTATAGCAGAGATGGTCGGCTGCCCTCCAAATGTTCCCCCACCTTCTCACTCCCACTTCATAAAGCGTCTCCAAGGGTCAGCAGACCAGCCAGAGACTGTATTTCCCAGTTCATGTTAGTGTGAAATGCATCCATATCACTGGTTCTCGCCGGTGGAATGAGAGTGGAGAACACATGTCTCCTTCAGGTAGGGCTCTCTCTGTCTTCTCCACACTCTCCCCCTCCACTGGCCAGCAGGATGGAGGGGGCTCCATTGCATAGAGGATAGGGGAGATCCAAGTTAGCAGGAAGCTGGGTACCTGAATCACCATGTGAAAGGAGACCACCCACAGACCAGGACCAGTTAGATAAGGAAGAAATTAAATTCCTTTGTGCTAGGCCACTGGTATTTCTGGAGTGTTTGTTGACAGCATTAGTCAATCCATATGTGGAACTTCTGCATTTTGGATGCCCCACATCCTAAGATATGTATGGCAACTTTATGAGGTAGAAATGTGATAACCTGCATAAGAGAAAGGAGTTGGATGGGAGTAGAATATATGACCTTTTATCATACACTCAAGAAGACTGTTTGGCCAGACAAGAATTTGATATGTTCTGAGAGGGCCGGTCATCAGAGATACAAGGAGGCAGTTTTCATCATTATCTGGAAGAAAATTCTAAACTAGCACAGGGCAAGCTGCCCTACGCAGTCAAACATGAAGTATATGAAGTGTTCAGATGAAGGCTAGGAGACTAAAGGAAAGGAAACCCACTTGGGGAGACTCGGCATTGGCTGGAGGGGGGGCCGCACCCCTTCCCTGATATTCTAAGTCTCTCATTTCCTGCCACGTAGGAAGGGAGAACAGGAAGGGTAAGGGAGAGGCTTTGATGGGGAAGCCCACCTGAACCACTTTCTCTCCTTGACAGCAGCCCCTACAGCACCAGACCCAAGCATGCTGTCCATGCTGAGGACCCTCTGCACAAATTACACGCCCCAAAGCTGTTTCCTTCTGAAAGAGCATGGCCAGAGCCATACCTGGGCCCAGCAGACACGATGACAGATCCACGACCCCCAATGTGTCTGGTGACTATGCTCCAAGGGCAGAGGGGGAGGAAGGGAAGAGATAGAGACAGCCTTTCTGAGGGGGGACGGGGGCAGGGGCCCAGTCCCAGGAGTGAATCTCTAAAAGCCTCCTTTACACAGCCAAGCCGGCACTGCTGGAGACAAGACTGAGAGGCCTCAGGGGAGACATAGGCCAGGGGTATAGAGGCACAGATGCCCTCAGGTCCAGGCAGGTATATCTAAATGAACATAGTGGCCCTAATGTAAGGGAAGAGGAAATGACAAGGGACTGTAGCAAAATAAAAAGTCAAAATTCAGAAAGCAAGAGGAAAAAGTGAAGAAGCCCCACACGTGCGGGCCTTTCATTGGGGATGAGAAGACAGAGACGGGAGGGTCTTACTCGAGGGCACTCTGTCTGGGGGCAGTGTCAGGGCAGGAATATAGGCCTCCTATAGAGCCTCCTGACTCTGGAGGACAGAGTCAAGGCAAAAGAAGGGCAGCCGCTGGAAATGTAGGACACTGGGATCTTGCACTGACTCTGCCACTAACTCAGGGACTTGGGCAGTGAGCACCTTGCACCTCTCTGGGCCACAAAGGCAGTTGAGCATGTGGTCCTGAAGATCCCTCCGACTCTGACATTTGCAGGGAACAGGAAATAGGAGTCGTTATGCAGACCTTCCTTCTCCCACCTCTTCCTCCAATCAGACACTCAGCCTTTGGAGTTTAATGTCTGCGTACCCCTAGACCCCATTCTCTGCCTTCTACACTCATGCCCCAGCTTTGGTACAATCCCCATCCGCTCTCTCCTAGGTGAAAGGCCCTCCTGGCCAATCTCCTTCCTCCATGCTCCTCCTCATCTTATCCGTCCTCACTTGTCAAAGTGCTCCATCAACAACAGAGCTAATTACATTATGCTCCTGCTTACAACCCTCTACGGCTCCCCATTGTCTCCTAGAATGAACCCAGATTTCATACCGTATCCTGGGCCCTCAAGGAGTGAGGCTTCATTTTCAGTCCTGCAGCTCCCCTTCCTCAAGCATCCCATGCCCCACCACATCAAATTGTCATTCCACTAATACATTCTGAAGTGTCATACTTCTGTGCTGCGGGCACGTGCTGCTCCTGCTGCTTCCAATGCCCTTCCCCACCGTGTGTGCCTGGTGGTAGTTGGGGGGAGCCGATCTAGCCCAGTCTAGGTAATAGGGGGCGCATTGTTTGTAGGAATTTTAAATCAGTGATAAAATCAACTAAAATTTAGCCTTCTATTTGTCACTGGCAATTCGACACATCAACAGGGACAAATCCTTCTCCAAACTCAGGTAGACTACATCACACTCTCTTGGGGCACCACTGGAATGTGGAAGCCCCCATTATCCTCCAAACCCAACCTAGGTGTTGCTTCACGAGTAAAGACCTTCCTCGACCCTCCACCCCAGCCCTTCACTCTCCACCCACAGAAGTAATGCTTCTCTCCTCTGGAAGGCGTATTGTCCTATTTTACACTTTATTTCATTATATTCCCCTCCTATTTACAAGCCTGTCTCTCCCAGGGGTCATTGAATTTCTTGAAGACTGAGGCTATGATGTATTCACCCCTTCCTGAAGCTTAGCACAGCGCCTGGGATATCACAGGGGCTCAGAAAAGGAGTGAGAAGTGAACAAATGAGCACAAGTTGAGCTATTCTGAGCCCCCATTTAGGCCTGATGGGTCTCCAAGTCGCAGCCCAGGAAGAGCTCCAGCTCATGTTAGAACGGTGCTGCGCGTCAGGTCCCATGTTCAGGCTGGAGCTCTTCTCTTTGCCAGGACATGACAGGGAGATGTTTGGGTATTGGACGACTCACTGCCCCAGCTGCCTAACAGAATTACCAAGGGGTTCACGTTGCTCAGTGAAGCATGGTGGGAGCCCAGTGGTGCCTGCCAGCTCAGGAGCGAAAGGTGTTTTCTGTGTGACTGTTTCCCTCCTGCCTGGGGACAGAGGAAATTAAAAGTCACTGCCATCCACTAGCTGAGAAGAGAAAGGTTCACAGAAAACAGAGAATGCCTCCCTCCCCTCATGAAATTTCATCCTGTTTCTGCCTTCAAGAACCCAGGTCTACCTGGGAGGGACTTTGGATAAAATCTGGAACAATTGCCTCATCTCGCCCATTGGGAAGCGTAGGTCCAGAGCGAGACATAAATTACTCAGGGCCACACAGGTAGTCAAGTGACAGCACTGAGAACTGAGTCTGCACATTTTCATCCTGTGGCCCCTGATGGAACAGCATGACCTGGAACCAGGCAAGGGCGCATAGAGCAGAAGGCGGGGAGAGTAAATTCACACCTGATTGTTGTTGGCTGGTTCAGTTTTCCTTTCTTTCTTTTTTAACTGAATTGAAAGTCATATAACATAAAATTAACACTTTTAAGGTAAAAAGAAACCAAAGGCTATCCACTCTATGAAGAGTCTCCCCCTCAAGACCCTCCACCTTCAGGAAAGTTACAAAATTCACAAAGGCCCAGGTGCAAGTGGATTTTTGTGCAGCCCAGGGAAGGAATTTAGCTTTGCTCCTCGAATTGCTGCGGGGCAGAACCAGGCAGTACAGTCAGACAAAAGGGCGTGAGGCCAGAGGCCACACCCTATGGGCACACATGGAAAGTGGGCGGTGGATTCAAGGCTCTCACGAGGCTTGCATTGGGGTTTGGGTCAAGTTTAGTCAGATCTCTGTGGGCCTCGGCTGACATCTGGATCGCACGTACCTGGACATCTGCCGTGAGGGTTGTGCCCCGAGGCAGCGCCACTTATGACAGTCAGTGTCCTTGTAGTGAGGATACAGTGATTTGCATCCCTGCACCGTGCACACCCCTCATCCCTGCAGCTACAGGTCAAGAACTGGGCTCTCAACTCTGGTTCACTGCTGCTCTCATCAATTGTTGGTTCAGAGGCCCTTAGATGGGGGCCACAGATGAACAACCTGCAAATAAGGCAGACCCCCTCGAATGGCACCTATGTATATTCTGTTGTCAAAAGTTGAGAACTTGTGCAGTAACAGGTCTCCCTCAGGGCCTAGTAAACCTCTGCTCTTCTGCTCAGTTGCCAGGTGACGTGCTATTTACTGGCTTAGAACACCAAGCCAGTAAGATCAGTATGAACCTTAGAGCTCTGCCCAACACAGGTAGCTTTGTACCAGGGCAAATGCTGCTCCTCATAAGGGGGTCCATATCCTTTCACCAAGTATTCTCCCCTCTTAATTTTGATCCTAAGGAAATCAACAAACGCACAAAGCTAAATATCCTAAGATGTTCTTTACAAAATTATCCATAATACTAAGCAGCTGGAGACATAAAATTGCAACAATAGGTTGGCAATTGTATTGTGAATCACCACAATGGCATTCCTGGAGCCATAAAATAAAGATTGGAGCAATATGGCGAGTGCTTATAATATTAAGCGAAAACACAGATTGTGAGTTGCATTTGCGACATGATTGCAGCTATGTAAAAATATGCGTTGTATATGGACAAGAAGATTGAAGGGATCTTGGAAAATAAAAATTGTTGCAAAAGATAAAAGAATCAGAGGTAACTTTTTCTTTAATATTATCTTTTCTATCATCTTCTTAGTATTTTAATAGGTTTAAACCTGTATTCGTATCCAGCTGTTTATCTACATCTGTTTTCCCCACCCAGTTAGATTTCATGCATCTGTGTCTATCAAGATATTTATTTATAGTTCTGTTTGTGCTAACTTGTTCCTATCTCACTTACCATGTAGATCCTTCTGCTAGTAAAACCCATACAATATTGGGCAAGAAGTGGCTAAACAATAATGTTCCAGGCTGCTTTTTGTTTGGGAGATGTTTAATGACACTGCACTGGAAGTATCGCTCTGCCTGCAAATGGAGGATCCATTTTCTGTTTGGACTCTGATCAGGAAGAGACTCTTCCCACCAAAAGGCTTTAAAACCCTTCCCAGCAACCAGCAGGCAGTGACCAAGGCTGCCAGGACGAGGAATCCTGATCTTCACTGAGAAAATGCAGCTACAGCATTATCAGTGAACAAGATAGTGCTCCCGTGTGATCGGGGAGCGAGGCAGTGCTCCCGTGTGATCGGCGAGTGAGGCAGTGCTCCCGTGTGATCGGCGAGAAGCTTCAGTGTTAGTGGAGATGCCAGTCCCAGGGTGAGCAAGCACAGACTAAGATTTCTCTGTGATCAATAAGGCAAGGTCTAGAACAAGAGATGGGCATTTCAGTCCAGATCAAGCCATGAGGAACCAGAGAAATATGGCCCAGAGAAGACGATGCTAACCGCACAGGGACTCTTCCGCTAACCCTAGCCATCTGGATGCCAGATCCCCCCAGATCCTTCTTAATTTGGCACCAGAACACACAGTAGCATCGCTGGTTGATTCATTTTCCATAAGACCATGCAGAAGGTAATTTCAATCTCATTCTGGAGAGTGTACTCAGGCCTCCTCAGAATGTTGCCAGCAAGTGCCAGGCTAAAGGATGTCAGAGATCGTTCTGTAGACACCTGAAGCAGGTGAGGATTCTCTGACATTTAGAATTGGGCTTCAGCATTCCGATGAGGCAAGCCTGGGAGAGCAACTGCTTCTGGAGAATTTTCTTTGAATAGGCTTGCATCTTTCTGAATGAGCTATGTCTACTAGATCAGGAAACTCCTTGATTATTATTTCCACAAACACCTCACAGAGGAGAGGATCCACAAGGAAATGGTAACTGGCTGCTTTGGGGCAGGACCACAGGATAACTGGGGGAAGAGGGAGAGGAAAAGTTTTACTGCATTTCTCTTCTACATTTCTACTTTTTTAACTACTCACTACCAAACCAAATAAATGGGTGAATAATGAGTGAACAGTTATGTAAAATTAAATAAAACGAAAATCTGCAGAGATTTGCTGATGACATTTGCCTGAATTGGAGACCGAGGCCAGCAGACGATTTTAGTTGGTGGTATTAATAAAATTAAGGGACAAAAAGAGTCCCAATTCACACAATAGGACCCCAGCTATCACCTGAGTTTGCTATTTGAAATTCACTCTTTAGAGTGAAGATACTATCTCACCATAAAATGCTTACATAGTCCCTTAAAAGAAAAAAAATCACTTCAATCTAATATAAATCCAAAGTGCATCCTACCTAACTGGCAAGGGAGCAGCCAGTTCCTCCACGACTGGGATTGTATCTCTGTGGCTGCAAGGATCAGTGTCTGCATTGCCACTGAGACTAATAGCACCAAGTCCTGAGGGTCAGCCCTCATGGCCACGAGGCAGGAACCAGGTGTGAGCATCCGGCTCTAGTCCCTCAGGATCTTGCTGCAGAGACAGTCATTCTGGGCAGTGGGCCATGGTTAGCCTAACTGACCAGGAACGGGTAGACTACGGAGGGAGCTCGTTGCTATGCCTGAGAGTGCATTAGGTGTTGCCATGGGCAAAGAGTGAATCCTGCTCTCCTCCCAAGGCACTCTGCAAAGCCCTCATGCCTCTGGGGCAATGGTACCACGATGGGGACAGGCCTTGAAAAGAAAGAGAAGGAAGCAATAGAGGCAAAATCAGAGAGGAGGCCACGGCCTCTGTTATCAGCAGGGAGACAAGCGCAGGTGTGTGAACAGTGGACGCCTAACAAAGGACAGGCTCCCTGAGATGAGATGGCATCACTGTGTCTTTGCCTTTCAACCCCAGGTGTTTTCGATAACCTCCTGCCAAAAAGGACTGAATATTAAGTTTCTTAACCCCATCTGAACAGAATGAATTGTGTACAAAAAGCCTCAAGATGAAAAGAGAAATGAACCAAAGGGGCCAGTCCTTACCCTCTCCTGGGGGAAGGAAGGTCACTGGTTGCTCAAAAAACATCCACAAGACCCAGTGGCACTTGAAATCCTGGACTCTGGGGGGCCATCTGGAGAGCTAGGCCTGTAGATCCTGGAAAGGGGAACAGGACCCACCAGAGCTGCTTATGTAAGAGCACTTTCTTGATGCCACTGAAATGGGGAAAAGGATTCTCCTCTCCAATTCTTCCTAAACCTGCGACCAGAACACTGCCTGCGTCACAACACTGGTCACCTCTCTTGGATACTCAGAAACTAACAGTGGCTCTGGCTGTCTTTTACTCAAATCTCATCTTCCCTCTGGCATTCAGGACCCTCCAAAACCTGGTGCTAACCCGTTTCCAACTACAGCTCCTTCCCTCCCTCCCAGCTGTACACACCTAGCCATGCCCATCTCTCCACAGGGACTAAGCTTTCCCACCCCCGTGGGCTTGCTCATGCCAGCTCCTCCCCCAGAAACCACTTCCCCACTTTCCAACTTCTCAAAATGTCACTTTTGAACTCTTAGCTTTTCTTCACCCCAATGTCATCTCTTCAGCAGCACCTTTACTTGTCTACTGTTCTGCATACTAAGTCAAGAGAATTTACTCTCTCATCTCACCTCTAAGAACATTTCCTCTATGTTTTACTTGGGGGTCCTAACTTTCTCCTTCCCATTTTGTTCATTGTGTACTTCGCATAACTTTGCTCTAGACGGCACCCTCGGGGTAATCCATCATGGCTGATATGGAAGGGGTCACCAGCGGATACTGAGGGACCTGACTTGAGGAATGGAGTGCATGCTTGCTGGGAGAGCACAGGCTGGCTGATGTCTGCCAAGTTTGCTTTAGGTGGAGAGCTGGGCTGGCTGACCTGTTTTCTTGTAGCTCCAGGGTTTCACGCGTCTGTGAGTCTATGAATAGGCAAAGCAAAAGGCCACACGAAGCATCTTTTCTGCTCCTACCCCCAATCTCAGGTTCCAGGAGATCCCTTGGGGATCAGTGCTTTTCATCACCCTCACGGCATGCCATGGAGAGGTGCTCCTTCCTGGAGCTGACTAATGCTGCAGCCTTGCCCAAGGAGCTCTCTTAGTTGCTTTCAGGGCCTACTGTTTTTCCTCTGCATCCTCCTGAATCTCTCAGTTCTTCTGGCCTGCCCCGTGCAGGTAAGGAGTCTGAAGAGCGTTGCCTTTCTCCTGGGAGTACCCTAGCGGCTCCTGCCTTCCCTGGGACATCAGCACAAGGCTTCCTTTTGCCCACTGTCTCAAGTCCTGCCTGTCTGAACCAGACAGGGCCCAGCCCGAGAGGTCTGTGGTCACAAAGAGGAGATGACAAGAGTGCAGGGTAGGGAAGGAAGGCAAAGAGCGATCCCTTTACTCATGTATCCTTCAGGGAAAAGAGAGCAAATTTGACTTGAGCCTGTTTTCTGGGTAATTCGGCATCAGACAGCTATGAGGCCTGGGAACTTGCCAAATCTTTGTTTTGTTTTGTTTTCTTCCTCTCCTCCAATCAGCCCTGGCTGTTGGGGAGTGGGAGGGCGTGGAGGGGGTGGGGGCTGCACGCACACTTGGGTTGAGGGAATGCTGAGCCTGCAGAAGTGGCCCATTGAGAGCTCCTGCTCACAGCAGAGAGGCGGGTGGCACCCCAGCCTACCACCACAAGGGAAGCTCTGTCCTGTGGGCACAGGGCTCTGTCCCAGCCCCACTGGCTGGGAGAGAACAACATTTCCTTATAAGGCCCCGACCGCCTTGCCAAGGCTGGACGCTCCGACAGACTGTAGCTTTCCATTCTCCTCTCCCAGCTCCAGTGCAGGCATTGAATGTAGCCCTTGTTGTCAGGCCCCTCCTCTCCTCCACGGCCCCCACCCCACCCACTTCCATTCCCTGCCAGAGCCAGCCCCACTGAGCGGGATAAACAGCCCAAAGGCCTCTCCCAGGCAGGGCCAGCCTAGGCTCAGGCCTGCTGGAGGCAGCACAGGGAAGCAGAAAGAGCAACAAACAGGACACAGGGTTCAGCGGCCCTGCAGTGGCCTTCCCTGCGCCTGAGGCTTCAGCAAAGGTCCCGATTTCTGTGAGCCTGTTTCCTCATCTGGAAAACAGATCTAGTTGTCATGGGATCTAAATTCTTTACGTTGCATTCAAAGCCTTTCCCAGTCAGCCTCCCTTCACAGCTTCACCTCTATCAGCTACCTCAGGGTGGGGTTCTCCAAACCATTCCCCTCACCCCGATGGGCACCATGCTTTTGCAGGCTGCCAGGGTTTTGTGCATATGGAATGACCCCGATTAAATGTCTGGAGAACTCAACCTGCAGGGCCCCAGCTTAAGTGTGCCTCTTTCCCTTCCTCAGGAAACAGGCAGCCCTTCTTTCTCTTCTCTCCTCAACATTTGTATGCCCTTCACCTAGAGTTTTTCTATTTTGCAACTGCAATGCTTTGTTTACAGGCCTTTTCCTTTATCTGAAGATGAGTGATCTTCTTGTCATTCAAATGGTCTCTCTACCTTTTTATTTCCAGAGCTCTCCCACGGAACCAGGCATGTAACCAGTGCTTCATGAAAGAGCATTGTGTAAACACCTGAATGTAGTACTGGGCAATCTCAAAAGAGAACTGATGTGCCAACAGTCTGTAAACTATAAAATGCTGGTAGCTGTGAAGGTCCATACCTGTCTGTATCATGCTGCCCTCCACCGCAAATTCTACTTTGTTGTTACGCCATCATAACCCTTTTTCCTGTCTGCCAAGTTCAGTATCCTGGATTCCTGGCTCACTGCAAGCCCCTCAGGTGTGTAACTTCTACTCACGGAGATGTTCCTCTTCCTTAGATGCCAGTGGTGGGGGATAAAAGGGCCTTTGGAAATTATCCAGTCATTTCCACACTGACGTCTTCCATGCACGTGTCACATGGTCACACAAGTGAATTACATAAAGGGGTTCCATACATAATGCTCATCTCTACCTCTTTTACCTTTTATACATTCTAGGTTCCCATAGCATACTCAGAAGAATCCCATGCTTTAGAAGTTAGAACCATGCCAATGAATCCAATCTCAACATTTGACAGTTAAAGAAACTGAGCTGCCTGAAAGAAAAGTGGTTTTCTTAACATTACTTGAGTCATGCCCAGAATCAGGCCGGTCCCTGAGGTCCCTAACTCCTGCCCACTAAAGCCTCCTGCCCCTGCATAGTTGCCTGCTAAGGGCAGAGTGATAATGAATACAGCTACACATCTTGTCAGGCTGAGTTCTTATGGGTCTGGGATGTGTCAAGTTCCAAATAAAGAATTTCAGTCTCCACTAGAACAAATCTTTCTGAAATGGGGATTCTGCAAATTATCAGGTCAATGATTTGCAAGCACAGCACAGTTAAGTACTATAGTATGACTCTATTCCTCAGGATCCTAGCAGTGATTTTTAAAGAGAAAATTCTTATTCCAGGATAAAATACCCTGTGCGCCATCCATGCACTCATTTTCTCAGAAATGATGTTTGTAGAACAAAGCCTGTGGTTGATCCTAAACCATGTTTTAACATATTTGCCACAGAGCCAAATTCAGGATATAAGGTGGGTCTGCCTTGAGCTCCATCCAAGAGGATTTAGTTACTAAAATACCCAAAAGACCTTATTATAATGAGGTTTCTACTAGAAGATGCCTAAGAGAAGACCCTTCAGGCAGCTGGGAGAAGTAGAAGGAATATTAGAGCAGGGACAGTAGGCCAAGCTCTGCTCCCAACTCTGATACTTACTGTGAAACCTAAAGCAAGGCAACTGTCTTTGTAGGTATTAATATTAGTTTTCGCAGCTACAAAATAGTGTCACCAAGATCTTTTCCTAAGGCAGTATGAATTAGATTAACTGTAATTGTACATACGAAAGTGATTTATAAACAATAAAAATATATGTGCCTATAGAAGTGCTAGTTATTAATAAGCAGAGGTTCTCCCTTTGGTTGTGTTCTTCTAGGCACAGAAGAGAACAGAGCTTCCTTTTCCAGAATCCTATAATGTTGCTCCATCCCCCAGCTCCCTCGTGGCCAGTGGAAGCCTCACTATTGCTGATCACTTTCCAGGAAATCAAGAGAAGGGTGGAGCTGCTCCTGTTAAGGAGTTACTTCAAGAAGCTGGACAGCAGACAAAGGAACCCATTCTCTCACCACATATTGGTACAAAGAGAAGATGTTTGCCAAGTCCAGGCTCAGGACAAACTCTAGGTGAATTTGGGAAGTCATTTCTCTTCTCTGAGCCTCCATTTCCCAATATATAAAATGCAGAAGTTGAAAAGAATGATATTTAAGTTTAGGAGTAACAACGTAACTTACTGCCAAAAAGAGATACTTTTAAAAGTGAAAAAATATATTATTAATAATTACACCAGGATGGCTGTGGCAAACAGAACTGTCCCAGGCAATCTGGATGTGTGGATGTTTTATTAAGTCCTGTTTCAACTTACATTATTACTGGGAAAGCAAAATGACCTTGAGAAAAAGAAATTTCAATTCCCTCAGTGTTGTGTTTGCCATGCTGAACTTTTGACTGGTTTTGTAGATTCTTATTACATTATTCTCGGTCACCAAGGGCAAACTCAGTATTAAGGCATGTATATATAAAAGAACTTGCATATCATAAAGCATTTCTATATCCTTTATCTCCGTACAACAGCCCTGTGAGGCAGGTATACAAAGGTGTTAATCCCACTTTAGAGATTTTTTTAAAAGGCTTAGAGAAAGTCAAGGACTTGTTCAAGGTCATGGAGCAAAGGGAAGCACAGCCATGTCCTAGACTCTTAACCCTGTGCTTATTTCACTAAGCCATGTTTGTAAAGAGGGCACTTAATTGCAAACACAGTCTGGCTTTAGGCCATCCACCTTCCATCTAGAAGTTCCCTCTCTGTCCATAACAATTATATTCAAAGCATAGAAACTTTTTTAGACTCCCCTAAAGCTTGAGGTTGACCAGGGTCTTAAGAATAAGCTAAATTTAGAGGAGATCTAAGATGCAGGAGGAGATAAATATCATGCCTGCTTCCTTGTGAACATATTAAAATTACAACAAATTATAGAACGATCAACCTGGAAAACCATCTGAAGTCTTTCTGAACGGAAGATTTTTTTCTTTTTTCTTTTTTAATTTATTTTTTAAATTTATTGGGGTGACAATTGTTAGTAAAATTACATAGATTTCAGGTGTACAATACTGTATTACATCATCTATAAATCCCATTGTGTGTTCACCACCCAGAGTCAGTTCTCCTTCCATCACCATATATTTGATGAACGGAAGTTTTATAACTAATGATATAAAGAAGAACCACATCAAGACTGGTAGAAGAGGCGGAGTTGTGAAACGGGCTGGTCCAAAACCTCCACGTGGCAGTTGAAAATAGGGAGGAATACCTCAGTTGCAGAGGTTCCCCTGGAAGAGTGAAGGACCCCAGCACCACTCCAGGCACCCCAGGCTAAACTACTGGTGCTCAGAAAAGGAGCCCCCACAACATCTCGCTGTGGAAAATACAGTGGGGATTCCAGCCATCTGGGTGAGACAGAAGGCTGCCGGAAACCCAGATATCCTCTTAAACAGCCCGCACACAGACTCATTCGCTAGCAGGCACTTACCTTGGGCTCAAGCAGAGAGACAGTGATTCAGGGGACATCGGAGGCACATAGGAAGCAGACTGAGATGTGTGGCTTCAAGGCCAGGATAGTAGGACAGTCACCATTTTCTCTGTATGGGGTCCTCCTCCCATGCAACCTGACATGTTTAATGTGTTGAGCCCACCCCCTACACTTATAGTCAGATCTGATTGGTCTGGTGAGCTCTGGGGCTCTGCCATGCTGACTCACTAGGACCCCACACCACCCAACTACTCCAGTGCAATGGGAACTTTCTCAGTGAGCAGCAAACCCTGCCTGCATTGCACTCTTTCTTGGAAAACTATCAGAGTCTATGGGCCCCAGGCAGGTGACAAATGGTCTCAGTGTGCTCTGAGACTTTTTCTGAGTAGCTCCAGACTCAGCACTGGCACCAAACCAGAATCTACATTAACCTGGTGAACATAACTCTTTTCACTCTAGTAACTCCCTGAGATCCTGTCTCACCCAACTTGCATACCACATGAGGCTTTATCAGTGGCTGAACCTTAAGGGAGCTAGCAGGTGGCAGCAAGCAGGCTTCAGGGTGTACTGGCTTTTAGCAGAGCTACCTCAGACCCAGTACTGGTGACAGCCATCCTTGGTTCACACCATGGCCTCTCCCAGTGCCTCCAGGTATAGAACAGGCAATGAAAAAACCCAGATCACTTTGTAGCCCCTACCAGGTAGTCCCAGGCCAGTCACAGGTAGTGAGTCACTTATGCCAACACCAGAGTGCCTCCCAAGAGGCCCCAAAACCAACACACCTGGAGGTTGGCTTCAGACCATAGCAGAGTACCACCCAATTAGCCCTACAAGCAGCAGACACAGAGGGCAATCTCAACAGGTACCAGAGCCCATTGGGGCAAATCCCACTGAGTGGGGTAAGTCTACCACAAAGCAGCCCGTAAGCTGTAGATGTGGCCAAAGCCCACAGCCAACCAGCCTGAGGGTTAATCCCAACCACTGATAGCAATCAAAGCTCAACTATAACAGGAGAACACACACAAGGGACACTCCTGGAGCACCCAGCTCATGTGACCAGGCAGACTTTGTCACTGGTCCCCACCTACTACATAAGGCCACCTAGACAAGACTGGGAGACAGAGCACATCTACCTAATATATAGACACAAACACAGAGAGACTGCAAAATTGAGGAAACAAAGAAATGAGTCCCAAATGAATGAACAGGAGAAAAATTCAGAAAAAGAATTAAACAAAACTGAGGCAAGCAATCTACCAGAGACGGAGTTCAAAACAATGGTTATCAGGATACCCAAGGAACTTAGTGAGAACCTCAACAAAGAGATAGAAAGCATAAAAAAGGACATAGAAACCATTAAAAAGAACCAGTTAGAAGTGAGGAATACGATAACTGAAATGAAGAGTATACTAGAAGGAATCACCAGCAGACTAGATAAAACAGGGGATCGAATCAGCAATTTGGAAGACAAGGTAACATAAAACACCCAAGTGGAACGGCAAAAAGAAAAAAATAATTTAAAAAAAATGAGGATAGTTAAGAGACCTCTGGGACAGCATCAAGCATAACTACATTCTCATCATAGAGGTGCCAGAGGAGAAGCGAGAAAGCAAGGGATTCAGAAACTATTTGAAGAAATAATGACTGAAAACTTTTCTAACCTGGTGAAGGAAACAGACATACAATTCCTGAAAGTTTAGAGAGTCCCATACAGGATGAACCCAAACAGACCCAGACACACTATAATTAAATTGGTAAAGGTTAAAGACAAACAGAGGATCCATAGCAAGAGAAAGTCAACTAGTAATATGTAAGGGAGCTCCCATAAGATTGTCAGCTGATTTCTCAATGAAACTTTGTAGTCCAGAAGGGATTGGCAGGAAATATTCAAAGTGATGAAAAGCAAGGATCTAGAACGAAGACTACTCTACCCATCAAGGCTATCATTTAAAACCAAAGGACAGATAAAGAGCTTCCCAGATAAGACAAAGCTAAAGGAGCTCATCATCACCAAACCAATATTACAGGGAATGTCAAAGGGACTTTTCTAAGAAGGAGGAAAATTAAAAAGATCCAAATTGAATAATAAAATGGCAATAGCTATATATCAATAATTACTTTCAATATAAATGGATTAAATACTCCATTCAAAAGACACAGGAGGGCTGAAATGGATAAGAAACAAAACCCTTACTATACTGCCTACAAGAGACTCACTTCAGATTGAAACACACACACACACACACACACACACACACACACACACAGAAGGAAAGTAAAGAGACGGAAAAAGATATTTCATGAAAATGAAAAGAAAACAAAAGGGTGGGTAGTCATACTTGTATCAGACAAAATAGACTTTAAAACAAAGGATATAAGAAGAGACAAAGAAGGGCTCAGTAATTCCACTTCTGGGTATTTATCTGAAGAAATCCAAAGTGCTGCTTTGAGGGGATGTATGCATCCATAAGTTCATTGCATCATTGTTTACAATGGCTAAGATAAGGAGGCAGCCTGAGTGTCCAGCAATGAAAGAATGGATAAAGAGGAGGTGGTATACATATACAGTGGGATATTGCTTGGCCATGGAAGGGAATGTGTTCTTGCCATCTGTGGCAGCATGGATGGCCCTGGAGGGTATTGTGCTGAGTGGAGTATATCGGACAGAGAAAGACATATGTAATGTGATTTTACTTATATGTGGAATCTAAAGAATGAAATAAACAAACAAACAAATCAGAAACAAACAAACAAAAAGAATCACCTAAATTTACAGATGAGAAAACCAAACCCCAGAGGATGAGTTGTCCAAGATTACCCATGAAGAATTTAGATCCCAAACACCTCTGTTAGCTCTCTTTCAATATTAGCGAAGCACAAACATACTTAGGAAAGTAAATATAACTTATATGCCTTCACCTCCTCTCAAAGACTCTTTTTTTTTTATGGATGAATATAACTTATTTATTTATTTATTTATTTATTTTTTAAATTTATTGGGGTGACAATTGTTAGTAAAATTACATAGATTTCAGGTGTATAATTCTGTATTACATCATCTATAAATCCCATTGTGTGTTCATCACCCACAGTCAGTTCTCCTTCCATCACCATATATTTGATCCCCCTTACCCTCATCTCCCACTCCCCCACCCCCCTTACCCTCTGGTAACCACTAAACTATTGTCTGTGTCTATAAGTTTTTGTTTCTCATTTGTTTGTCTTGTTCTTTTGTTGTTTTTGGTTTATATACCACATATCAGTGAAATCACATGGTTCTCTGCTTTTTCTGTCTGACTTATTTCGCTCAGCATTACACGCTCAAGATCCATCCATGTTGTCACAAATGTTCCTATATCATCTTTTCTTACCGCTGAATAATATTCCATTGTGAATATATATCACAACTTCTTTATCCATTCATCTATCGAAGGACATTTTGGTTGTTTCCATGTTTGGGCCACCGTAAACAAAGCTGCAATGAACATTGGAGCACACGTGTCTTTATGTATAAATGTTTTCAGATTTTTTGGGTAGATACCCAGGAGAGGGATTGCTGGGTCATATGATAATTCTATTCATAATTTTTTGAGGAACCTCCACACTGCCTTCCATAAGGGCTGCACCAGTCTGCATTCCCACCAACAGTGTATGAGGGTTCCTTTTTCTCCACAGCCTCTCCAACACTTGTTACTATTTGTCTTGTTGATGACAGCCATTCTGACAGGGGTGAGGTGATATCTCGTTGTGGTTTTGATTTGCATTTCTCTGATGATTAGTGATGTTGAGCATTTTTTCATATGTCTATTTGCCATTTATATGGCCTCTGGAGAAATGTCTCTTCAGGTCCTCTGCCCATTTTTCAATTGGGTTGTTTGTTTTTTTGTTGTTGAGTTTCATGAGTTCCTTGTATATTTTGGATATTAGCCCCTTATCGGAGGCACTGTTTGCAAAAATCTTCTCACATTCAGTTGGTTGCATTTTTATTTTGTCGATGGTTTCTTTTGCTGTGCAGAAGCTTTTAAGTTTCATATAGTCCCATTTGTTTATTTCAGCTTTTACTTCCATTGCTATTGGAGTCAAATTCATAAAATGCTCTTTGAACATAAGGTCCATAAGTTTAGTACCTATGTTTTCTTCTATGCAGTTTATTGCGTCAGGTCTTATGCTTAAGTCTTTGATCCATTTTGAATTAATTTTGGTACATGGTGACAGATAGCAGTCCAGTTTCATTCTTTTGCACGTGCCTATCCAATTCTCCCAGCACCATTTATTGAAGAGGCTGTCTTTCCTCCATTGTGTGTTTTTAGCTTCTTTGTCAAAAATTATCTGTCCATATGTATGTGGTTTTATTTCTGGGTTCTCAATTCTATTCCATTGGTTTACGTGTCTGTTTTTCTGCCAATACCATGTTGTTTTGATTATTGTAGCCCTGTAGTACAAGCTAAAGTCAGGGAGTGTGATACCTCCAGTATTGTTCTTTTTTCTTAAGATAGCTTTGGCTATTTGGGGTCTTTCGTGGTTCCAAACAAATCTGATGATTTTTTGTTCTATTTCTTTAAAAAAATGCCATTGGGATTTTAATGGGGATTGCATTGAATCTGTATATTGCTTTGGGTAATATGGCCATTTTAACTATGTTGATTCTTCCAATCCATGAGCACGGAATATCTTTCCATTTCTTTGTGTCTTCTGCAATTTCTTTCAAAAATGTCTTATAGTTTTCAGCATATAGGTCCTTCACATCCTTGACTAAGTTTATCCCTAGGTATTTTATTCTTTTTGCTGCAATTACAAAAGGAATTGTTTTTTGTATTTCTTTTTCTGCGATTTCATTGTTAGTATATAGGAATGCAATGGACTTTTGTACGTTGATTTTGTAGCCAGCAACTTTACTGTATTCGTTGATTGTTTCTAATAGCTTTTTGGTGGAGTCTTTAGGGTTTTCTATATATAGCATCATGTCATCTGCAAAGAGTGATAATTTAACTTCTTCATTCCCAATTTCGATGCCTTTTATTTCTTTCTCTTGCCTGATTGCTCTGGCAAGGACTTCCAACACTATGTTGAAAAGCAGAGGTGATAGGGGACAAACCTGTCGTGTTCCTGAATGTAGAACAAAGGGCTTCAGTTTTTCACCATTAATTATGAGATTAGCTGAGGGTTTGTCATGTATGGCGTTTATTATGTTAAGGTATTTTCCTTCTGTAACTATTTTATTAAGTGTTTTAATCATAAATGGATGTTGTATCTTGTCAAATGCTTTTTCTGCATCAATTGATATAATCATGTGATTTTGTCCTTTATTTTGTTTATGTGATGTATCACATTGATGGATTTGCGGATGTTGAACCATCCTTGTGCTCCGGGGATGAACCCCACTTGGTTGTGATGAATAATCTTTTTAATGCATTGTTGTATTCGATTTGCTAGAATTCTATTTAGGATTTTTGCATCTGTATTCATCAGAGATATTGGTCTGTAATTTTCTTTTTTTGTGTTGTCCTTACCAGGTTTTGGTATCAAGGTAATGTTGGCCTCATAAAATGAGTTAAGTAGTACTGTCTCTTTTTCAATTTTTTGGAAGAGCAGGATTGGTATTAGATCCTCTTTGAAGGTTTGGTAGAATTCACTAGTGAAGCCATCTGGTCCCGGACTTTTGCTTTTGGGAAGGTTTTGGATGACTGATTCAATTTTGTTACTGGTGATCGGTCTGTTTAGATTTTCCAGTTTTTCATGGTTCAGCCTTGGAAGGCTATATGTTTCTAAGAACTTGTCCATTTCTTCTAGGTTATTGAATTTGGTGGCATATTGACCTTCATAGTATTCTTGGATGATCCTTTGTATTTCTGTGGTGTCCATGATAACTTCCCCTTTTTCATTTCTGATTTTGTTAATTAGTGTCTTCTCTCTTTTTATCTTAGTGAGTCTAGCCAAGGGTTTGTCAATTTTGTTAATCTTTTCAAAGAACCAGCTCTGTCACATTAATTCTTTCTATTGTCTTTTTGTTCTCTATTTCATTTAGTTCTGCTCTGATTTTTGTTATTTCCTTTCTTCTGCTGACCTTGGATTTCACTTGTTCTTCTTTTTCTAGTTCTTTAAGGTGTAACATGAGGTTATTTATTTGGGATTTTTCTTGTTTCTTGAGATACGCCTGTAATGATATAAATTTCCCTCTTAAAACTGCTTTCGCTGCATCCAAAAAATTTTGGTAGGATGTATTTTCACTGTCATTTGTTTCTATGTATCTTTTGATCTCTCCTCTAATTTCTTCTTTGACCAGTCGTTCTTTAAAGTATGTTGTTTAATCTCCATGTATTTGTGTTTTTTCCTGCTTTCTTTTTGCAGTTGATATCCA
Organism: Rhinolophus sinicus; assembly: GCF_057876585.1. Classification (NCBI taxonomy): domain Eukaryota; kingdom Metazoa; phylum Chordata; class Mammalia; order Chiroptera; family Rhinolophidae; genus Rhinolophus; species Rhinolophus sinicus. The sequence goes on from NC_142517.1 coordinate 51,614,031, forward strand.
ATTTCAAAGCCTTGTGATCAGAGAATATGCTTGGTATGATTTCAATCTTCTTAAATTTGCTGAGGCTGATTTTATGTCCCCATGTATGGTCTATTCTTGAGAATGTTCCATGTACACTAGAAAAGAATGTATAGTCTGATGTTTTAGGATGAAGTGCTCTATATATGTCAATTATGTCCATTTCATCTAATGTGTCATTTAGGGCTACTATTTCATTATTTATTTTCTGTTTGGATGATCTATCCATAGCTGTCAATGATGTATTTAAGTCCCCTAGTATAATTGTGTTTTGGTCAATTTCTCCCTTTAGTTCTGTTAGTAGTTGCTTGGTATATTTCAGTGCTCCCTGATTGGGGGGAATAAATATTGATGACTGTTATGTCTTCTTGTTGTATAGTCCCCTTCATCATTATGAAATGTCCATCTTTGTCTCTTGTTATCTTTTTCACCCTGAAGTCTGTTTCATCTGATATCATTATGGCTACACCTGATTTTCTCTGGATACCATTTGCTTAGAGTGTCAATTTCTACCCTTTCACTTTGAGTCTTGCTTGTCCTTGTAGCTGAGATGTGTCTCTTGGAGACAGCATATGGTTGGGTTACGTTTTTTGATCCAATCTGCTACTCTGTGCCTTTTTATTGGTCAGTTCAGTCCATTTACATCTAGGGTGATTATTGATATGTGAGGATTTCCTGTCATTCTATCTTTAGTTTTCTGGTAAGGCTGTGTCTCCATTGTTTCTTTGCCTTTTTGTTGTTGTCTATTATTTCTGTGTGGTGGTATTCTATGATGTTTCCCTCTGTTTCTTTTATTACAGTATATATTTCAGTTCTGGATTTTTTTTTTTTTTTTTTTTGAGTGGTTACCCTTAAGTTTACATAAAAGAAAGTTTGATATTTGGAGTATTCCATTTTCTTCAGCACGCTTACTTTCTCCATTCCCATATTCTGGTTCAGGCCTTTACTCTCT